>NC_137642.1:11411011-12011011 GCF_963383615.2 Lipophrys pholis | reverse complement strand
GAAGAACAACAATGTCGCTTGCTGGCAGACTCAGGAATGTTCACTCAGCTCACGCTGCGTCTTCTCTGTCAAGGTTACATTTCTGTTTTATTCAGTTCTGTGACGACGGAGCTTCTTCTCACCTCTTGGTCGCGTCCCACACCTTGTTGCCATCGTCCCTGTAGAAGTAGGTGGGCAGCTCCTCCTTGCTGTCCACGCCATGACTCTTCATCATATCAGGGAAGCACAGTGACCTGAAGGTCAGAGACTTCATGGCCTTCTGAATCAGCTGGATGTGGCCACCGCCGCCTGTCGCATTCGCCTTCAGGAGAAGTTGGAGAAATGCTCACTTTTTTTTGTTGTTGCACTTTTCAGTTATCAATAGTTCATTCGAGTGTCACTTTTCTGGTTTTGATCTCGATGTTAGGTGGTCTTGACTACAACACTAGTTTTAACGATTTCAGTTTACTATTGGGTGTGTCTTCTGGGGTGGCCATATTTCCATTTCTGACAAAAGAGGAGGTCAATAATACAAAAAGTCCATCATTAGAACATATTCAAAGCATGCCTCCTCTGTGCAAAAAGAAAGTTTAGTCATATAACAAACAAAATATCAAAGGCAAAAATTCAATATGCTTCATTAGGGCTACATTTTTCTCTGTTCCACAATAAACGGTATAGAAATATCTTAAAAATCTAAATTCAACAAGGAAATAACAACTAACTTTATATGTTTTACTGGTCAAATAAATGAATAAACAATACCAAATCATGTTCAAATACTCTCATAATGAAAACAATGAATCGGCAGCCTCCCAAAGAGTTTACCAAACATTTAGTGGGAAGATCAGACATAACGGTGGCAGGATGTGAAAAGTGAACATGTCCAACCAAAAGAGGATATTTAGTCTCACTCTTCTTGCCAACATGATGATCGATTTCACCCTCAATAGAATAAAACACTGTTAAAAGTCTCTTTGTGTCAGTTGATGTGTTTCACGCACGAAGACATAAAAACAAAAAAAGCTGTAACTTGGTACAGAGAAGAAAGTGGAACATGGAGCCGAAGAAAAGCTGCGAGTGACAGGAGGAACTTATAGACGAGAACCAGAAACGACTGACAGTGGAGCTGCAGAGCGGCGTTTGACGAAGACGTCACCTTGAACAACAGATGTTGTACCAGACCTACTCAACTCAAACATGTAGTCAATTTTCCACTCCAGCAGTCACTTATATTTATTTTTCTGATGTTTCATTTGACACATTTGCTTTTTCCCCCAAAAATCAAAGCCTCAATGTACTGCTGTTGTTCATGCTTGCTTATTGTGTGCAATTTATTGAATCATTTTATACCATTTATTGTCTTGCTTTTATCTTTTGTTTTAAATCATCTCGACTTCTTTAATGTTAGATTTTAATATTCTTCATATTTCCAAGTTGTAATGAGGTAACTTAACTATATACCTTAGATTGGATTTCTTAATCTTACCTTCTAAATAAATAAAGCCTGCTTATGATTGTGTCATGGCATATTTAAACTAAAGTGTCCCTTAATTTCATATATATGTATATATATATCGACAATTTTTTTTTCTTATGACTACACAATTCATCTCTCTTTACAACTCCCTTTTTTATTGATCTGTCATTGCTTTTCTTGTTTTTTTTCCTTGAACAACCACAAACTCACCTTGTCAAAGATGCCACACTCACATATGAGCTCTTCTCTGGCTTTGGTGTTGATAGCGATGGTAAATTGAATGTGTGGGAGGAGAAGCTGTGAGAAGGAACAACAGATCAGTCAACAAATTAGACATAAAATCAACCAGTCTTTTAACCAGTCCAAATATTACCTTATACACGGGGTGAACAGCAGGAAGTTGCCTGTACAGGGCAATAGCGAACACCTCTGTGATCAAATGTGTTCTGAACAGGTGTGTGATATTCTGGTGGTGTTGGAAGTCGGCAAAACGGGCCCAGATCTTAGCCAGGAGCCAGTCGTACTGACTGTCAGTGGGCAGGAAGATTGGGTTGTCCTCACCAGGAGTCTGGCTGAGCTAAAATAAAAAAAGAAGAAGACCCATGGCAGTGGGGACAGCAAAGTTGTGATGCCATGCCAGATGGAAACAGAGACAATGAGGTGGCACACTCACACCTGTGTACCTGTATGGCGACGGGCACGATCTTGTTACGAGCATTCTTGTACAGCAGACAGATGGGAGCAGTCAGGTACTGCAGGGTGCAAGGGTCTGTGCAGTTCGGAGTGATTCCATCCAACACCTCGTAGTCTGTTATGTAGATGTTCCCTGCCTGGAGCCGGAACGCAGGTTTCTTACTGCAAATCACTGGAGAGGTTTTTCTAGAAGCAGACATAACAGGACCTACCTCCATCTCCTGGTCCAGGGTCATGTCCCTCTCCAGGCACACGGAAACCATCTCATGAGTGACGGGAAACTTGTCGGGAAGTTCGGTGCACTTCTGGATCACGACAGGGTTGCAGCCGTTCAGCAACTGGTATCCAAACAAGAAGTCCTCTCTCCAGTGTTGCATCACATACTCTGTATCATATAATATAATGTGAGGAATAGAATAGAATAGAATAGAATAGAATAGAATAGAATAGAATAGAATGCTGACCTGAGATTGTGTTTTGGATATCGATTCTCATATATATTGACTCAAAGTCAGCAAAGTCCTTCCAGGAGGACTGGAACATGTGCATGAACTGGTTCAAAAACAGGTTTTCAATTCTGGAACAAAAAAATCATCATCATAATTACAATCACCATCATCATCATTAAACGTAAAGGTTATTAAAGTGAGAAATGTGTCTCATGTTGTGTTTTCAACTTGCCAAACATTATAAACTGCTGTTTTGGTTACATGTTAAGCATGCGCCCTTTTGAAAGCACAATGCAAATGTTCCTGCTGACAGACAGACAATGATGTCTGTTTCTTTCTTTCTTTTTTTTTTGTTGTTGTACAGAACAAAGATGAATGTTATCAGTCATCTTAACATCTGATAGTGGCCTTACGGAAGTTAAAAAAAAACAAAAAAAAAAAACACTGAAGTCAAAGCTCTACTGACTCCCTCTCCTCCACAGTAAAGAGTATTATATCCAACATCATCCACTTTGCTTGAGCACATACGCCTTGGAGAAGTTCAGGAGAAAGTCCACGCCCTTCTCACAGTCAAACTGGATGTCCCGGGGGAGATCCTTGTGTCTGTTAGAATCAATGCTCAAAGGGAAGCCAGGCTGCCACTCCTTCCACCTATAAAGGACAGCAGACCTGTTAGCGAGCGGCCTCCGTCTCCTTCAACAAACTGCAGGTGCAAAGGAAACTTGCCTGTATGTTTTTCTTCTTATATCCAACTCTTTCTGTCTGTGTTGCTTGACCAGGCTGGATTTATCATCCTGAGGCAGATGTGCTACAGCAGACATTTTTTTTTTAGTTTTTGTTCAACTTCTTGTTTTGGCTCCACAAACTCTGACTGACAGAATGGTAAGACTGGCTGCTCATTGAGTAAAGTAAAGAGTTAATGACTACCTCGTCCATCTCGCAGCACCACTTCCTTGTCATCCACCAGCCAGCGGAAGCAGGGGAACTCCACATAGTCTCCAGCTGGGGTTTTGACCGTGATGTACTTACAGTACCAGTCATCCTGCACCCAGTATTTCTTCTTCTCAATCTTCACCAAGACAATCTCGCCGAGGTCCTCTCCAGCTATCACGTCGTAGGAGTCCACCTGCAGTGTGGTCACGGTCAAAAAAAAACTGGGCTGATCATTTGTAGTCAGAATCAACTATGGATGAATCAAACGCCACCAGATGTGTGAAAACCACAGTGTCTATATTGTAGATTTAGAAGTGGAATTACATGTTAACCAACAATGAGAAGGTACAGAGCAAGATAGTATGTGAGGTTTCACAACACAAAGAGTATCCAGTTACTCTGGAAAGCTATCTATTGTGTCTGTTAATAAGACATGTGTGTATAATAATGTTATTTTGGTTTTGTATTCAGTTGATGATCCAGAGGAGACAGAAACCGTGACGCTCTTCAACTGTTTTTTTTTTTTATGTTTGAGAAAAGCCACAAATATCTGGCTGAAGGAAACGTCACTGGTTTGAAATTGAACCAGTTGTATGTGTGTAATTGTCAAAAGAAGTGACATTACATCCTGGGGTGAAAATTCAGTGTCACAAAGGATATAGTCCATGTAAATGTACAAAGGAA
This sequence comes from Lipophrys pholis, assembly GCF_963383615.2. Classification (NCBI taxonomy): domain Eukaryota; kingdom Metazoa; phylum Chordata; class Actinopteri; order Blenniiformes; family Blenniidae; genus Lipophrys; species Lipophrys pholis. The sequence continues at coordinate 12,006,793 of NC_137642.1, read as the reverse complement.
GCTGCTACAGACATGAAAACAAGCAATGAGCACATCATATGCTCTGGTTACAGTTGAGCTCACAACTGACTCGGTGAATTAACCCTGTATGAAACCACATTCAAATGACGAGGTGTGCTAATATTTACCGCTGGGTTCAATCTGTTTTTTCTAGATAGGAATATGATCTCCATTTACTTCCAACCAGAACTTACCGCATGACCGTTGTAAACTTCAAGTTCCAGTTTTGTGCAACCTTCTTCCTCTTCGATAGTCTCAGAGTTAATGTGCACAGTTTTGCTTCATCGCCCACCCTTCACCAGCAGATAAACTCAAATCATTTGTCATCACTTACCGCCCCTCTCTCAAAGTCATTGTACAGAGGTTTGTCCAGCAGCGTCCTCTCGCTGCACCGCTCTGCGCCCACCAGAGTGACGTAGATGTAGTCGTCTGTCCCTGCGAACCACTGGCTCCCTGTGGCTATTGTCACTGTGTAGGAATACATGGCGCTCCCCGCAGCGTCTACAGACCTCCAGCAATGCCCTCTGAGGATGAAGAAATCTGCAGAAAAGTGTTTCAGAGCACGACCAGTCAAAGACTTGCCTCAATAATCTGAGAGTTTCCTCTAGTTGCTCAAAGCCTGTATTTCACTGCCATGCACTTCTCTCTTCTCCACACGCCTGTGTGTGTCTGTGTGTCTGTGTGTCTGTGTGTCTGTGTGTGTGTGTGCCTGCAACTAAAGTTGTCTTATCAAGCCAAAGAGGGAGGTGCATGCCACCAATCATACACACCTTTATTCTACACAGACATTAGAGGGGGGAAAAAAAAAAAAAAAGCTCGGTGGTTCTTGGGAATGCGGACTGGGTCTCCCCTGGTTCAGCTCGGAGTGGGATGCAGGAGAAATCTGGGGATCAGAGATAAGATCTTTTCCAAGCAGAGTATCTCCATCTCATGGAGATGTCAAACTTACTGTGCGCCATGTCAGGAGGAAATCTGACGAGAGGATGATCTTGAGAGGAGAAAATCAGTTCAAACCGCTCCTCAAGATGGTTTGTCACAAACACAACAGAGGCGGTAACAATGATGAAGGCTGTGAGCAGTTGAGCTTGTGATGCATTCGGGTTTAATAATTATAATCTGCATGAGTAGAAACAAAACTTTGACCCAGAGCATAATTTCTTTCACGTTCTAATGAAATGCTGGCGCAAACGCTTTCATAATCTGTTCAGTGTGAATATAAAGCCTTGCCAAGGAATGTCTGGTAATTATTAGGCTCAGAAGAGGTTTATGAATTACCTTCCTGAACTTAAAAGAATGCCAACTAAATAATTAATTCAATGTCAAAGCAATAACTCAGACCTCAGATTATGAACGGAATCATACTGTAAGATCAGGGCGGAGTTGTGGCTCTGGTAAAAGATTAAAACATGACAATTCCCACTGACAGTGTAATGTAATGCAGTCAATGAGAATATGTTTATCAAACAAACCAATAGATTATTTTCATATAGATTTTAAAAGGATGCATTGGAAATCATTAACCGTCAGCAGTTTGGTAAGAGAAGGACATCATTAGATAAATGAAGAGTTATTTCAGCAGTGGGGAACAGTTTTGTACGGTTGTGTAAAATTAAATGAACTGCAGAGTCTCACAAGGTACAGCTCTGGACCCCAATTGTTGTTTTATGAATGTTAACATAGAAAACGTCTGAAAAAAAGTTTCTGGGTGGGATATTGGTTCATAAGATCTTCTGGAAACCTTTTATAAGATATGAGTGTGAAACCAGTGCAGGGCATTGGAGCACATGTCCATTTTGACTAGTAATTTGTATCGCTTTATGCTTTTCAATGTTTTCTGTTTCTATAAATAGTTTATTCCTTTCATTGTCTTTTGATGTTGTTTTCTTTCCTGTGTTTTTTTTAAATAGAGATCATCAAGTCCAACTATGAGCATTATGCTAATTGAGGTCACATTATAACACAGTTTCCTTCTTCTCCTCTTTATCAGCAGTTATTTGTAGAGAAATCAAAGGTGTCCTTTACTAAATGTTGATATCAAATAACTTTTTTGTCTTCAAACAATACGAGCAGGTTCATGAGAAACCTCGACAGAATAAAGTGATTTTGCAGAGGGAACCTGAAACTAACAGGGCCAGAATATATTCAGATGTTAAAGACACTAGACGGGGCTTATTTTTCATGGTATTTACCAGTCAAATTAGTGGGCGACTCGGGACAACAACATGCCGCCTGTTCCACTTCTGAAATAAATGCAAATGCATCACAGAGGTCCCTCTGTGGCTTAACAGGTGAAACTGTAACATCTACAATTCCGAGGATCTGTGTATGTTAAACTCAAAGTGACAAATGAAACTTACTCATTACTGCTTAGCAAATTGGAATTTAAAAAACAAGTACTCTTTTAAATCATTACAACGAGCAGTACAACTCTTCCTACAGGGTGGCATTGGCAGGACAAACTGAAGACAAAACTCTGATGGTTTAAGAAGATGTTTTCTTTTAATGTAATTTAGATACTGCTTATAAAACTAGAGTACAAAGAGAAAAACAACTTAGATGACACGCAATCAAAAAAGGCATTTTCAATCCTCGTTCTGAAATGATTTAATCGGTTTTCAGTCACGTCAATCAGGTATATTCACTTAGAAATAACTGAATAATGCTATGTCAGTCGGAGTGATTCGGAAGAATGACGACAAACCGATTGAACGGAAATGACAGACATTAGAAGGAGTTGGAAACAAACAGAAATTAGGCAGCAGCTCTGTGAGTGAATGATTAACTGGCAGCACACAATGCTCGTTGTTTCCCACCTAGATGCTGCTACTTGTCATCAGACATCGTTTGATTATACTGTTGAACCCACAAAGGAAGGTACAACTGGGAACTGCATTTAATGTTGGTCTGGGAAAACACACACACAAAAAAAAATGTAATCTTGTTTTTACTTCCAGACCCGTTTCTTTTCTATTACTTCAATGCAAAATGGTTCAGTAGTCCGAGTGGATTTAGGAGCGGTTCTCAAGCCTGGAGTCTGGACCGCACACATAGGCCACATACTCAATGTGAATGGCCTCAGTTTTTAAAAAAAATATATATACATGATGTTAACTAAATGGTCAAAAGACGCAAAGTAAGTGTTGAATTATCTTTTTTTCTAACAAAGTCTATGTTTGTACAAATGTGTGTTTATGAACTACATTCTGCTTTATTGTGACACAGAATAGAGTCCAGCATTTAATGAAAATGTGACTTTATGAGAAGGTGAGAGGGGAAATTTATTCCTCTTCCACGGTTTCATATGATGAGTCACAAGCCCAAAAGGTTGAAAATTACTTCGTTAAACAACGGTGCCTTCAAATGTTCCCGTTGACATTCACTGATCTAAAACTGAGGCCTCAGCTGAAGCTTGTGCACAAATCCCAACATTGCATATGAATCTCCGAGATGAAGTAAGACGTGGAAGTCAGCAGAAGGCAAGAGGCTGAAAACTAGAAGAAGAGGTTCACATGAACTCAGTGGAAGTGATGTATTCACTTGTTAATTCAGTCGTTAATGATCGGCCTCACTCGGACGTTAGAAGTAATCAAACAGGAACTGTAGCGAGTAGTCAAATAATTCTGCTGCGTGAGATCAGAACCACTGTGTAAACAATCGTCAGCATTATACGATTACTTTATGAAGAAAAAACCCTAACCCTCAAACAGGTAGAATACAATGAAGAAAAACTTAATTTTTCACATCATTTATGTCAAACTCTAAAACTTCTATACGTTTTGATATTTTTTCCCCCCCAAGTGCATTTCAAGTCGTTAGATTCTGCATAATTTGAACAAAAATGAGAAACTCCAAAATCATTAGATCTGATCTTTTGCCCATTTAGGCCTTTTGAAATCTAAATTACACATTTTTATGTTATAGGTTTAAAAAAAAAAAAAAAACAACTAACTGATGATTTTCTAATTTCACTGAGACGCACCTGCAGTTTGTTCTGTTAAGATCCGAACACAGACTATAAAATGTTATCTCAATGCTGCCACCCAGTGGCAACAGGTTACTAGAACCAAATAAATAAATAAACGATGAAAAAGCTATCTATAGTCATGAAGTGCAAATTGCTCCTGAGTCTACTCAAAACATTTTAACACTAAAGATACACACATCATACATTACCACCCGTCACAGCCACAGACAAAACAGTGCACATTGACCAATATTTCCCACGAAAAGCATTTTTTTTTTTAATCATAACCTGCATACTGCAACATAATAGTGTAATGGTTTTAATGAGAATCGCATATGGTGTACCTTAAAAAAAAAGAAGATAAGAAAAGTGATTTTTGGTGAACTGGTTTCTGAGTAGAAGAAAAAAAACAAGGCAAATCAGCACAAACTGCAACATTCCCTAAAAAAAAAGCCCAAAATGTATTAAATTATGACATTATTTTTTTAAATTCCTAACCATATTTCAGTTTTTGCTCAACAGCTCCTATGTCAGTAAATTAAGAAGACATAACCATAAATTATAAAAAGAAATTTGTGTAGATTTAAAGTGAGGGCAATTATATACATTTATTACCAAAAGCATGAATACTGACAATCTGAAAGAGTCCATTTGATTCTTTGTAGGGAAAAAAAAAACTGCAAAAAACCCACCCTATTTTGATAAATAATTTGATAATGTTAAAATTATTCCATCAAGTCATGAAATGGAGGAAATAGCGAGAGCGTCTGGATTTGTTGAAGGACTTGAGGTGTTTCTACACTGTCAGAGGTGTTGGCATGTCGCCGCTGCAGAAGACACCGACGACGGAGTCGCTCACGTTCAGGTCTCACGAGTTCCCATCGAATGGAAACCGTCTCCTCGGAGGCAACGGGGGACAAACCCAAGAGGGGTGAAGCGGGACAGACAAGGCGTGAATGTCCGCTGTTTAATGGACGACTCCCATGGTGCCTTCAATGACCTCACGGAAAAGGCAGCTTCCACACCGATGAGATTAAGACGTTGTGAGTGGTGATGGAAGTGGAGCAGGCTTCTGACTCAGAGCGTACATGGAGCCTCAGTGCAGAAAAAAGAAAGAGAACGGAAAACAAAACCTAGTTGAGGTGGAGGACCTGCTTCATGAACTCATAGGTGGTGAAGGCCACAGCCTGCGAGGGGACACAGCGGATGTAGTTGAGAGAGAGGCCTCGGTACAATCCCTTCTTAATCCCATACGACTTGTGCACGTACTTCAGGGTCTTGATCAGAGATCTGTTCAGACGTAGAAAGAAAAATCACAACCTTTAAGAGTAACAGAAAAGGTTTCCTCTGTGTGGAGAACATGCTACAGGTTTTACATTTCTGACGTTTTCTTTTGAAAACGTTAGAAAACCTTGAATACCAGGAGCAGATCATGCAGAAAGAAGTGTGCATGAACTGGAATTACAGGGACATTTGCATGTGTGTGTGCGCGCTATTCTACTGAGTACATCTACTCTTAGTACACAGTTAATCAGCACAGTGTTGCACTGGATTCCTGCTTTTACTATTACTTTATGAACTCGAGATTATTCCTCATCAAATTCTCTTTTAATCTAATCTCATCCAAACCAATCAGGAAACAACACAATGACACAATACTGAGGTGAATTTTAGTGTCTTTGTTAGTAAAACCTGAGAAATCAAACAAATCCAAACAATATTGTTGGCTGATACTAACCAGAAGTAGCAAGGATATTTGGATTTCTTATCGAGATTATTTTGAAAATCTGGTTAGAGATCTTGATTCAACTACTTCATTCCTTCATGTGACTTTAGGGAGAATTAAAAAGGCCTTTCTAAAGATAGTTTCACCAGATGTTTCTATTCAACATGAAAGTGTCACATGTTTCTTTTAAGTAAAAGCCTTGACAGGAAATGTCTGGATCTGGTTTGACATCAAAGTTAATCTGATTCACTTCAGTGATGTGGCCAATAGTTCTTCCTGTCACAGACGACACAACTAAGAAAGTCTTTCCTCTTCGGTCAAGTCTTCTTCTCCAGTCTGGGAGCAACAACGTGCATTCAATGCTTTAACATCTGCTGTATGTGTGAAACACAAGAAAATAATGTCTTTTATGCATCATCATCATCATCATTCGGGGGGGGGGGTCTGTTTGTACTTGTATTGTGATACAACGCAAGGATGCCAAAACAAACCATCTACTAGATAGTTTCAACAAACACCATCCAGTTGGAGATTTAGAGTCCTGAGAGTGAAGACCACACGCTCGTCGCTGCTGCTTTCCTTTAAAGTCCTGATCGGTGAGCGCCTGACCATGCATATCTTTTAAAACTACGATTGCCCTTCGTCCTGGTCTGTTCAATGAACGTTTGATTGCAATGCAGATGTCCTCTGCTGCAACAAATAAAGTCACACTCAACCATGAAGTTATCGTCAGTAACTTGTTTCTAAAATAGAATAGTGCTTTTACTTTCCCCAATGAAATCTGCTGTCAGTCCAGGGATCCAAACCAGCAACTTTCTGGTTTCAAGTACACTTGTAGTGGCCTTTTTTTTAATTAAATGTGAGGACAAAAAGATTATAATTACAGATGTTAAAGAGTCATGAATGAAAGAAGAAAACACATTTAGGAACACAAAAGAGAAAAAAAAACTTTCTTGATTTTTTCCCCCCAACAGTGTCACTAGAAAGAAAACCTTTCCTGAGGGACGATCTGATGATAACACACGACGCTTAACGACTGATAAAGTGTACCACATTACATCACAGTGCAAAAGACCATGAAGACTATGAGTGGTGTTCGTACTTACACGCATTTGTCTGAGTCTGGCAGCACGGTGCCTAACTGCATTCTCCTCCGGGCCACGTCCAGAGGATACCTAGAGAGAAGATGTACGATGTGATGACTGACAGCTGAAACGACCCAGGAAGCGGAGATGAAGCTGCTGCGCTATGAGTCGAGCTTTAAACCCCTTACGATATGGTCTGAGCGATGGCACCGGCGACGCCTCCACAGAGCAGGTTCACGTGGGTCTTGAGGATGAGGACGTCGGGATTGTCTGAGGAGGGGCGTCCCAGCAGCTCCGGGAAATGTTTCAGTCCGAGGCTCTTCAGAGTGCCAAAGGTGAAGAATGAGAGACCTGAGAGGACATCGGTTCAGAGTTCAGAGTCACTTCATGTCGTTCTGCACGACGCTCACGTCGGTCTTCGATCAGTCCAGGCAAAACAATCCCAGTGATCACCTGCGTATGGAGCCATTCCTATAAGTGTTGGAGTAAGTCCTCTGTAGAAGCCCGGTATGCCGCCCTCCTGCACGGAAAACAACAAACAAACAATGCATGAATACTTAAATCCAACATAAACACAAACGGAAACTGATTACAAGAAAATCACCTTAAGGTAGATGGTTTGGAAAGCATTGATGATTCCAGTGTAGCGGTGGTCTCCTTTCACCTGGAAAGCCAGCCTGGCTCGGACCACATCCAGAGGGTAGGTACATATCACTGCAGTCATCCCTAAATGAAAACACATCCATCTATTCTACACCACTTTATCCTCGGATAACTTTGCAGCTTTAGAAGTTTTAAAGGCCGATTCCTGCGGACCACGGTAGAGGGGCAATTTTATCATCTCCAATTAGTCTCAAATGCAGAGTGAGAATATTAGTAGGAATATAAACCCTTAATGTAACTCTTCTCTTTTTCTTCTCATAAGGGGCTTACAAATGGCACAGCGTGAAGAGTCTTATCAGTACCTGCCATAGATCCTGCCATGAGGCGGTGGATGTGTCCAGAGATCCCGAGCTGTTTACTGAGCAGCTGTAAAAAGAGATCATTACTTTCATTGGTGACATTATCAACAACATTATTATCAACAGAGGTTGAGTCCATTAAAACAAACAACACAAAGGCGAAACCAAAGTCTCGAACAGTAAAAGGTTCATGAAACAACCTGCTACCTTCAGGTTCAATTGTTTTGATAACAAACGTTCTGAAAAATGATTAACCACCTTTTTATATCGATCAAAGGCCATGAACTGGATTGCTCCATAAGGAAATATCCTGACCATCATCGCCCCGTTCCCCTTGTACAAGCCGAGGAGGCCTTCTTTTTTCGGCACAGCTTTCAGGGTGGAAAATACTCCTGGGGGAAAAAAAAAAAAAAGCAAGTCCACAAGTTTCACTCCTGTGAAACAGATGTGTGAAAACAAACACTTGCTGGTTTCCCATGTTTTGCTTTGTAAGAAGTCTTACCCAGATGTTTGTAATGGGGGCTCTGGGCTTGGAGGAGAATCTTGACTCTGTCCAGAGGAGCGATGGTACTTTTGGCACAGCATCCTGCAACACCTAGGTGAAAACACAGAGGCAAGGCATCGGCTATTATGAATAAGCAATTATTTATGTCAATATTTAAAAAGTGCCAGTCAATATCAGCTAGCTATTGAGAGGCCGTCTATTGTGGTTATTTAACACACACGACTGCAGCCGGAGCAGAAGCAGCCCCGAGACAATGAAAAGAGTCCGTCTGTTCAGACGGTCCCTGAACTTTACTGTGTGGTTCCGAGCACAAAGCAGAAACAAACGGCTTACACATGTGTGTCTGTAAGTATGTTGTTTCTATTAACTTTTTATGTTTGAATATTAACATTGTGGCTTTGTACTAAAAGCAGAAATGCAGGTTTCTTTTTGTTTTTTATTACATGACACTTTGACAAGTAATAACCTTCAATTAAATGATCCTGTATTGCTGTTTCATTGGCATGTTTAAAGTCTTGTTGGAGTATTTGAGGAATTCTTTAACTTTAGAGTGTAATTATAACCTTATAACAATAAAATCGACATCTGTTTGGAGAAACAGACTAAATCACTGCAGTTAAGTAACACAGTCCAACCAATGTCTCCAAACTGTATAAAGGTTTCATCGCAGCCCAGGCTGGAACCTTCCTGCTGTGAGGTGAGAGTGCAAACCACTGCACCACTGTACCGCACTCCTGCTGGTTCCCTTCGCAATTTGAATCAAATGACAGAGTTGAAATATTTACACATCATTTTTTGGGGGGGTTAAAAACAATACAACACAAACATTTAAAAAAAAAAAAACAACTGCCAGAGTTAAGTAGATGCCAGACAAAATGTGTTGGAGGTTTGGTTGCAGAAGCTGGACACGACATTGACTCACTGACATTAGGAACAATTCAGGGTACAAACCAGGCAGACTGCCAGTCCATCGCGGGACTAATACACAAGAACATATGTCTCTCTTACATCTTACCTCCAGAAACAAAGGATCGAAGCCAGTAGTAGTCCCTGTTGGCAGGGGTGCTGCTCATGGTGGGAGAGGAGGAGACCGCAGCCTCCGACTTCATTCTTTGGGCTCAGGAATCTGCCACATCAGCGGCTGCTTGATCGTGTGAAGACCCTGCAAACATAAACACGACCGTGAGGCATGCAGATATTAGTCTTTAAATGGAAGAAAACACACTGTGAAAAGTAAAAGACGAATGAAAATAAAGATTATTGAAGTGGGGGTACGACACAAGAAACAAGTACAAAGTGGCACATTTCTTTTTGATTGTGCAAAATGATCACTCGATTTTTATTTTTTATTTTTTAAAACATCACACAACGATAAAAAAAACCTATGAAGGGAGACACAATTACGACCACTAACACTACTACAAGCAAACAACACCATTAAGGAAATTAAACAAAACCGACACACAAAACAATTACAAAAATATATCAAATTAACACAGATACAACATTATCAACAGATGTATTTGGAGACATACAAAAACAACCACAAACAAACAAACATATGTGCACTGGCCTCCAACAAAAAAAACTCGAACAACTCAAATATTATTGATACGAGAGGGAACAAGAGGTGTAAACCAACGTCAAATATACAGAGCACTATCAGGAGCCACAAAACAGCCCCAATGACTGCAGACATATTTTGGACATTTGCTTCCAGGAAGTCGCGATGAAATCAATGAGTTCAATGTGAGAAGAAGAATTGTATGTGTAAACAAAGTAGATGACCCCGGCTTTATGTTACTTACAGTTTAACGACAGGAATTAGTAGCACGCTAATTTAGCAGATAAGTAACTCTCAAACATTGACACCCAACAGAAAAACGTGAGCTTTGAGAGGCGTGAAGAGATTAAAGTGGATTGTTTAAACTCGTCTGTTTCTCCTCCGCGGAGCTGACACTGTCTCGTCATTCCTGGAAATAGTCCCGTCTGTTGAAACGTGGCGTTGTGAAGGCTGTTATCGCAGCTCACCTGATCATGAGGAAGTAAAGCTGGTGAATCGATTTAAGGTGCTGATCTGAGGCGTTGACATGTGTCTCTCATCGTGCCCTTCGTCCTCAGACTGACGGCTGCTGCTGCTTGACCAACACTGGCGCATGATGATGACGTAAGGTGACGCTCCCTGAACACGTAATATCCAGAAACAAATATGGTAATATCACTGTATCTCCTGGAGAGTTTGCTGCAGTGTATCTCTAAGGACAAAACTCCTGCTGTTTATTAATGGAATAGACATTTTGGATCATAAACGTAATAATAAACATGTAAGAAACAGTTTTTATGAACAAAGGAGAATAAGTCCCAGACGAAAAGCTTTTTGGAATAGTAAAAGTGTAATTGCATATTATGATAACAAAATAAAGACTTAGAATTCATAGTTAATGTAAAAATTCTAATTGGATGCAGATTGGCAAAAGTAAATCTATATTGAATTTAAAGGACACATTAAAACACTAAGTATCATAAGTGAATGCTAAAAAGCAATTCTACTTTCCTGATCAATCTTTTATTCCATCCTAAATTATGATGGGCCAGGCTAAAACCAGACATTCTTGCCCTGAAGCAAGAGTTCTTACCACTGCACCACCAAGTAGCCCTCCTTATATATTTTAAGTCGTTTTTGTGTTGGTTTAGTGGTTGTTTAACAGGGCAGTACAATTGTGTATTAGTTAACACACTCGCCTCAAAGCTTTCCAAATTTGCTTGTTCACCCTGTAGATGGGATACTTGGGTTTTGCTCCAGCAGTCTTAAGGTATTTGACTATAAAATTGCCCTGAAGTGAGGCTGAGTGCTGGACAGTCTTTCTCTCTCTCTGTGTCTGCCATGTAATGGAGTGGTACAGAATGTGTAGAAGATGGAAAGATGGATGTTTGTTAAGCGTCTGTTTGTCAGTTTGTTTCATTGTTGTTGTAATCTTTAGGACATGGACCCTCACCTCAGCTCACTTCGCCAATTGTTTCCAGATTTTTGCACATTTGATATTCAAAAACCCCTTTCTCACAATTTAATTTCTAATTTATAGCCTTGGGTCCTCGGGTGGATCTCCTCTGCTTGTTCCAAAGTTGAAGCTTACGTCTACGAGTGACCGTGCATTCTCTACCAGGGACCCTCGGCTTTAGAATGAGCTGCCGGAGGAGGTAAAGCTCGCCAAATCACTGACCTCTTTTAAATCACTTCAAAAATTCACTTTTACTGACTTGCCTTAATTTCAAGTTTACTTTTAGTTTTAATTTATTTTTACTCAAAAGTATACTCTATTCATTTTTATATATGTTCTCCTTAATAGCTGCCTTTTGTGTGTTGTCATCTGTACCTTCTGTCTATTACTTCATTGCTTGTCTCCCCATGTCTTGCCTAACTTTTTAATGTTTGTGTGTATTTAATGTCAAAGCACTTTGTGAACAATTGTTCCTAAAGTTGCTATATAAATGATGTAATGAAAAATTATTGTTGTTGTTGTTTTGTTGTTATATATTTCCTTGAGTGGCAGGCTACGCGCAGCCACCAACCAGGAAGAAGCAATACCACAAGTCATCCACTGCCGTTAGTCTAGTCTAGTCTAGTTCAACAGCAGGAAACTGAATGTGTAAATACCACTACCCTGGCACTGATGAAGACTGCATACTGTAAATACTGTAAATATTACATCTACTGTGAGTATTTCAACCATATATTTCCCCCCGTAGTTCCATGTGTATATAGGCATATATAGTTTTCTAATTATCTATTTATATATAGATAGTCTATTATCTTGTGTGCAACTATCCTGATTGTCTTTAAGTATCTGTGCAGTGTGGAGCTGCTGTGATGATTTCCCCATGTGGGATTAATACAGTCTGATGTTATCTTCTGTTTTTATTATCAATGCTGTTGTTGTTATTGTTATAACGCTTGAAAAACATGTTGAACCTGCAACATGTCCGCGATAAATCCTTAGTTACACCCCTCGACTCAGTCCATTCCTTGTTACCATCAGCTTTGGCGCACTCTTGCGTGCACTTGCCGCATGGCGCGGCGGGGAGCGGCGACCGCTGCGCTCCACTCCGGGTTTTCTCGTGCGCTCTTCCCTCCGTAGCCCGACGACGAGTTCTTGGCCAGCGGAGCCTGTAGGTTGCGTCTGGTGGAGGGAGAGTGAGCGGGGCTGCCCTGAATGGATTGACACAAGAGGGATTTACATTTTTTAACGGGTGTTGTGCCCCGCAAGAGACTACAACGGAGCACCGTGAAAGACCAGCAATCCCGCTCGATGTGCGTCCACGCTGTCGGTGCGTGCGTCCTGCTCATGTGTCATCGCCGTGAGAGGATTGAACTTGCCAGCAGTCTATATTTGCCGAGGAGGGAAACCAATACAAGGTCTCGCTGTCTCGCTGGAGCGGAGTATTATTAGCAGTTCGGACCGTGCAACTGTCTCTCTGTGGTATGTAAAGCATTTCAGAATAAATAATATTCAAAAAACACGGGGCAACAAAACAACCTGCGTAAAAGTGAGGTTTCCGGACGCGTCGGGGGAGGGGGCAGCACTACACGGTGATTTAAATGACAGCGGTCAAGTGCAAAATAATAATAAACAGCGACGTCTGAGGGCGTTTTTTTTTTTTTTTTTTTCCACGGTAATATCCCCCTCTTCCGCCAGTCAGAAAGACGAAAACAGGATCCGACCTCCGGCCAGAGCGCTCTCCTCTCTGCGCCTGCCCTTTAAACTGTTAAAGCCGTTTATCCACTCCGGATCCTGCTGTGTTTGTTTTTATATATAGTCGATCTGGTTTTATGATACCTTTAATCAACATATTTTACTATCAAGAGGCGCTCGGACTTTATGTTGCTTTGGGGTTTTTTTCCGCACTTCTTGCCTGTCCGAGTCGATATTCCAGGCGGGGCAGAAAAGTGTCATGAGCGCACAAAGTAGAGAAAAATGTTGGCTTACTCGTAACACTATAATCCTGTCATATTGTTGCTTACAATTTGGTGAGGTATTTCCAGCGTCTTTGCAATAATAATTTAACAATTTAAGGGTATAAAATTTCACATTTTAAGTAAAAAAAAATTTCTTTTCTTTGTCCTCCATAGGTCATGTACTGCTATTACAAAGTAACAACGGTAAACTGAAAAACCAATCACAAATAAATAATTATATTTAAAAAGAAGAAGAAGAGGAAGAATAAAAACAAACATAGTGTGCCACGCAAAGGATAAACATTCACCTTGCCCCCATGCTGGCTGACAGCAGTCCTCACATCCACACCCTCAGTCATGCCTGCTTCCACCAAACCCGCCAGGAGACGGACACCTGCTCAGCGGAAAAACGGACAGAAAGCGATCGGCACCAAGAGGCAAACCTGCAACTCAAATAAACCCAGAGGAAGAGCCACAGAGAGATCCCAGAAAGCACCTGCAGAACCAAAGCAATCAGCCACCGGAGCCGAGGTCAGCCGGAGCCCTCGTGGAAGAGGCAGGCCCGCTGGCAAGGGTCCTGGGAGGTCCCCTGGCAGGGTAAACCATGCCCTAAATGTAACAGGATCTGCAAGGCTTAGACGCTCGAGCAATCGGAGTGACCATTGTGTTCAGTTGCAAGACCCCCTGGTGCGTAGGAAGTCTCAGCGGGGCACACAAGTGTCTGTAACTCCCTGCCAGCCTCCTAAACCTTACAGGAGAGGTAAAACCAGCAAAGGGAGGCCTGGGAGAAGAGCGGCATCTCCTCCCCGAAACACAAGCAACCAGCCACTGAGTACCAGCATCAACAATTCAACTCCTGCCAAGGAAAATGAGAAATTGGACAACTGTGATGATGATAGAAATCTGCCAGTTCATCCAAAAACCGATGTTGAAGTTCCTGCGAGTATTAAAGACGCAGTGTTTGGAGTCAACAGTGGTAAAGAGGTCAGCCCACTTAAAGCTGACTCACCACCATGTGAAGACACACTGGAAGACTGTGTGCAGCACAGCTGTGACAGTCCTGCAGCCCAGCAAGACAAAAAGGCTGTCAGCCATGACAGTGAAGGTGACCTGAAGTGCGACGTCGAGGCTTCAGAGTGTGATGGTCTTGATGGACAGCTAAAACTCTGCAGCAACAGGAGCAAAGATCATATCTCTGAGCCCTCAGAGCTACTGACCGCTGGCTCATCTGGTGTGCCGCGCAGCTACGAGGACAATGACAGTTCATCTGTCCTTGGAAATAAGCTTGATCATCATGCCAGGGATGTTAAGCACGATAATTTGTCTGCTGCTCAGCGACAGGAGGGTAACATTCTAGTCTTGAATGACCGTGGGACAGAGGAAAGAAAGACACCTGTCAAAGAGGAGATCGATCATGATAGAAGACAGAGCCTCGAGATAGAAAAGGCTACTGAGACTATGAAAGAGAGAGCGCAGACTATTGTGAGGCCGGGAAATGGTGAGAGTGGAGAGAAACACATCAATGTAAGAGAAAATTTCAGTTCTGAAATTTCTGCTGAATCCCAAACCAGCACTCCAGCCTGTCCTGCCCCAGATCCACCTCACTCTACTGAGGGACTGACAGCACCGTCAGAATCACCTGCATGTGAGCTACTGGTCTCCAACACAGCTACCTCAAACCCCACCAAAGCCCTCTCCACCGCAGAGGCACGTGAGCCAGATGGTCTGATCCAGGGTAACATAGACGGTCAACCTACCACTGATGGTGCTAAAATTCAGTTCTCAATGTCTCCAGTCATCCCTGAGACAGCCCTGATGGTGCAGACTGTTGTTGTGAAAAGGCACATGCCAGTTATTATCTGTAGAGACTCTCTCAACCCTAAAAGCTTGATGGATTCAAGCCACGTTGAACCACACCAACCACAGAGCCAAGAGGTCCCTTCTCCTCTGGGAGAAAGACGAGCTCGCACGCCACCAATGACACAGACCAAAGATGCTAAATCCAATCCAGAGTCACCGGAGCACAACAGACAGAACGAGACATCTTCAACGTCATTGGTAGTTTGTCAGTGGAGCACAAATGTCCCTGCTGCTGAGCGTGAACCAAACTTAAGTGAGGACAGAATCCAAGTAGCAGCGCCAGAACAGGACTCCGTGCCAAAGATTTCGAGTCTTTCTCTCGACAGTAGCTCCACCTTCTCCTGCAGCTCGGAGAGCACTCGCTCCTCTTTTTCTTTTGAGACTGAATCAGAAACAGGTTATGGAGAGTCCAGTCCCTCTGTTCTACCGGGATCCTGGGGGCCGGAGGGGGGTGGCTCGTTCCCCTGGACAGCATCAAACTCACAGAGGAGGGAGAAGAAGAAGCGGAGCAGGTGTGGGGCGTGTGAGCCATGCCTGAGGAAGATAAGCTGTGGCCAGTGCAGCTGCTGCCTCAACCGCAGTACCGGTCATCAGATCTGCAAGCTGAGGAAGTGTGTGGAACTAAGAAGGAGAACACCTACATCTCTGCTCGTACACTCCACTGCACAGGTGAGGCTTGTTTTACACCACATTTTAATGACCTTTACTAGCAGCTCGTGTGGAAGTTTTATTGCAGTCACATTGTTCATCTATTCCACTGATCGCATGCACGCAGCCTTCGATTGGATTTAAAGAGATACTGGAGCTTCTTGCATGTTTACAAAGTGAAAAATGAGCTGTCATCACTGTCTGACAGCATTATTGTTTTTCATCTTGGACATTCAGTTGAGTGAACCAGAACATGTGAAAGTGAAAGTTTCACGTGGACTTTTTGGCTTCAACTGAAATTTGTAGCGTCTTCCTCCTCAATACAGAATAGAGAAGTGTGTGTGTGTGTGTGTGTGTAAAAGAGAGGAAGATACCATCACATGACTAGCAGCAGTTCAACACATGCTTGATGTGTGCCTGCATTGTGTGTGTGTGTGTGTGTGTGTGTGTGTGTGTGTGTGTGTGTGTGTGTGTGTGTGTGTGTGTGTGTGTGTGTGTGTGTGTGTGTGTGTGTGTGTGTGTGTGTGTGTGTGTGTGTGTGTGTGTGTGTGTGTGTGTGTGTGTGTGTGTGTGTGTGTAGTCTAAAGTGCATTCAAGTGAATAGCTATTTCATGAAGAGCACATGGTGACTGTGTGTCTGCGTGGAGGAGTAACTCAGGGCAGCTTTTTTAAGTTGTGTTTCTTCACAGTTGCACCGCATGACTGTGACAATGGAGTAACCTCTCCAGGTGACTGTATTCACATTGTCATCAGCTGCAGTGAACTGTGCAAAGGTTTTAGGCACTAAACTGCATTGGGTATATTTCTTTAAAAAGGCTAAATTGAATCAGTGTGCCTACATGTGGTTCTTCTTTGCGTTCAGACTGATCTTAGAGTTGCTTCTCTCTCCTCATGTAATCTCATACTGACTCAGTGATGTTGAGCTCGGGGCTCTGTCGGGGCCATACCATCTGTTGCTGGACTTCATGTTCTTCTTTGTTGTAAATATATTCCTGAAGGATTCCGCATATGTGTTTAGAGTTGTTATGTTGCAAAGGTTTAATCCACGTTCTTTCCTATCTCGTGAGAAATCTGAACATGTTGAGTGCCATTTCCTTGTTGTAAAACTAGCAGGTCTCATGGGAGACCAAAATCAGACTTCGGACAGAAAATGTAGACTTTATCAACATGAATGATAATATTCTCCCCAACTGTTGAAGATCAGATTGAAGCGATGAACTTAATGGATGACATGTCAGTGTTGTGTTTGTTTATATCATCCTTCTGTGTCTGCAAGATTTTTTTCTGTTTAATAGCTGTGTAACTTCTAGTTTAGTTACTTGTAACATTAAACTGCTTGACTAATGCGTCTTTATTGAATGCAATTGAAATCAAACTGCATATTTAGAAAACTAATGTGTGCTGTATTGTTATATTTTTCCTCTCTTATCAGTGTTTGAATTCAGCAGCCCTGAGATAAAATAAATACATAGAAACTGACACCAAGAAGCAAACAGGTCAAATTTGGTGGAGGAAAGTCTAGATTTTGGTAATCTAAAGACCCTCATATTTTCTCAGAACTTGGTCAAATTGACTAATAAACATTGAACGCTAAATATTGCTCGGTGTGCCTGCAGCATACGCCTCAGCAACCAGTTGAAGTCTGTATGGAGTTGTTATTTCAGCAATACAAAAACTGGCTATTACACTGTCTAATGACCAAAGGTTTGTGGCTGGTAATGCAGGTTTAAATTGTTCATAAGCACAAGCTTCTGTAGTCAATAAATGTCTCATATTATTCGTCACAATGGCGCTTTTACCCTATCTGGGCAGACAGAGGGCTAAATGATCTGTTGCTGGTCATTTTTCTGAGTTGTGAAAAGTTCCTTGCAGCAGCTGACTCTTCAAGCTACTACATAACCATGTGCATAATTCAGTGGTGTCCATGTGGCTGGGGGGAGGTGTATGTGTGTGTGTGTGTGTGTGTCCATGTGTACTCTGCTGTGTGCAAGCGTGCGTGCATGCAGTGGCGGAGCCTTCAGAGTCGTAGCAGTGGCAGCAGCAGATTAAACCTGATTATATAACACCTACAGTATTAGTCCCAGAGACCTCTGTGTGCTATTTCTGAGCGTATGAGTGGGCAGAGGGGGGGAAAGATCAGGCCAGGCCGAGATTTGCAGCCCTGCCATTTGGATTGGCCTCAGTTGTGGGTCAGCATATGTGCATTTTACTGACTCAGTGACACACTTGTAGTATATCTGCTTAGGACTTTCAGTGTTACGTAGTGTTTGCATGTGTGTCTGCATGCACTCTGTTGGTAAAAGACTTCACATTGATTGGTACAGAACTGCTGATCTACTAACTCTCTCGGACAGACCCACTTGTTTTGCCATTACTCTTAAGTGACATCACGCTGGCCAGCGTTCACAGCGTGGCCTGTGTTTGTGGATTGAAAACAGGTTCTTGTTTGAGTCTTTGAGCCTGCAAGGGTGGAGCTTCAGCAAAGTCAAGCAAGACCGACAGTACTGACAGCTATTGTTGTTTGGGTGGATGAAGTTTATCTTCCCTTCATAGGAAGATAAAAACTATAAAGTTAGTTGAATTAGGGCTAAAGTGAAACTAACATGATCATGTTAGATATTATTAATGACTGCTTGGATTTGTAGAAATAAAAAGGTCTCTTGGTAGCTTTAAAGGTTTGACACAAAGTCTTCATCCAACTTTGTTCTATACAACTTTCTCCAACTCAGGGTCAAGGGGGCTGTAATCGATCCCAACTTATGGTTGATGAAAGCAAGACTCATCAATGGACAACAGTCCATCACAGAGCAAATACATAGAGGCTGGCAGTCACACACACACACACTCATTCACACCTACAAGCAATTTAGCAATTTGCCCAAAATGCACGTTTTTGGAGTACGAGTGAGAACATGCAAACTCCACATGGAAACCATTATACTGTGAGATGGGAGTGCTAACCACTACACATCTGTGTGACCCAGAGCTTAGTTTTTGATTTATAAAGAAGTGTTCTCTTTATATTTACATGTCAATCAGTTCCAAATTGTGTTTTAGTGAAAAATAATAATAATTATGAACTTTGCTCTTATGATTTTTGTTAAATATTAAAACAACATGCAGTGTAAGCGTCTCATGCTGTCAGTTGAAAGCAGCCTCTGTTTGTTTTTTCCACACAAATTTTCACCTTGATGACGAGTATAGTAAAAAAAAAAATCCAAACTTTCCTGCTAAGTCCTACACACAAAACAAGTAGAGCAAGTTTATCTTTCTCTTTGATTCATAATCTACTACGAGTCTATGTGGGTGTGTGTGTGTGTGTGTGTGTGTGCGTGTGTGTGTGCGGTGAGCGTGCTGTTCGTGTGAGTAGTATGGTAGCATGGTGGCCAGTCTTGCTGATCAAGCTCACACACCCTTCAAACAAATGTTTGTAACTCCACAAGACTGGAAAAAAAAAAAACTCTGAGGCCAGAGAGGAGTTCATGTAGGGGCATGTGGCTCCTGCTGCTGGTTTTACCAGTGTGAGCTGCAGTGGTTGGTGTGAGGCTGTGGTAGTCTTTCTTCTTTTAAGCCTCTTTTAAAACATTTACAACGTCTAAAGCATGCTTACACGTGCAGATGCAATGCAGATTTGTACAGATTAAACGCAAGTACAGGTTACAAATAGAAGAAAAAAAAAACCAGTTACTATGGTTTGTGTGTTTGGATGAAAAAGAATGAAGGTGGTGAACAGCTAGAGTGGCGCTTTCCTTTTAAAAATGTCTGTTTTCACTCAGTGCTGATGGCCCCCTTGTGGCCTTGCCTTGTATCAGGCAGCGTGGCCAAGGCAGAGACCTGGCACTAAACAGAAACACACACACACACACACACACACTCACTGGGAACAAAATACTAAGGTTCAAAGAGTGCAAACTCCAGTGTGTTGGTAGAGTGCATTTGACTGAAAGAGTTCTGACATGTTTAGAGCTGTAGGCTGTTTGAGCTCACTCAAATTTTATGGACTGACAAAGGAGATATAAGTACATTTTTTGAATGGAGACCTGTTTCTCCTATCACGTTCAAAGGGTTTCATTGTCATGCGTTGGTATTAAATGTGGATGAGTTTGAGGTAAACACATGTCGCCTCGTGTCAAGATGGATACGTGATCTTCCAGTGTACAAAGAAACTGCCACCTACATACGTATACGCTGGTTTTGTGAGGGGACAGCAGGCTCAGGCTGGAACCAATATTTACAAATAAACAGAGCGGAAGCGTCAGCTCCAACAGGATGTGTGGAAAAGATGTTTCCAGTTTTAATAGGTCCCCTGTAGCATTACAATCCCCACGTAATAGTGCAGATGTGAATGTTCTAAACATACAGCCATCATCATTACTTGAGGAAAGAGACAATAACTCATTGTATCTGCAAAAGAACATATGCCAATGATAATACTTACTCTTATCTATGCAGTTGTGACTATTTGCACCATTACCACACATATTTATCCCCAGACTGTCTCTAGTTCCTGGATTGGTGTGTGTTCTGGCAGAAAACTATCAAACACCATTGCTTTTGCATTTTGTGACATTACTTAGACAAATGCTAAAGACCCAGCACTCACAGGCGCTCTTGCTACCTATTATTTGGGAGTGTTAGTGTCTCCTTCTGCTCTGTATTTTTCACAGTCAGGCACCTGGCAAAGCACTCTCCTGTTAATGCTGACATACACCATAATTACATCATACAATACACCATTAATTCAGTTCAGCACAATGCCGCTGCAGCTGGGTGCCACGCTTTGCACACACCGAGTAACCGGCGTGCTTCTTGACTGCTTGTTAGCCCAACCCAGCTCCTCCTGCAAACTCATTTATCTCCTGGCTGCACTTCTCCGGGTTTTTTTCTGCCACAATGCATTTGCCAGAAGGGTAACCCAGCTGAGAGTGCACGTGTGTTGGGAAAACATTCGTCAATCCCTCATGAGGAGCTTCCGAGGGAGGACAGGCTCCCTGCAGCAAACAACAGTGGCTCTTGCATTAGATGTGCTGAAGATGTTCACCTTAAAGAGAGATATTCATGCATATTTCTGAAAGTGACCTTGCGGCGAGGCTGCGTACAGCTTGTAACACCGTCTTTGTTCGGGAAGAAACCAGCCTAACGTAAAGTCTGAGTGATTTGTCTACGTAAACGCTCCTGTCAGGGATAAAGCACTCTTCCCCCCTCTCATAGACAATACAGCAGGTTCTCAGCTCGGACGGTTGCTATGGTGACCCTTCTTTGTCTGCTGACCTTTGACCTTCCATGGTTGTCTGATTGAGTATCCTTCAGGGTCATAATGAGGATTTGTGGAGATAACTAGTAGGCATCCACCACTGTGGATTCAGGACTTTGAACTCAGTAACCTACATTCAGGTAATTAGGTTAAACTAAGCAGGTTGTCCCACTGGCAGTGGGTCAGCAGTAATCTGGAGCCATCCTCACGGGATGATCATCCCAAAGGCAACACAGATACCTCCATGTTATAATGAAATCCAGGAAGGCAGCTTTCAAAAAGCAATAGCCATACACGCAGTACTTTTATTATAAAAATGATCTGGCTTTTTTTTTTTTAACCAATCTGACAACAGATTAGTACTCACCATAAATGGTCTGTAACTGACAGGATAGGTAACTATTTATTATTTCTGCATTTAGCTCTTGGTTTTACAGAACTTTTGAAGTAGAGAAAAAAGATGTTTTTAAATGTGCTTTAGTCTAAAGATAAGGTTCAGTTCAGACTTTTCAAATATTGGTTTATGTAAAACTTTCTTGATTTTGTTAATACTTAATCTCACAAAAACACTGTAGAGAAGGACACATCTGGGGGTCAGGGGGATGCCTTTCCCCTACATAATGGTTTTGTTGGAATTATTATATTTAAAATGTTTGTAAAAATAAAGAAGTTAAAAAAGAATTTATTACTTTTCATACTGAGGCATTTACTTTATACAACTGAACAGATTTTAAGTTTTCTGGAGAACAGTTTTTTATCTTATAAAATAAGCTCTATAGATGGAACAGTTGCACACTTGAATAGTTACCAGATATTTCTATTCAAAAGCATCTAACGAGCACAGGAATACGTTTTTTCACTACATATAGATTGCAACAGTCTCTAAAAAATGTTCTTATGATGTGAAAACCCCTGCTAGAGTAATCTGTGTCAAGTTTTATCACGATGAACATGTAAAACACAACAGACTTCATCATAGACACTTGACAAACACACAAAAAATTGTTTTTAACCTATTTTCTTTCATCAAGCATTGAGCAGTGCCACATAATTGGATCTATATTTCATCAGCCTGTCATATCAGGAGGGCTGTTGAGCCGGATTGGGAGTTTTACTGCCATCAGTCTGACCTACAATAGTTTACTGAAATACGTTATCTTGATAGAAAGAGGAACATCGTCTGTATTATTCTATCACAGTAAATACGACAGGACATGAGATGCTGGTTATCCGGCATGACCACAGTCAACCTCACAGTGAACCCAGAATAATGTGTCTGGTTGTCTGAGATTGAGATTCTTAATGCTTGTTAGCTCCAGCCTTGTTTCAGGCAACCACTTGCAATCAAACTAATAATTCATGTAGCTTCAGCTATGTTTGGAAAGTCACAGATTACTTGCTTGGGCCAGAATATATCCACGTGCTGCTGTTACTGTTGAGTCCACAGTCAACTCTTCAAAACAGAGGCCAAATTTAGCATCTCTTACAGAACCAGCATTCAAATGCGGATTAAAGAGACTTAAACTCATCTTTAATGTAGTGATTCTGTTTGTAAATAGTTATTCATTCTGTTGATATTCACACTCAACAAACAATATTGACCAAAGCGCACCTGAAGCCAATGTTATGACTCACACCATCTGTCATACTGTATTTGGTACATCACACAGTTGGACCAGTTTTCCCTTTTACTCATTTCAGGTTTCATTATAAGCAGAGCTGTACATAAACAGTATTCAGCCAGTGCGACGACACAATCAAACACAGGTTAGAGTGAACATTCACGTCAGTCAAAAGGTGAGCAGGCAAAATCTTTATAGTCTTTTCCTCCTTAGTTGCGGTAGAATTTGGTTCGTCCCTCTCTAATCTGTCTCTGAATTCAAAATGTTCTCTTTTCATTGAAAATGAACACAGACTTCACCACATATGCACGTGGGCACATTGGCAGTGAGCTGAAGGACAGATGCTCCTCACACACTCACTCTTTCTCCCCTTCGTCATATGAATGTGTGGGACAGAAGGGGGCCGAGGTAGCGAGGAAGAGTCGTGAAATGTCAAAGACACTGCCAACATTTCACCAGAGCCAGCTCATTATGACCGATGAGGGTGGGTTGTGCTTTACCGTCCTCTCTCTCTCTCTCTCTCTACTCCGACGACTCCTCTTACTCGGCATGGACACGCATTTTATTTCACGAGCTTTCCTGTGATTAGTACTCCAGTGGATTTTCTGTTAACCTGGGCCAAACCACTTAAATTTAAAACAACATCACTAGGCAGTTATCTGTAATAGCTGCGAGGCTTGTGTAGCTGTTCAGAAAAAAAAAAGGCTCTGTAGACAAGAGGAAATGTCTGTTTTATTTAATGTGCAACCCGGTTATTTGCCCACTATACAGGCTGTGCCAGGTCGAAAGCTAACATACTATCAGAGACTATGATTTAATACCAAGTAACTACAGATTTAAAGAGTTTAATAAAAAACGAAATGGTTTGTGTGTGTTTTACTACAATATTCTCACTTTGGCTACTAGTATCAGAGTTAAACTCGACTGCTAGTGAAATGCTGTTGACCCCTCTCAGGATCTTTGGATCTGAGGTTTGTGTTGTGTCCTGACTGTTTGTGAAGCGTTAAGTCTCTGGAGGAGCTTTGAAGTCGTGCCACTTGGTTTGTCTGGGTGAAAAGAAATCTCGACTTTGCCCCCCCCCCCCCGAACGAAATGCCACTCAAATCCTGCCGAGGGCACACAATGGCTGCCCCCTGGAAAAGTCAGGGCTTACAAGTATTACTTCTACACCTGAAGTACCTTGACCTCACAGTGACATCCATTAAGTTGTGATGAATGTAATGAATTCATTGTCATGTTTAATGTGTGTGTGCGTGCGTGTGTGTCTACGTGAGATTGCCTGGAATCTGTGCACACACGCGGTCATATGGACAACATGCCTATTCAGCATGTTGCAGTAGAACAAACTTGAGTGAAGCTTTTCCTGTCTCTTTGTGAGAGGATCTGAGGCCCCTGCCTGCATAGTTTGTGTGTGTGTGTGTGTGTGTGTGTGTGTGTGTGTGTGTGTGTGTGTGTGTGTGTGTGTGTGTGTGTGTGTGTGTGTGTGTGTGTGTGTGTGTGTGTGTGTGTGTGTGTGTGTGTGTGTGTGTGTGTGTGTGTGTCACAATGCACAATTGACTGGCTTGCTCACCTTTCTCGCTTCTATATTTACCCAAAGCAACCAAAGCAGTAGCACTGCCGGACTGGAAGTTGAGGTTGTCAGAGAGGCCTTTACTCAAGTTTCGGTCAAAAGCAGTACTCTTGGTACTTCTTTTTATTTCACAACTTCACATTTGTAATCGAGTCTACTCATGGGAAGGGTCTCACTCCCATGAATCTGCTCTGTCGTTGGTTATGTGTCCATTTGTTTACCCTGTCACAGACATCACCTCAAGAGGATTTTTTTTTTTATATATTTTTTTTTTTTAATTCTTAGTATTTTTACATTGTTTTCAGCACTTTATGTCTGTCATGAAAAGACAATTCTGGTAAATACATTTCAGGATCTTTTTTTTTTTCTTCATTTTATGTGTTACTTTTCAATCCACTGAGGCTTAGCTCTGTTTTGATGTTGGGAGAGCCCATCAAGTAACAGTCCTGACTCTTGAAAAGTGAAACATGCCATTATCACTATAAATGTCAAGGGAGTTAAAGTATAAAGATGATATTCCTCTTAATTTACAAAGTATTTGTACTCTGTTATAGTTCACCTTTATGCTCATGGTTGTCATTTGTCTACTGGCCAACACCACCATGTTTATACACCACACACTGATACAGAAATGTAAGAAAAAGCAGGTGCAAGACTAAACATACTACATTTAAAGTTTATCCCTCCATTCCTGGATGGGGGCGCGGGGATAAGAGATGAAGCGATATCCTGTTCCCTCGTGCTGACTACCCACTTTTGGCCCTTAAATTAGGTCCATGTGGGTTTGAGGTGTGGTTCTGAATGGTGCACATTTTCTTCCTAGAGTGGGATTGTTGCATGTTACATAACATGATATGTGTGTTAAATGGGGACTGTCAAATGAAAGTCCTTTGTGTTCTTTAAATAACCTCCCATGTGCGTTATAAATCCATGCAGGAAGTGCAGAAACTACAAACATGCATTTTGTGTGTGGTGAGGAAGCAGAAAGCATGTAGAGAAGTGTGCAGAAAGTCACCGTGCAGGCGTTTAGTCACAGTCTCGAGTCTGCAGATGTTCCTTTGGAAATGAGAGGAGTCTGATATGTGAGCAGCCTCTGGGGTCTTCTGCAAATGAGCCAGACCGCTGCCTCTTCTCAGGTATCACAGACTTCATAGTTTCAAGGTTTTCTTCAAGGATTAATTCATATGACCTTGATCGAGCTTTACAGGGTTGAAAATCCTGGCGCAGTTCTCCTTCTTACCCGCAGAATGCTTGTGCGCACCGGTCCTTTGAGTTTTGGCCCGTGCAAGGACGTGCTCAAGTGTGTATTTGCATTTTCTATATTTTTTTTTTTACATCTTCTCCTGATCGTTAACTCTCCCTTTCAGCACCTCGAACACGCCCGAATCACTCAGGCCAATCGCTCATTTAGCACAGCTTGATTCTTGAGTCAGAAATTCCCTCAAACGTCTGCCCTCCATCAAAAAACAGCAGCCCTTTCATACAATTGACAGACAAGTTTACATGAGCATCTGCAGTAATGGCGGTAATGACAACTACTGGCAGCAATCATGTCTGGCACGGCTCCATCGCCGGGCCGTTCTCCAGTGGGTCAGCCTCCACATGTGTCAGAGACAGTTTACGACTGCATTGCAGAGCAACGTTCTTTACCTTGCTCGCAGCACTTGAGTACTGTAGCTGGTGATTAATGTCCAGACTACTGGTTCCTAACGAGAGCCGGGCCGCTCGTTAAAGAGGGAAAACCATATGGGACACTTAAAGAGCTGAAAATTAAGGGTGCGGTGGAATATTGTTAGGAGCTATAGAGTATTTTTGGCTGAAGGAATGGAGTGGCTGCAGGAGGTGAAACGATCTGGAGGCTGAGACGCTCCGTTGTGCAGACGCACGCACGCTGTATGGTTACATTTCTGCTGCACTCTGCGTTTTGCGGTAGCTCAGAAAATTTATTCAGATTTTGAAACCGAGCACACACAACGTGGAGACTTATTGGAGTGTACTGCAAGATAAAAACAATAGGTTCTGACTGTTTACTGTATGGCGATACATTTGATTATTTTGATAAATTGCATAGTTCATATCTCAAACTCTGATGGGGTTTTCAACCGTTATGACTGCATGTGGGCTTCTTGAGCTCATGTCAGTCGCTGTTTGAAGAGTAACGGTTGGTAGGTGTGTACACAGACTTACGTTATTGTTTGTGTTGGTGTAACCTGTTTGACTGTGAAGTGGATGTCTTAACGTCAAACCTGTTGGCCTTGCTGCTGCATACCTGAATAGCGAAAGAGGTCGGCTGTAATATAACGCCAAGAATGTGTGTTTGTTGATGCTTTATTTTTAATATGATTTTGGTAGACTTTCAGTAAATCTGGACTCTACCTACATGAGCTTAACAGATTGGATTTATAGTTTTGTTTTGTTTTGTTTTGAACAAAGTATTTTACAAAGTGCTGTAGGAGATCTCTTTATTTATTTGAAATAGAAAATAATTTGGTTTATCAATGAATAAATTACCATGAAAAAAAACGTTCTCAGAAGATATGCCGCTGTTATTGTGGTGAGAAGCATCTGTGGACTTCACTATATCGTTTTTTCTTTGTTGTGCTCCAAACCTGGACTTTGTCGTCTCCCATTCTGCATTTTTCTCTTTACCAAATACAGATTTACTTCCTGTCAGGCTCCGATATGCTTGATAATTTCCTCCACTAACATGTCTGACTCCATAATGTCATATTAAAATTTTTTGCTGGTGGAGGCTCTGCGCTCCCTCTAATGCTTCCGTGACAACAGCGGGCAAACGTGAATACAATACTGTTTCCAGAAGATCATTCTTGTGCAAACAGAACCTAATACAGGAAAAACTCTCAATTTGAATAATTTTGTCTGTTTACTTTCACTCATAGATTTATACAAAGTTGATCACTTGAAACACACACACAAACTGAAGGTGCCATATATCTGTGAGACTTTACGCAGGATCTTTGTTAATCAAATCCATAATTTTAAGGATCAGATTATTAATATCCATCCATTTTCTTCCGCTTATCCATTTCGCGGGGGTGGCAGTCTGAGCACTGTCACCCAGATCACATTGCACCGATTAAGAACCTTTCCTGCGGGTGGTTTATTTTATAAATTCTCTTGGATATACATTCATATATCCATGGTAGTATGATTCCTCTAGCAGCAGACATTAATAATCGAGAATAAATACGCCGTAGTGATCTGGAATAGCATTTTCTTTCACTAAAAGTGTGTGGAAATTATATTTTCAAGCGATAAAGTTCACGCCATTGTATATTTGAAGTGTTCAGACTAAACCTGGCTCGTTTTACATTCCGCTGGAGAGCTGGTGACTATTACTGTTGGCGGACTTTTGTTGGTTTTATGCTAATTGTATTAGATATTACACAAGAGTACTGAATACGTTAGCAGAGCATAAGGTTTTTGATCGGTCTGTTATTTTTGGTGGTACAACGTTAAGCAAAATAAAAAGCTTAAAGACGTTCACAGTCTGGAATTGTTTCATGTCCTGGGCACTGCCAAACGTTTGGCATCAAACCACACCATGCAGGGGTTGGCCCGTGATAAGTTGCAGGCAAGTAACTGACTGACTGACTGTTGAACGTGGTGGTGTGATAAAAACGGAGAAAAAAAAAAGAAAAAGAAACACAATCTGGGGACATGATCCTCAGTGCACTTTTCTTCAAGAAGACTCCTGGGTGAAAAGAATATTGTAGTTGAGTGTCAGCATGGTGTGAAAATGTGTGTATCTGTAAATGGATGCGCCTCATGCTTGTCACATATTTTTGCATATATTCCCTTCTATAGAGCACATCATGTGCCATATGGGCTGTCAACCAGGGTGTGACATGCTCATGAATAACGTTTGAGATTTTGACTTGGCTTTACTGGTAAATCCATCAATATGACTGGAGCGTCCACCGCGACATACTTCCACTGTTGTGTCATGCTCTTGTGTAGCATGCTTAATACAGGGTGTTGGCTACGCCGATATAGTTTTTACATTTGTTTCTGGAACGAGCTGCGTGGTTTCTGCACTTTTAACACACGGCTGCTCGACGGTTCGCGGCAGCGCCTGCTCTGCCTGCATTTAAGTCTCCCTGTCCTGACGTGACCTCAGCTTTCTTGGCCACGTGGTTGCCTTTAAAAAAGGGGGCAAGAACTTTACTCTCACTTAATGTTTTCTGTCTTCGTTTTTTTTTTTTTTTTTTTTTTTCGCTCACAACAGCTTTTCCCGAGGGAATCGTTTGAAAAGTCAAAAGGGAACTGGCGGCAGATGATGTGGATGCATCATAGTTCCTGCGTCCGTCACCGTCATTCACATTTCTAAATCATGTGGGAATGAGGCATGCTGCAGAAAATTACTCTGCCAGGCGTGTGTCATTGTGTGCAATCACTTAAAAGGCACAGCATGATATAACTTGTCTCACTCTGTGTGATGATGGAGCAGTCTGCATCACTCCCTTATAATGAAATAGATCACATGGCCTAAAACCGATGGGGACACACACTCAAAACACATCATGAACAGTGTGTTTATCATGTGATTTTAGCTTCTGCTGAGACAATATGGATTGTTTGGTTCTTTAGGTTTTGAATATCATGTGCTTTTCCAAACAGTTTCATACCGTATTTTAAGTTTGTTAGCATGTAATTGAGTCAAACGGATCCAACTTCAGTGATGGATGTAGGTTAATTCAAGTTATGAGGAGAGCTTATGATGAAATCAACTTAATCATTGATACATTTCTGAAGAACAAACAAAATAACGGATACATGCTGAAATGGTAAAAGCCTTGAAAAGGATCCAGCTTAAATGCAAATAGTGGCCCTTTAAAAGACATTTCCCCTAATTAATGACATGGGATGTGTTGCTTGAAAAATTGCCTCATTGTCTGTGTTATCTGGTTCATGTTCAGCCATGTGGCTTCTAGTATTTCCTGTCACAGACTCACATGCTAGTGAAGCCTCCGTTTCTTCCATATTTTGTCATTTGTGACATTTCGCACTTTTTGTGTCTACACTAATGTAGGGATTATCATTTCTCTTTGGCCATTTGACCATGTTACCAGATTGAAATAAGTTTGCCATTTAAAGAACACATGATCGTACAGAAAAGTAGGAACAACGGCCATATGTTTCAAAATGTAGGGAGTAAAGACGAGTTAAGCTTGTTGGTAATCCTGGTTAAAAAGTAAAAAAAATGAACAGTCAAAAATCTAAAGAAATATAAATGCCTGGTGCTTCTAGGTGATGGGCGCGATCTACCAATTGTGTCGTACAAATAATAGATCTACAATTGGCGCACATATTGGCCGATCCCTTAATAGTTAAGGTTAGGGTTAGGGTCAACTAACCCATCACCCAAAAGAGCTTAACATAAACAAAGTCTATGATACTCTATGTTTGCCTTTTCTTTATATTTTTTGCATTCTGGTACTAATTAAGAATTTGTAATTGCTATTTTCCCAACTTTGATTTCAAGTATTAGGATAGATTAATTATTTCAACAGTGAGTCAAACAAATTCAGTGAGCATGAAAGAGTCCTAAGGCTGTGTTGGTGATGTGCTTCAGGGGTTAATATTTCAGTGGCGATGGAGTCATTTTCCTGTGATCCAGATCCAGCCTGTGCGCGGTGTCCATTCCACAGCTTTCCTCCACTCCCTGTGCGTAGGGCTGGAGTAAAAAGCCCACATAGGGGATCCTTTGTTTAGGAGAGTCTAGGCATGGAAGATAATTTACAAGCCGCTAAGGTCCTCACGCCATTGGCTGATGCAGCTCTGTCTGCGTCTGCGAAGGGCATCCCATATGTGTGTGTGTGTCTATATGTCTGTGTGTGTGTGTATATGTGTGTGTGGCAAGCGTGCACCCATCTGCTGTAGCAGGGCTTTGCTAAGGCGGCTCACAGTCGCCCTAGTCATGACACCCGGGAGCTTGCCCTGCACACGGCTACTGTAGCCAGCGTCTTCTTGAGGCTGAAAGAAGGCAAAGCAAGATGGCCACCAATACCTTTTAGGGATATGCTGCCTAAACCGGAGGGGCTTCCTCCGAGGACAGACAAGGTAAAAGCAACCAGAGTGTTTGCCCAGGGGTCTATTGTCTCTGCAGATGGGTCAGTTACAGTGGAGCTCAGAGAGCCGTTATTCTCTGAGCGTTGTCTGCCTCGCTCTCTCTCTGCTGTCCTGGATTTAGCTGACAGAAGTGATTTATTCAGAAGCTGCTGTTGTTATTGTTCCCTGTAAAAGACGAAGGACCTTACGCTTCGGTCTATGAGTGTTTGGCTTGTCTTTTCCAGGTAGGTTGAAAGGATGTGACAACAAACTTAGCAACAAAGAGGACAGTTTCCCCGGTAACAGAGACCCCTCTTTTCTCCTCACTGCTTGTCTGTTTGAGCTGTATGAAGAGCCCCTTTTCTTTCTTGCGGTGTTTTTTGGACAGCCATATTTCTGCACCTGCTGTTTTCCGACTGCTTAGCAGAAAAGTGGAGTGCTTGTAAGCCGTGGGTCGTAACTGGCTGTTATTTGGCAGGCTTTACTTGTTTGGCTACAGCAGCAGTGCTGTTATTATTGTGCGGTTCGGTGAAAAGGTCTCTCTGTTACTGATACCATTTTAATCTGTGTAATTTCAGACTTGATCAGGCTTTGATTTATTCCGGTGCGGAGCCAGCCAACTCTTTTGCGTCGACTTGGGTTATTGCCACCTGTGTTTTTGTGTGTAAATACGTGACATTGCGCTGAGCACAGGCAGGAAACACTCACTCAATGAATGGGGAAACTCTCACGTGTTCAGTGAAACACGTAAAACCACGACTTACGCTCACAGCCAGGAAGGAAGCATGCTTTTTTATTGTTAGTTTACTGAAGTGGAGATCCTAACGGTATCACTTCTGAATAATAGAAGCACAGCTGAATGTGAGGTTTGTTTTTTTTCCGGTTTTTTTAAGGTTGTAGTAGCTCATCAAACATGTACATTTGTGTGTATTTACAAAATCTGCAAACGGATACAGCGGATGCATTTATCCAGTGACGCGTCCACCTGAAAGCTCAGGCCAGCGTAGTAAAGACAGAGTCTGGACAGTTTGGTGACTACATCACGGTTCAAGCATGTGACTTGCAGACCCCTCCGACCACTTGACCTCATGTTTGTCTCTGTTGTTTAGTTGTGAAGGGATCCACTCACTCCTGCAGTCCTCCTCAGAGAGCCATTTCCCTCATGAGACAGACAGCACGGGTTGTTAGGATTCAAGAGGTGGTTACACGTCTGTTGCTAGGTTAGGCCTCTGTGTTTGTCCATGAAGTGCTCACTCTACCACAGCAGATGTTAGGGTTTTGTTTTGTTTTTATTCTTATTTTCAAAGCCTCGATGAGCACAGCAGTTGGGAGTGTGTTTGTGCTACGCAATAGAAAAGGGCTGTCGTTCTATTCAGAACTGTACATTACCATGTGCCTGAGTGCGAGTGTGACTGACTTTCGACGCCTCGAGGCAGAGGCACAACAAACGCAGCACAAAGGCAGAGCCCTCAAGACATCACAAACCCAACTGCCTCCAGAGACCCGCTGACTAAATGAGAACACATGATGCTGCGTTTACGTCCTGCTTTCGCCTCTTTACTATCATAAGGCTTAATGTAACATAATTAAAAACTGCGCCTGCACTTTGATGTTGGCTTTGGATCATAAACACTTGGATGCACATGCATACACGAAGACGCGTGTGCCTGGTGCAGTGCTGGAAGACAGCCAGTTCTGCTTTGTCATTGAAAGCAGTTTATTGTGACCCATTACGCACCCCGCCACCCCCTACTCTCTTGTGCCTGCGCCTCTTTTTCCACACTCTTCTTCTCACGCTCTCATTTTAACATGACTGTGGCCAGTTTTTGCACAATATTTGGAGCCAGTATGTGACACGCTTATGTTAGCAGCTTTGGTTTTGCCTCGGCCCGAGCTGCTCCTATGTGTTGTATCAGCATGTTTCTGGTAGTAACAGTAACAGTAGTCACAGTGACAGGAGTGAAGAGCGCAGTTTGCTGAGGAGGACGATGCAATATGCCAGAAACAGATCACAGTGTCCAGCATATCCCAACGCAAACATGGAGTTTCCTTTTGACTGTAAACACATGCACTTCGATAGAAACTGTTACTGAATTATAGGGTTCTTGCACACTTTTTAATTGGTCTGTTTTTGGAGTCAAGATTTGTGCCAGTATTTATAATTTGAAGATTTTGTTGGTCAGTAGAAGCCATTGGATGGAACCACACACTTCAATAACAAATAGAGCGGAAAAGCCTAAATGTGACCGTTTGAAGTAAAGACATAGTGCACGTTCATTATGTATGCCAATTGTAATGATTTCCATCTAATCTGGAAGCTGTTATTTGAGTTGTATGTACTTTGAGGCATAATAACTGTTTACTTACCATTCTGATGTGACTACTACTGGTGTTCTACTAAATTCAAAAATCAAATATATTCGGGTCATAATTTCTTTCAGATGATTCTTATTTTTTTTTGCATGACTTTTTACAAATTATGTTTAAACCAGCTTTATTTGGTTAATTGGATTTTATTGAAAAGTAATAGCATTTTTTAAAACACAGTTTTGATCGCTTAGTTTAGACTAAACATACCATTTGCCAATTGTGATGAACAATAAAGGATCTTGGGAGAAAACCATGACTCTGACTTCACACTATACACTAACAGATCTTTTCTCTTGACAACCGCACACAAGATTTCTAAGGATTAATCCTCTTAAGCCTCAGTGCCGCCTTCTACACCTTTTTATTTCCCCACTTTGGATCAGCGTGTTTAGCTCCAGACGACTGCCTCGTCTCTTATTTTTCAACACTTTTTGTTTAGCGGCCTTCACATACAGGATGTCCAAAGTCTGTTCTTTTTTCACCATTCACGCTTCAAAGTCAAACAGGATGTCTCAGACCATTTTAAGTGAACCAAGCCCAGCTTCAGCTTTAAGTTGAAATTCTTTGCTGTAATAGGACTTTGAAGATTGTTAGGCAACAGTTAATAGTGGTTATATACAAATAAATAATCTTGCAATAGTATATCAGAGTAAAACTGGTTAATGTCTGATGGCAATAAAAAGAACAAATCTGACTGGAGCACATGTGAGTAGTAAACACAAGTGTTTTCTGTTTGGTCTGTGGGTTCACATGAGTCATACTGAAGCGCTGTTACTGCTCACTTTTAATCTGTCTGCTCGGAGTGCATATCTCTATCTGTAAAATGCTTTTAAACAGTGGCTGTGGTGGAGCATAATGGGTGTTTATGCCAGGTAAAGAGTGATAAAGAAAGCATCCAATGCTCCCCTGCAATCATGCCGTATGTCTCATTAGACTAAAAACTGGAGGCCAGCTCTCCTACACACAAGCACACGCATACATGCACACACAAGGGATACACACAGCCACCCAATAATGCACAAGTATCCTTGAACTCCTGCAATTCATTTTATGATGCTTTTGCCAGCTGTGTCGCGGCACGTGACTGTGATGTGGTTTTCGTTCAGAAAATGAGAGTAAACTCATGTTGATCATGCTTACAAAATGATGACAAATTAAGAATACTTCATTGTTTAACCGGAAAAATACTGTAGATGTGATTTTATCAGAGATAGTTTCTCTTTCTGGCTTCTAAAAAAAAGTGTGAACATTGAAAAAACTAACCTACAAGCACGGGTAAAGACTTTTTTTCTCAGATGCTGTCATACAGTATGTGGAAGAAGTTTCTCCTTCAAACAGTTTATTATGGTCTGTGTTCAATCAAGCTTTCAATCTGGAATCAATTTGTTAGTACTATGGACCTTCAGATGATTACAGCTCTGCTCCCAGTGAGAGGCTGTCTTTGCTGAAGGCACAAGCGGTGTTGTGTTGAGCCCTGAGAGGGTTAATCACTCACTCTACAAAGAGCGGGGCGGCACGGCTTTGCTGCCGTGTTAATAAGTGCATGTGTTTGCATACACATGCATGCATCCCCCGGGAGGACGCTTCCAAACACCAGCACAAACACAACATGTGCATGCATGTTGCAGACATGCCCTCAGTGACCTGCCGGCAGTGACGCAGTCATCAACTGTGCGTGACTCTAATTGTTTACTTGCTGGCTCTGGGCTACCTGTGGGTATGTTGCTCTCACTGCTGACAGCTCAAAAGGGAATGTGATCCCGATCGAAGCCTTAACTGTGAACTAACTCAGTCGAACATTTTATTAGTTCTGTTTAGAGATTGGTTTCGACAAGATTTATAGAAAGCAGATTTTTTGGTTTTTGTTTTTGTTTTACCATGCCATAATATTTTCCACAGCCTTGATAGTGGCTGCAGCAGATGCTCATGCCATGCAGGGAGACAATCTGTTGTGCTGTGACTGTTCAGACCAAGCTGACTCATTGTACACTGCCAGAGCTTGTTTAGTCAAGTCTTCATGTTGCCCTCTCTCTCTTTCTTTCTCTCTGTGTCTCAGGTGGTTCCAGAAAGTGGGTCGGTAAATGGCAAAGCCAAGGCACAGATGGATGACACCCACATGGCAGCAGAGGAAGATGAGGGGGAAGACGGCCACATACCTCATACACAAGCCCCCCCCATCAAGCACTTGCATACTCACAACCTGGCCTCAGACCAAACAGGATGGCCAGCTCTTATCAAAAAAGAAACTGGGCTGGACCTGACCGGCATTGCACTTAACCATCACATATGCTCTTCTGGAACTTTTCTGAATGGTTCTGCTGAGAACCTGACTAAATCAAATGGTGCTAACACGGCCACAGGGTCACACTCTGATTTGAAGTCTGCATTAAAAAGGACGACAATTGCATCAGAGCCTCAAAGGACTATAATAGCTGCAATCACTAAAGACTGCTCTGTGAAGGGACCGACGACTCCTCCAGATGACATGTCAGTTCCACTAAAGAAGATCAAACTGGAAGAGCCGTGGGTGTGGGTGGCTGATAAGACCACCACACCACTGAGTGATGAAGATGAAGTATGTGAAGACCCGCTGTCTACCCTGGCAGCCGTTGTGTGTCTTTCTGTCACTGAGAGGAAAGGACTCGAGGAGAAACTTTTCAGCTCACGTTCTTCCATTCTTCGCTCCATCAAAACAGAACCGCCAGATTTGCTCTTTGTCAAAAAAGAGAAGGATGACTTAAAGAATGACTTTTGCCAGAAAAGCATTCCTATCAACCAACAAAGGTTCTGCCAACCCATCAAAAGTGAACCTCCTCCAAGTGATTTGCTACCAAGTGTGCAGTCTTTGGCAGAGAAGAGAAATCTTAGTTTTGATCAGGCTGTTGCTATCGAGGCCTTGACTCAGCTGGCAGCTATACCTCAAAGCACCCCAGGGTCCATTAAAGCTGAAAGTGAGTGTGAACGTCCCATCTCTTCGGCCGCCTTCCATTCAAAAACAACCCCGCAAGAAGCCAGACCTGCTGCAGCGATCTGCTCCAACAAAGTCTCGGTCATTAGTTCATCACTACACCAGACATCAGTCATACGCCCCCCTGTGGCCAGACAAGGAAATGTTATCCAGTGCTCCCGCGGGGTGAGCTCCAGTTCAAAGCTCTCCCTGCAGGATCTTTTGGAGGCCAGTTCAGATGGCGATAAAACACCCTGCAGGCAGACAGAGCGGAGCTTTGGTTCTTTTGTGATCAAATCAGAACGCAGTGACGTGAAGTTCAATCATCAGCGGCTGTGTGTTGAGGACAGAGGTGGGGTCGCTGGTAAAGCCGGGAGGAACAGAGATGAGGAGGAGGTGGCCGCTCAACTTGCAGACTTGGCCTTCATCATCCAGTCCCGGCACAACCAGCAGTCGGAAAACAACCCTCCACGAGGAACACCAGTGTCGGCTATCAAATACAATTACAAAGTGCAGCAACTGCCCAGTCAGAAAAAGACTGTCGTAAAAAAACCAAAAGCTACACCTTCTAAGCCAAGAAAGAAGAAAAGTGATGGATTGCAGGAGGGAATCAATCGCAGAACCCCCCTTTCAAAACGCATGGCAAATGGAGAGACGCCTCACAGAGGCAGAGGCCAGAAGATTCTCCCACAGGGAAAATCCGGCATCCACCCCAGCAAGAACCTGTTTCTGCCACAGGCTCAAATTGATCTGAAGAGATACTTGGCTGAGGCTCAAGAGGAAAGGAGGAAACTCATCCATAACAGCAGCGCACATAATGCAGCTCTCTTTGGACTGCAGAATTGCAGCACTCTCACAAGGATAAACCACACATCTGGTCATGAAAACCTGTGGTCTCTTTCCAATGGTCCACTTCACCAAGGCAATCCATGCAATGGTTATGCTGCAGGACCAGAGGAATTTGAAAGGCCTCTGGTATCTCAGGTAATGCAGCCCTGTGGTGGGCTGCAGCATGGTTCTGATGCAAACACCAGCCCAGACAAACCTGCTTTTCTTTCCCACACCGATGGCTACCACGGTCTGGCAAATGGCGTCTCGGGGGATCGTCAGTCCCCTCCGCCGAGCCAGCAGGGCTACTACAAACTCGAACAGTCAGGACCCGTCACCATCCTGTCCACCGCCACTGATGGCGTTTACTCCGCCGAGTCAACTCCATCCAAGAACAGTGTCAACAGCTTTTTGGAGTCTCCTATGAGTTTTATGGATACCCCCACCAAGAACTTACTCAACACACCTTCCAAAAAACTGTCAGATCTTCCTTCCTGTCAATGTGTGGGTGAGTGACTTCTAAGAGTGTTTATATCTCTGCTACATTCTGAAATGTTCACTTTGTCACTAAATCTTCCCCCACAGTTTGCTTTCAAGTAAGACGGCACCTATTTGACCTCAAACTGACTTGTTTTTCATTTGTCTCTCCCCAACTGATCCAGCAATTTACGCTCACATTTACACACACAAGTTGTGTCCTCATTCAAAGGCCAATTCAAACAAAAGAAGCCTGTGCTGCTTTGCCATATTTGTACAATTATGATGTATTTGGTGTTGAAATGTGAACCGACAAGATGATTTTGAAACTGGTTTGAAGCTAGTCTTTGGTGCTAAATAAAGAGCAATGGAACACGGTGTAACTGTAACAAAAACCAACTGAATATCATGTTTGTTTTCCACAGAACAAATAATTGAAAAGGAGGAAGGCCCTTACTACACTCACCTTGGAGCAGGACCCAGTGTTGCTGCAGTGAGGGAATTGATGGAAAACAGGTAGAGTGACTTTTACTACTCTGCGAGGGGGCATGTGCAGGTGTGTTTACTACAAAACAGGCCAAGAGCCGACAAGTCAACCACAGGCATGGCGGAACGGGACAGGGTCATTGCTTCACTCTGTCATTAAAAGGAAGCATTGCTGAGATAGCTCAACACATGCAGCCTGTGTCTGCCTGCACACGTGCACCAAACGTACACTCGCGGGCAGCATGCTGAAACAGGAAACCCCTGGAGCTGAGACGAGGGGCCCGTAAACCAAGATGACAGCATGTTTAAAACAACCTGTGGTTCATCACCGTCCACTTGACAGCAAGTCTCAACTGAAAATAATGATGATGCAGTTTTCAGCCGCCAAAATGATTAGTTTAATGCAAACAACTTTTTGCATGTAAGTCTTTACAGGAATGAGAAGATGTGTTGCTGCAGCCTGTGTTTAATTGTACTGTTTTCTTTTGTTAGTTTGTCCTCAGATTCATTCTTTGTCTTGTCTACACTGTGGGTGGCACATACCTCATGCTTTACGGTACAAATGTATTATTAGTGAGATGTGTGTTTTGTGTGTTACAGGTATGGTGCCAAAGGAAATGCAGTGCGAGTGGAGGTTGTTGTTTACACTGGGAAAGAAGGCAAGAGCTCCCAGGGGTGTCCGATAGCCAAATGGGTAAGTAATTGATTGTGATAAGTATGGAGGCAGGTCACTATCAGGATGTTTTTAGGAGAATAGCATGAAATGTTGTTGATGATGTCACTGCGGGACACTCAGGGTGTGATTTTCTGCATGGGGATGAGGGGGATCCACGCAACTCAATGCATCCCTGCTGTTAAATTATTTTCATGGCGGAGGGGGATCAAATATATATTTTCTCACATTGACTAAAGATACTTTACCAGCATACGGGACCATTTCAAAAGCCAAGTAAAGTAGAACTGCCCTCTCTTACACATCAAGAGTGGAAACTGGTAGAAATAACTCACGTTGCATGGTTTTTCAAATATGGAGCAAATTGTGGTTGCTGTCAAATCTCCACAAGAATTTCCCATAAAAAAAAGTGTTGTTATTGGCTCTTTGGAATCGAAAAGCATTAGTGGAGGCATGGTAGTTAGAGGCTTTGAATTGCAAAGTGGAAGTAAGGTGGGTCCATATACTGTACATATTGCTGCAACTGTCATATCTGACACAGAGTGAAATAAAAAAAAAAAAAAATCTTTAAATTTAAAATTTACATTAAATTCAGTTCTAAAAGTGTGACTTCAACAAAATAAGTATTTGTTGATCATGAAAATATGATTTCGTCTGAAAGAGTAGACTCCCAGTAGTAGGACTACACCTGTAATGTCTTTCCACAAGTAAAAGGGAAAAGTAAAAAAAAAAAAAAAAAAGTACAGGTCATGAAATATATTCACATTACGTAAGAAACGATCCATCCATCTTTTATACTGCTTCCTACTATTCAGGGTTGCAGGGCATCCCAGCTAACTATGAGCAAAGGCAGGTTACGTCCCGAACAGGTCGCCAGTCCATCACAGGACAGAATCAGACAACCACACACACTCACAGTCACACCTACAGGAACTTTAGGGACACCGACTTACCTCACGTGCATGTTTTTGGACTGCGAGGGGGAAACTGGATTACCCGGAGAAAACCCTTGCATGTACAGGAAAATGGATTTGAACCCATAACCTATTTGTTATGAGGCGAGAGTGCGAACAACAGTCACTGTTACACTGTTTCTGTTAAATATGTTGAAGATTTCACCTCACAAAGACCATGGATGCCTTCCTGAATCTGCTCCATTATCACTGTTATCACCTTCACAATAAAACCAAAGTGACAGCCCTGTTTGTTAAAATAAGGGCGTAGCCTCTAAAACCGCATCCTTCTTCTGTGTTTTCTTTTCATATAGTTTCTATTTTAACTTTTCTTTGTGTCTAAATACAAAATCTCCTGTCCAGGTGATCCGGCGTGGCAGTGATGAAGAGAAGTTGCTGTGTTTAGTTCGTCAGCGGCCAGGGCACCACTGTGACGCGGCCGTGTTGGTGATCCTCATCCTGGCATGGGAGGGAATCCCTCGACCGGTGGCTGACCACCTCTACCAGGAGCTGACACAGACCCTCTTCAAATATGGCTCCCCGACCAGCCGCCGCTGTGCGCTCAATGAGGAGTGAGTACCCCTTCCTTTGTCTTTCAATGGCAGTAAATCTTCCAAGCTTTTGAAAAAAAATTTCTTTCTTTTCTATCCATCCGTTCACTCGTTTCTGTCGCTACAGTCGCACGTGTGCATGCCAGGGTTTGGATCTGGACACCTGCGGAGCCTCGTTTTCTTTTGGCTGCTCCTGGAGTATGTACTTCAACGGCTGTAAATTTGCCCGTAGTAAAGTGCCCCGCAAGTTTCGTCTGCTTGGAGACTACCCAGAAGCGGTGAGGGTGTGTGTATGTGTGTGTGTTGTTTTGTAGCAAGAGGGAGACCACAGTAATAAATCTTAGTAGCTTATTCCTTTTTTTTTTTTAAACAAGTCATTGCAATTAAGACTGTTAAGATTATTTTTTTCAGTGGATATCATTTCATGTTTAATGTGGAACAAGTGTTTTACTCTTTACTTGGTATAATATTTGGTTGGAGTTTTTACACTCTAAGTTGAATCAAGTGTGGATCAAGAGATCTTCTGAAATAACAGGATATGTTTTTACATTTAGTTTTGGTCTTTTTTCTTTCTTTTTTTGCAAAATTTTACATTTGAAAAAGATACCAAAAGAGAAATTATAATTTACTCATGTCAATCCCCTATTGTAAATCATTCGGTGTTGTAGAAAGTCAGTCTGAACAGGATTAGCTGCTCCAAACATCTTCTCAAAACAAAAAAAGCATGTCTTATTAAATCAGAAGCACAGGTCCATCTAGCTAATCATTCTAGATAAAAGGCAAATACACTAATTAATAGAAATGCAGTACTTTTCAATTCCCAAAGAGAAATTCGCTCTCATACAAATATCTCCTATTAGTGGTTCATTTCGAACATAGCAGTCACTCTTGGACAGGGCTGTTTAAACCAAACACATATTTCAATAAAACGATGTTCTCTCCAAACCTCCAAAATCACTTTTAGGAGGAAAAGATTGAAAACAACCTTCAGAGTCTTGCCTCTGACCTTGCACCTCTCTACAAAAGACTGGCTCCCGAGGCTTACCACAACCAGGTACAAAATATACTTTGTTCACGTTAATTTAGTTGAATTCACTCAAACATTGCTGATAGATTGCAGAGCAATTTATGTCATCATAGCAATGTACTGTATTTACAAATCAAAATACTTTCTTGCCTTGTCTTTGCACCTCTTATAGGTAGAAAATGAGACAGCGGGTGGCGACTGCCGGCTGGGCAGGAAGCCTGGACGTCCTTTCTCCGGGGTCACAGCATGTGTTGATTTCTGTGCTCACGCTCACAAGGACACCAGCAACATGAATAATGGCAGCACTGTTGTAAGCAAGCTGAGGGTTTCATATTATGTGATTCACTCCTATCTTGTGCAGTCTCATTTTGAGTGTCAAGTATTGTAGTTCCATCTTTTCATATGTTGGAAAGATAATGTCTGGTCCTCTTTTAGGTTTGCACATTAACTAAAGAAGATAATCGTGCAGTGCGTAATATCCCAGAAGATGAGCAGCTCCATGTGCTGCCACTTTACAAGATGTCTGATTGGGATGAGTTTGGCAGGGTTGAGGGCCAGTGGGCCAAAATCCAAACTGGTGCTCTGCAAGTTCTGTCTGCTTTTCCCCGAGAGGTGAGTGAAGTAGGTTTCTGCTTTCATTCTTATACGCCGAGGTGGGTAAGTGTAAGGGTACTGTTACTTTAACATAATGTAAATAAAAAATACTGCTCTGGTAATACTGAAACTAGTAATACATTTTGATCATACTGCTTAAAATCACTAAGCAATAAAAACTGAGCAAAGCAAATGAAAACCTGTGCTATTGTGTGAACCATAACTATTTCAACACGCATCTTGTTTTAATGCACTGATTTTGTACAATATCAGGTTCGTCTGCTTGCTGAGCCTGTGAAATCGGCCCGGAAGATGAGGCAGGAAGCTCGTCAGAAAGCTCAGGCCGAAAAACTGGAGAAGAAGATGGGCCTGACTCCTCTCACACCGGGAAAAATGAAAATTGAAACACCCAATAAAGGTACTAGTCTTTGTTTCTCTTTCATCTAAACTGTGGTAATGCATAGAAACAATTGTTAATTATCACAAATTATCACAAAACAAATGTGTGTGTGTGTTGTTTTGTTAAGATCCACAGAGCTACTACGATGCTTACAAACTACCACAAAGGCCTGCCAGCACTGGAAGGTACCCTCCAGAGAGGAATGAACCTGGCACTTACAACCAGCCCAACAGCAGCTACCCTCCCCTAGGTGCAGGGTTCACTCCTCAGGGGGACGTCCTCTCCCCCAACCACCACAGCCTGTCCAGCCACCAGATGGGACAGAATGGCTCGCCTCTCCATTATAAGACAATAAGTGACGCCATGAATGGTTTTTCTCCGGCATCCAGTGATCAGAGTCCTCTGTCAGGACGTATGCCTCCACATAACACCCTGAATAACTACCCCAATCCTTTTCAAACTGAGCCCAGCGAGGCACACTGCTCACCCCTGCGCAGACTGTCCCACAGTGGGAATGCTCCTCCTCCCCCGCCCGCCTCCTATTCGCCCAGGCCTCCCTCTGAAGGCCTCTTCAGCAGACTCAACGGACTCCACAGGCCTGCGGGAGAGGCCACGGCAGAGGTCAGAGTTCACGACCTCTCTTCGGCTTCATCTCTGCCTCCACCCCTACAAACTTCCCCAATGGAAACAGAGGATGTCAAACAGGAGGAGGTGTGGTCAGACAGCGAGCACAACTTCCTGGACCATGAAATCGGTGGAGTCGCTGTGGCACCGGCACACGGCTCCATCCTAATTGAGTGTGCCAGGCGGGAACTCCACGCCACCACCCCTATCCTCAGGCCAAACCGCAGCCACCCAACCCGCATCTCTTTAGTCTTTTACCAGCACAAGTCCCTGAACGAGCCCGGCCACGGGATGGCAATGTGGGACGCCAAAATGGCCAAACGAGAACGGGATCGGGAGGAGGAGGCCGAGAGGCTAAGGTTGGAGGGCAGCCCGGGCAACAGCGTGGGGAAGAACAGCAATGGAGGGGCGGAAGGAGAGGACGACATGGGTGAGGCGAAGGGGGAGACGAGGACGATTAAGAATGTCCCCACACGTCAGGCATGGACTCTACCGAGGGACGGCGTCATCACCGTGTCTCCTTATGCCCTCACTCAAGTGACGGGTCCTTACAATCGCTGGACTTAGCCGATACGTTTTGCACCTAAATACACTCACACACACACATACACCCAGAAAACTCCTACACTGTGTGCTTCTGCCTTACCTCAATCAACTTCATTCTGCTACTCTTATTTTTATGTCGTTTTCATAGTGCTTTTACAATATCTGTTCACTTTTGTCTTTCTTCGTCTCGTCTTCGTAGCGATGAGAAAGACCCAAAGTTTATTTGGCTTTTTAACTGTGAGTTTCGGTGTTGGTTTTTATTGTAATGAGATGGTGCTTTGAAACATTTAAAGACGTTTTTAAAACTGGTTTTATATACCTGATTACGAACAAAAAGATGTGATTATTTATTCTGATCATAACGATTTCTATTTAATTTCTGGTGTAAGCCTGTTTACTGCAAGATTTCTATGAGACCCTGCTTCATGTGTTGACCCTCAGATTTTATGCTGTACAGTTGGACTTTTTATTTTTTTTAAGCCAACGGTTCTCCTCTCATGAGACGAATCTCATTGGCTCATTGGTGCCATTCTCACTGAAATGTCTGTTTAAGCAAAGTCATTACACCACATATTGTAGAAAACCAGACTAATATTGTGCATATAATAACTACAGATTGTCACATGTAGCATTATGTATTTCCTTTTCCTTCATCTGACTGTAGTTGACGGTTGTGGAAA
Source organism: Lipophrys pholis (assembly GCF_963383615.2). Classification (NCBI taxonomy): domain Eukaryota; kingdom Metazoa; phylum Chordata; class Actinopteri; order Blenniiformes; family Blenniidae; genus Lipophrys; species Lipophrys pholis. Next base: position 11,963,415 of record NC_137642.1, on the reverse strand, counting down.
GAAATGTACTTCTTTAGTTTGTTTTGTTTAATTTTTCACTTCATCTGGATGATTTGTCTTTTATTCGCAGATGTGTATAACATATTAAGAAGCACTTTTTTTTTTATTTTCCTAAACTTAACTTGAAAATGGCCCCGGTCAATCGGCCTGAATATGTATGTACAGACAGAGTTATATATGACAGTTCTGCATGAACCCTGTTTCGTTTTTTTTTTTGTTTTTTTTAACAGTATTTCTGCATTTGTTTGCTTTTCATTCAATTGAATGGAACTGGCATACATATCTAATGAAATTCCAAACCTAGCACGACCAGGAATCATGAAAGGCTGCATCAGTGCAACGTTCATCATTATCAGCACTTAACTTGTGTGTTCAGCGTCTGAAAACAGGAACTCAACAATCTTTCATAGGGAACAAGTGTGATTATAGGAAATCAGAAGCTCACTTTGCATTTTAATGGTGCTAACAAGACTTGTTTTTATACAGAAACCACAAAGTGTCTGATGCATCCACTAAACATTGCCAGCTGTCATGTCCACTCTGTATTCTGATACAAAACTGTGTTAGCCACTGCTAAATAATGCTGTTTCCTCCTCTCTGTTTTTCTTTGTAAAACCACTCGAAACATCAGATTCCACTATGACAATTGCCGAAGACAACTTTGGGTGCTCGGCCCTTGTGAAGACTGTGTTTACAGTTAGTGTTTATACAGGGTTAGACTAAAGGTGTTGGTGTCAACTTCCACCGAATCAGGACTTTTATGAACTTAAAGTTAGCACAACCAGTAAAAGAGTTTTTGCTTGTATTCACAGTAACACTGATTGCATGGCATTTCCTGTAGAAACAGTTTTAACTTAAAACACTTGTTTTGGTGCTAGTAGGACAACCTGTCAAGGGACACATAGGCTTCACATGGGTCTTTACTTACATAGTTGTGATGGCATGGTGCTTTTTTAAAACTCAACTGTCACTGATCTGATGGATTCACCGTAACGGTCACCAGTTCTCTCAACAACAACAAAAAAAGCAAATTACTGCAGATACCTGTCTAGAGTTCAAACGTCTTCCACAGATAACTAAAAACTCAACCATTCACCAGAAACATAACAAACATGCAAAATAAATGAATGTAAACTGGTTTTAAAAAGTTGACATTTTTAAACATCGTGTGATAATCTTACAATTGTAAATGTTTCTTTGGATATACTGTGGGGGACTACCTTGTTCCACATTGAGCGTTTTTTGTATCAACAATGAACTAACAATGAGCACCAGCATTCAAAAACCTGAATAAAAAACCTTTCTTAGTAAAAAAAAAAAAAAAAAAGTGTAAATATGTATGTGAACCACATTGTTTTTACTGTATTGCTAATGGTGTTTTGACAATGGGTGATCTTGCTTATTTTGAAACTGAATTACTGTACTTGCTGAAAGTATATCCAGTTTAGACTTGAGAAGAGACTACATTTAGCATTCCTTTTATGGAAGGCTGATCTCTTTCAGGATTGTGAAATAAAATCATATTTATATTTTGGACCTGACATGATTTCCTTTCTTTTTTATTAGAATTTCCTACTCCTGACACTCATTGTCTATAAATGTTCTTCTAAGGTGATGATGGTGATGCGATGGTTTTTATTTATTTCAAATCATTTAAATTTAAAGAATCTCAAATCATCTAATGCTTCTTTTGTAAATTTGGGATTGTTTTCACATTTAATATCATGGACGCAGGTAATGCAGCTGAATGTCAAGTAGCCAGTATGCTCAAATTATAATTCCACTGCATAATTATTTTCCCATAGCATTTTAATTGGCAACACAGTTGATGCAGGGGCTTTTGATGGTTATCAAAGGCACAGACTTCCTGAAAGTGACACACCGTTCTGAATGCATTAGTCATGTATTTCAGCCAAAATATCCATTCATCTATCTTCTTTCATGCTTGGTCCATGTGGGATCACTGTGGCAGCCGCCAGCCGTCCTGGGCCGACCTTAGAGCTGTCCTGATGCACCTCACCTGACTCCTCTCAATGCAAATGAATACATGCTCAAACTTGAGTCTCCTTGGTTGAACCCCCCACCCTGCTGAAAAAAATTATTTCAGTCACTTGTTTCTGCAGTACTTCGATAGTTGGCAAACATACTCTCCATTTGGTCCCATTTCAGTAACCAGGACACCACCCCGGTCTGCCAGTCCAAAGGTATTATTCCAGAGGTCCATGCGATAATGTAGAGGTGTGTCTGATTCACCCCCAGGGCCTAACCACCAAGAAGGGTCTTTTTTTTTACTATCCTGGTGATCCCCACTAGGGAACTGGATGAGGACGCCCTAGAAGTCTCCAGCCCTGCCACAATATCCTCATGAGTTCCTCTCTTGCTGAACACAGGTTGAAAAACCCTCCGGCCCCTCCTGAGCTGGCAGATGGTGCCCCAGAGCAACAGTCCCCTGTGGCCTTCCTAAACTTCTCAGATTCCACAGATTATGACAGTCGTGTTCCTTTGAATCTACCAATACCAATCTGGCGATGTCCACCAATGTGTCCTTGAGTTGCGACTAAAACAGGAGCCAACCAAGAGTCTGGCTGCAGCTCCACTACAGAGCCCTTGAATAGAATCTATTGACTACAGATTCTTTGTGCCTAACCTCCTCTGGTACTTAGGAGAAATTCTCACTGAGGTGGGAGTCAAAATTCTTCTAGGCAGAGTCCTCTGATAACCTTTCCCAGCATACCCTCGCTATGCACTTAAGTATGGCGGGTCTGGCCAGCAGTCCTCCCTGCTATCTGCTATAACTCAAAACCAGATGGTGATCAGTTGACAGCTCTGCACCTCTCTTCACCCAAAGGTTTAGCCAGCGGTGGACAACACAAGTGTTGAAGTCACCCAGTAAGACAATAGGGTTCTATGGCGGTGCCCTTTCAGAACCTCACCCACTCGCTCCAAGAAGGCAGAATACAAACTGCATACGCACAAATAACAGTCAACAACTTTAGGCTGCATAGAGGGGACCTTCTTTGTTTCCCTAGAACAAAGTCCAACTGTGTGGCTTCAGGCCAGGGACTTGTGAATATTCCCATACCTGCCCAGCGCCCAGTATATCAAATACCCTTTGCAAAACAGGTGAGGCCAGAGCAGCTGCTGTGTGTAGCAGAATATTAAAAACAGTTCTGCTGCCATTTACTGAACTGCATTTTCTAAATGCAAATTATTAAAGGACGTTTTGCAGCTTTTGTTGCAACAACTAGTGCAATGCAATTGTTCAATAATACATGCTCAAATGCTGTTAGAGATGATTTTGTGCAATTGGTAAAGCTGTGATTAAGTTGAATTAGTAAATTATTTTGATGCATTTTATTTATGGAGCTGGTTCATTGTCTGTTTTGTTTAACTTACAATACTTTAGTATTGCACATCGCTGCATCTCAAACATTCGAGAATGACACTTTCAACAATATGTTAACATGCAATGATTAAACAATGAACAATTCACTAAATAATTCAATCAACACTGATGAGCAGTGAAAACCTCCCTACCGGATCAGGGTGAGGCCGGGTGGTTCTCAGTCCGCTCCGCCTCTCAGGGTCCCTGCACGGCTTCCGTAGCAGTGTGAGTGGCTGTAGTGACGCAGGGCGCCGCACGAGCAGATCATTTCTTATCGTCAAGATGGCGACATCGGAGCCGGTAAGAGAGGCAAGAGACAGCCGGGAAAATGCGAGTAATATTCACGGAAAAGACGAGCCGCGGTGTCGTTTTAATGGACCGACGTTGTTGCATTAGCGCGCTGCTTGTCGTCGGCTCGTGTATTTTTTTTTTGTTTAGTTTTTTTTGGCGGAACGAGCGCGTTCGAGCCCACAGATGTTGGCGTGGATTAGCGTTAGCATGCACGGCAATGTGATGGATGAGGCAGCGGCTGGGAGGGACTCACTGGACGTCGTTCATTCAAACTACAATCACCGACTGTTTTAATCCACTTTGGCGTTAGAGTCGACATCCGCGGGTGTTTTTGGTCAACCGGCCGCACGTATAAATACTCGCACTGATACAACGTTGATTATTTAGCTGACAATTTGGGCACGTGTGTGTCTAGCGCTTAGCTAGCCTAGCACGTCTCACTAATGCTACAGTAAAGTTAACCGCCGGTTGAATTTTCTAATTTATTTCTAATGTCCCACAGCTAGCTGATCACTTCCAGGTGTCACGTGTGAAACAATGTAGACGTTGCAAAGCGAGACGCTGATATCCCACTAATCCAATGCTGTTATTTAATGGACGTGGTATATAAAATGTAACCACTTGCTACTTCCCTGACAAAAGTCAAAGATTAATAGGGAAATTAAAGTATTCAGTCTTATCATTTATGTAATGGTTAAATATTAGGCTTGGAGGACATTAATGATGTACTTCAGTGAGGATCCAGATGTTTCGTTACATTTTTGTAACGAAAATGGGGGAAATGCCCAGAGTTAATTGTACCTCCCTGTAGATTTTGTAAGCTCTTGGTATGAGATCGTGTATGTAATAGTAGCTGCGGTGTTTGTTAAAAATTCCTGGCATTTTAGACAAAATGCAGTGATGTCACGATCAGAAGGTCATGTGATCTTCACTGGCATTGCCCTGACTCAAACATTCATCCAGTATTATTTAGAACATAATGATCAGATAATAGCTTTGCACCAATATGGGCAAATACTAGCTTTGTACCCAATTGTACATTGGTATTGTTACACCGTTTCCAAATGGCTTGTCAGATTTTGGTAGGACATCATCAGAAAATAAACATTTGTCATACTTGTAAGCTTCATTACTTTAAATAGAATTGAAATTACACGCATGTATTATGTGAACAGAATAATAAGCAAAGTGAGCTTCCATCACAAAACCGACAATGTGTGTATTCTACAATGGAGCCAACATGATTTGGTCTCCAGTTGGTACAAATTGTGTGAAGTTCGAATTAACATTGGTTGAGTTAACAAGTACTGTGTTTATTGGTAAAACTAAATCAACTAACATGCAATTTAGGGACCGTGTATTTTGACAGGACAATAAATGTGTTTTGACTAATATCTAATCCAGAATTGTTTGCAGAGTTGAAATGATAGCCAGATACTCTATGTTCACACCTAAAACAAAGTCTGAACATAACTGCTATTCCAGCGATACATCACCAGTAGGATAAAAATCAATCCTATCACTGTTATCTTGGGTTTATACGTTTCCCATTCTTACAGTGATATGAAGAGTCTCGTGGCCTATTTTAAGCTAAACTATATCAACATGTACAACTATGTCTCTTCAAGCCTTTGTTAAACCCTGTCTAGGTGAAGTTTCTGTAATCTTTGTGTTTTCTGATGGAATCATTGGTTTTGCATTGATGAGATCTTGCCTCAGATAAATGTCTTTAGTATTCAGTCCTGTGACCTCTTTGTGTGTCCTGTGTCCTCAGAAAGCACCCGAAACTGAAGATCAACCGGCTGAAAGTCAAGTTGTTGCAAATCCTGAGCAGTATATCAAACACCCTTTGCAAAACAGGTGAGACCAAAGCAGCTTGCCGTGTTTGACTAAATATGTAAAACAGTTAAGCTACTGTTTATGAAACTGCTTTTTCTTAATGCAAATTATTGAAGCATGTCTTGCAGCATTTGTTGCAAAAAGTAGTGCAATGCGGCTGCTCAATAATGCATGCTCATATGCTGTAACAAAGGTCTAAAAATATGTTTATGCAAAATCTTTCTTGTGACAGAAGCACAAATTTAACATGGCAGAAATAATTGATTTAAAAGAGGCAATCCATTTGATACAGAATGTAGAAATCATACTTAGTTGAAGGTACGGAAGGGTGTTAAACATTTATTTCTAATTTTTCAATGTTTGTGAGCCAGTTGAATCCCTGGTGTCTGTTGTCTGTCATGTTTGAGGGCTCATCTCTCCGTCTCCTGGCCTTTGGCCTCAAACACAAAGGTCATGGACTTATTTCACAATGTTTGTTCCTGATTTGAAATTTTTAACTTTGCATTTACTCAGCCACACCTCTTTCAGTATTTGAGGGGGGGGGGGTACTGGTTGTGAGTCTTTTTTTTTTTTTTAATAATTAAGAGAGTCAGGGTTGTGCGTTCATGACTCATAAGATGCATGCTCATCTCGTTGATCTGTTTCTAACCAGTTAGATTTCTAGTGTGAACCACATTGGAAGTCACTGTATTGAATATGTTGGTATGTTATGCTGCAGGTGATGTTCATGGTGGAAAAGCAAGTGCTGAACTCACTTGTTGTTCCCCGTTGTCCTTTCAGAAGTGTTATCATGCTTCTTTGGTATTGATGACCTATTCAAGAGCATTGTGTGGTTGGTTAGGGGAAGGCTGAATAGGTCATTGAATAAGTCACATCTAGGTCATTCTGCTGGTTCCGCTCAGCCTCAGAGGTGAAGGTTGTCCTTATCTGCTGCTTCAGCCTGGCCTGCACTGTCCTCTCATTCTGGTTTCGTTGTGAATACACTGGTGACAGGCTTTGTGTCCCACTGTCACCTCCCTCTGACCAGCCACATCTCCCATTTGTTACTCCAGTTTCTTTCCTCCCCGACTCTCTTTACATTTGCTTCAGGCTGTAAGGAAGTGGTCAGTGATTAAAACGCTTTGATAGAATGGACATCCGTTTTTTGATGTGTTAAACAACCTGCAGAAATTGCTCCACAGAGCCAAGATGGCACGTTTAATATCTGATTTTATTTGACTGAGAGTGTGGTTGCTTCTGGTCTGCGGTGTTTAACTGTACAGATGGATTTGAACAGGCTGAGCAGCTCCGTTACTTCACTGTAACACAATCCGATGCTTCAAAGTTTTAAATCGAGTGGCAGGATTTCCATATGGCATCGGTGGTAACAGAAACCAACTGCTGCTTAAAAAGAGGAAAATAATATTTGGTTCCTGAAAATTGACTCAAGTCTGAACTCTGTTGAAGGGAATTGGTTAAAAACTGTAGTTGTATTTATACTGCGATACATTTTTCTTCTTGGTATGAATTCTCCTCGCCACGATTGCGACACTGTGCAGCACCACCTACGTCTGAGAAAACGGATTAACTAGATTGGGGCGTTCAAGGCTTCTTGATTTGATTTGTGACTTGTTAGTCTGGTTAGAGCCCAGCTCTCGATAAACCCATTGTTGCCTCCGGTCTGCTACATTCATTTATTTTCTTTCTTTCCTACTTATTTTCTTCATCATGAGGTGTATATAGTCACAGCATGGCTTGTATGGCTTCATTAGATCAATCTTGCCTCTGCTTTCTCATTCCTGCCACGGTTGGGCAACACTGTTCTATTTTCTGTCCTGCTCCTGTACGTATATGGCAAGTGGGTGTAGTTGATGCTACAGTTGTATGGGATTGGGCGGGGAGGGCACTGGGTTCAGCTAATGTCCTCTTGCTGCTCATCCCGCCCCTCCAGGGAATAGATGAAAGAATAACAGCTGTCGTAAACAAAGGCTGTATTTGTAGAGGTAGTGATGGCCGCTTCTCTTTCTTTCGCATCAACACAATGCTATTGCCACTATTCTGTTGTGAAACTGAATGTATATCTGTTCCCACGACTGCGTTACATTTTTCATGTTAAAGCAGCAAAAGGCCTTTTGAGACATTTTATAATTCTACTTGGATCAGAAACCTTATTGATTTCTTTTTTCAGCTCAAAGAACAAAATCTACTCTTGTCTTGTAAATTAATGAAATTCCAGGAAATGAAATGCTTGAGTCGTTGAGTGGATAAACATCGTGTAAATGATTGTCTTTTCCTCCCTCAGATGGGCTCTGTGGTATTTCAAGAATGACAAGAGCAAAAGCTGGACAGAGAATCTGCGTCTCATTTCCAAGTTTGACACAGTGGAAGACTTCTGGGCGTAAGTTTCCTCTGCTAGTCTGTAGAGGTTGGCAGCGTCGCCAAAACGCAAACTCCAAGATCAGGAGGATGTTTTGAAATAAGTTGGTACAGAACCAGAAACATTGAACTAATAGTTGATTGGAACTTACTCAGTCATGTGGCTTCAGCAGCCATTACTATCACTCTCTCCCTCTGTCCATTCGTTCCTTCACCACACGGGGAGACATCCTGGCCACTGAAACTACCTGCAGCTCCTCTATTGAGACTAAAGCCACACCCTAATCAGATAAACAAACCACCTCAACTGATTTTTTTTTTTTTTTCCCTGTGTGGAGGAGGAGTAACTTTGAGCATCCAGGAACCATTCTACTGTTCACATGGGGGCATCACTGCAGGGCTCATTCATGCAAGAGGAACTGTAATCCATCATAGCACAAAGAGCAAAAACAAAGTGATTTCATGAACATCCTAACATCAGGTTTCATGTTATGCTAATGTGAAAAACACCACACTGTTGGATTTGTGATGATCTAAGGGTAATGTTTTAATGTACTCTGAATAAGTCCTTCATATAATGAGGCTTAGAATCTCCCATGTGACCGTTAAGCATTTCCAGCTGTTTAAGATGTTGCGTCGCCGCCACATCTTCACTAACTCTTCTGGAATTTCTTTGTAGCTTTAACAAGCAAATACAGCTCACCAGTATTTTCTTTCTGGTGTCTTGCAGATTATACAACCACATACAGCAACCAAGCAAACTTGGCTTTGGCTGCGATTACTGCTTATTTAAGGTAAGTTATTGATTTATTTCTCCAAATCAAAATGTCTGATCAAAGAACCAACAGCACTCTCCTAGTCAGTCATTGGGGCTTGAATGGTAGCGTAACATATCTTTTCTGCACTGTAATAGTATTTCTGGTTTGTTTTTGTGTTCCAGGATGGGATCAAGCCGATGTGGGAGGATGACCGAAACAAGCTGGGGGGTCGATGGCTGATGACTCTCAATAAACAACAAAGACACAACGACCTTGACCGCTACTGGATGGAAACGGTAGAACAGCAGCTTTTGCTTTCCTCTCATTCAAAAATGGCTCCATGTGGTCAACTGCTTTCCCTGCTGACTCTTGACTTTTGATCTCGCCATAATTCGTGAGAGGTGTCACATTTCCTGTGTTCTGCAGCTCTTGTGTTTAGTCGGCGAGTCGTTTGATGAGGCGAGCGAGGACGTGTGTGGAGCTGTGGTCAACGTCAGACCTAAAGGTGACAAAATAGCCATCTGGACCAGCAACTGCCAAAACAGGGACGCCATCATAACGATAGGGTAAGCTGGAGTCTCACCTGGCTCTGTGTGTAAAGCAAATGGGCTGGAGTCGTACCTGACCACTAGATGGTGCCACTCAGTCAGCACAAGTCCTCACGCCACTCCTATCCATCTTCCCACAGGCAACTTTACAAAGACCGACTGAACATCCCCACCAAAGCCATGCTCGGCTACCAGTCACACGACGACACGTCCAGTAAGAGCGGCTCCACCACCAAGAACATGTACTCCGTTTGAAAAACCTCCCGGGCCCTCATTTCAACTCGCTGTAGATTTAAACAATTACCAATCTACATCATCACAATAATGTTTGATTTATCAACTACTGTAGTGTCCTTTCCTTTTTTATCGCAAAGAGAATTGTTCATAGTGTGCACAGCTGGAGCTTCCCCAACACACCAAGCCAACGCAGTTATTAAGGAGGAGAAGAGCATGTGGCTGGATATGTCATATGTGAACAAGAAGACACACGATTTCTTTTTAAAGCTGAAGAGTACTGTGATTAATCCCAATGCCCTCCTTCAATTTAGCTGAGAACAACCTTTTTGAATAAAACATGGCTTTGAGTTGCTATAAGAGAATTTAACTATAAGTCCTTGTGGGGGTTTTTTTTCTTTCTTTTTTCTTCCTATGCTGGGCTCTTCACTCCTTTATAAAAAAGTGTTTGTCACTTCAGAGAAAAAAAGATTGTAAGTCATGTCCTCTCAGAACAAATTTTAAGAGCAGTTTTAACTTGATTTAACTAGCAGTGTTGAGCATGAGTCAAACGTTCAGACGCACCAGCTTGAAGAATCTGCAGTATCTTAAAGGTTTGTTGAAGCTGTTATTACACTCCGACGTGTTAGGATTTGGATTTAAGGCCACTTATTGTTTCAGCCATGCTGGAATTGTGGGATATTGCTTGTAGTAGTTTTTGAACTTTTTTTTTTCTTCCCCTTACATTTATTTATAATGTATGCATTGCAGTTACTTAGTTAAAGGCATCCATGAAACTCGTGTTTTGTTTTTGTTTTCTCCATTTTTTTTCCTTCATTTTTTTTGTTAATAAGGTTAATATTGTGGACGACTGCATATAGATGACATTTTTTACAGTGTACCATACAGTAAAAATGACAGATTTAGGTGTGTTTTTCTGTTTACTTCCTAACAAACTGTAGATAATGTTGCACTCCTCTCTTGGTTGATGCTCAAAAGATGATATTCATTGTGAAATGATTTTGCTCATAATGTATCTTTATTATCTGTAATTCCAGGATGTATATTACCTTCTTTCGAGTAAAGGTTAAGTGCTTTGCATTAAAACCAAAACCATGTTGTCTTGTTTTGTGGGGTGGGGAGAGAAAGTATGGCATCACAGGCAAGTTTGCATAGAAGTGCATTTTTAATGTGAGAATACATTGGACTGTTGCCGAGCAAACGATGACTTGCTCATACAATGAGCAGCAGTTGAGCAATTTTTATTTTCATCTTTCAGCCACCTAGGAAATCCAGGTCTTATCAGTCTTCCGAGATCTCCTGGAATAAGTTTCGCCACCTTGTAGTAGTTTATTGCTTTTCCATACACCGGGTCGTGTCTGTCATTGGCTCATCGTGGAGTTTCAGATCAAATCTATTTAAATGAGCTAAATTCACATAAAGACAACAGTGGATTACAGTGATCGTCATTTGTAGATTCATCGCCAAGTTTCACATTAAAGATCGTAAATATAAAAAAAAGTCCAGACAAAATGCTTCTGTAAACTTCCTGAATACTTGTTCTAAACTTCATTTTAAAATGTGTGATCGAAGCAATTATCAAACAACTCTTACAAAAGTTAGTGACGTTATTTAAATGTTTTTAGACTGATTGTCACTGTGTGACATCACCTTTCACAATCCTACTCCGCCCACGTTAAACCTGCGAGAAAAACAAAGGTGAGGCTGTCAAAACCTGTCAGTTTGACTGGTTGCTCCAGAAAATAACAGTGATTTAGATTTCATGCTTGCTTCAAGAAAGCTATATCCACGACACGTAGTTCTATGATGCACACACGCAGCGAAACGTACTTTGCCCACAATCTTCAACGGACAAAATAGTGCCAACACCCACTGCGCCGTTCAAAGCCAGCACATGGATGTTTCATGATCTCCAGCACGACCAGTTAGTGACGCGTTTCTGCTGTGAGTTGACTGTATAAACCTTCTTTGTATGTCACTTGCTGCTGATCATCCAGCCAAACAGGATTGTCTCATTGCGCCACAACTGCCTGGCAAAGAGTGTTGCAAACTCCACCCATCCAACACTGCTTACAAGCTACACAATGGCACTAATGTGTGAAATCGTCATAATTGTATTACGCATGTCCTTTAATCTGTTCAAAAACCTGAATGGAAAAAAAACAACTTTGTGTGTGTGTGTGCGTGAGAAAATCCCTAGTTAATATTCTCACATCCAATAAAAAGACCATACACATACAGTACACAAAAAGGTTTCGATATAAATCTGCATCCCGTTGAATTCTCGGGTTGGTATGTCGGCAGTTTCCACGAGTCCTGTAGAAAAGTATTTGTCCTCCCAACAAGTTTTGTTCGGTTGTTGTAGCCTATAAAAGGTGTTTGTCGTAATAAATATGGATTGTTCAACTTTTTGCCAATAAAAAAAAAAGAAAAAAGGATGTACTTATCAGGAAACATAAGGAGAGTGGTTTAAAAAATGAGTCACCATCCATAATCCATATGAATGTATTGCTGAAAAGAAAATAAGATACATAATGTGAAAAATACTATTGGTCTTCCTGCCACGATCCAGCCACTGTGTTCACTGATGTCCGACTCTGTCCTCCCACACTGCTTGTGTGGGCTTGCTGGACCCTGGCAGCCTCATATCAGGACACCCTCATCATCAACGGCTTCTCTTCCTCGCGCTTGCTCAACAGGTTTGAAATCATGAATGACGAGAAGAAGGCAAACTCCACGGCAAAGCTGAGCTCGAACAGCTCAAGGTTGACGCTCAGCATCCACTCAAATACAGCCGACAGGTGCCGGAAGAGGTACTCGTCCTGGGCGAATAAAATAGTGTCTGAGGGGTGTCGGGTTAAGGGTTCAAGCAACAATAGTGTTGATTCATCACATTAAAGAAAATGTGACAGAGTTGAAAACCTATTGCAACGTGGTTTGTAAAATTATGCACAAAAATGTTTCTGCATCAGTTCCTGTTCCAGGTAAAGGAAAGTGGGAGCTATGAACTGAACCACCAGCATTGCGATCTACAGACAACCTGCTTCACCACCATAACAAGTCAGACTGATTTTTCTCGAAACGTCCGCATACATCAGCTTCACAGACAGAACTAACACAGTCAGTATCCAACTCCAAAGTGAAAGGGAAATGAAATCAGTAACCCATGTCCTTATTTCTGTACCAAAGTGTGATTACTTTTCTTTCTTCTCCATACACGTTCCTGAATGTCCGTCTCTTATCCCTCAGGACAAAACTACATGTTCTCATGTGTGCATGCAGTATTATTGATACTTATATCTCAGTGTGGATTTGAGTCACCCACACTTTGAGGTGTGCATCAATGGATAAAAGTACTAAGAGAAAAATGCTTACTCCGTAACCTGGTAAAATACGGATGTGGATTCCAGGAAGAAGCAAAGTGAATAATTGATGTGGTTAAAAATCCCTATTAATCTGTATCTGCTCCAGTCAAGTCAGCTGTTGTGGGCCGATCCTACTTTGTAAACAGATCAGCAGACCAGATCAAATAGGACACAGTTGGACTGCGCTGCTGTGAAACAGCTGGAGAGTATAACCTGGACGACAATGAAGATTAACCATTGTGAAACTCTCCTGTTAGAACACACAAACTTAACCCAACACTGTTTACCATAATCAAGCCAGGTTGTCAGGGCAACAATCCCTAAACACCAACCCTATGTGATGTTCCCCAAAAAGCTGAGAACACATTCAAAACGAGGAGTAAAGAAAATGTATCGCAAAGAAATACAGTTGATTACTGAAAGGATACAGCAGATGGTGACTATAATTTGCAGCACAGTGGAGGCAATGCGCAGCGGGTAGAGGATCCTTTCGTATCCGGTCAGCACACATCTTCCTGTCAGCGAAGTCAGCAAAACCGTGTAGAAGCAGATGCACATGAAACTGATTGCAGCTCCCAAGTAGTGAAGGAGTGGCAGGTACCCTGGCTGTGGGAGACAAAAAAAAAAAAGAAGAAGAAGGAATTCATGGGGGAACATCTGCGTCTGGACCTTACTTTACTTTAAGGTTTTGATCTATGTTTCTATTCATTGTCCCATCATTGAATTGACAGTTCAATTTAGTTTAAAAAGACGCAGATATTTGAAATCAAACTGAGATTGTTGTTTAGACAGGGCAGGTTTAGTTGGCAGTGCATGAGTGGAAGACATTTAAATCCCACAACGTACTGCAGTTTTTGTGGAGAGTTCTCATTGGAGAGTCTTCCTAAACATTTGACTAAAACACATCCCCAGTTTTATTGCTTTTAGTTTGCTGTAACTCTAATTACAGCGGATTTCTGCTCATTTCGGTCAGAACATGGGAAGAAGTCAATCTCCTTTGAGATCATGCCGAAAACAGCAGTTGAACTGCCACGGAGATAACAGACCTGATATTAACAACAGATGATGATTACATGTAGTACCATTGTTATGCAATCATATGTGTGCTATTAAACACAACTATGTTTTGTGACAAATTATAGTGGAACTTGCAGGGAATCAGCTTGTGCTCTATTATTACAAACACAATTAAACAAAAGCATGCCTTGAAGTCGTTTCAGTGCAGGTGCTTACTGTTCAGTCTCAGATGTAAAGATAAAATGGAAGCACTTTAATGACACAAAACCGCCAGACTATTCATCGATTTGTAAGTTCGTGCTGCTTTCTGACTCATTCAGTTGGAAGTACAGTACTCACGTTACAGTTTCCTGCCGCAAACGCTCCCATGGAAGCCACCACACCAAAGACCAGCGCCACCCTGCTCATCAATGACTGACAGGAGTGTTTCTCTACAATGTGGGCATGATGGAACATGCAGAACAGCAGAACTACAAAGGAAATGACTGTTGAGTGCATAATCGACCATGTATGATCAACCCTGTGTTCAGCCGGTAAACTCACACAGGAAAGATCCGGCGTTGATTGTGGCTGTAAACAGTGAATTTTCTGGTGCAGTTTTCCCACTCGAACTGAAATGACATCATTTGTTCTGTGTATTAGGTCTCTCCGTTTCATTCCAAGTAGGAGGCTATATCATTAACATTGTATTATTACCTTATGGTGGGCGCATAGCAACATCCGGTGGACACATTTCCTGTGCAGTGTGAGTAGTTCAAGCCAGTCCTGAGAAGAGGTCAATGTTTATTTTTTTGTTGTTGTTTTTTGTTTTTGAAAATCCAAATTCATTTAAAATGTCTGTGGTTAAAATAATGAGATAAAAACGTACCAGTCAGTGAGGGGGCACACATGACCGTGTGAGCGTGCCAGGCCATATCTGGAAAAATAAAACACATCCAAGACTGTTGTTTAATCTTGGTGATATTTCTGGTTTGATGAGATATATCGCTTATTGTCTAACACACGCTCTGGTTGGTTTGTCTCACTTTTTATAACGATGATAAAAATGTTTTTATTTCTTTTTTGTCTCTTATCAAACCTCGACAGTGAGTAAGAGGAACATTAAGTAAGAGGAGAGGACAGCTGGTAAACCTTTGATCAACCGTTTGTCATTTAGTGCACCTGACTTTCTGAACAGTGCCTAATTTGTTATTGCAATTAAATGTGATTCATCAATAATCACCATCAAATATGCATGACATCAAAAAGCAAACATTCAATTACATCAAAATGACTAACAGAGGAACACTGAATTAAAAAAGACATATACGCTAATGTTTATCAGGGCCCAATCCCACTTATAACAAGTATTGCCACACTATGCTTGTTTTTTGGCTTTTCTTGATGATCCGGTGTGGACACCTGAATGACAGCAGACAAAACTAGACAGATCACATATTTCAGGTATGTGTAACGCAGTTAACTCTTTACATTCAGTTAAAATGCTGTTTCACAACACAACAGTAAAGCCTAGGTTTCACAATAAAAGACTCCAAGACGATATGATCTCTTAACTTTCTGGCCAATGTCAAGTATTACCTGTATTACGAGTCGACTTCCAAGAAGCTGAGGTAATGAGTATCCATATCAAACTCTAATGCTGATCATCATTGCTCAGATGTGTTCTTGTAAGTGTTGACTGGTGTGTGTGTGTGTGTGTGTGTGTGTGTGTGTGTGTTAGTGTGTGTGTGTGTTATTGTGTGTCTATACAGAACATCTGATTAACACATGATCATGGTTTAGACCAAACCCTTCAGGTGTGAATAACTTTGATGAAAACCTGCACCTAAACAATGATTAATAACATTCACAAGGTCAACAACAGCTGCAAACGTGGCGTTTCATGAGAGCACAAACACATAGAGAGAGAGGCAGGATTAAGAAGCTATTTCAAAAGCTCATCAGACTTCCACCAGGATGTAAAGAGACAAGAAAACACGAGTGAGAATTTGTGATAAACTTACACGGTCCACGTTCCAATGAAGGACACCAGGGAGAGGGAGATAGGGAAAATTATCCAAAGCACCATGTCTGTGTTCTGATGAAGACGAGTAACAAGTTAAAAGCCGGACTCCTGAAATCCAGGTGTTTTAAAAACAGTCAGCTTCATAACTACACAACAAGATCAGAACTAGAAGAAAAAAGTGGTGGTCCAAACCTTATACGATATAAAAGTACAAGTCCTTCAAGCAAAGAATTGCGCTGCTACACTTAGTTTAGTCTCGAACCATCTGGAGTACAGCCTTGCTTTTATGAGAGCCACCTTCTGTCTGCCTTTGCCACTCCTTCGAGCGCCACCTTACTCTGTCAGAACACATGTTAGGAAATATGGGGTTGGTCTTCTTGACGTTGAAACATTGTTTGCCTCACTCCCCGCACACGCACCTCCACGCTCCTTCTTAAAGCCCAGGGCTGCACATTTTGTTGACCTAGAAATGAAACATGAACTCTGCAAAGTAAATGTTTGCATGCGTGCACAGACTTGGTGTACAAAATACTTTAGAAGTATCGGGGGTTGGAAAACTCTTGTGATTGTTATGTAAGGCATGCTTTGAATTCTTTCAGAGATACGTTTTCTTCTTCTTCCTGTTTTTCAGTGGTGGGACATAACTTTACTGCAGATTTACTACAGCAAAGTTTTAAGCTTTGTTATTTTTACTCCACCCATTTAGTGAAATATAATATGAACCCATATACTACTTAGCAAGGCTATTATTTGTAAACAAATTACATTGAGATGTGGTATGACCAAAGAAAACAAAAACTAATAAGTCGATCATTTAACATCTTTCACAAAGACTATTGTGTCTAGGAACTAAGGATAAAGCATATTGAATAAAGCCCAGTATACAAAGGGAGGTTGGGTTTTTTTTCCACATGATGATACATCACTTGAGGCATCAAAAAAGAAAAGTAAGATACAAAAGAGACAGCAAATCTATACATAGTTATGAAAAGGAGACATGAATTTCCCACAATTAACTGCAAACAGCCCCTAGGAAATTCAATAATGATCGATATAAGACTTAAATAACCCTAGAAGACAAAACAATTAAAAATAAAGGTTTAAAATATTGCTGTCCATTCATTCATCTTTCATAAGATCTGCTGAGAATGGCTGTAGCTCATCGTAACACTTAATGGTGAAAAGGCAGTATCACCAGTCCAACCAGGAGATGTTATCACACTTACATGTCTTTGGACTGTGGGGGGAAATGGGAGTGCCCAGAAAACAACTAAAGAGCAGTAATGAAAAAAACAAAGACTTTTGTTTTTACAAAGTGATTGTTTTGTGTCTTTTAGTGTCTCACTCGTGGAGGCACAGTATAGAAACAGTTCCATCATTTTGAACAAACTCCAAACCTTTGATTTGAATTCCTGTGATTGGAGGTCAGAGGTCAGAGATGGGTTCCACAATCAAGAATCAGTGGTGTTATTGCGGACTTCAGACTATAACCAAAGGGCCCATTGATTTTATTTGTCCATTATCAAAGTCGTTTTTGATCTTGCACTCTTAAAATGAGAGTCATTCTCATCACTACTAATAGGACACGAATGTATCTTTTTTTTTTTTTTTATAAATTTGTAACTAATTTGTTTATCATTACCTCAATGGGTCATCCTGCTGACTGAAAGTCTGAGATGCAGCATAAAGTTACCCATTTTGTCTTAAACATCAGTTGATAACCAAAATAAGCTCACATTGTTGTTACGGATTGTGATATTATTGATTTGATTTGGTTTATTTATTTATTTATTTCGAACGAATGAACAATTTAAAATTAGATGAAACAAGTGGAAAAGAAAGAAAAGGAAAATAATGAATAAAAAAAGCCCATTTCGATATAATACAATATCGGGGTCCTGATCGGGAGCGCGCTCCGATCGTATCAGAGGGGGGGGTCCGGGTCGGGAGCGCGCGTCTTCTACCACCAGAGGTCGTCATTTTCAAAACAAACAAAATGGCGGCGCGCATGAGATGGGGTCTCCAGCAGTTGTTGCTGGCGAGAAATACGGCTCCGTTTAGGTTTGTACAATTTTAGAAGTGTCAGACGGGCTTGTGGATGTCGTTTGCTCTTCAAATGCCCGCCTGTAGTCTTCGTGTGGAATATTAACGTGCTGAATTGATCGGACTTTAAGGCGATCAAACCACCAAGCTATCAGGCTCACGAGCTAACTGCGACAGAGCGAAAACGTGTCTCTTATTTGGTCTATTCCGTCGATATATTTGTGGAAATAATAAAGAAAGTTACTTTGGCATTTTTTTCTTCGAAATGTCCTATGTGCCTGTTTCCTACAATAAGTATAACACAGAGCTAACAATCCTTTTTCATGTATCTACTCTGCCCGATATGTTACCCTGTCCTCCAAAAGGCAGTGGATTTGTGGTGTGAGACGGTTTAAACCTCTGTGTGCTGTCAGATTTCCAGAGAAGAGCAGAAGTTCATACCGCCTGCAGTCCACGACCCCGAGCTTCAGAGGAGTTCACCCGGGGACAATCACACACTTCCCCAGTAAGACAACACAACACACTCACGGCCTCTCATCAGGTTTTAACACTTCTCACAGAGCCAGGAAAAGTAGTCAGATTACAGACTTTAAAGTACATCAGTGTAAAATTGTTTCACAAAGAAACGTGCAGGATGTTTAGAAGTGTGTCGCAAGTTTGGAAGTTCAAGCCTGCATCTGCTAAAAAGTATAGTGGAAAGTTAAGTATGAAACAACCAATTAAGTTCTTAAAGCAAAATCCCACTTCAGTTGAAATGCCACAGGGAAGAAGCATCACATGCACATACTGTAGTAATGTACACAAGTATTTGCACTATTATATCACTATAATTTTTGCTATACTTTACTTTGTGCAGTATTTAGAAGTCCTTTATTGCCATTGTACAGCATCAAACTGTTTAAACTTTTCCCTTTATTGTGCACATACAAGGCTACAGCAACTCCTGTTTTCTTCTCTTGTGCTGCAAAGAAAGCCTTATATAATCATATACATCCATTTCTATTACAGAAATATGATATATAAATGATCTAAATACATGTGTAAAAAAAGAGTACGAACCACTGTGTTGCCAAAGTACACTTTTGGGGAAATAGTTATAAATTTACAGTCAAGGGTGGTATTTTTGGCTTCTCGCTATTAACAAGATTACTCATTACAGCAAGTAATTTCCACTTGCATCTTAATTGCTACAAGTGGAATTGGAGCCTTGATTCACCACATTCAAAGTCAAAATTTAACCCATTGTGCTGACACGGCGAATTAATTGTCAAATAATGAACTGACAAACAGATAATAAAGAAAACATCCAACTTACTAAGCAGTTGTTTTGTATGACCTCTTTCAGTAAGGCATCTCTCCATCCAGACTCAAGACACTCCAAATCCGCGAAGCTTGAAGTTTCTGCCCGGTAAACCCGTCCTGGGTAGTGGGACACTCGACTTTCCTTCTCCAACGTCAGCTGGGTGTTCATCTTTAGCCAGGTTGTTTGTCAAATATGTTCTCACACAACTCCAACGTTTCTAGTTTTTATTCTAAGAGCCCTTTTTTTTTGAAGCGTGCTGTGTTTCCTGTCATTAGGAGGTAAACTTCATCATCATTTGTGGAGTACCATTCAAATGTGTGTTTAATTTTTTTCCTTTTAAACTTTACTTCGCTTGGACTACAGTACTGGGATTAAAACTCTATTTTAGAAGAGTGTCCTGGTCAAACAAGAGTGTCCTGGTCAAACAAGAGTTTCTTTGTTTAAAAAAAAGACAAAACAGTGTCAAACAAGAGTGTCCTGGTCAAATGAGAGTTTCTTTGTTTAAAAAAAAGACAAAACAGTGTCAAACAAGAGTGTCCTGGTCAAATGAGAGTTTCTTTGTTAAACAAGAGTGTTCTGATAACAAGTTTATTGTTTAGAAAACATGGTGTGAAAAAAAACAAGACGCAAAATTCCCGTTTTAAGCTGATGGAGGTGTTTTCTCCAGTTATTCATCGCAAACACATGAGAAACTCATACGTCATACCAATGTCATCATGTGAGAGATAGCTTTAGTGTTTGGTGTTTAATAATGTCCATATTTAGTTTCTGACCTTGATGCAGACAATGTGACCGGAGTTTTATTTCAGATTTACCTTCTAGCACTTTGTGGTTTATGTACTTAAAGCAACTGGATGCATGAAAATGTTGTGTGGACGTGATGATTTATTTGCCAATACATTTCATCTTATGTTGAATTCGTGTTGCGATCACCTAACATAACTTCATGACGACGGGTTGTTTTTCCATTTCCCTTGAACAACAGCATGATGAAGTGTTTCTTTCAGGGATCTGTTTGAAATCGAAGGAGTGAAAAGTGTGTTCTTCGGCCCCGACTTCATCACAGTCACTAAAGTAAGCATTGCATTTGCTCTCACGGATCATCTCTGTTCGATTATTGCTATTAGGAGAGTTAACACACGCTGCTTGTTTCCGTGACAGGCAGATGAGGATGTGGCGTGGACGGACATTAAGCGGCATGCTTTGGACACCATTGCTAAGTTCTTTGAGAGCGGTGACCCAGTAACAGTAGGGGCAGTGCACCATGAAAGCAGTAAGTGTGTGACGATACACATTAGATTAAGTCTATAATAGACCAGCTGAATTCAACTTCACATTTCCTCGCTGAAGGTCTTTCTGAAGATGATGATGAGATAGTGTCTATGATCAAGGAGCTTCTGGACACCAGAATCAGGTACAGAACTGCTCACTTTCAGAGAGATTTAGATAAGAACTGCACCGTGAGGCATTCGGCGGCGCTCAGCTTCTGAATCATTGCAGTCACTCTCCTTTATGTTTCTTTACTCAGATGTTGACAATGTAGTCAGTGGTAGTTGTACACAGATAGCGGTCCTAATCTGTCTGTTCTGTTTGCTGCTTTGTTCTGTACAAACTGACGTGGTTCCTTCCACTCACCAGACCTACGGTACAGGAAGATGGTGGAGACGTCATATTTAAAGGCTTTGAGAACGGCACGGTCAAGTTGAAGCTGGTGGGTTCCTGCACAGGATGTCCCAGCTCCACAGTCACTCTGAAAAACGGCATTCAGAACATGATGCAGTTTTATATCCCTGAAGTGGATAACGTGGAACAGGTAATTCTCGCTTATCTGAGGGGATTTGTTTTCTTAGATGAGTCAAGTTTTGTCAAGATATTTTTTAGTTTAGTAAGATTCAGTGTTATTACTACCGGATTGGAAAGTATGCAGTTTCAAAATAAAAAAAACATTTCTGATCCTCTTTGTTCGTCAATAAAAGTAGTCTGTTTTTAGTTTTCTTGGTTTTGGGAAAAAAAATTCTTCATTTAAATGAATTTAACATAGACAAGGGAACAAAATCATGTAATTTAACTCTTTATCTGGCATGTGAAAATAATTAGTAACTTGTGCATCACGTTAAAATAATAACTTTAAAGAATTACTAGAATATAGGTTTGATAATTATTCAGATAATTATATTTTTGTATAACATTTCCTATCATGGTAAAAACACCATAGTGTTTGATTTTTACTAGACAGTGCACCTGATTGATGCATTTGTCTTTCAAAAAAAAAGGGAAAAAATGTAAGTGAAATGTGCTTGAACATATGCACTGTACACAGAAAACCACTAAGTGACAATGCATTTCTAAAATGTAGTAATTAATATTTAATGTAGTACTCAATAATGTATCATCATAAATGGTGGCTAAAGCCCATATGTTTTTTTTTATTTATTTTTTTTTAACATTACTCTGCAGGAGATTTTACTGTCAAATTAAAGCTGCAAGCAGGAAAGAATAATAATTCCTTGCATTCCAATAGGGTTTTCGCACCACTTTGTGTTGAGGTGAAGTCTTTGAAGTTTCCGAATAGTTAAGTAAATGCCCTATAAATGTTTAATATCCTCTTCAATCGCGTGCTCCCACAGTGAATGCAGCGCCGAGTTTTTGTCACGATTAGAAGCATTGTAAGAGAAGCTCTACTGAGTTGATGTCAGGGCTAACCCTTGTCTTTTTCCCCAGGTGGAGGATGAAGTCGATGAAATCAATGCAAAGGTTTTTTCAGAACTTGAACGCAAATTACAAGACTGAACATGGACCAGGGCACTCATGAGCTTCCACAGAAGGAATATACTGTACACAGAGCCAATGCTTTATTCCAAGAAATTACCATTCTACTTGATAGGAATGGAGAATGTTTTTTCTTCCTCCTGATAGTATATTGTCTGCATAATTTGTACTCCTGCGTGTGTAATCTCTGTGCGAACTGTCTGACTTTGTTAGCAAGGAAGGCTGATATACTGTACCGCAAATGAGTCAGTCACTTTTTCAGTGTAAACAATAATACCCTGCTGTAGTTGTCATGTTCTATTTATTACTTAAAACACTGTATATTTTTAAAGGATATTTTGTTAACATGGAGATATTGTCGAAGTTTATGTCAACGTGTGGGTTCACGCAGACGGTTAAATAAATTTTTTGAGTCGTTGCTACTGAACAACTTTGCTTGTCACAACATCATCCATAAAAGAAATTTGTTACAGAGGCTGTAATCATCATTCAAGCAGAAGGATGTTCATGTATGTACGTACTTTGTTCTCCAGTGCAAAAAAAAAGGACTATCACATTAAAGATTTCAAGTTCATGGACATGATTTAGTCATTTTTTTCTGAGTGAATCTTTTGTTATGCTCCGCAGAGAGAAAAAGGTGACAACACACACAGGCATCTGCAGGCATGTCGATTAACTCGCCACTTTAAATTGTGAGTTGTGAAGTTTAGCTTACATCATTAGATATGTACATTCAAGCTCATGACAACCTACATATATTTTGAGTAGAAAACAATTTTGTTTTATGTAAATAATGAGATTTGGAGTTTGTATATATGTTTGTGAATGTGTTGGAGTACAATGATACTGCAAATTACATATCCTTTGACATTATGAAACCTCACACGGCACTCATGAAACCAATTTATTAATTCAAGACATCAAGTCTCCATAAATATATATCTTTTTTTGGGAGTTTGACCAAATGGATTGAGTATGTGAAACTTAATCAATCTGGCTTTATTTGACATTATGAGATGGTTTGAGGATTTGAGGAGGTGCGCTCCCCTGTTCTGTTTGTTTTGTTTCTGTTCAAAACCAGTCTGGAAAGGTAAAATGGACAAAATCAGCTGGACATTTTACAACCATGCTTCCCAATGTCCTTGAATGACAATGGCTGTTTATACTGTATGTGAAAAATAGTGCTCTTCCAAATAAAAACAGAATTTCAAAAAACCATTACGTGATAACTCTACACTCAAATTGGTAAATTGGCATAACCCCACCCTAAATTAGATATATTTGACTATTTCCTGTTTAAAAAAATATACATTAGCTTTTGCCCCATTTAAGATTTTCTATTGAGTATTATTGCCCTACAATACAATATATTTATTCACAAAAGTGCACTGAATATGATTTAAGAGACTTTAGAAATAGACACTAGATGTACTTTCTAGGTGCAGTTTTTTAAGAATATATTTCATATATTTAAGACAGATGCATCAATCAGGTGCATTCCCTCGTGACAAGAAATACTTTACTAAATTAAATGAGCCACTCAATGTTAAGTTTATGCTCCATTCATTCAATATTTCAAATAATAAACATGAAACATTTAAATCAGTGTGGAGCGTGGAGTGGATTTGCTACTGCGCATGCGCAGCAGTGTATTTTTCGTTCTTATCGGCCGGTGCAGAGATCAGCGGTAAGCAGTCCTTATATTGTTTTTTTCAGACCTTAATGCCTTCTTATTTCAGAATATTTTAAGTCAACTGGAATCAGGGTTATTAACTGCGTGCATAGTGGATGCTACCGTGATCGATTTCGAATGCTTTCCAATTTGTTCCGCTCACTGCAGCGGAGGTTTATTCAGGCCTCGATATCACATCTCGCACGAGGCTAATCTGCAACAAAGCTAACGCGCTAAGTGTTAGCACTCCGTGGATAGCGGCTGCATTTCGTCCTTAAGCTATCAGGCTTAAAGCTGCGCCGGGATGTGTTTCCCTGACTCAACGAGACGCGTCTTATCAATGCTGGACATCGTGCTAATGATTGATCTGGTTGCGTCCTCTACTGTGAACCAAAACGGTCATTTTTCAGACGTGAACTCGGCTAGCTGCTAGCCTAGCCTGCTGTCAGTAAGCGGCTAACGGGAGCTGGACGGAGTCCGTCGAGCTGCTTTGTCAGCAGTTGTTTATCTCCGGACTCCTGCAGAAACCTACAACGATACCCAGTTAGTCTGCGCGAACGGCTGCTTTCGGTCTGTCCCTATTCCAAGTAGTCCTATTCGCATGTTTGTAAAAGTCGATCAGCTGTGAAACGTTGATTCGGCTTCAGTATAAACAACGTAGCCGTCAGCACAATATTAGAGCCTAGGTTTTTCCATATCATTATTATTACCGTTTGTTCTACTGCAATACAAAGTTTAATGCTGATTACCTCACTTTGATTCGACTTTTAAATTCCTAGTCTTGATTAAAAATTTTTTTTTCATGTTTTGTCATGTCCTTATACCATGTTATACTCTCCATTGTGTGTAATGCCAATCCTTGGGGATCGTCTTGGTTTACTTTTATTTCCTGTTCTCCAAATGCATCACTGCAAATCTTAACTGTGTTCCATTCATTTTAGTCCTGGTCTGTGTTACTTATTTTGAGGGCCCTGCTACATTTCACATCCAAGTGTAGTCATAAAATTATTTGTCCTCATTGTATATTGTGTGTGGAGATTATCTTTGATTTTTTATTTTTTTTTATTTAAAATTTTTTAATACATCCGCATTGTGTGTTTGGTGCTATTTTAGTGACCGCATTGGCCTGGTGAGCAGAGACTGCCGTTAACCCGATCGAGTCATGGCCCAGTTTGGGGGACAGAAGAATCCACCCTGGGCGACTCAGTTTGCTGCACCCGCAGTGTCCCAACCGGGCCACTCGGGACAGTCTCTTGACCTCAACAGCTTGCACTGTGAGTAAAACAAAGCTCCTTGCCATTCTTTACAGTTCAATTTATTATACTCATGAAGCTATATCACAAGCTTGAGTTAGAAGCACTTTATCGCTACTCATCGTTGCTGCTTAGTCCCATTCTATGGTCTTCATTATGTTTTTCTTTCTGCAGCTTTGGGAGTACAGCAGCCGTCTCTTCTGGGAGCATCTCCCTCTGTTTACTCACAACAGTCGGCTTTGGCCGCTGCCTCTCTCAGCAACCAGTCTGCTGCAAACTATCAGCTGTCTCAGCAAACTGCTGCTCTGCAGCAGCAGGCAGCAGCAGCCGCTGCAGCAGCACTACAGCAGGTCAGTCACAAAGCGGTAGCCCTGAGCCCAGTCAGCAGTCCCTACACTTTGCCTGCAAGGCATGTAACACTTTCTGATCGTCTCCTCTCTCACTTTTAGTCCCAGATTAATACAGCGCTGCAGCAGTATCAACAGCAGCAGCAGCAGCAACAGCAGCAGCAGCAGCAGCAGCAGCAGCAACAACAACAACAACAACAACAACAACAACAACAACAGCAGCAGCAACCCCCACAACAACTGTACAATGTACCTCATCAGGTGAAGCATGACTGTTGGTTTCTATGTGTCAAATTGTATTCTTTGTATGCCTGGCTTATATCATCAAGGAAATTCAATATTTTCAACCAGCATATTCACGGAAGCTGATATGACTATGCAAGCAACAGCATGTCTATAAATAGCACAACATGAGACTTGTTCCCTTCCACAGAATCTTGTTACTGAACACAAACGTGTAGATAGATGTTGCCGCAAGGTATCGCATTACATTTAGGACGATGGATTATATTTGGGAGACGGCGTGTTAATTTGGGGCTTTTTTGTTTTTACTTTGCAGCTTCCGCAGCCTCAACAGGCCCTCCTTTCTCAGGTAAAGCTCAAAATCATCCACCCTCTGGCTCAAGATAATATCCGAAGCAGTATTGTGTATTAATGTCTATTATTTAAGTACTTATACATGACAAACGTTTTTTAAAAAACAACTGATTTTTTTTTTTTTTTTTTTTTTGCCATATTGTATTTGACTTGTTACACGTTTTGTTTTTAAATAGCTTTAGAAATTAAACTACAGTTTGTTCATAGTTTTTTTTATCCCCTCTCTCTTTTACGTAGCCCCCTGTCGCCTTGCCTACCAGTCTGAGCCTGTCCAACCCTCAGCAAACAGCCCAGATAACGGTTTCCTATCCAACACCACGTTCGAGCCACCAACAGCAGACGCAGCCTCAGAAGCAGAGAGTCTTCACGGGTGTCGTCAACAAGCTACATGACACCTTTGGCTTTGTAGATGAAGATGTCTTTTTTCAACTGAGGTGAAAAAGACTTTTATCTTTTCGTGCCTTGTTGTCAACCTGAACTTGTCAAATCCCGTGCTCCCATCGCACACCCATAAGAGTTTCTTAGTAATCATATTTTCATCCATTTTAAAATGATTGAAATTGTTGTTTGATTTTTTTAGTGCTGTGAAGGGAAAGACTCCCCAGGTGGGAGACAGGGTCCTGGTGGAGGCCGTGTACAACCCCAACATGCCCTTCAAGTGGAACGCCCAGCGCATCCAGACATTACCTCAGCTTGCAAATCAGTCGGTAAGAACACTCACAGGTTGCACTCAGAGCTTAGGAAAAGCATTTATATACGCACAGTAAATATCTTATTGTGTTTCAGCATGACAACCATGAACCCCTACACTTTTGTATTTTTAGAGTCTTCATTCGCAGTATTTATTTGGTGTTTCCAAATGATTTACTATGACATTACAGTCACATTGTGCCTCTCAACTGCTACTGAGAGTTTGTCTTTGGTTAAGAATAACTGCAATACCCTACTTGAAGTGACCCTTGCGTACTTTAGTAATATAAGGTGGTTGGAAGAACAGCATGTACTCTTTATTTCCTGCCTCTCTGGCCTGTTGGGTCTTAACCTTGTTCCTTTGTCTCTTCTTGATTGCTGTGTTCTCTGTCTCTCCCAGCATCAGCAGCAGCCTTTACCTCAACCTTCCCCACAACTCGGAAACCTGTACAATGACCCGGGGATGCAGCTGCGCTACTCGGACATGCACTCCACTCCAGACAACAGACAGAATGTAAACCTCTTTCACTGAATTACACACCCTCTGGTCTTGCTGTTGGTTCAATTTTATTCTCTTGCATTTTTTGTTTTGTTTTCTTTGCTTCTTGGTTTATTGGTGAATCATCTCATGAAAGACCAAGTATGAAACAAAAATAGTGAATGGATGAGAATGGAAAATAGAGTAAAGTTCACAGACATCAATTTAAACTCCCCTCATTACTATTTTTTTTCCATCAAAACCCGAGGATCAGGATCAAGATTTCATTCAGCTTTTCCTCTTATTTGTTGTGAAGTTATTTAAACAAAAATCTTGTCTCAGGTCGGCGGTCGAACACCTTCTCATCTCCGTTTTGTGTTTCTCTGTTGCTGTTTTCTGCAGAACCAGCCTCAACCTCCAAACATGATGAAGGCCGCTCCCAACATGCTGCAGTCGCTACCTCCCCCAACTACTTTTAGTGTTCCAACCCAGGCTCCCCCACCGTCCCTCCTGCAGGCCCAACTTTCTGCTGCATCTTTAGCCCCCCTGCTCCAAAACCCTCCACAGCCTTTGCTTCCGCAGCCTCCACCCAAAGGTACCATTCCTGGAATCGCTGGGATTCCATTTTTTTTTGATTTGATTTGAATGGAGAACCATCAACACAGGCAGTCATCACGGTTTTAATAAAATAGATATATATGTGTAGTCAAATGATTAAATCAGCAATGTTGTATGTTTCCCTTGTTTCCAGATGTGTTTCCTGGAGGTTTACTTCAGCCCCCAGTGAGAATGATGCCACAGCCTCAACCTGTCAGACGAATCGAGCCTCCGCCTCGTTTCCCAACACGCAATGATCGAGGCCCAGAGCTCATCCTGAGGACTAAAGAAGAACGCAGGTAATTTAATTTCGATCACACTGGTATTGATTAGACTGTGTTCCTTTCTCGTCTTTGCCATCTTGCTCGTATTTTGGAGTGATGAGTCATTTTACTGTCCTTACTCTGCAGAGACCGAGACCGTGACCGCAGACGATCAAGAGAACGATCGCCCGCACGCAAACGCTCCAGAGATCGTTCACCGAGGCGTGATCGCTCCCCAAGGCGGCCTCGCCGGGTGGTTCCACGCTACACCGTCCAGTTTTCCAAGTTTAGCTTAGATGGGTAATAAAGCCTTTCAAGGATGTTTTATGTTTGCTAACTGTCAACACATCAGAGAGCTGCAGTGCTCTGAGAACTCGAGCGTAAAACTCAACAGTATTTTAAGAATCGCTCTCTCTGTGCTCTTCAGCTCCTGCTGCGACATGATGGAGCTAAGGAGACGCTATCAAAGCCTCTACATTCCCAGTGACTTCTTTGACGCTGTCTTCACGTGGGTGGATGCCTTTCCTCTCACACGACCTTTCCAGTTTAATAATGCCTGTAACTTCCACATCCTGCACAAAGAGGTGGACCCTCTGGCAAAGAACACCTCTGTACTGGACCCTCCTGATGCCAACCACACCTACAGTGCTAAGGTATGACTGACTATCAGGGAGAAATGCATCGAATGAATAGTTGCTGTTAAACCTGGGGTTTCTTCTCTGTGAGGCGACAGTGCAAACCACTACACCAAGATGAAATCCAAAATGCATAGAACACAATAATGAGACAAAGGAAAAGCCTCTCAGACAGGTTAATGCTGGCTTTTAAAGCTCTTGTGCTTAAAATTGAAGTAACTGGTTAAAATTGTTACACATCAGTGTCAGGATGACAGATTCTCATTTAAAAATAACTTCAATAGTCATCCATGCTTTTTTTTCGAGGCCGTCTGATTGTTTTATCTCTCTGCAGTGTTGATCTCCAAATCTTCCTTTCAGCTGCAGTAGGAATCAGTGATTGTAGACAATTTGACTAAAGAGTTCTAACAATAAAATGATGAATATGCACGTTGTACATATCATGTGAAGTTCTTTTTCTAAGGGAGATACACTTATAAAAATGTATCTTACGGTCTGTTGTAGCAAACAATGTGAATAATATTTGAAGGATTATAACTTCAACGTGTTTTATGTTATCCTCAGGTGATGCTGCTAGCTAACCCCAGTATAGAGGAGCTCTATCACAAGTCTTGTGCTCTGGCAGAGGACACTCAGGAAGTCAGAGACTCCTTCCAACATCCTGCTAGACTCATTAAGGTATGTCAAATCTTTCCCATGTTGATCTGATGCTTAAGAGCAGACAATTAAGTAATGGTCTTACTCCATTGCTGAAAATAGTGTGTAAATGTCCTGCCTAATGTCGGGCCTTCGCTGTAAAAAGCTCAGGTGTTTGTTTTGATTGTAGAACCTCAGAGATTTGGTCATGTAGGCATGCTGCTAACCTTTTTTTTCTTTTCCCTCTTTTGTCCCCATCTTTTGCTCTTTTCACCCTCCACCCGTTAATCTATATTGTCACTTCACTTTCCCTCTAACCCTTTACTCTACGGCTCTCCGTTGTTCCTGTCTGTCTTTCTCCTTCAGTTTCTGGTGGGCATGAGAGGAAAAGATGAGGCCATGGCCATTGGCGGTCACTGGTCTCCCTCTCTGGATGGAGCCGACCCGGAGAAGGATCCTTCGGTCCTTATTAAGACAGCGATCCGCTGTTGCAAGGCACTCACGGGCATAGACCTTAGTCTGTGTACTCAGTGGTAAGCATGATGACTCTCCCTATATATTTGTTTTCCTTAATGTGTTTTGTTTGCACCCTTTCATTTGTGCAACAAAAATCCCAAAGTGACATTTTTTTTGTTTTCCTTTTTATATTAATGATTATTATGCTGTTAATTTGCAATTTTATTATTTATCCTTATTGTTTCTGTTGTGCAATGTTATTTTTTGGCCTCCCGTCTCTTGTTGTCTTGGCTCTCTCTCTCTGTCACACTCTTGACATACACATGCATTTCATTGTGTTTAAAATCCAAACGCATGGACTTGGTGGCTGGAAGCAGTAGCCTGGACCAGAAGACACTGCCATGTTTTTTTTTTTTCAGTTTATTTTTCTGTTCTCTCTGTTAAATATCTTACATATTTAACTGGCTTTTACTGTCCTGTTGACTCTGTCTCTCTAATGTAGTGCGTTAAGTGTATCCTAGGTTAAGCGCAGAACACTCATCCATAATTGGCTGGCGCTATAGAGGGGTTGAATTGGGGGGAGGGGGTTATTCATTGATTGATTGATTTTTATTTTTTTTGTGATTTGTGTGTCAACCTTCTGAAAGTGGCTGCCATAACCTGTGACAACAGTTGGAGAGCTGCAGACTGGGTCCATTTGTCCAATGCTTTGTGTTGTGTGGGACAAAGAGGGTCACTGTAATGAGTACGATCATTCAGTGACCTCATGGGAGGGAGTAGCTGTAGAAGGCCGGCCTTAGCAAGGCCTGCCTTTTATACTGTGCCCTGACCAGAATGTTTCTTTCCAATGCGCCTTCTTCCTTTGCGACAGGTATCGTTTTGCAGAGATTCGCTATCACCGGCCGGAGGAGACACACAAGGGGCGGACAGTCCCTGCTCATGTGGAGACAGTGGTTTTGTTTCTTCCGGATGTTTGGCATTGTCTTCCTACCCGCTCAGAGTGGGAGGTGCTGTCACGGCGACTCCGGGAGCAGCTGGCTGAGAAGCTGTCGGCCGAGCGAAAGGAGGCGGATGGAGAACAGGCACTGAACCGCTAATCCCTCTCTTCTCATTTCCGCTTCTCACAGGAAGGCACAGGAATTACAAAAACAAACCCCCAGACACACTTCAGACACAGAGCCTCGCACCTCACCTGTCTCACACAGACATGAAACACGAGACAAATTATTGCTCCACCAGACCGCACCTAGACTTCTTCTGTTTACTCCTCCACCTCTCCCCGTGTCCTCTGCTCCAACTCCTCCATTCCTCCATCAGCACTCCCACTTTCCCTCACATCCAGCAGACACACACAGTGGAAGCAGAGAGACTAGGTTGTGTCGTGTAGGCCCCAGTTGCAGCTGGTAAAACAGCTTCCAGCTCTTTCAACACCCCATAATTGGGTGCCAATCTGGTGTTAATATTCATGTTGATCGCTGTGAATTAATGAACAACAGCCGCCGAATTTGTGTGCTTGGCTATTTGATTTAGCAACGTCCTTAAATTGAAACCAGTGGTCAAGCTGAACACTGGAAGCCACAATCGATTAAACAGGCTGGAATCTGTGGAGTCAGTTGCTTGTAAATAACGTGTCTGTTGTAGAAATGTTTTGGGTTTTTTTTCTATGATTTTCACATCTATTTGATAATGTCTGACTTTGAAAAGAGAACTTCCCCAAAGTCCTGCTTCTTGTCTGTTCTTGTATTCTACATTTCCATTTGGACTATATGTAGACTTTGGTTTTTCCAGGACAGTGGGTTGGCCAGAAGGACAGATGGCTCCTATCTGATGTAGGTGTATAAAACCCTTAAATGACAAAACCCCAGTCATAGAGCATGGTAGGGCCACCCTATCCTCACTCCATTTGGAGACCAGCTTCAGTTCACCTGATGTATCCACACACCTTTTGGACACACCTCTCATTGATTTTTACCTTTTTTGTGTTCCACAGATTGATTGATTGGCAGCTGGGGGGCATTTTCTGTTGGTTTTGATAAGAGCTAGAGAGCTTCCCTGTGTATGCTTCAGTAGCAGTGGACTTATAACACAGTCGAGAGCTCACTAGGACAAGGCAATGAAAGACAGATGAGACGTTGCTTCTTGCACGGATCAACTTGAAAGCTCACCGAGGCCATGAGCGGCACGCTAACTGTTTGCTCTCCCACTTCTTTCTCTCCCTCTTCCTGTCTCTATCTTCATGGTTTCTTATCAAGGAGGAGGAGGACAAGGATGACGACGAATCGAAGGACGTAAGCACCCCCACCCACTGGGCTAAACTTGACCCCAAATCAATGAAGGTAAGATTAAAAAAAACAAGGGGAAATCAAATGAAGTGCTGCTCCAGATGATTTTTTAGAAGAGCACATTCTGTTTTCTCTCGTCGTAGGTGAATGACCTGCGAAAGGAGCTTGATTGTCGCACTCTCAGCTCGAAGGGATTAAAGTCGCAGCTGATCGCTCGCCTCACCAAACAGCTGAAGGTGGAGGAGCAGGTCGAAGAGTCCAAAGAGCCCGAAAAGCCCGAGATTAAAGTTCCAGAAGAAGAGGAGCCGCCCCGCATCGAGGATGACCGAGAGGTACACAGACATGTTATCAACTCGGAGAGCAACGTCATTTTTACACGGCATTTGCGTAGATTTATTTTGAGTACTTTTACTGTGAATTAAATATACTTCAGAAATACTTTATTTTTCAGTACACAGGTATTAAAAAA
This sequence comes from Lipophrys pholis, assembly GCF_963383615.2. Taxonomy (NCBI): domain Eukaryota; kingdom Metazoa; phylum Chordata; class Actinopteri; order Blenniiformes; family Blenniidae; genus Lipophrys; species Lipophrys pholis. Next base: position 11,931,128 of record NC_137642.1, on the reverse strand, counting down.
AAAAAAGTGTTCTGAACACAAATAGTTATAATATGAAGAATCAACAACAATGGCAGGCCTGTGGATTCGTAATATTTGTTTCCACTATGGCCTATCGAAGACACAACGTCTTAATAAGAAATCACAAAATAAGTACTTCTAAACCACTTGAGATAATTACCTGCCCACTCCTCAACCAGACCGTGTCTGTCAGACAAGAACCACCTTTTCGTGGCACTTTCTCTTGAATTCTTAAAATCTGGTTTCTTCTCTGTAAGGAGGAGGAACGGAAGAGGCAGGAGGAGCTGGAGCGGCAGAGGAGAGAAAGACGTTACATCCTCCCCGACGAGCCCACCATAATCGTACATCCAAACTGGGCCGCCAAGAACGGCAAGTTTGACTGCAGCGTGATGTCCCTGAGTGTGCTGCTGGACTACAGACTGGAAGACAACAAGGAGCACTCCTTTGAGGTCAGCAATACACTATTTTGTTTTTTTCATGCTGTACCAGAAGGACATGTACAGTGCATGTGTGACATAGTGAAATATCACATTCTCGTCTTCGGAGGTTGAAAACACAACAATGTTCTTTGTATGCAGGTCTCCTTGTTTGCGGAGCTGTTTAATGAGATGCTTCAGAGAGACTTTGGCCATCGTATATACAAGGCGCTCGCTGCCCTTCCCACTAAAGACGAAAAGAAAGAGAAGAAGGCCAAGAAGGAGGCCGAGAAGAAGGAGGGTGAAAAGCGTGAAATAAAGAAAGAAAAAGAGGAGGAGAATGAAGAACCCGTAACAAAGAAGACTAAAGAAGATGACGAGGAGAAGAGGAAGGTAAGCCTCTCGGACCTTTCTTGTGTGCAGTCAGTCAACCAGCGATGTGTGGCGATGTTGTTTTAATTGTGTGACTTATTTTAAACCAGTGTGATGAAAAGATCATAAAAAAAGAAGAATCTCGAGATGAGGAGGAAAACGAGGATGACGGGAGCACAGCCAACGCTGAAGAGTACGACCCCATGGAGGCTGAAGATGCAGATGATGACGAGGATGATGGTATTCAACACACCATTTACTACAAATGAAACTCAACTGATTTGCTTTTGAGCTTTTATTAAAACTATTTGGTCAATGATGAGAAATCATGCACCACGCTGAACTTGTGATGGATCCATTTTCACTTTCTGAGAGCTCAAGTGAAGAAAATTCTCCTCTATTAGAGGACATTCTTTTTCTAGTTCTCTATGTGCTTTCACGGATTGAAGAGACAAAATCCAACTTGGTATTTGTGTTGATCCTCAGATAAAGATGACGATGACTCCAATGACAGAGATAGGAAAGACCGCAAGGATGACCGGAAGTCATCAAAGGAGCGGTCCTCCAAGGACAAGGTTGGTACTTTAGCTGTTTAGTTGGCATGTTGAGGGAGTGATTAAGATGTCCCATTGACACATTTGTTGTTACCCCAGGAGAAGAAGCAGATGGTCACGTACAACAAGGAGCTCCTGATGGCGTTTGTCTACTTTGACCAGAGTCACTGTGGTTACTTGCTGGAGAGAGACCTGGAGGAGATCTTGTACACACTGGGGCTGCATCTGTCTCGTGCTCAGGTGAAGACGCACAGAGCGGCGCTTTCTTCGTCTGTCTTGTTTACATTTCATACTTTCCGTCCTCCCGCTGACGTGGAACTCCTCACCATCTGTTTTTCAGATAAAGAAGCTTTTAAACAAACCGGTGGTCCGAGAGTCTTGTTACTACAGAAAGCTGACCGACAGGGGAAAGGATGAGCCCATCCCTTCCTTTAATGAAGTCCAGATAGAAAACCTCATAGGTCAGTGAAAATGAACGTTATGACTGAGCATTTTCCTCCGTGTATTTTAAATACAGCCTCTAATCAAACCTGCATTCAGTCCAGGAAACCTCATTTGCTTTTCTCTCTCAGGAAACCGAGCACTACTTTCCAGTCCAAAGACTCGTCCTCAGTCTGAGCCCAGTGAGTCCAGTAATCTGATTGTGTATAATGGAGCCATGGTCGACATCGGCAGCATGATGCAGAAACTGGAGAAGAGCGAGAAAGCAAGAGAGGAGATCGAACAGAAGATGATGGTCCAGGATGCCAAAATGGGTACAGTTTGAATCGTGTGCTTGTCTCCCTGGCGCCTCCCTGGCTGCAGGCTACACTCTGTGTCAGTAGTCTTCCAGGACAGTGATCTGACTCAATTTGAGCTTTGCTACAGAGATGCTCAGTCTCACTTAATTCTGCAGTTTTCTTCCCGTGACTTCTGCTGGGACGTGGACTGACACATTGCTTCCAACATGCACAACGTACACACGTTTCACATGCGAGGAAAACGCAGCTTTTCTGATGATACAAACTGCCGTCCTCTGAGCTGGAGCAAAGTGTCATTGGATCCGTTTTCACTATGATCACGTCTCTGACCTGCTGCTGCATCTCATTCCAGACGAAGACTCGAAGGCGAAAGCTCAGGTGGAGCAAGCCAACAAGTCTCTGTCCAAGGAGCTGGAGGAGGTGAAGAGCACCTTGAGTCAGACTGAGCAGACCCTGAAGGTTGTGGAGGAGGAGAAGACCCTCTATCACAACCAGCTGAGGAAGCTGGTCGGCTCGATGATGTCCACTGTCAAAGACCTGCTGGTGGTGCTGAAGAAGGTAAAGCGTCTTTGTTTCTTTTTTACTTCCTTATTTAATTACAAGTCTGTAGTGAGGTAATTTAGGCTACATAATTGGCTTCATGTTCTTTTCCCCTCAGGAGGAAGACGGAGATGAATTGGCTGGTGAAGTCACCAGCAACATGATCCTCGCTTCTCAAACAAATGGTGCAGATGAATGAACTTTCATTTAAATTAAGCCGATCTGTAAAACTTATCTGTAAATAGACACTTAATTCAATTAACTTTTGTTTTGACTTGTGTGATTGGAAGCTGACGCCACCCATTTCCCTGTATAATTTAATTCTTGAATTAGTACCCTGGTGTTAATTTGACCAGCTTTTTGCTTGTGACAGGATCCTTCTCTGACCTACAGTAACTAACGACGACAAAGCTTTGGAGCGGTTACTCTCGGGGCACGTTGGGTTACTAATGCTTGTGTTTGCCATCACATTAGCTTTGTTACGGCCAATGAAGTGCCACATTGTAGATTTAAACGCCAGTATGTGAGATGTACTTGTTTTGATTTTGTTTTTCTAATGAGCAATATTGATGCTATTTATGTGTGAGAGAATTCTTTAAAACAACTATATTTAAAAAAAAGAAAAAAAAGGTAATTTTGGAAGGAAAAGGTTTGGAGGGCTTCATGTGGTTCAGACAGAGTTTCTTGATTCGTCCGTCACAGCTCAAGTAAACACACTGCAGGTGTTGTGGCGGGCTGGTCTGACTTATTTATGTTGGGTTTTGTTTATCTGAAAACATGGCTATGCATGGTTCCTGCCTCCGTTGGACCTTCTCTCTGTCTGCACCTCCTGACTGGATCCACAAACCGCTGCGCTGCAAGTTGCAGTGTTTTTCATGTCTGACTGTGACGAGCGTTTGTCTCTTTTTCTGAAATAGGAACGAAAAGAAGGAAAAAAAACTTCACATGAACCAAAAGTTAAGCTCAATGAATGTGTGTTCTGCTGAAGGAATGGACATGAGCGTTTCAGAATCCATCTCTGAATTGTGTGCGTTGGCTTGAGTTCTTTAGAAATAAAATAATAGGGGCACCATTACATTTGAATGTCCTTGAAAAGCAGCCAATTTTATTTTTCTATTAAAAAAAAATGTATTCTATGGATGTCTCGTGCAAGAGTAAAGTGGTCCATTTTAACACTACAGTGTGTCCGTGGCTTTTCTCGAACTCAAAACAAGCAGGGGTTGGTACAGTGAAGCTGGACCCGACCTGCACATTCATCCATCCTCTTTACTCATTCGTCCACGTTGAGGTAAAGTGGAACTAACACGTTATTTCTGTCAAACATCTGTCTCTGCACAGTAAAGCCTCCCAGACCAATCCGAGACATTTTAAAACCCATACACGCACAGGGAAATTTCCCCAAAGAAAGGATTCAAACCTGTTTCCTCTCGCTCTGGTGATGGTGCGTTCCACTGCATCAACTTTCTGACCAGCAGGTGGCAGCAGATTGGAGCTGGAGGCTCTTTGATTCCTGTTGCAGCTCACTAAAACTACCTCCCATCATAGGACTTGGTTACAATTAATAATAGCAATTAAAACTAACACAAATCCTTCCTTTTATTCTCCTGCCTCTTTATCATAATTGTATTGAACGTGTGGAGGGGACCCTCATTCAAAAAAACATTTTCTTCAGCCTTACAATGAGGTGAAAATGTGGGATCTGATTAAAACAAGCTGGATCCTGTAAAACACAAAAGACTAATCAAAAGTCTAATAATCCCATTTTGTGTGGCTCCACTTGTCCACCTGGAAGCCGAGAACTTGCCAATCTTCCTAACAACTTGAGCATCATCGCCTCGTGGCCAGAATATTCCTGGACCTTTCTGTGTTTGCATGTTCTCGCTGTGCATGGATTTCTCTCTGCATTTGAGGTCGTTGGAGACTAAATCACCTGCAGATGTGAGATTATTGTCTGGCCTGTGGTGTACTGGTGACCTGTTTTGGGTCTGTCCCGCGTTAAGCCAAACTCACCTGGTGAAAGCTCCGCTGGTCCACTACATTCAGCTGATTGTAGCGATAAATAAGATGGATGAACGGACGGAGAGCTGGTTCCTTCAGGCAGTGGTCCACACACACTGCCAACATGTAATGATTCTCACACTGTTTAGGAGGAAGTTTGTCCCTGCAGTTATGGAACCAGGTGAAGTGTGACCACACAATGAGATAAGGAACAATAATTATTGAGCAGCCTATTATTATCCAGTAGGTCCGAGGATCTGGGGGGGGGGGGTCCTGTTACTTGACCTTTGAAGCTTTTGTCTCGTCAGACGTGTCCCTTATGTCTTGGAGCAGCTGGAATTTGTTCTGACCTCCCGTCAGTGTAATGTTGGGTTTGTTTCCTCTCCCACCACTCCTCTCCCAAGAAAACACACTTTCAGTCACACTCTTTCCTGTCTTTGTCACACTGTTTAGAGGTTTCTGCCCGTATCCAGGCATAGAAGAGGAGTGACATTTTACTTGCTTACTACATAGTTTTATAACAACTTCTTACTTTTAGTCCTTACATGTAAACGTATTTAAAATTAAGGACAAACTTCAGCCACATGACTAAATCAGGTAGGCACAAAAAGTTATGGGATTTGACTGACAGCACGGTCATATTTTTAAAAAAAACATCCGTCTGTTGGGATGTTAACGGACTGAGGAGATACGGGATTTCTTCTGGGAGCTCAAAACTAAATTCAAAAGCAACGGTGAAGAAAAGCTGTTTGTCATTGGCAAAGAGGATTTGGCACAACTCTCGCACTCAATTCTGCTGCTCATCTCACAAAAAACATGTTTCCTAAAAATTTGGCAGTGAAGGGAAAATTTACCAGACTTTCTGGTGGCTTCCGATTTATTGCCAAGGAGAAATGATCTACTAAACACAAGTTTCTCGAGTTTTTTGTGAATAGGTTTCACACTTAATGACCACCGCACACAAACACATCACCCCATTAATGCCTGATCTGACCCTTCATTAAGCATTAATGAGTATATTTACTTATTCATTTATGTATCATAAGTACATCTGTGACTTTTTAAATTTAGTCATTGAGCAAGTATAGCATCGAAAACCAACAAATACTCTTGAATACATTTCAAACAGTGTAACTGCAGTAAAGCCTGTCAGTACTCTGTCCTCCCCTGATACTTGTGGTCAAACACACATGCACCACCCATATTTCTAATCTGTTGTACGTTTAAAGAAAATGTGGCATTTTAGAACTTTGGGGCCTCATTAGTTCCTTGTGTCATGAATCAAGACTTTCACTCCACAGTCATGGTATTCAATCCAAATTTAATACCACGACTGTGCAGCAGGCGTGAAAGTGACGGCTACATTCTCTCCCCACTGAGAATGAAACTCAGTTGACATACATACATACAAAAAACAAAACAACTTTACTTTGTTGGAAACATCTCTGTTAGTTTCTGTGTCATTTCCGAGAGAACAGTGAGTGTGTGTCACCCGGCACTCTGGGTATGTGGATGCTTTTGTTTAGAAGTCAAACTCTGAATGCTGAACAAACAAACCTCATTTGTCTCCCGAGGGACTGTGTGTGTGTGTGTGTGTGTGTGTGTGTGTGTGTGTGTGTGTGTGTGCGCGCGCTTCGCGCAGGAGGGAGGTTTGCGCTTGTGCAGTTGTGCATGCTTATGGGTCTCCATGCACATGTGATGTGTGAAATTGGAGCCCGCCACAGCGAGCGGGGCAGGTAACCCCACTCCCAAGCTGCAACAGAAGGCTTTTGTGGCCACTTCCAAGCCCCGACTCTTTAACCCCCCCCTGGTATCAAAGAGCTGCTGAACTCTCAGGCCGCTCTGCTAACAATCTGCCCATTTCAATGCAGGGTCGCAGTTTTCCAGGGGGGGGGGTTTAAAAAGGGAGTCTGCTTTAGTAACTGATCATGTTGCCATTTTCACCGCCTCCACTGCAGTGATCCTCGCCTTTCATGTAAATCAGACCTGTGAAGTCCGTGGGTGCGGCTGTGAAGCATGTGCAGATGCAGCGTTGGCATTACACTGATCTCATTGTTTGTGAAGTCAACTTTCACTTGTCCGTAGACTTGCTGATTTATTCAAATTCTCCCCTTTTTCCCCACCATGTCGTCACTCTCCTCCATCCTATGTGCATGTCAATAGTTCAGACTGGTAGTTATCATGACAAAAGCAGCTTCTCCGGCCTCATGCACAGCCTGCATAGATCAGGAGTTACTGTTTGTTCGCTCGTTGCATTGTTCCTCAACAATCCCATCAAAGATGGCCGCTGATTAGAGGGGAAGAAAACACATTTCAAACGAAATGTAACAGAACTGAACAGGGCGGCATATATTTGTTATTGCATTGTGAAACCAAATGACTCACTTCAACCTCAAAGTGCAAATGAATACAAAATAAGAGAATATATATCAACACAGATTATAATTTTGAATACAACAACTGATGATTGAAGGCAGAGCACAGGATATGTCTCCAGGGTCTCATCCCAGATAGACGCTTCTAATTAGCGTCTATCACATATGATGAGAAATACAATCAGAAATAGAATGAGAAATAGCTAATATTAACTTTAAAAGCTTATAGCGTCTAACTGGGAAGCGTCTATCTGGGATGAAACCGTCTCTAGTTGTTGACGGGATAGGAACTGCACTCATTGCTCAGGGAGAACCTGCAAACTCCACTCTAGGAACACAACCACAGGTCATTTCTCTGTGAACCAAGAGAGGACGGAAACAAAACATACTTCTGACTCAAGTATAAGTTAGGATACTTGTGTAAAATAAAACTTTTAGGAAAACAGAAACCTGGATTCAAGTTATTTATGCAAGTAAAGCTAAAAATGAAAATGTATTAACTGTGTAAAAATTTAAAAAAAATATATTAAAAAAGCCATCTTAATGACATTAAGCCAGGAATTATTGTCTTGAAGCCAAAAATATAAAAAAAAACAGCATGAATGGACAGTCTGCCCTGTCCTATATGTTATCTGGTAATGTTTCAGCCATGGATGTTACTTCTAATATTACAAAGAGATCATAGCGTCCCTGAAAATAGAAATATAGTAAATAATCAGTTCTGAAACAGTAAAGAGCAAAAAAAGTACAGGTGATTGTTTGGAAACAAAAAAGTAAATGTTTGATTAATGAATCCTCCAGTAAAGTGCAGATACATACAAACCCTACATGAAAACTTTGATAAAGTATTTGTATTTTGTTACTCCTGTCCTCAGGATTTTGAAGTTTGTTTCATCTCAAAACTGGTCAAAGAGGAATTCTTTGCTCCTTATTGTCTCTCACCGTTATGAAGCAAAGCATATAATCATTTCCTTTGCAGTGAAAAGTGATACACTTCAATCTGTCAACTTCCCTCACACATCCTCGGGGATAAATAAACGTCTTCTCGCTCTTTTCTCGTCTCTGAGTTTTGCCAGAAGTCTCTCTGACCACCACAGTTAAACAAACACGTCGACCGCCCTCTTACTCGCTGTTTGATATTTCAGGTAATTGATACATGAGAGGGTCCATTGAGCAGCTCTGCCTGCCCCCCCATGCAGCCTGCGTGGGCCCTGCAGGAGTGAAGCGAGGCAGACGGGGGGGGGGGGGCCTCTGTTCAGCTGGGGCTCCAGCAGGAACCTGACTTCCCCGGCAGCGGCGCTGCAAAGTGCTGCAGTTGTTGAGGAAACGATCCCCCACCCAAAGGCCTTTCTCAGGGAATACTGGGTTACAGTGTGAGAAAGTTGCACGGGTTGTTTTTGAGCGTGTTGTCTGTGGGGCGTCTCCCGACGCGGACACAGGAACGCCTCTGCTCCGCGCTGGAACAGCATCACAATACCATAAGGAGCAGCGGACCCCCGGCAGCCCACTGCTACGCCGGGGACAGGACGGCAAAATCAGGTGGAGCTTTTAATGCAACTGGACACTGCTGCACATCACTTTGGAGCGAGTTTCACGTTTCCCCATTTAACAATAGTGACACAAAGCACCGCATTCACCCTGGCTTAGCGTCTACACTTTGGGGGAAAAACAGATATTCTCTAATTGCCACTGAACGCAGCCCTGAAGGGAAGCGTGTCACTCAATAAGATAATCATACAGTGGGAACTCAGGATTGCCAGCACCAGCATGCAATCTGGGAAAAAAAAAAACAACTAAACATTTCCATTGTAAAATTGCAGAGTCGGCTTGAGCGCATGCAAACACGAGTTAAAACACCCTGGAAAGTAACAGTATGTGTGTGTGCGTGTGTGTGTGCGTGTGTGTGTGTGTGTGTGGTAAATACAGGAAACATTTCCTCTCAGGCCAGCTGGTACATTACCTACCAGTCGGTGGAGAGCTGCAGGTGTGCCGGGTCAGCGGGCCAAGAGCTCAAACCAATTTATAATGAAGGCAGCAAATGTCTAACATGTGCTGCACCAGGTCTGATTGGAGTGTTTCTTCCTCCCTCTTATTGGAGTGTTCCTTTATCTCCTGACGACATGTTGTCGTGCAAGTTTCCGTCCTCACTCAGGAACATCTCAGTCAGGTGGGATGATTATTCCCAAGAGAACCACAAATCTGTCCTGTTTGGCGTGGAAGCAGAAATATGTTGGAACCAGAGGTAGAGAAAGTAATATGTAGTGATTTAGTATTCTTGTGTTGAATTACTCCAATGCTTTATTTTCCCCCCACTCGACACCACAGAGCTCCATTATTGTCTAAAAGTGAATAAAAACACGTCAGTTGGCCACACCTTTGCACAAGCCCACATTTTAATTTGTCATAATTCATTCTGAGTCAATCTAACAAAACCATGCTGCTGTAAAGAAGCCAACAATTACTATTTAAAAAAAAAAAAACCTGTTTCAGCTGCCTCAGCATGTTTCTCGAAACATGTTCAACTCACAGCAAACTAAAGGAAGAAGTGTAACTCTCCAAACAAGGTTAAACTTTATTGCTGGCTTAAATAGAGAATGGAGAAATTAAAAGCATTTTTCTCATTTGAACGATTAAGTACATGCTTGTTGCTTTTAGCTGACATTTTTTATTAAAAAAGTAAACGTTTAGTAACTTTAGTACATCGGTCCATCTCATTTCTGCCTCCATCACTACCAATTCTATGTCATAGAGACTCAAATATGTGTGTTACAAACTGAAATTTATTTATTTTTTTAACTTTGGATGTTTAATTTTGAGGGATATTTGCAGATAACCAGGAAATATTTTAGTGCAATCCATAAGGGCTTCCACTTAAAGTCAGGTGACATTTGTTATTGCATTACTATATAACAAGGGTGTTGCACGAAGACCAAACATATTCTGACTGGTGTGATCATTTATCATTACAACTTCTCTACCACTTCATCCAGGCTGAGAAGGTTCTAAAATAGATTCATGTCCACAGTGAACCTGCATTTCTCCTGCGATATTGACGTTAATTGTCCTCTCATGTATCCCAAAAGTAAAAGAACTTGTTGTGTCCACAGTCAAGGACGTCTTGAACATTACAGCGGGGTTGACAGTGACCTCCTTGGAGTTCCTCCAGCTCTCCTTCCTTTCTCACAGCTCTAAAACCGGCCAGGAAACCACCAAGAGGCATTTCCTGCATATTTGCCCTCACCTTGAAGCGAGGGTCGCTGGGAACACTGGAAGCTCGCTCCTACAACAACAACAGAGTCCTCTGTGTGCTGTGTTATAACAGGAGCGTGTGTTTCTTCATGTATCATCCTCCGCCTCGATAACTGCCCCAATTGTCTCCCTCTAATGAAGCTTATATGCCGAACGCGTCTTTGATGTGACGTTCACGTCGAGGCTTCCAGGCTCTGCTTCTTCACTTCAAAGTTTTGCTCAATTACATCCTGGTTTAATGCAGTTTGTGGCTGAATGGATTGTAACTCGGTGACAGGTGACAGATCACAGACCAGGGTAAGCCTGGCTGTACACCAATTACTCATCAAAGTTAGGTTTAAGTTGCATTTAGAGAAACAATCCGAAGCCAAGACGTTGACACACAAAAGCTGGTGACAAAAAAAAAAGATGTTATCATGAACTAATAGTTAGCCGTGGGTATTTCTTCCAAAATAGTTGAGTTTTCCTCCGCATGTTTTGATGAACTGATAAGCTCCAAACTCCGCTGTTGCCGTGACATCATGCCCATAATGATGGAAGTGCACTGCAAAATGATTTTTTTTTATTTCAGTTTAGCTGGGATAAATAGAATATCTAAAAGTTTCTATCATTGTTTCACAGACGAATATGGCGTTGATAGCTCGCCGGCAGAAAACCCGCAGTGACTATATTTACAACAATGTAGAGCAAAGCAAAGTTCCTTATATGTACATTTGAATACAAATTAATTTATCATCATACAGTACAAACAAGCGGAGCAATAAAAGTTTTAAATTTACATGAATAAGTTATAACGTGTTCAAATGTACTGAATAGAAATAAAATATACGTACAAAAAGTGTAGAACAACTATAAAGCATGCGTAACTATACAGCAGTGAAAGAATTATACAACAATACAGTCTATAAATGGACAATATAGACAAAAGGACAAGACAGACATACGACAAGTATCCCTAGTCATCGCAGTATTTGCTGGCAGGTTTCATCTAGATCTTTGATGGATAACAAACAATGACTCATTCCTTCGCTCCTTGTTTTAATACTTTAATACTATTCTCAACATAAACGTAAAACTCAGAGGTCAAATGTTTCATCCATAAAACTGAGCTAAACTTTATCTCTGCACGGTTTTTCCTCACTCTGAACTGTGACATATCCGTCACACAGGAATGAATAGAGGCTCCTGGTAACAAAAACACACTGTTATAGTTTTACAGAGGTCAGTGTTTGATGAGAGCCCGTTGCACCTGGGAGCTCAGCGGCGTGCACGTGGATAGTATCACTTGGCTTCACAGACCACAGAAGAAAGGCGACACTAAAGCAGCCGGCCCTCCTTTGCTGTCACACGAGCTCAAAGTGCAGCCAGAGACATCTCTCACCTGGCTGTGATCTTCAGCATGTCCACGGGGGCTTTGTGTGGGTGTAAACCGTCACTCAGCACCCCCCAACACACCACACAGCGCTCAAAGTGACTTTAAATCTGTCTTTTCTCCTCTTTTCCTCCGTCAGAACGTCTCCTTAAAGCACCCCTCCTCTGCAGACTAAGTGCTTTGCTGGATTCCCTCTCCATCCGAGACCTATTAAAACAACATGACTCAATTATAGTCCCCGACTTAAGTAATTGTGTTTTATGGCATAGCCGCGATCATTATGCACGTCTGGCTGCTTACTGACTCTGTGAAGTGAGTCAGTCCTGCAGGTTTCACTTAAGATGTGCATTGATTTGTGCAGCGAGGCACTCAGACGCGCATACATTACTGCCTCGAACATCAACGCGGAGAGTCGAGCCCGAACCCAAACCGGCCCGGTGTCCCTTTGATCTCCCCTGCGATGGCAGAGTGCTGAAATAATGAAATTGTAATAACAGAGCGCCACGGCCGATGCCGGGATACATGTTGACTCAGGCAAAAAGATTAAAAGACGTGCCTTTAAAAGAAAAGATCTTAACAGGCGGGACTGATGAAGGAATGATCATTCCTGATCCAGATAAACACTTTTGCAGAACTCCTGAGGGTTTCACCTGGAGGTTTCTTTGAAGAATCCTTTGACATTTTGGACACATTTTTACAAGACGCTTTGATAATTCACATCTGAGCTAAATGAGAAGCACTGATAGAAGTGAGTGTGATTTTATCTGATTACTGCAGCGAGGGCCTTCATGTGACCTCAGTCTGACTGTTGTAGTCATCGTGAAAGAAGCAAAGCGGGGGTCAGCTGGATGAGTTGTAAGGACATCTGAAAATGGAGTTTTCTCTTTCCTCCAGAAAATGTCCATTGCTGATGATAGTGTTTCACATTTTGTGTATAACAAACTACCTATAAGTGAGAAAACTATGGCTTCTTCATGAATCAAACGTGTTATGTTATTCGCATAAAATTGAATTTATTGCACCGCAGGCTGCAAAAGCTGTGATTGGTCCATTCATTATATAATTTGTGTATGCTCCACAATGATGCATGCACGCATGTTGCATTCATTTATCCTATTTGTGCCAAATAATAATAATACAACATTTTAGCACTGAGAGTGCTGGCTAAATGAAATCTGTGCCATTATTGATTATACGTAGTTGAACACGACGGAGCTGTCACTAATCTTGTCTTCATTCATTTATGCACAAATCATGATTCATCCCTCCAATCTCGAGACCGATGGTCCAACTTGAGACCAAGAGGAGTTGATCTCAGCTGACAGTGAGGAAGGACAGTTTACAGCCTGGACAGCTCAAACACAGAGAGACAATCACAATCGGACATCAGGTACTTTAGGGTCCAGAATCACCTCAAACGCACATTTTTGGACCAGAGACATTTTGGAGGCGAGAGCTGCAAACCGCTTACAGCACTGTGTTCCCTTCATGATCAAGTCATTCAATACTGTTTACGTTTCATCCCTTTGTAATGAATCACGTTTTAGTGCTCAGTAACAATGCAGAGTTACAGGTGTGAGAACCATCAACTACAAGCTGCTGTTTCCTGTCTTCAGGGAAACTAACCAAAGGCGACATGGTGGGGTAGTGGTTTAACTTCTGGGCCTTGGTCTTTGTTCCTGGTGTTTTATAGGTTGTCTGTTTATTTGCGTCTGTTTTCAAAAGGTACTTCAAGTCAAAGATGTATTTACTCTAATTTGTTCAAAGGAGTAAATGTGTGTAAGTGATCATGTGTATGTGTTTGAACTGTGATGGACTGATCGGAGCGTCCAACCACACTCAACTAACAATTAAATATATTTATTATAGAAGGTGGATGATTGATATCAATACTCTCACTGAACGTGCAGCAGCAAAACACAATCTGTGCATTTACGCACACAAAGTATTTTCTTGTGAAATACAGTTTACAGTCGATGCCTGACCCCCTGATGACCTTTGACCTCCACCATGTGACAGAGAGCTATCGCCTTCTGTTTCCTCCCTGTTACAGCTAAATGTCTCACTGCCATCTGAACCCCGACAGAGAGGTGACACACTCTCCAAAACCCTATGGAAGAAAATAAAAGTGACGTTTTTTTTTCTTTTCTTTTTTTTTTTTATTGATGCTGAAGTTACACAAAGTACAAACACTCACATGTGCACGACCTGCGCTGAGATTTAAGGATGATTTGGGTTGTATTTATTCCTGGCACGGAGGTTAACGGGAAGCCCTCAGGGGTGGTTTCATCAGAAAACGTCCTGAGAGTGGAGCTCTTTTAGCATTACCAGATGTTTCAGTGTGTATGTGGGGACACAAACTTCTGGTTCAGGAGTGGTTCACTGAAATTATCATATTTTAAATATACACCGCCATCACGTCAGGGTCGCTGGCCTTTCAGAAACACCTGATACCACTTTGAAATTGGTCCATTGCACAAGAAAGAGGGAGACATGCTAATTGAAAATCAGCGGTCGGAGTGCAGAATTTCACGTCTTTATGGTAACTGGGTGAACTTTGCTTCTTGATAATCAGCCCCATCGGCAGACTAAACATTTGGAAGAAAGAAACCTAAGATATGAACTGTTGGTCCTCCTGGCTGGTCAGGTCCTATTGTCTCCGCTCACATTCAACAAAGTGTGGGCCAACATTTTTTTATCAAGAGGAAGTCAACAGCAGCAAACAGTGATAACATTTCTGCAGACTTTCATGTGATGCAAACAGTCTTTGTGTTAAAACAGAAGTATTTTGTGTGACGAACAATTCGCTCTATTTTCAGTGATGAAAATGTAAAAAAGCAAATGAAAATATATTAGAGTTGTTTATCCTGTTTAATCTTGTTAACAGTTATTTATTCTTCATATCTGGAAAAAAAGGGCAGGAAGACCAGACAAAAATGACCTCCATCCAGAAATAACTAAATCTACTCCCAAGTTCACAATCTAGTACTTTATAGTTTGCTTTTATATCTTTTTTGAGTGTTTTTTTAGTTTGTTTGCTTTGCAGCACTTCTAGTTTGCTTTGTGTGGTTTCCATATTTACCTAGTATACGTACATGAGAGTTGATGTGTTGAAGTGTCCTTGGGCAAAGCGCTGAACTCCTTGGAGGCTGTCATTGTTGGTATTTGAATGATTGTATGCAACCAGATGAATGTTGGATGATGTAAAGGACATTGAAGCTATAAAATGTGTTTTATGAGAAAAGTCGATTCACTATTTATCCTGGATCCTGCGCACGAGGCAATCCTTTGAAACAGATTTGTGTTATTGGTATTATCTGTTGAAAATGCAACTTTTATCATGGCTTCATCTTTTCATTTTGACTTTTTAAAACGTCTTTCCTCCTGAAATGAATGTCCTGAATGATGAATTTCCAGAATTGACATATTTTGAAGAGAACCCTGTTTGTGTACTGACCAGCACTACCAGTCTGACAAATACCTTCATTTTTTAAAAAATAAAGATAAAAACATTTCAAACCCTTTCAGTGTTCCTCTGACCTTCTTTTGTTTGTAAATTGCTCTGCTTCTTGATGGATTGTTGTCTGTGGAGGAGTGTGAAACCACTGGCAAAGCTGATAAATCAAAGCTCCTAAAGGTCAGACATCCTACTGCTTATCGCTTGTGAGGAATATCTCTAATTGAGATGGAAATAGTTGCAACTTTTTCCATTAAATTCTTCCCCAAAAATTAACCTGATGTTTTTTTTGTGTATCTTTGTGAACTTCCCGTTAAATTCCTCAGGAAGGTCAATACATTTTTGTGGGTTTGCAGAAAGTTTAACCTGTAATAAACGCATGTCTGTGAGCTCCAGATGTTTGTTATCAAAAGGTTTCTGTCCTAATAAACAAGCGAAATTTGTAATCCCTCTGCAAGTTTACTCTTCTCCCCACAAAACTTTCCTCTGGTAGCTTGAGACGCCCCACACATAATTCATCCTGTGTAGGCTGTCGGTGATGTATTCTTTTCATGTATAGAGGAAGCGTAATATCCTGTTCCTGTTTGAGCTCTTATACCACACTGAGGCAGACTGGCCCCCGGCCTATCAGGGACCCGAGCGCTCCTGAAACCAAAGCCACAAACCCTCTGAGGCCGTGATATATGAGGTGTGGGTCTGTCTGTGCTTCAGACTCAGCCTGTTACAGCAGTCAGTAAAAAGTGGGTCTAATGGGCTCCTTCTTTTGAGAGCACAGGAGGGTATGGTTCTCATTTCAGTGGCGAATGTGTTGCCTGTGGCTGAGGCTCACTCTTTTATGCAAGCGGCATTTTCATTGTTGCGAAATGCAAAAAAGTCAACTTTCTGTTGTGTGAGTACTAACTATGGAAACTCCTTTATGTTACGAGAGCGACGCTCACCACAGACTGGTGGCTTCTGGCTGCAGCGGTTAATGATGAATGTGTGGCAGTAAGTTATCATGAGGATGGAAATGAACAAATTGTACATGAAAGACATTCAAAACATGGCGGAGCCGCAGCATTCCAAGCACTGCTGGTGGACCTCAGATATGATGTCAAGTGAGGATAAAATTCAAGTTTAGAAGATGTTTTTGGAGAGACGGGAGTGTGTGAGCACTCTGTTGTTAGCAGGGTGGAAGTAATAAATGACCTTCAATGAAAGGTTTTCATGGCCTATCCGAAAATATTAAATATTATTTTGTTAGTGTTTGAAGCACTCAGCATCTTTAATAAATTGGTGTCTGTAGGGCAAGTGTCATAAATGGTAAATTTCCTCTTAGTGTAACAAGTTACAATACATTTTTCAAAAAATCGTATCGGAAAATGAGCGCAAGTAACATAAAGCCATTTTATCGACGCAAGCTGGTGCAACCTATTTTAAGGCCTTCAACATACATTTTGCCCTCACACAATCTGGTTTGGATGCTAAACTCACTGCACTGGCAGTAAGGTGGCTTTCTTGCTGCATTTGTGGTCTGCATTGTATAATGTCTGCTACTCTAAAACAATGTAATACCATGTGAATAAAACAGAAACAACACTTACTTCGATTTGACGGATTAAAAAGGACTTCTCCTTTGTAATTTATATTCTTCAATATGTCATCCTGTGGACATAGAGCATCTAGTTGGCTGGTTTTTGCCCCTGGACACTGTGTTTTCACACTACTGCTGTTGACAGAACAAGGCAGCTTTATTTGTAGGCTTACAGCGTATTTATGCAACAATTTGTGTTTTACATATAACATTACTGAGAGGGGAAAAGGGAAACATACAAACCAAAAACATTAAGCAAACAACAGACGAAGATAAAACATAGAAGCAATGTTAAAAAAAAAAAAGCAATAAGATAAAACATATATATATAAAAGTACAAGAGTTATAGACAGTGCGACATAAAAGATCTTTATTGTAAGTTATTCCTGAAGTTTACCCCCCAACCCCCCATTAATTCTGCTCAGCAGCACAGTTTAACTTTAATCCCCTTGTAGGACTTCATGTGCAGACAATGAAGTGAGCTTTTCGCACGTCGCGTCGCGTTATTGTGATTTAATGCGTGAGCAGGAATCTCACATGACACACACCTGTGAGCAGCCAGTGGGAGGTCCACCTGTGGGTCCCAGCAGCGGCGGCAGAGGCAGGCACGAGGAGTTCTCCTCCTCTCCGCCACCGTCACTCGTTTCCCTGCAAGTGGAGAGAAAAGAAAGAAGGGAAGCAAGCAGCCGGACGTCCTGCGCGCTCTGGATCACTCCACCGCTCGACCCAGACGCGCACCGGAGGAGCGCGTCTTCAGCCGTTTTTTAAATGGGAATCCCCGTTTTTTTTAACAAGTGCATTCTCACATCGAGCATGATCCGTCCCCTCTGGAGCCGCTAAAGCAGGTCAGAGAAATGATGTCTCACCAGCAGCGGCTCGTCCAGCTCGCCGCCGCTTCGCTCGCCGTGGTCTTCGGCCCGGACGAGGAGAGTTTGCGCGCCTGCGGAGGGAAATTCAACGCGAACGCCACGAGCGGCCAGGAGGTTTTTGCGGACTTCAAAGCGCAGAATCTGCGCAGTTTCTGGAATAGGAGGCTCGTCAGAGCCGTGGCTGAGGTGTACTTCCAGGGATGGATGGAAAACTTGGTGCTTTTCATTCATGGGAACGCAAACAACCTGGAGGTGCTGAGAGAAGCGTGGATGCGCAGAGCTCTGAGGTCACCAAAAGGGTTCATCATCAAAGCTGTCGGTATGTAAACATAATCACAGATATTTCAAGGTATTATTATTATTATCATCTTGTGGGGTTGATGCAGCACACGCTGCAGAGAGTTCTCATTTGACAGGGTTCAGATCTCAGACATCAAATCAGTGGAAAGCAACGATACAGTCATTTAAGAGAAGAATTTGTTTTCATTAAGTGAACACCTGAGTGAAGTGACATGATGAGCCACATTTCTTATGAGTGGAATTCTCTTTACAGAATGTAGTAATGTCAAAAGGTGTCTATATTTATATGAGTATGATGTTTCCTTCTGCTTTCACATCCTCATAGCTGGAAGGACATTTGGAAGAAAAACTGCTATAATTGTTGTCAAATAAACTAGAAAATGACTGTCTTCACTCGTTTCAGACCATTGTCATCACTGTAAAACCCACATTTACTTTGATTGCCTTTGTTGTATAGGACTGCGTCTCTTTGTAATCGACTACGATTACCAGTCTATGCTAACAAAGCTCCATGTAATCACATCTAATTGCTCTCCTTCTCGGACTGTGATGTAAAGCAGCCCTGAAACAATGGAAATTGATACCTTTTGTTTAGCTTACTAGAGCATGATCTCATGGACTGTAAATGTCTGAGTGCACTAGACACTAAATCAAATTTTGCATGGACTTCAGACCTGGTGAAAACTGGTTTTTGGGGCCACACACACAAAAAAAGACTGTAAAAGTTAGAAGATACCAAGGTCTAAATGGTATGTTTTCCAAATCTTGGAGCACCGGGTTCTTTTTTGGTTGTTCAAACAGTGTCCAAACAACACACTCGTCCACTCAAGGTTTCTGTTTGGTGCCTCGCCTCTGTTTGACAGTCTGTCTTTCCAGCACTGTGTTTTGTCTGGATGTGCGCCTCGCCACTGTCTACCTGCTACGACTTGGAGTTGGTCCGTCAGATCTCCCAGACAAGTAAATGGAGGAATGTGGAGCGGAGGACGAGACCACACAGAGGGAGACCCCGGGAGGGCGTGGATTGACGGAAGGGAGTCGGGGGGGGGGGGGATGAGGAGGAGGCTGACACGCCGTCCTGCTGTGAGACAGTTCCTGGCCCTAAGCTTCCTTGCAGCATACCAACCAATGCCATATGGGCCAAAGGTGATGCTGAGGTTATTATTATGCACAGTGCCGGCCCGAAGGTGAACACAGACATGCATGAGCTCTCGGTGGGCTGGGAGGCAGGCGTCAGTATCTCTACAGTCCCTCTCTCCATGTTTGCGCGTCACACCAGCAACTTGTAAGCAAACACGTCCCGTGTGTGGACACGATGCTTACGTCCCCTCCTTTACAAATCCTTCACCTCACACCGCAGCAATTTGTATGGAAATCAGTGCTGGCGAGCTGTCAAGGGCTGGTTTACTGCCTTCTCGCTGAGACTCGGTCAGCTGTGAATCACCGGGCGACTGCCTGCAGACCTCAGGCATTTCTCTGTTACTCCAGGATTAATGTCCCCCCCAGTTTCATGGTCAGTGAGGGACTGTGGAAGTCAGACTTCTAGATTGATATCAGACGTGGACTCAAGGCCTTGACATTGTCATGGTATAAAATATGTCAGCTTGAAAACAGAAATTTTATGAGTTGTGGACTCCAGTGAATTTCAAACGGCTCTATTTCCTTTCACAGGTCAGAACAAGGTTGAGACGTGGCTTTATTGCCGTGAGGAGATTTAAAAGAAAGTGGAGCAGCTAATGTGGAGGGTACTCAACTCATACCACTCAAACACAGTTAAAATACAGAGAGACGTGCAATAGATGGACTAACAAAGTTACAAAAACAACAGTCAAAGGCTTTTGAATTATTTGATCCGGTTCCTCATTGCTCTTGTCTGGCTGTCAGCTGTAACAGAGTGTAGACACACTGATATGTGAGGCCATCAGTCTTGTCTCCTGAAGGGAGATATGCTGCAAAGGAGGTAGGGAGAGTTGACTGAGGAAGGGGGTTGTGAGGAAGTTTTTTTCTGGGATAAACAGACACAGTGAGGCGTTAGTATGAACAGACTCAGCTGTTGTCATTGTGGGATTGGGCCCCACGGGTCCTGAGCCTGACGTCTACAGCAATAGATGTCCCCGGGTTGTTTCTTGTGCTTCCTCTTTCACCATGGAATTATCTGTTCATCTAAGTGTTTTTCATTAGGAGTTGTTCCCACCAGCCACCAGCAGGAATAGAGTTGACGTCCATCATTGTGCTGTAAATAATCACATGTTTAAAGTAACATTGGTATAGGTTACACTTCGCATGATGATCAGTGTATGTTGTCTTTCAAGACTCCTCAAATATCAATAAGGTAGTTGTTTTTGTTAGGTTTTACTTTCATTTGTGTTATGAAGATTAACTTTGGACCACTTCCGGAGGTCATTTCTGGTTCTTTGTGCCAAATACACAGAATAAGATTGCTAAAGATAACAACACAAAATCCCAGTGTCTACATATTTACACACATAATCTACATTTAGCCATGCTTGGTTCAAGTTTACTAAATTAATCCAGTGGAAATGATCAACCTCTTGTATTATTATATTGCATTGTGGGTATTTTGGTAAGGAAAAATTTAAAGTCCTATGTCAGGAGAATTTCCTAGTAAAAAACCTCAGAGAGACAGAACACACAGGGATCACACTGAGAGCGATTTGAAAAAGTTGAAGACAATTTTATAACATCATTTTTGCAAGAAGAGACAAAGTCACAGTACAACCTTTGCACGATTGTCCAGGAGTTGGTCTAACTATGAAGTCCGACAGCGCCTTCTTAAAGGCTGAATTGTTTTGAATCTGCATTGAAGACCACCAAAAGTAGCACAGAGGTTCCAACTGTGCTGACACAGGTCATAAAGAACGATGTGTAATTTGCAGTCTGTGTTCAAGTATGAGACAAAACAAGATTTCCATAACATCCTATCACAAGACTCTTAATAAGGGTGCTGTTATGCTGGGACTTTTTCTTTATCAGAAACTCATTGTCACTCCGAAGTGATTTTTTCCCCAAAATACAACAGAACAAACTTTATCATAGCAATTCTTTGATCAGATTTTCACTTGTCATCGCTGAACATGTTTGTGCGTCTTATCATCAGCCTTCACAATAAGCTGCAATTTTAGCTTCTTACCAGCGAGCCTCTCCAGTTCTTTGAAACTGGACTCTTCATAATGACTGTTCGCCGGCTCTGCATTATTTAGAGTGGCACCGTAGTCACTGCGTATGGCTCCTCGAGCTGAAACATTTATACGTTGTCAGCTTTCGGTGTAATGAGGTGTCCCGTGACCGTGATACAATCATCCTCGTCCTCACTTTCTAAGAAAACGGCCCTCTGGTCACTGCCCGCTTCGCTCTGTGTGATTCTGGGTCGGCTGTGCTGACCTCTTCAAGCCAACTTTAGAAATGGTACCTTTCATTTACCTTGCCATACCATGAGTTGGCCAGGCATTCCTGAAATGCTTCATTTACTCTTGAGATCATTTCCTGAGCTCTGCAGAGCCCAGCGAGCTTCATTTTTGCCTTTTACTTTTTTACTTGAAAGAGTCGCGTTTTCACACAAAAGGGGGTGTCTCCTTTCATGAGGGTGTTTTGTCAAAGTCTCAAAGCGCTCCACTAATGGTCGTAACTCTTCCAGATGTTCGCTTATTAACCACGACACCCTTGCAGGGCCTTGCCCGGTTGAAAAGGCCCACCCTGTCCTAACTAAGCAGCACAGGTCAGAGGTTATAACCTTCCTACTAACAAGCCACCTTCACATCAATTAGCTCCAGAGCAGCACTTTTAACGGGCAAACAGTGAAAGATACTTCAATACAGTATCCAGGTGTTCCTCCCTCACTGGGTGGTTCGACTTATGTTTACAGCAGCAGCAGGTTTTGGTCTTAAGGTGGCTTTGGTTATGTTTGGATGTGTTTATTCAATACTGCTTCAGCTGTTTACCTTTAGTGAATTATTTAATTAGAAGGGTTAGAATCGAAAGCTCCTCAAGACAAAGGTATTTCAGATGCCTGGTCGAAACACAAAACAGAGGAGGGGTTTTAAACGTGGCTGAAGATGCAAGGGCAGTTGTCGTGTTTTTATCTGTCTCACAAGCATCATTACATTATTAAGCAGAAGTAACTTGCATATACATATTTATAAAAACAATAAACAATAATTAGATTCAATGATTTCATATTGCAGCATTTTGCAGTCTGCAGTTCAGCTTCATTTACAGGCTCTTCACTGACAACATTTTTCTTTGATTTTCTAATACAGGACAGTAAACAAGCAGAGCAGCGTTCTCAGGGGAATATTTGCGTGAGATTAGTTACAATTATTGTCTGAGGTCCTCACATGAATTATAGGTTAATTGTAGTGTGATTTCCTTGAAACTAATAGTACGGCATTTAAGCTGTCAGGCAAAATATGTGGTGCTGTTTTTCAAGCTCCGCATCATGGCAGCGGGTGCGTTTGCATAAAAACGGGAGAAAACTTATTGAAGTGTAACCGTAAACTGTTTTGTCGGTACTCAGCAGTGTGGATGCTGTTGTGTCTGGCGTTTGTGTTGGTTAGGTGGTTCAAAGTAGACCTAACTTCATTTCTATCTATAAATAAACATTCGGGGCGGGATGTATCGTAATGGAAAGAAAAGGAGCCTCTGTGATTTATGTGGTGCTCAAGGTTTCAAATTGCTCCTCCAATTGCGTTGTCGGTATAAGATAATTGGTCTGCAGCATCACTCCGATTATCTTTTGCTATTGTTAGTGCCGAGGTTGTGGCTCTGTGTTTACCTATGTTTCTCGCAATTTCCTCGGCTTGTAAGAAAAAGTACGATCCATATATTACGAAACCCCGGCCATTTTCAGTCTCTGCTGTGACCCTCCACATATGCCAAAGATGGCGCATGTGCGTGCAAGCCTCTCGGCAAGCCGTTTGTCAGGCGTGTCTTCTCCCATTGAGCAGGAAGCGCTCTCCCGGCAGGAATCAGGCGTATCGACCCAAACACTGATTTCACCCTGAGTGTCGGTGTGGACCAGAGCCAACAATAACAGTTGAGGAGGTTCTGCCTGATCCCTCAGCTTACACACCCTGTCAGCGGCCGTTTGCGCTTCCCACACGGGACTTATCTTCAGAGGACTCAGACAAATGGGCTGACACAAAAATCAGACGATGTTGCATTAAATATGGTATTACTATGACTCTCCTGTTTCCTGACGGGATGTTTTTTTTACTTCATTGATCGTTGATAAATGAAATGGTATGCTAACACTGATTCTTCAATAACAAAGTATATTATTGTTATTCAATAAGTGAGAAAAGAATTCTGCGAACCACAGCGGAGCTGCGTGCGGCGTGGTCATAGGGTATTAAAAACCATAGATCATATGGTAGATACTGGTTGGGAGCTCAGCTCTAAATATAGGGATAATAAACACAGGACTCCGCTGCACCTTGAGCTTAGTTAAACAGGAGGAAATGGGTTTCATCTGCTTCCAATGACTGCTATCACTCTTGATGAATGGTTTTGGATCTGCTGGAAACCCTCGGGGACGGACATAAGCTTTGGCGGCGGTGTGTCAGGATGTCTGCATCTTTGACTGCTTGGTGCCCTTATCTAAACTACGTTTTGAGAGTAATAGGCGGACATTCACACGTCAATCGATGTCATCACTGAAATGACGAAAGCGCATAATTTAAGTACTGATAATGCAATTCCAATTATGAATAAGGCTGGGCCTGCAAATCAGCCTTTGTGGAGCACCTTTTTTCACACACTAAAAATACTTTTTGTTATTTTTCATTCTGGAGTTGTGAAAGTCCGAGTCCGAGCCATGAATGAATCAGCTGCTAGTTAAAAAGAAATTCACCAATCAGAGCCGCTTTGAGACACTTCATCATAAATCAGTGGCTCGGTTGGCACTTTCGTGCACAGCCAGTTGAAGGAGGTATAAAGTGAGAGCACATGGAGTTAGAAATGTTGAGCTGATGCTCTGTGGCTTTCATGACTGCAGAACTAAAAGCCTTGAACAGTTTCCTTGGCGTATTTCACACCATTCACACGTCAAGCCATTGTGAAAACTCTGTATATACGGTATATAATGTCCTGGTTATGCACTATAGGTAAAGTGATTATGTGTTAATAACACTAAGCCAAATTTCAGCGATGAGGATGATTGACAGAACTTTGTTAAGTATATTTCCAGCACTTACAGATAGACAACATAAGCAGCCACCGTGCTCTCCTGTGACTTAACATGTATATGATAGGCATTGAACTGCGATGTTGATTTGTTGGATTTGCAGTCCTGCTTTTGCATTCCTGGTTGATGAAGCACATTTACGTTGAGAAGGAAGCCAATCAGTCGGTTCAGAAGACATCTGGTTAAAGACTTGTCTGTTTTTCTTGTCTGGACTAAAACAGATGTGGACTCACTGGATCTTTAATCTTAATAAGATTTTATCTTTTTATCAGACCCTAGAGCATAGAAGCAGTTACAGCAAGACTCAATCGTAATTTGTACATTATTTTGGCTGTCCAGCCTTTCACATTTCCCAGAAAAGCTTTTTTACAGTGTACTTAAAAGAAAAATCTCTTTCCAAAGTTGACCCAAAGGATTGAAAGTCATAGTTTGTAGGCATCTAATAAAGTTCTTTTTGTCTTACCATAACTCCACTGGTTGCTTCGGAGGCGCGGTACTAACCTGTGAGTGAAATGTTGAACACTTCGGATCTGGGCTGGAGTCAAGCTGAGCCGATCTAGTTACTCAGAAGATGTATATTACAGGGATCTTACCACAAATTTTAAAACATGAAGACGGCGATGAAAGAACAAAGGGAAGGTACTGTGTCACAGAAATGGCTCTGGCGCTGACTGCAGGGTAATGTCCATGCTCATGAAAGCAGATGAGAAGCAGACCTCTTTGGGTGTTGTCCATTAACTCTGAGGAGGGTTGATGGACGCCTAAAGCACAAAGGTGGTAGAATAACGTATAGTTGTACTTTAAATAGCGTCACACTGTGGACTTTGGGCTGCTTTTTTATTTTTATTTTTTTTACTACAAAACACAGTTGTGTCTTTCCTGGTGGTGTTGTTGTTGCTCCTCTGTTGCACATCTGGTCAGGTGTATTTTATACTTCAGGAGAGATTGATTGCACACTAGTTGAGTTCCAGGTGATTTTTATGAGCTGGATTACTCTGCAAACTGTTCCTGTTGTGAATCAGATGGTAAAAGTATTATTTTAATGGCATTACAGCACCAGGGACTTGTAACCAAGATCTATGTGCGCGCGGAGGGTTTAAACTCGCTGAACGTCAGATGGTGAAGCCTATTATTGCTTTCTTGCAAACATACATTAAATGTCTGGGGACTGTTTGGCAAAACCAAGTCTCAAGGCTGTAGCTGGAATATAGATACCCACAGTGCACTTGTGCTGCTGTTTCTACTTTATCTTTGGCTTTGTATTGAGTGTGGCAGGTCGCTGCCACAGCGAAGGTCTCCATGGTGACGTGGGTCAACAAAAAAACCGACATGGCTCAGGGGTTTAGCTCATAAAACTTCTTTCATCCTGGAGTTTTTGACTTTTTGTCCTATCTGTCCAAACCTTTAGACATTTAAAAGAGTGTTCAGCCCTGACAAGAGGTCAACGTTGCTGTGTTAATCTACCAACAATCTCTGAAGCACAGACTGCAAAGATAACACAATCCTAATTCCGCTTTTTTTTTTTTTTCTCCACTCCCACCTCAACACCTTGTTTAATATTTAAGCGTCTGAGATGCTGAACTGCCATTTCGGTCAGATTGAACATTGACCAAATGCTTAAAGTTTGGAACAAATTCCTGCTTTTATTGTTGGGAAAGCTGACAAAAAAAAAGTGTTTTTAGACTTTAACTTTCAGCAAATTATGTTAAAATACGACAGTCGCAAAGTTTACCTCAATGATTTTGCATGTTCAGCAGTTATGAAGTAGTCTGAGTACAGCAGTTAGTATTTATTGGAAACATTTTGATGTTTTCGTGTACGCTTTGAGCGCAGTCTGTGCTGTCAGACTTGGAGAGATTTTGTTGCCGGGATATTTGAGCTGTGATTGCTCTCTGAAGGCATCTTTTCACTCGGTTTATTGAGCCTGTTGGCAGCAACGCCCACATTTGTGTGTTCTGCAGGGAGTGAAAGACAAACTCGTAAAGCACTTCTAAAATGTGTGACACACACGCACGCACACACACACACACACACACACACACACACACACACACACACACACACACACACACACACACACACACACACACACACACACACACACACACACAGACACATAGGAAGAGGAAGGTGGAGTCACAGAGGCCTGCTGGTTCAAAATACCCAAAACAAAAGGAAGTGGTCTGAGGGCCAAGGGGGGAGTTAAAACATAAATTACGGCTGGCATCCCATCCCATTACATTAAGTCTGACTGTATGAATGTTTGACATTGTCTCACCAGCGACTTAACGCAGATCTTGCAAGTCTCGTCTGCAGATTCACTCAAGCGTGTTCGTTGCAAGGTCCCAGTCTCGGGGAGACAGGGAGGGACTTTGCAGTTTAGGCTGGCCTCAAATTCATGCGGAATGCTCTGCAGTGTGTTCCTAATTAGGGGGAGAGAAGATTAGCCTGTTTGCTTACTGGGGCTTGGCAGATTAGACGATAGCAGGATGAGATAAGATAAAGTGTCTCCAGCCTGGCCATGGAGGAAGAGATTTTTGCACCAAAAAAAAAAAAAAAAAAGAAGAAGTTAAACCTACTTGCATGATGGTAAAAGGTCAAGAATGAAGTCACATGGTTTTAATTGCTTTGGTATTTAGTGTGCACACACATTTATAGATGTGTAATAGTTTGCATTTATTAAGATTAAAGTATACAAAGCAGATGAAGAGCTTTAACAAGGCCCAACTCTCTGAAATCCATTGAGCTAAACGCTTTCCCTAGCATGCTGAAGTTTTATCAGGTTCATTGTTCCATGTTTGTGTCTCCTCTTTAGCGAGCGTGTGCGGTAACAGCATAAAAGTACAAAGCACAGTGAAGCTGAAAGCAATGGCTATTTGAGAGTGTGGAATTGCAGTTATTTGGTCATAAAGCCACTGAACAAACTGCTAACTTTCTTCTTCTTTTTTTTTTTAAGTCAAGCCATATAATACTTTCCAATATACTGTGGAATTTGCTGTGGAACAATTTGAATACTTTCCTCTGTAGTTAAGTAACATTTGAAAGTGACTTTGTTTTAATTTGTTTTCCTTCGTGTTTTACTATATATATATCTATATGTTTCCTGTTTGGAAAAAGTTTCATTGTTTTATCTTTTAATTGTGGTATTTTACTGCTCCAAGATCGTCTGCGTGCTTTAGATGGTCATTTCCAAAGTTATACACCAATGGGGACAGACTCCACACAGGCTGCTTGCTTGCTATCTTTGGGATGGGAAAATGTCTATGCTCGACCTGCTGAGGCCCTTGTCCACATTTTGAATCCTGAGAGTCATCGCCTGGCTGGTCCAACTCAAACTCCACACTAATGTCTAACTAAATGAATGAGACAATAACACATAGATAAATAATCCTACTGTGTATCAGAAGTGTATTAAAGAATTTTGTATTCCTAAATGACAAAATAAGATGAAGGAGAGAAGATGCCTACTGAAAGTGAAATCTGTGACAGGGAGAAGTGAGAGCAACGTGGCTGAAAATAAACTAGACAACACAGATGACAGAGCAGATTGAGAGCAGCAGAAGACATTCCTCATACACAGATTATCGTAGAGAAATGTTGGAAGTTGTTGTATTAATAAACACCGGGAGCTGTTAGAAATGTCCTCGTGCGTCACTTTTACTTTCAAAGCTTGTATTCTTTAGTTGAGTACAAACGTAAGTCGCCTTTCTACATCATTGTACGCTTCTGCCACTTCTGCTGGTCGCCCAAAATATCCCTCTAATGGCGACACTAGAGGGAAAGGTCAGAGGGTTCACGTATAGTCTGCAGATTGTTAAGATATTTCTCTCTGGACCAAGGTTGGGTTGTGGTTTAAAGTCGGTGTTATAATCAGCACTTAAAAGTTCAATGATTAGAGTGTTTATGTTTCCAGAAGTCTCACTTCACTGTGTCACATTTTAGATTAGGATGAGTTCTTCCATGTTTTTTTTTTTCTCATTTGGAGCTGGTTACAGTTATAAAAACAAAATGAGGATCAATGCAGGGTTGTGCTTGTTA
This sequence comes from Lipophrys pholis, assembly GCF_963383615.2. Classification (NCBI taxonomy): domain Eukaryota; kingdom Metazoa; phylum Chordata; class Actinopteri; order Blenniiformes; family Blenniidae; genus Lipophrys; species Lipophrys pholis. The sequence continues at coordinate 11,903,076 of NC_137642.1, read as the reverse complement.
CAAACATATGGTTTTATGTGCCGCACGTTACATAAAATGAAGCATGTTTAAGCGGTCTTTACATTGCCTTTCTCGAAGGTAAACAAGTGCCTAAACATTCATAAAAAATGAACAAAATGAATCTTAATGAAACTCTTATTCTCATCAAGTTAATCAAAGAACAAGCTGTAAAAACAACTTTGCATGTGCTCCACTATTCAAAATATTTGCATCTTCCCATCATTCAGTTAAGTTGAATTACTTGAGACAGATTCTGCATTAATGCTGCTTATAGAGGCTTCTACAGTACGCATGGCTGCTTTCGTCCCGGACGCTAAAGCTAATGCAATCATATTTGAAATGTAACTCAGGCGGTTCTGTGGCCTGCAAAACAACCATGTGAATACATGTGGCATTGATCAGTGCAGCCAAAAGGATCTCATCGGGGACAGAGCGGAGAGGTTCTCTGTCAATCACCGCTGCGATGTGAACAGTCAGCTGCAGGCTCTTTGTCCCCCAGGCAGCATTCGAGTCTCACATGGCTACTTTATGACATGGGAAGAAAGGCAGAAAACACATTGTGAGCTTGGTCACTTATGTTATAATGTATACTATTAAAATAAAAGGTCTGACTTGTTATATATATCCAAAAAAAAAGAGAAAAGAAAAGACAATGGCCTTTGTAGTTGAAAGCTTTCCAATCCAAATCAGAGGATTGGTCCTATGTGTAAAGTTTACTGTGTCATAGATCCACATCTGGCATTTGAAGCAAACAGTTACTACCATAACCACACTGGGGCAAAACAACAGCTCTGCCTCGCCGTTAACTCCCAGCTTGTTCTCCAGTTCTGGCTCTCTCACGCCACTCATCTCTCGCCAAACTACGACTCCCTCAAACACATCGCCCGTTGGTCTGTCTAGAAGATGAATGAAGATCGGTGGAGAAGAGACAGAATACGTGTGTGAATGAAAGGGAGGCAGACGGAAAGGAGCGGCTGTAAGGAGAGGGAATAAAGATGGACGAGTTCAAGTACCTGGTGTCAACCATTCAGGTTATAAAAGAGTGAGTGCAGGCAGGACGGGGTGGATGGAGACGAGTGTCAGCGAGAGTGAAAGGGAGGGCTCATAAAACGGCAGTAAGACCTGCTATGGCGTTTGGAGACGGTGGTGAAGTTTGAAGGTCAGGAGGCTGAGCTGGAGGCGGCAGAGATGAAAATGCTGAGGTCGGAAGGACAGCTGAGGTTGAGCAGATTAGAGAGCCAGCTTGAGATGGTTTGGACACGTCCTGAAGAGAGATAGTGGACATATTGAAGAAACGATGTTGAAGATGCAGCTGCCTGGCAGGAGTAGAAGAAGAAGATGATCTTGAAGAGATTCATAGTTGTAGTGAAGGAGGACATTGAGATATAACAGTAGAAACAGGAGAGAAGGTGAGTTGTCAGAAGATGCCCCTTTGTCTGTGACAAGATAGTGGTATTACTCCCAGTTGTTCATATAGAATGACTAAAACAGTTCAAACCCTTAATGAAGCTGAAGATTCATGACATAAATATAAATGTCATATTGTCAGGTTTTGGTAATTGGAACAGTGTAAATAGAAAGTTTCCAAAACTGTCAAATTTTTAGTGTTAGTCATAACTTTGATAGCTCACCTATCTATTATAGGTCTTGCACACATGAACACTTTGCGTCCCTTAGTATTGGGCTGCCCGACAAATAAGTGTTGAGTTTGAACCTTAATCCCATGCATCTTCAACACTTTTTCCTTTGCTTTATATGATTAAAAAACATTAATCAACAGTTTTCACACACATTATTTGTTGGCATGGCGCTTTATTGAGTTGTGCTGCACTCCTGCTCTTTTTAACTTGCGGTGACACGAGTCGAGTCCTGAGCTGCTGTTTTCCTCCTCATGTCTTTGTGGCACAGAGTTCGGTTGCCATGGCACCAAGCCGGTATTCGTGCTGTGTATGACAAAGGGTGTAATGTTGATGGCTCGGTCTTAGATTACATGTGCACAGAGGTCCAATCTCCCTGGAGAGGAGATGGTTACAACAGCGAACCTCCCTGACGGTCACGCTTGCTAATGTTAAACTCAATAAACACGGATCCTTATTTGGCCCTATTCATTTATGATATTATCCACTTTTTCTCACACATAACCGGCTACAGGTGCTTTCTGTCTCATCCCACACTTCCATTGTTGGTGTTTGCTCATCATGTCTGAGAGGATATACTACCATCAAATGGGACAGGGCCAACACGTTCTGTGCCGAAGACATTAATGATTTGCTTTCTGCTCCTCCAATCTGACCCTGTCACATCCACACTGACTTTTGACTGCTGTTTCTGAGTAGTTGTCATGTGGACAGACTACCAAACATTCCTACGGGAAGCAAACAACAATGCAAAGCTAAGTCAGCAGCACTAATTCACTGCCCAGGGAGGCCATTATGGAGATATCTGCTCTGGGGTTTAGTCAGCTTAATGTCTTAACACGAAAGCAATGCTTCTTCTCCCTCTGAAACTATCTTTTAGGACCAATTTTACAAATGACGTCTGTCTAGGAATGTTTTCAGTGTTATTGAGCTCAGTGTTGGGTATTCTGACTTTGACACACTCATGATATGTTTAATTTAACACGATATTTCAGCAAGCATTATTTGCAAGAAGTGGCACAATGTAAGTGCTACATTTTTATACTACTTTTTGTAGTTGTTGTTGCCACTTGGACCATTTTTAAAAGTTATAGAAAGTTAATATACCAGTATAGGTTACTGAAATGAAGCTCAACCTTTTTGTTCCTCCAGTCTGACTTCTGACTGAACTGTTTACTGTTTTAAGTATTGTAATAGCACAATACTGCTACTCAAGCTTTTAATTAATTATATCTCATAAAGGACAGTTGTGGAGCTGTTGTCTTTCAGTCCTGCTCACTAGGTTTTAAAGTTATCTGAAACTGATGACTCAGTCGTTTATTTTTACTGAAAACTCACATCTGGAGGAGGAGCGCCTCCGCAACGTGAACGACGACCAACTGTAAGTGATATCAACATCAGCCGATGTTCACAGCAGCTACCTGTGACTAACTTTAGGACCCTTGAATAAATGTGTGATTATCCCCATTAGGCTGATTTGCTGCTTTTGTTCTATTGTTGTCTTTAGTTCATAAATCATTCGATATCCGACAGCATCCAGATTATAGAGCATCTTCCCCCAAAGACTTTAACCCGAACATGATGTAAGAAGTGAATTAAACTGACCCACACTGAACTTACAGCTCAGGGCTACTTTGTCCTACCAATGCTTATTTTCAGTTTACAGTAGCTTGTAATATAAGTCAATCACTTTAAATAACTGTTATTAGTCAACTCTGCTGCTAATATACACAGTGTTGATGTAAAACATATATCATTAAAAAAAATAAGATGTTTAATCTACCAATGTGAAACATTGACACGTCTTGTCTGTTTTTTAAAATTCATAATTGTACTTGCAGCAACAAAACCATGGTTTGGACTAATTACATTTTCCTTATCAAGCACAGTTTATCTGTGGACTTGCTCGTATCTCTTGGCCTGTGCTCTGAGCACATGTGTGTTCTGTCATGCTTGACCATGGCAGCTATGTGATTAGTTGTTTATTTGACCCGTTCTGGACATAAGTGGTTCAAGTGTGAGGGTTGTAAATGTTTAGTTTACATCAAGTCTGTGTTTGGCAGTGTTTTCACTGAATGTCCCGGGGCTGATGGGAGAATCGCTCAGGCGCTCACACATGTTCAACATAAGACCGAACTCACACATTCATGTACAAAGCGATGCCGTCAGTTCGTCTGGAGATTTGAAATCTTGCAAAAGAAAAACCTAATTCTGTCAATAAAAACAAGCTGTAGTGGTGGAGCTGTGTTTAATTAAGTGTGTGTGGGTGGTAATTTTACTCTAAAGTAAGATCCAAGTTGCATTTTGGCATAGATCATTTTTTATAGCTAAACTTGTAATTAGGAGACTGATGTTATGTTGCTCATTAACTAAAACCAATTTGCCAGTCTCGTGGTTAAGGTTACCACTGTGACCCTGTCTCTGTCATTCACCAGGCGGGACTGAGCACAGAGTTTCTTTTAACTAATAAGATACAAACTGCGTGGTACTGCGAGTGAAAGCCTGCGTGGCGATGCAGTGATTACTACTCTCACCTCATAGGGAGAATGCACTTGTGGGGGTTTTTCTCATTTCTCCTCCCAAAGTTCAAAGACATGCATTTTAGGCTAAATGCTGAATCTAAATTCCAAGTGGGTGTGAATGTGAGTGTGACTGTCTGTCTGCAGCAGACACATTAAAAATGAACATTGAATCTTCAGACCACAGATTAAAAAAAAATGTATTCACTTCCTGTCATCCTGTCAACTGGTGTTAACATTGTCAAAGTAGACCCTTGCTGAACAAAGACAATATCTACTTAGTAAAGCCCTTATTATTATTATTATTATTGGTCAGAAGTTCATTATGTAGTCAAATGATTCCACTGTACAAATACTTATTTATCCTAGTTACACATAAAAAACAAAACCATCAAGTATTTTCTGAAACCCTAAAAACTGAACTTTATACAGAAAATACACTGCATGAAAGGAATCATCTTTAACTAAACATATCTGATATTGTCCTTTTAAAAAGAAATATGGAAAGGTTCTAGTGCCATAATTCCAAGGGGATACAAATTTCATATTTCTATATGTCGGACGTGACTGAGTACCTTTCTTGGATGCGCTTTTCAGAAAATCTGCTACCTTTCGTTTCCAAGTTCAGATTGAATTATAGATGCCAGCTGTTGCGTTGCTGTAGCTTCACCATATAGGGAAACATGGCTCTGTTTGATTAATCAACCTGCAGTCAGTAGTACCCAAAGAATGCATTGATATGATTTGAGACATTTGTGTCCCCAAGTGCTCTTTGTATTTATACTCTACAGAAGCCCACATTCAGTAGGTTTGGAAGGGAAGTCTTTATGACGCTATGATCTTAACTCTCTTTCCCTTTTCTCGGCACAAAAATACCCCCACTTGCCTGAAGGAACATAACCAAAGCATGTTGCTTCAATTAGGTTTTCCTTCTTGAGTGAAACTCATGCTGATAATTTCTGAAAGTGAAAAGAAATGTTTTGTGAAATGCCTGCGGGCTTTAAAGGCAACACAGTTTTATGATGTGAAGGCTCCGCGGCTCCTGTGTAATCGGCTCTCTCAGTTTGTTTGCATGTGGAGGACGGTCAGTCGGCAGAGTCACGCTGGTCAGTAGAATGATGATGTGGAGCGCACATACACAGAACGAGTTTCATATTATTCTACAGAGATACATGTCTCCACAAGTGTTTCTGATATTTGTTTATCAGCCTCTCCCACTTTCAGAAATGTGTTTATCGAGCCCCGAGACATGCAGGGCTGTGTGATATTGGGGGAGGGGGGGGTATATGATCTGCCCAGCAGGCAGACCTGTGGTCATTTCTGTGGGGGTAATGGAATTCTGTGGTCTGTCTCAGGACTGATGCAGTTTCAAAAGCAGTCGGGCATGGTTCATATAACTCACATAAATAGACCACCATGGTCATGATTTAAAGGGTGGTTAGCACAGGAATGTCAACTGCAGTACTTTGAGTTGTTTGCACTGCCAACATCAGTCAGGAGAGAGACCTCTCTGTCCCAGGTGTGTTTATACCTCCTCCCATTGGCCAACCTGTTTCACCCAGTCATTTGCTCCATGTGTTTTTCAGGTGACCTGTCTCCGGTGCAGATGTCTCCCGTCCCTCAGTCCCAGTTCATCCCCTTGGCAGAGGTGTTGTGTTCGGTCATCTCAGATATGAATTCTTCTCAAATCACTGTCAACCAGGAAGCACTTATCAATTACATGAGCAAGGCCCATCCAGGTAATCCATAGCTTGACATTTATTTCCATTGTGACAAACAATCATTTACAGGGTTTTATGGGGGTTATTATGGCAGACTATAACAGCTTCAATAGAATTGTGTGTTATATCTTTCAACTCTGTTTACTTTTTCTATCTTTCAGGGATAACCATCCCAACTCAGGACATCCTCTACAATGCCCTCGGATCACTGATCAAAGAGCGTAAGATTTACCACACAGGCGAAGGGTACTTCATCGTTACGCCTCAGACCTATTTCATCACCAACAACATGGTCAGAGAAAAGAGCTGGTGGACTTCTGGTTCAGCAGATGACCCGCCTTTGCCTCCTCCCATTACCTACCTACTGAGCAACGATGTCTGTGTTGAGTCGAATCAGACAATCCCAGTTGCCCACTGCATGTCCTGCAGCTGCTTTGGCCCTCTCCAAATATCCACCAACATGGCCTCCACGACTGTAACCACCACCGTCCCTCCTTCCACTGTCCCAGACCAGCACTCCCTCTCCGTGTCTGTCAGTGAATGCACAGGAAAGGGCCTAAAGTGGCCGCGACCGTTAGACCACAAACCCACATTTCAGCATCAATCCACTTCCACCGCCGCAGACTGTCAGGCAAGTGAGATCAGCAAAACTACTGGCACCACTAATGCGACAGGGCGGAAGGAAAAAGACAAACCAGGAAGGAAGTTTGGTCTGAATTTGTTCAGAAGGAATGGACTCAAAAAGGAAAAGCCAAAGAAAGAATATGCAACATTTTCTGGCCAGTTCCCCCCAGAGGAGTGGCCAGTGAGAGACGAAGACGACTTGAACAACTTACCCCGTGATCTTGAGCATGCCATCATCAAACGCATCAACCCTGAACTGACCGTAGACAACCTGACACGACACACGGTCCTAATGAAGAAGTTAGAGGAGAGAAAAGAGAGGGCAACGGACAAAGTGTTGGACGTCGTTCTGAATAAAGACGATAAGGGAGTTGACAAGGGAATGTCTACTGAGTTACTCGCGTTTTCAAAACCAAGGCATCATCATTCGTCTAAAGCAGGGGGAGGGAAAAGATCTGCTCAGAAGGCTTCTCGCAGCAAAAGGAAGGCACACTCATCCAGAGAGAAGCAGAGGGACAGGGAGAAGGAGGGGGTTAAGAGTAAGGCTCCAATCTGTGTGGACACTTATCTCGACGGGGAGGACTTGATCCCTACTCGGCTCAAAGTGGATATCCCTGTTGATGGACCAGATCAAGTAAAAGATGTCAGACCTGTTGAGGAAAAATCTCTTTATAAGAAACGCATAGAAAACCCTTTCCAGGTCCATCCAATCAAAGAAGCTGAGATCACAACTCTCACCACCAGAGAACACAGGAGACGAGAGGTGAAAGAGGATAAGCCTCTTGGACCGAGCAAGAAGGAACGCTCCACTCACCGCTCCAAGTCATGGGACCCGCATCGGACCAAAACGATTGCAACAGATGGAGAGACTGCAGGGAAGTTTCCACCATGTGGGAGTGGCTATGACTGTGTCCAGGAGAGGGACTTTGCCGTTGATGACCTTCTTCCACCAGATGTAAAGCCCAACAGAGAGCTGCCTCTGGATTACAGCTCGGCCTACCCTCAGAGCAGCACTCTCCGGATAGACGACAAAGTCCGACATCAGAGAGGGGGAGATGGCAAGGAGAGCTGGGAGCGAGACGGGCCTGTTCAGGATGCGCAAAAGTACAGCAACGTACCACACCATGGTAGTCAGAATAAAATGGATGTCGGTAGTAACATGCAGCAGTACTCCAATGCTAATGCAGCTCTCCCTTCCCGTCTCTATGAGTCTGCCATGAACCAGTCACATGAACCCAATCTGCCCCGGCTCAAGACGTCGTTACAACGGAAACATTCTCTCAGGCTCTGCAACACACAAAGGGACGAGAGTCAGAGACCTGATGAGCTCTATGGAACAGCAGCCATGCAGGAGCAGCTGGAGGTAAAATCCATTGCTATCAATAATAGAGGCCAGAGTGACATGAGCCAGGGGGAAATGATGGAACTGACATCCGACAGCACTCCTTTGATAACAGACGCCGGCAGCTTTACAGAGGATGACTACAGGCTTTATCAGAGGGCAGCTGAGCAAGAGGACGATGATGCCTGCAGCTCCTTGTGTCTCAATGATGAGATTATTGATGCTCCGGAATATCTCGGCCAACAGCTGGATTACCAGAACCATCAATCAGAGCTGCAATTTCAGGGACCTCTTAGTCACTATTACAAATCAAGCTTTAACCAGCCACAGGTCAGCTTAATACAAGATGTAGCAACCGACACTGCGAATAATCTAATTCCCCCTCCAACCCAGAGGAAAATGTCCCTCAGCTCCGTGAAATCAGAAGACACAAGCTGGAGAGTCCATCAGCACCGTCAGAGGACTAAATCACCAGGCAGCCAATGTGAATCAAGCCCAAGACAAGGTGCGCTGATGGAGGAGGACAGACTTCAGGGAGGGAAATTCGATTTGGACTCCTCAGATGTGTGTGAAGCTGCAGACAGCAGCATCTTCGATTACTGCCAGACCAGTGAGGTGGAGTCGGACACTGAAACTGTCCGCAAGTCGGCTGACGAGGGTGACGGCGAGTCTGCTCACTGGGCGGCGGAGGAGGAAGTAGTGCAAGAGGAGGAGTTTGATGAAAAGGACGCTCCTCAGACCCGTAGGGCAGTTTTGAGCATGCCCAGTGTCGCCAGAGGGGCAGAGGCGGGGGAGTCGGTGGAAATGGGAGAGAACCAGAGCATCACGGGGGACAGCGGGATAGATTCTCCACGGTGAGTTCTTCATCAATGTTTTCCTTTTTCAAATGTTCTCACTTTGTGGCCGAAAGTGTCCTTATCTCTACCCCTGTGAGCTCATGCCTGAATGTTTCTCCCTGACAAGTCTGGAGGGGCTTTGGGCAAAATAAACACGGTACCGACGTTAGTTAACCTCCAGGTGACGTGTCTGCGGTTGACCTGAGTCCCATGTTGGCTTTTTTTTTCTTTTTTTTTTTATCTTTTAAGGTAAATTGCAATAAAGCTGAACAAACACTTTGTGACCAACGATAGCTCCCAGTGTTTGGACAGAAGGCAGTCATTTCTGATAATTATGTATAATTGCCGTGCAGCACTTAAATGCTTATAATCAAAGAGGAAGAAAAGACTTGGCTTCTGACACTGAACTCACTGTGCAGCCCCGGTCTGTAGGTAGAAAGACGTTAACTCACGTGATGCATTTCGCCCCGACAGGACCCGAGTGAGTCTGGCCTCCAGCAACACCGTCATTCTTGAAGGTCTGAAGAGACGAGGATTTCTACAAAACTTGGAGAAACTGCATACTAAGAGCAGCGCCATTCGCCCGCAGAGTTCACTGCTGCAGCTGACGCCCGTCATGAACGTATAACTATTCTCACGTCTCGTCACACAGATCAGCGTGGAAAGGCTGAAATCCGGTGCTTAAATCCCCCAGCGGTCACAGTCGCCATTATTTCCCAGAATGAAAGTTCACGCCGTGTATCTCTCATCCTCGTTCTAATACTGACTGGTGCGTCTATGTACAGCTGTATGTACAATATGTATATTTTTCTTTTGTAAATCATTTCGAAATGAATATATCCCATTTTATCCATTCATAGACTATTATTGTGTGTGTTGAATGTTTGAAATTTTTATATGATCAAATGTACAGCGGTCTGTTTTTACATACCTCACCTGGATGAAATGTTCACAACAGTAATAACATCTCAGTTTCTTTTTTGTTTTTCTCTTCTCGTGTAGCAGATATCACAAATAAAACTTTGTGTACTAATCAAGGTCGTTCTTTTCTTTTACCATCAACTTAGTTATCCGAGCAACAGCAGAACTGGTAGATGGGGAAAATACATCCACTGGGGGATATACTTTCTTGACGTAGTAGAAAGACATATTAATGATGTGTTGTTTAGTACTCTTGTCTCCTGGTTGGCTTGGAGGCTTTTCACTGTGAACTTTGCACATTCTCCCTGTGTATGCGTGGGTTTTTCTTCAGGTATTCTAGTTTCTTCCCACCGGTCTAAAAACATGCTTTTGAGGTTAATTGGAGACTCTTAACTCGGTGTCAGTGTTTGTTTTCCATGTGATGGACTGATGTCATGTCCAGTGCCCACTCTGCTTCACATAGTCATCTAGGATCAGCTCCAGTGAACTTGCGACCTGGAGATGGATAAAGTGGAATAAACACTGAAAGGAACAATTCTTGTGAAGCTCATTTGAGTAAACATGTAGAGGTTAGGAAACGTGCTGAAGATATAAAAGCAAAGACTTTAATGTTTTTCCTCCAACAGCTTCATCTTAAAACAGATGCTGCTGCTGTCAAGTGTTCAGTGAGCTCAGTCAAGGCGTGACCAAATCCCCCTCACCAGGCAACACTTTTACATTTTGTCTGAAGTCGTCTTCCTGTTGACTCTCGAGTCGAACATCGATCAGAGAAATGCACAAATTAATATATTGTGCTCTCCTGTTCATAACAGTTGAAATCCATTTTAGTGGTTGGGATTTACATTGATCCATCTTACATACCTCTTTACCCAACTGAGGGTCAATCCTAGGGCCAGCTGTGGTTACACCATGTAGGTCACCAATCCATCATAGGGCAAGCAGAGACAAGTATATACTCAAAAAAAAAAAAAAAAAAAAGAACTAACTGATATGCACCTCTTTTGACAATATGATCAAGAGTATGTGTTGGATGTCTCGTGTTTTTTTCTCTCAATGATACAAACCAGAGCGCCTCTCTGCAGCCAGAGGCCCGATAAGCTCTCGTCTCTGAGAGCCACAACAGTGGATCCTAACCTTGAACATCTGCCTCGATAGGCTGAAGTTGACCTCAAACTGTGATGGAATGTAAACCAGAGTGGCTCATGCGAGCGTGGGAGATAGCGCGTTTGTTTTTAACACAGGTCACAGGCACAGCTCCCAGGAGCGTCACCCACAGATTCAATTACACTTTAAAACAGGGGCAGCTCTTGTCCCTGCAGGGGCAATTCAGAGTGAGACTAAAATGTAGCAGCTGCAGGTCGCGTTGAAAAAGATCCATGACTTTGACCCACAACATTCAATAGTAAAAGAGTGACACCGTGTGGACAAACCTCGGTAGTACAATTAGTTTAAAAGTTTGGAAACGTTCAAATGTTCAGCTTCAGGTTATCGTCACGCACCTTAAATATTTTGTATAATCTTATGATTCATTGACTGTACACCACATGAGAGTCAACAACCTTTATTTGTCCATATATGTGCCACTCAGAAACTGGGAAGAGGTGTTACAGGATTTGCCCTTAAGAGAAGTCTATATGGATCTTTTACATTTTTTTTCTCAACATTGACAAAAAGATGAAGGGAAAAACAAATAGACAATATGGTCGTAACAGTGTAAACACATGGTAATATACATGAAAGCAAGAAATTAAAATAAAGGGTATCAGTGACATCAAATTAAAATGTAGGGTAAATTAGTATGAATAAGAACAAAAACTCCTGAAAACCCCTAACTTTTTTTTCTCAAATAACAGCTCAGCATACATTTCTACATAGCATGCAATAAGGCACCTATCTAACACAAGGAAGTAACCTATGCTACAGATTGAAGCACAATTGTTATCCAAATAAAAAGAAAATATTGCTCACCAAAATGTTCTCTCATAAAAGCTGTTTCTCTCTCATTCCCTTTCATAGAACCCAAGCCATGTCTAAAAAAATACATCAGTTTGTAAAAGATATTTTACACAGAACAGTAAATTGAGCATCATCTGTCAGATACCTGAAGGATCTGGTAAAAGTGAGGTTTTCCTCATGTCATCTTTTTAGGAATAAACAACTTATGTCTTCTGTTAGAACAAATTGTGAATCAACATGTATAATAAATCCCTACATCCTCTGCACCCGGTTGATTTCGACGAAGGATTGAAGTGTGAAGTCGTCTTTTATGAATATTTGGGCGGGAAAACCACACTGTAAATAATTGGGACACAATTCATAATGTTGAATGCTACCCAGCAGATTTTTATTCTCTAGTTTGCAGTTTTTATGGCTAAATCGGATGTCATCGAAGACTCGGGGTGTCAGCCAGTATTGCTCTCTGTACAAGTCTATGCAGCAGTGCTAAACCCAATGTAGACATACAAAAAACAGCCTCATAAATATACAAGGTGGCTCATGTCTAACGGAGCCTGGTTTCAATAACAAGCTGCATGAGAATGCCTGCAACACGTTTCATCTCCAAAACTTGAAACAAATCAAATTCAGAAAAGGAAAAACAAGGTGGAGACAAAGTGGATCTTACTATCAAAAATGTCATCTTTTGGAACAGCACACTAGTCACCTATACATATATATATAAAAGAAAATCACTATTTACATTGGATTTTTGATATTTTCTTCACATGTGGTTAATGTGGGTGAAAAAGGAATAACTATTCAAACTGAGAAACAGTTCTAGTTCAATTGTGTTGGTAGCTTTGAATAAAGTTGCAGCTGAAAAGCATGTGAGCCCACCTGAAAGACCCCCTACATGACAATGCCATGATGTATCACTCCAATCGCATTGTTTTATTTACTTTGAAAGTGTTCAAAAGACATCTTGAAGCACATGAAGAGACTCCTTCACACTCCGTTATTACGCACACTTTAAACCGAGGCACAAAGACCTGGGTTCAGCTCTCAATTACAAGCTGCACCATCCTTCAGGCCGAGCGGTTTCCTTTCAAAGACGAGTGTTGTTTCTGTCCATTTTTGCTTCTCCACATCAAAACAGGCATGTGCCGACCTGACCGCCTGTCTATAGAAGCTGGCCTGATGTTTCCCATGTTGTGGCGGCATCGATGTGGGGACTATTGGTGGAAGAAAAACAGGGGCTTGGGGAGCAGGGATGTGTGCGCTTGCATGGGATCGCCTGTGTGTGTGTGTGTGTGTGTGTGTGTGTGTGTGTGTGGGGGGGGGGGGGGGGGGGGGGGGGGAGAGGTGGCTGGTTAACGTGGTGGGTTAACGTGAATCCTATGATGTCTGGAGAGGGACGACGAATGGTTAAAGCCTTTTCCACACTGGCTGCACCTGTATGGTTTCTCAACTGACAGGATGCGCTGTTTCGGGAAGGCATTGTTAGGGAATACCTTCGGCGAAGGGATGGTGGTGTATTCCTGCGGCTGTGGGGGCTGAGGCTCGGGCGTCTGTGGCGTCTGCGGCTTGTTCTCCATATGAATCCTCTGATGCCTGGTGAGCGAGGAGGCGTGAGTGAAATGCTTGCCACAGTGACCGCAGATGTAGCTCTTGCCATCTGAGTGGATTCTTTGGTGCCGTGACAGGGAGGAAGAATGATTGAAGCCTTTCTCGCAGTGGTTGCACATGTACGGCTTGTCTCCCTGCTGGTGCACTCGCTGCTTCGGGGGACTGCCGAAAGTCAAAGGTTTCCCAGGCAGAGGCGCAGAAAACACAGGATTCTGCAGGTGGGTCTTGTGGTGGCGAGAGAGGGAAGAGGAGTGATTGAAGCCCTTGTTACAATGTCTGCAGGTGTAGGGTTTTCCTCCGGCGTGGACTTGCTGGTGTTTCTTAAGATGGCGCTTACGGACAAAGCTCTTCCTGCACATGTTGCATTTGTATGGCTTCTCGCCAGAATGGATCCTCTGGTGCTCTCTCAAGGTGGTGGCGGCTGCAAAACACTTCCCGCACTGCGCACACTGGTGGGGTTTGTCTCCAAGCACGACTGCCGCGTGGGTCTTCTGGTGCTGCTTCAGGTTTGAGGTCGTGGCGAAGCCTTTGCCGCACTGGCCGCAGGTGTACGGCTTCTCTCGAGCATGGACCTCTTGGTGCTTTTTCAAATGCCTCCTGCGCACAAAGCTCTTCCTGCACTGAGTGCACTTGTAGGGCTTATCCTCTGAATGCATCTTCATGTGTTCTCTCAGAGTGATGGCGGCCGCAAAGCTCTTGCCACACTCCGAGCATCTGTGGGGTTTGTCTGGCAAATGAATCATCTGATGAGATTTAAGGCTGAAGGCATCGATGACATCTTTGCCCATGATCTCAACTCCCGGGGGGACGTAGGGCTTTTCTTTCATGTGAATCTTCATGTGCTGCTTGAGGCTCGCCTCCACGGCGAAGCTCTCTCCGCAGTGCACGCAGATGTACGGGTTGAGGTCCTTGTGGATCTCGAAGTGTTGGTGAAGATCGGCTATGCTGCCAAAGATCTCCCCGCACTCGTTGCACTGCAGGCCGTGGGCCTCATGGATGATCACGCCATTCTCAGACTCGACCGTCAACTCCCCACCGTGGTCGGACTCCACCTTCACCACATGCTCACTTTCTGTCTTGAGCAGCACCTCTCCCAGCAGAGCCTCGGTTCCCGTGGTCTTGATCTCTGCTGCTGTGAAACAGTGCATGTCACCGTGTTCCACCTTGATGTAATCGTGGTCTGTTTCTGCTACAATCGCATCCACGCAGGCCACGGCCCCGAGGTCCGTCCCCAGCCCCTGGATCTTTAAGTCTGAGCCGTGGATCTCCAGCTCTAATCCACGCTTCTCCTCAGTCATGATCTCAGTTTCTGCTCCATAGTGTAGGTCGACATGGCTGTGGGCTATGACACACTCCGACCCAAGTGTGTCAAGGCCGGGTGTGTCACATTCAGTCTCTGACTCGGCCATCAGAACACACTCCAGCCCCACGACCTCCGTTTTAATGCCGGGCGGTGACTATTAAGGTGAATCGGGTTATTTGGAGCGTTGTTTTTGTGGGCTGGCTCGCTGGTGCTCGTCAGCAAGCAAACCTGAAACAGAAAAAAAAAAAATTAACAATAACTATAATACCATTAAAGGTCCTCAATTCGGTTTTTAATTTAATCTGGACAAATATTACTTTATGAAGAAAAAAAATCGAAATAAAAGTTAATAGCGTAAAGCCTGCATTTCCTTCATTAATACATCTTCAACGCAAGAGTTCCATTCGGGTGCTTTATCAGATCTTGCTCAAAGAGATAAAATTACAAGACGAGGAGAAAAGGCTGGACTGTTTCACAAACATCACAGAGATAAAAATCTGAACGAACGAGTAAAAACTATTTCTAGATTAACACAACACTGTTGAATGCACCGAGCACGTAACTCGGGCAGTGTCTGAGCAGGACAAGGTAAATTAATTAAAAAGAAACAGTATTAAAAAAATGGTTTTCACCAAGTACGAGGAGGAGGACGGGCTGTAACACTGGTGTGAAAATGATTTATTTACTATTTTTTTTGTCCATTTGGATATAAATGTGTTGGAAATATGAACACAAATAACCTCTGGGGTGTAGAATGACTAATTGTTGAGGCAAAGAAGGGATAGAAGTAAAAAATCTTAGGCTTCAACCTCGCTCCTTTTCGGATATGCTGGGGCATTATCTATTTATTTGCTTGTTTTGGGGCTTTGCTTTTTACTCTGTTATGTTTATTTGTTTTGTGTTTTTATTTATTTTTTGTTCATTTGTGCACACATGTCCGAGATAAACTTTTCATTTCAAGAAAAACAAACGAGCAGCACATTACCTGTGTTTACAGAAATACACACATATCACTTCAGTGCGACTGTATATAGATAAATAACTAAACAGACATTTTGGTGCGCTGGTTTAGAAGAACAGAGACAATCTTAAAAAAACTCAACATGTTTTGTTAAGTTCTCATGAAACAATCACTTTACACACCTACATATGGACGTGTCCTTGAGCAAGACACCAAGAAACCTTCTGGAGGAGGACAAGCTCTGGCAGGGCTGCTGTGCTGCTGCTGTGTGTGAATAGATACTGGTAACAAACTGAATAAAGCACTCTAGAGAGGTCTATTTATGATATAAATATTGATGAAGGCGGCTTTTTAACACTAAAGCAGACCCAGACAGTGTTTCTGAATAAACATGGTAAAGGTTTCATCTTGACACGCACAATCTCTTGTTGGATTTTTAACTTAAAGAGTAACTTATTAGTAAAAATTTTCGGGGCGTATAGTTTTCGGATGAGAAAGCAGACTAAAGCCCTATTAAGTTAATAACAAGCAATGATATGAACAAATGCATGCCTTATTATTAGAATGAAAACATGCCATTTACTCCCACAGGCCAAATGTTTCTGCTAAATTATGCTTGGAAGAAAGATTGATCTTAACAAACGCGTACATGGTGACGATTCATGAATCACACTGGGAGGAAAAAACCCCGAATTCGCCACATAATTGGGAGTCATCGTTTGGTCTGAGAAGTATTTGTAGCATTACTTAGCAGGCTAAGTGTCGTACGCGCTAGCCCCGACGAGCTTCGGCACACAGGCTAGGTGTTGGTGAAATCAAAGTGGAGCTGTTCATGACCGAGCCTCCCATTCTTCTCTTAATCCCCCCCCCAAGCCTCAGCCTCGAGGGCCCGCATATGCCTCCCATTTGCGCACAACAGCTTGTTTTATTAACAGCGACGGCACAACAACAAAAAGGTGGACATTTAATAAGCCATGTTTTTGTTTTTAAAAACACCCCACCGCCGGCTGCTAGCGGCGGATAACGGCTACAAATAGCCTCCGTAGCCGCTAGTTAGCTGGCTACGGTCGGTGGGGGAACTGGTTAACCAGAAAACAGCATTGTTAGCCGCTAATGTGTTCGCGATTTAGCCCGCTAACTAGCTTCACGGGAAAACACCAAGGACCCAGGGATCTTCGCGAGGACTTCAAAACTCACCGAATACTTACGCGAAGACCAGTGTTGGAATGGAGTAAATTCGCGTAATTTATGAACTCGACCGACGCGGAAATTGTCCCCCTGCGCGAGCGTTAACAGGCCATCTTGTTGTGCCACACCAGCACTTCCAGCTAGCCAACACTACAGGTCGCCTAAGATGGCTGCCGCAAGCTAACGTCAGCTACAAGAGCTTCCGCCATTCCAAAATACACACTCAAAAGTGGGATAATCGAGTGAGCCAGTATATGCCCGGCCAGGTGTGTGCATGAAAGGGAGGGAACGACTGCAAATAGCAGTTAAAATGTGAAGTGACGCCAACGTATCGGGCGAAATTGTGGGCTAACGTCAAGTTAGCGAGCTAAGAGCCACACCGCAACTGAAGTCTGCCTCCGAGCGATGGGGCGGCTGAGGGGAAAGTTGAGTGAAAACTTCCCTGCCAATAAGTTTTACAACCACGTCAAACCACCAATGTATTGTAGTTTCCCAAATTCCCACATGAATATAGTTGCTTCGATGCTGGAGTTTCCATTTAACAGCCCTGATCTGCATGTGACAAGGATAGGATCCGGGTAAACAAATGTGTACGATACCAACATGTCATTTGTCCGCATTTCCACCTGGAAATCACGTGTGTCAAATTGTCATAGTCTTAAGAACGCCTTTTTTCGCTGTTACTTTAACATGACGAGTTATCGTATTGCATCTCAAGTGCATATGCAAGTAATGCTGCTGTAAAATAAATGGTCATACATCTGCATGATGATCCGGTAGCATTGAGTGCAAAGCAGCATTAATGTTTGACTGTTAAACTTTTGACAGGAAACCAGAATTTTTTTTTCACTTAATACTGTGCGAAGTTTTCCATCAGCGGCTGACTGTGAGGAACCAAGACGAGTCTAACTTCGGCACTCGGGAGTTGGCTAGCCGAAACAAAGATGGCTAACCGTGAAAGCCCGGGAAATGACGGCTTTTACTTACATAAGTACAACCCTAGGAGACTAATAAAGCGGCATTTGCCGTGTGAAATATAAAAACCGGACAAATTATCAGCTAACCGGGGGTTTTCTGTGCAATCTGGGAGGAGCAGACGGCTCTTGGCTACAGCCCCGAAGCCCTCCTCTACTGCGGCAGCAACCAAACCGCACACACCGCCTCCATGGCGGCCTTGCTGCTGCTGTTAGCAGCTACACCCAGCCGTGCAGGCTACATAGCCACGATGGACAAGCTAACAAGCGAGCTAATATGCAGCCAGCTAGAGCAGGTAAACGCCTCCCCGTCCACAGTCTGGCTGTTCCAACAGCGGAGCGGAAGCTTTTGCTGAAAACAGCCCATCCGACCATGTTGAACCAGCCTCTGCAGGCAGGGACAAAGATTCACCAAAAAACACGCCAAATCAACAACACGTCTTCCAAAACAGTGGGTTATCAGTCCCCAGCAGCGCCGCTGTGATCATCCGCTCCTCCGGCGGGACATAATGTTACAAGCAGAGCGAGTCAGGCCTGTATTTTTCCATCACAAAGTTCGGGAGACGCCACATACACAATCCGCACGCATACCACATATTACAATATGTGCCATTATCCCGGGCTTGAGCCTCAGTGTGGACAAGAGCCACGGAGGAGTGTGGATTTAGAGATGGAACATCACTAGTAAATGCACACACCCACCTTATTATCCTTTTAATGTGTGGAAGCTGAAGAGACGAGAGAAAAGAGGGAGAACTCCGGGAGGATGAGGGCTTTTGCAAAGCTGTAGTGAGCCTCGGCAAACTGCTCCAGAGCGAGTGGTGTGTGTGACTGAGTGTGTGTGTTTCTCTCTCTGGCTCTGTGTGCGCGTGCGCGTGCGCGTGCGTGCGTGTGTGTGCAGCTCGCGCCACAGCTCATCTGGCGCCAACGTCCGACCACCGACGCAAACACTGACGTTCCAACGCAGGTCTGAAAGCACGGGCGCCCCCTGCAGACTGGGAGGGTAGAGCACCCACACTCCGTTTACTGTACTGTTTCTGCACGGAATATAGATAAGAATGATTCGATCTCCACCCAAAACAAGAAATGCTGGAGAAGCAGGAAGAGAAAAGCTTTTTTGCCATCCATCCATCCATCCGCTATAGCGTTTTAGAAGATTATGAAGCTGTGCAGCAACACTTGTGGGGACCATTTAACCTCAACAACCCCATTAACCCTATCATAGTACACACCTTCAACCCTGCCAATGGTGACAACTGTTGATTTAAGTGTTGATAGTGCATGCTCTCACATTAAAGTTTGTGCATGGATACATGTTGCTGAACAATTTTTTTCTTTTTTGGATTCAGCTTTCTCATCACACATTACTACCATCATTTGAGAGCAGTGAATCAGGATCTTTGGACCTAATTTCCCATTCTTTTTTTATTTCTATTACCAATGTTGAATTGGGCTGGGAGCAGGTTATGCTGATCGAAAAAACTCATAACACAAATGCATTCTTCCTTCATCATCAATATTCAATCTATCTATCAATATTTCACAAAACTTGTTGAAAATTTTCCACTTTATATATTGATAAAAGTCTTTAATTTACATGGATTTATACATTTGTATAATTTGAAGGCATTCAGAACTGCAGTTACCTATAGACCTATTTTCATGTTTTGTATTGATTGTATAGAGCTATATTGAACCATATAGTTCTTCTTTTAAGGTCCCTGCATGCCCTTTGAAGATCTCGAAAGATGATTTGTCCCAGGCCAATTCAGCAGTAAATTTGTTTTCATGTTTAGATACATTTCCACTGCATCATAAAGTCTCAACAAAGTTCCAGCAAATTCACCTTTTATGGTAAAAATTTTGAGAAATCTTTTCTTTTTCTTTTTTTCTTTTTTCCAAAACACAACCCCAGAACCTTATTTTAGTCATGTTTGCGTATTTTGGTAAGTCAGACTTCGCACACGTCCTGAGTGTATTGACCTCATTGCTCTCAGGGCTTGTTTACTTTTACCAGTAGTGCTCTGAATGCTCAATGGCTGTGTTCAGTAAAGAGATTGAAATGTTCTAATTGCTTGGTGTCTGGTGGAGCAAACTGTTTTTTTCTGCAGTTCAGCTTTAGACCCTGTTCCGCAAACCAGTGGATGGATAATATAACATTCCCTTGAGCCAGGAAACACGAAAAGCCCCACTCACATGTTTTTCAGCACCCAGACTGAAATAGACTCAAACCAGCCACAACCCATGCAGATTGGTTTTGTGGTTATTTTGAGTCTCAGCTGCTCTTGTTTCGATTCACTTATCACTTTATGTAAATTTCCCATGTCTACAAGCTAATAGAATTAGTTTAAAACCAGAAGAAGAAAAAAAACCCTGTTATGAATAAATTTCTGACCAGATTATCAGGTTGTTCTGTTTTGAGGAAAAGCTCCATTCATTCTCTATTGCCGCCCACCAGGTGAGGCAATCACAAACAGGAAAACATACAAACTCTGCCGAGAATTGAGTCATGGTCTTCTTAATGTAAAAAACCCACTCTTTGAAACCAAATAGAAACTGAAAGTTTTTGAGATAAACCCACCAAACTTGAAAAACTCAATAGACGCAATCAATGAAGTTCACGATCCTCAAATTCTGTCCTCTATTTAATGTTTAAGCTCCTTTGATATATTTACCAAAGTTTTCCAGATTTTCTCTTGACTTCAATTTTATGTTAAGTAATGATTAATAATAATATAATATAGCGCTAGAATGTTGTGTGCAGTGTTTTTGTGATCACATGCATTCACTTGTGAACGCTTCTTTTCAAATAAATGTTTTTAACTTGATTGAGTTTTAACAGTAATTGTCTCATGACTTTACTACACAACCTTTCCAACATTTTTGCTGTTGATTAATACAATGCATTTCACTATGGAAGTCCTAATTTGTATTGTCGCAGCCCAAGTAGGAGCTTCTTCGTACAGTCAGAGGTCTCAGTGTGCCCTCTAATAGGCAACCACATGCTTATTATTTCTCAGGGAGGTGACAATTTTATTAGCATTTTTCATGAGTAAAGTGGTCAGTCAAACTGGAACAAATAAAGAATATTGTCTGTGACAGATTAAATGAAAATATGGTAGTTTTTGTTTGTTTTTAACCACATTGCCTTTAGCTGAGATTTACTATCCGAAAAATCTATTTTTAAAATTTCACTGATTAATTAAATGTATAAAAATGCTGAATTATTTTCATTATGCAATTGGAGCTAAGACGTGATTTCACGAGGAGACCTTTGTGAACGCAGAAGAGGAACCTTAAGAAAGTGTACCAAATGCATTTCAAGTTCAAACCAAGCAGAGCTTGATTTATAATTTTCTACCGATGTAAAAATGGAGTTAACGTCTATGCTCAGGGTAGGATATTAAAACTTGAACAATACTAATGCACAAGTCAAAAGTATTGTTTCAACATTTTACCATTCTTATATTAAGGCGAACACAATTTAAAAGAAAAACGAACACAAGTTGCCTTGGAAAGCCACCACAAGCCTCAAAAAAATAAATTTTCTAAGTCTGACTGTATTTAACATATTTCTTATTAAATGAGCTGAGCTGTTCAGCACTTTGTTTAACTTTCATACTATTGGTTGTTAATCATGGTCATTTATTAACCATATTAGCATTGGTCGTATGATGTTATATAGTAAAATAGATGATCACTTCTTGTGATGATATAAATATTTTGTGGAAATAGGCGAAAGGATATGCAGAAAGATTTTTGGCAGGTTGTTGCTCTGCCGCTCTTGTGAATACAATATTTGAGGCATTTTGTGCAGTGATAAACTCGTCCCACAAGATGATGCTGTTTTCCCATTGCGAGGTGCTGAGGAAGGTCGCTCACGAAGCCACAATAGCGCACAGTCAGAGCTTGAGGTACTAATGACACAAGTAATTATGGGTAAAGAGTTTTTAAATCTGTACTTAACAATAAAGCCTCCTTTCCTTTTTTCGCTGGTATCGTCTTCTCCTCGCCTTCTTTCTCCACCCACTCTGTTTCAGACATTAACACCCATTTCCAGACTAACAAAGGTCCAACCAGGAATACTGGTTTTACAGTGGGAGTAAAGCACATAGCAAACATTCTGACACAAACACACACACACACACACACAGTCACGCAGTTTCACTGAAGCTGTTCACTACTGGAGCTCATTCTGCCTCTTCATACCTCATCCGGCACTTTTATTGTAAAAGTCTTTCTTCAGTAGCTGATCTCAACATATTTTGTGAGAAACTGAATCGGCTGTGGATTTAAATTTTGTTTCAACATCTGCTGGATTTCTTTTTTTAATTTTTAATTTTTTTTTTACTCTATTAGTGAGAAAATGTCCCACCACGGCAGTCTGGATCTAGACAGAAGCACCGGCGCGGAGAAATCTCGTCGGTCCACTGGTAGAAACCAGCCCAGGGTCGAGGCCAAGTATGGAGAGGTCATGTGTGACTTCTGCACAACGAGGAAGCTGAAGGCTGAGAAATCCTGTCTGGTGTGCCTGGCAAACTACTGCGAGGATCACCTGCATTCGCACTACGAATACCCGGCGCTGATGAAGCACAAACTGGTCAAGGCCACGGGTCAGATGAGAGAGAAGATGTGTGCACAACACGACAAGTTGTTGGAGGCTTTTTGTCGCACTGATGAGACTTCCGTGTGTGTTTTGTGCATGATGGACGAACACAAACACCACGACATCGTCCCCGCTGGGGCTGAGAGGACCGAAAAACAAGTGAGTGCTGTTGTTCCAGAGTTGGGGTGACATGAGCACAATAACTAATGGGCCATGCTGTTAATCAATCTCCATCTTAATGTACTTCTCTTGCGTAGAAACAACTCGGGGTCACGCTGCACCGGTCTCAAAACAGGATTGATCAGAGACTTAAAAAGTGGCAGGATCTCAGGCAAGCTGTTGAAGCCGTTAAAGTAAGTCACACTCATCTGAAAACGTTAAAGGAAGACAACGGGGTTCTAAGTTTCAAACGTGGCGGCTCCTCCACTCATACTTCAGCCAACTTTTTCTTTCCTTCTCGTGTAGCACTCTGCTCAAACGGCGCTGGACGAGAACGAGCGGATCTTCACCGAGCTCCTGCTCTCCATAGAGAGAAAGTACAACGAGGTCAAGGAGATGATTCGCTCCCATGAGAGGACCACTGTGACCCGGGCCGAGCTGCTTCTGAGCCGCTTGGAGGAGGAGATCACCCTGATGAGGAAGAGACACACCGACCTGGATAAACTCTCAAACACTGACGATCACATACACTTTCTGCAGGTGAGGAGGATTTGTAACCTAAGACCTCAATCAGGAAAAAAAACCACTTGACATATATGCTATATTTAGACTACAAGCACATCTCTATTACCATACCCCTATCTTTTATTTATTTATTTTTTTTACAGAGTTGGCAGTCTCTGTCAGGCCCCTCGGGTTATGAAGATCTGAACAACGTCAATGTTGTCCCTAATTACTCCTTTGAGTCAACCAAGAGAGCTATTGCAGCACTGAAGTTACAAGTAGAGGAAGCCAGCAAGACAGAAATGGGCAAAATCTCTGGAGCAGGTACATATATTTGTCATTTTTATCAAAGTCTCCCTGCAGAAGGGTTCCTCTCACAAGGGAAATTCTTCCCAATCTGCGGTTTCTCATGCTCCCATTTGTGCTTTTAAATTCCGTCTTCTTAGTGAAGGAAGTTCACGTCACGAGAGAAACCGAGGCAAAAACCATGGCCACGACAGAATCCGCTCTGATCCAAGAGTCAGGTGTCAGACACAGTGTGGATACCACAATAATAAGAGCAGAACCAAGGACAAGAGAAGACTTCATGAAATGTAAGGAATTTTTTATTCACATTTACAAATAAATCCTGCATTTAATCTTTTATGAAACGCTGAGCTGTGTCGAAGGGGAAGGGAGGAGCTCGGGCCTGAAAACTGATAATCATGGTTCCACGTAGCATATTTAACAATGCGATGATTGCACCATGTGGTGAACTGAGTGAAACTCACACAGGAGGCGTGATGCTTGCAGAACTGGTTTGGTGAAACGTAAGAAAGCAAACCTTTTTTGGAGGCAGTGATACTTAAGCAAACACAGGTGATCTAACTACACATTTCAACAAGCTGATTCATGGACATTAAAAGGATGCGACTGACTCTAAAGTATTTCACTCTATTTTTTGATTGAAACCGTGTTTAACTGTGGTGTTACCAGGATATGAATGTAAAAAACAACGACAACAACAAAAACAAAAAAACTGCACATACAAGTGATTTATGGAAATTCATCACAAATTAAGGGATCACCTCATTTTTAATATAATGTAGATATTAGTAAAAAAAAAAAAAGAAAAGTCCCCAAATTGACTGAGAACACCTGTTTTTATTCTATTTGCAGATGCCTGCCAATTGATCCTAGATGTCAACAGTGTCCACCCCAGCCTCCACCTCTCAGAGGGCAACAGAACTGCCACAATGAAGAGTGAGCCAAAGAACTACCCCAGACACCCGGAAAGGTTTGACTTCTGGCAGCAGGTGAGAGTTTACTTTTCATTGAGCAACGTTTAACAGACAGAAAAGAGGATATGACCTGCTGGCAATCAAATAACCTGTATTAGGCTATATATAGAAAAATAGTCATGTGTGTTTTGCTTCGGAGAAGTGTGTTGTCCCGTGTGAAGATATTGTACCGCTTTTGTTGTAATTGCTATCTCACCGTTTGTTGCACAATCAGAATGTTTTCGTGGACCAGTGTCGGAGGATTCACAAGACAAAAAACCCCAAAACATTTAAAAAGAGTATAGATTTTCCCTGGGCCATCGGGAGAAACAGCTATGGATAATTATGAGTCATCTGCATAGCTATGAATGTTGAGGCTGTGTCCATGGATATTTTCTGATGGTGCCATACAGAGTTTAAAGGTATTAAAAAGGCCTTCCCCAGACCCTCCCCACCCTCTAAAAACTATGACTCGAGGCCAAAGGTTCTTACATTTCATTAGTAGAAGCTATATCATCTATCATATCACCAGCTGTGCCTTTAATTCTGCCATCTTGTCCACCAGGTCTTGTGCAGGGACAGTGTGAATGGGACCCGTTGTTACTGGGAGGTGGACCTGAAGGGCTCAGAAGTAGATGTGGCTGTTGCCTACAAGGGGATCCGTCGTAAAGGAAACGATAATGAAGGCAGCCTTGGCTGGAACAACAAATCCTGGAGTTTCTACTGGTCTGATTCAAAATACTCCTTCACACATAACAATAAAAGGGCAGACTTCCCAGGGCCAGTGCCGTCTCGCGTTGGCGTCTATCTGGACCATGCAGCAGGAATACTTGCGTTTTACGGCGTCTCTTCCGACATGCGTCTTCTCCACAAAGTGCAGACGACCTTCACTGAGCCCCTGTACCCTGCATTTGGTCTTTGGGGCTTTGGTACTACTATTAGACTGTAAGAGAGAGGCCACAGTATGAGTGATTTGCTCCATACTTGCCCAAAATCAGGAATATTTCTTTGAAATTGGGATTTCTTGTTTGTTTCAGCATTCGCTACGAGTTGTTGTACGAGTCACTGCTCTTTTGAGTAGTGGAAAAAAGTTGAAAAAAAAACCCCACAGAAAGGCGAGTTCTATATGTTAATGCGTGCTATATATACTTTTTTTTTGTTTTTTTGATATGGTATGAATAGAGCCTGTAAAATTTGGTTTCAATTTCTAAAACATGCTGGATTGTTTGTTTGGTTTCGTTTTTGGACATTTTAATCTTGAAGTTATGTAAAACATTTCTCTGTGATCATGTAAAAAACACATCTTGTTCAAAACTGTCAATAGATGACCAAGAATAATCGATATGACCAGATCATGTAAATATGAATGGAAATTATTTCAATGTATGGCTAACTGTACTCATATTTCTACGCCTGTATTAGAATTTGATTGGTGTTTTTCTTCATAAACACATTCTCGTCTTTTTCCCACTGTTGTATGTTTGATCTTTATTGTGAAGAATTATGTTTTTAACCTAAACTTTTTGAAATGTGTCTTCTGAAGAGGAGGAATGTTTTTCTGACTATTAAATTACTCACAAGAGGCATATATTGCTTTTAGGAAAATAGCAGAAGTATTTGAAAGACTCACCGTGGAACCTTTAATCTTTCAACATGTAGAAATGTAACTATTTCCTATAAGTATTACAACTCTTATTGTGTGATTGACATAATTAGATTCAAGCTAAACTTTTTTTTTTTTTTTTAATTGCTTTAAATCATCGAGACATGGTACACTTTTTCTGATACCAGCTACATAATTGTGATATTTTCTGGTTCTTCAATAAACAAAACAGATATTTTCAGGTGTGCGTCTGAAATGTTTCTATGGAGGTCACCAAAACATGATGTAGACCAAGATATGAGAGATTACAATGTGTTAATACAGACGGTTTGCACATTAGCCCACTAAATAGTCAGTGGGTAATTTCTCGTGATGGAGTGAAGTCCTATTTCCATTGACAAATTACATTGACTTGCTAAACTCTTCTGCTTTTTTTTTTTTTACATAAACTAAGTAATCATGTCTTCCATATACAGAACATGCATTTAGTTTCAACTAATAGCCCTGATTCCTGCAGGTGAGAAAGAGAAATGCAACATATCAGGATACCCAGAATCCTTTTAGCTGGTTTACTGCACTGGGGAATTATGAGCAATGCACATGCACAGTTCTCAAACTGTTACATTCAATAAGACAATAAAAATGGTCCCATGAACCCTTTGGTCACTTATTCTGCCTGAAATGCTAAAACACCCCTTGGAGACACTTGGGAAAATAACTAGGTTACAAACAAAAATGTTGTGAAGTGAATTTTGATCAAACTTTATCATACCTCTTTATATCGGCCTTTGTTTGTCTAGATTTTTCCTTTTGTGTTGATGTCTTTGATGAGACTTCTTTATTGTTTGGTTTTCTGTTCAGGACCACACCTGTGGGGAAATGTTTGTTTATTCATATATGTGTATACGTATTCATGTATGTATGCGTATACATACGCACAAATGAGTCCGCATAGATCACTACACACTGATGATGTCAGCGAGTTGTGGTTGAGCCATCCTTGGTTAAGTGTACAGAACAAGATGCACTGGGTGGTGTCGTGTTGGACCCCGGCATAATAAGCTCCAAGCTTTTTATGAGTGTCCATTTTTTTTCACAATTTCACATAATTCATGCACAAGTCAAAATCATTGGTTGTGTGTGTGAAATTGAGGAACGTAAATGAATGAAATGAAAAATGAAATGAAATGGTTTCTCAAAAGCTTGTAATCTTTAGTCAGGACAAAAGAAAAACAAATCAAGCTGTACCTTGATCGAAATACAGCACAAGAGCAATGAATAGGATCATCCATCTGTCTACTACACCATCTTTATCTAATTTATGTCCGCAGGGGCTGAAGCCTATCCCAGTTAACATTAAGGCAAGGGTACACCCAGGACAGGTTGTCAATCCATCACTGGGAATTCAGAGAGACAATTACTCTGTCGGACTTGAGAGTCACCAAATTATGTGACACTCATTCCTTTGGATTGTAGGAGGAGGAGTATATCCGAAAGAAAGCCCCACCACAACACAGAGTAAGATTTAACATCAATACAATCATTTCACCTGGATTAACTTAAACGTGCAGAACAGGAATCAGACATTGTGACGGAGTTGCTCCAATGTCACTCATGTGGGTATTTACATAGACTCATCAAAAAGAAAAAGGTCCTGAAAGAAGGAAATAGATCAGATGTGCCAAACACACAGCCAGAGAGGGTCAGACAGAGGGTTTATCACAGCCTGTAGGTTTCTCATTTATTTAGAGGGTGTGGTAATATTTTAGTGAGAAGAGCAGACACAAACCGCCAACTTATTTATCGCAAGCAATGTAGTATTAGCATACTGTGCAGTGAATTGATAAAAAACATGCATGCCGAAGTCTGCAGAAAGGGGGTCTTGAGAGATGTGTGTTGCTGAAATGAATTAAAATTTTTTCCCTGCAGATTTGTACCAAAAAATGGGACAAAGTAAATATACAGTTGAAGAAAAACTGAAAAAGAAAATCCGCACCCCACGTCAAAGACACGGTGTTTGACATTTCACTGTGTTTTGCATCAGAACGTATTGATAAAATGATATTTTTCTTTTTAAACTTGACATTTTTCAATTGATTTTAAGATCCAGAATGAGCGTTTTATAGTGTTTCCTCACCTAAACAAAGGGAGACATCTGGAGCTGTGGTTATTTAAAGATTATTCGGCTGTCAATTTACTGGTCCTGCCCACTCAAGCTCAAATGATGCTGTGTGCGGCTCCTGAAGTTAAATTAATTTGACACCCTGACAGTGAAGGATGGATGCAGGAAGACAATCATAGGTTAGAGCTCCAGGGGGCAGCAGAAACAGCTTCAACTTGCACGGCATTAGTTTACTTCTCAGACAAACAATCCCTTACGCACTATCATATTGTCTGTTCTGTTATCTATACACTAATGGTGTGCTCTGATCCAATCTGAAGTTTCCTTAATATAAAAGTGAATTAAACTCCATCTGATGAAATAATAAGCCTGAAATGATCGAGGCATATTTTACGTTTGCAATATACACATTCACCCCTTGTACGCCAAACAAATTATTCATACTGGTCACTTTCAGAAAACTGCTATGTCTAAACATTTTCTTGAAATACTTTTCGCCTCACAGCGGGAAGGTCAAGGGTTCAAACACTGGCTGGGCCGTGGAGTTTGTATGCTCTCCCCATGTGGGTTTCCTCCCAGGGTCCAAAAACATGCACGTGAGGTTAATTGGTGACCCCAGAATTACCACTGTGTGTGGATGTGTGTGTGTAGTTGTTTGATTGCTCTGTGATGGACTGGTGACCAGTCCAGGGTGCATCCTGCCCTCGACCACAGTTGGATGGGATTGGGCCCAGCTTACAGAAGATGGATTTATTTGATTTAGGGTGCTTTTAAATCAACATTAGGTGATAATACAGGAATTACTGAGACTTTATAATGGAATCTAATGATCGGTGTCAATAGCAATATTAGAGTATGGTCATCATCACATGTTTCAGAAAGAGTAAATTATTTACTAGTATTAACACACGTCGTGTTGTGTCCTGTTTTTTCTTTTTAGTTTAGTGGTGTGTGGCTGTACGGATGGTTGTACAGTCAGTGAGCCCGCAGACACGCCCACCCGGCGGGGCGCGAGCGGTGGGGCAGGCCTGTGGGCGGAGCCACGCAGCTGGACTCTTTGGATGAGTCTCGTCTCGTGGCGGCGATGCAGAGACACACCACCGCCAGCCAGCAGCCTCAGCCTCCCCCCCACCCCCCGCCCCCCGCCCCCCGCCCCCTCCCTTTTACCCATTCACCACAGACACGGACGGCCAGCACCGACACTGCGTTAAGAACACGCACAGACGTGTGTGAAAACAGATTCTGAGCTCGTGGCTGTTTCGGGTCCACCGGATTTGTAGAGGACGCGTCCGCGTGCTCAAAAGTTTCCCGGTAAAAAATCCGAAAACAAACAAAAAACCCAAACTTTCTCTGGAGTCAAAAGACGAAAGGTGAGTAGACACAGATTTTTCTTCTGATACTCGATGTTAGTTTGAGGAAAGACTCACCTTCACCCTGCTGGTTAACTAAGAAAGGTTAACTCACTGGTCTATCATAATGAAATTAATTCGGAACTGCCACGAGATTGTCATTAAGCTCAAGAAAAACGTCGGAGCTTCACGGAAAGCCCGAACACTGTTCCTCGATTAATCAACATGAATCATCCAACCTTAAATAAATCATCAGTTATGATCAATAGTTTTGCATCTTTTCTGAATGAGTTTTAGCTGAATCCATCTTGAATCACAGAGACGCAGGGAGTTTCTCATCCTGCCTGATGTACTGTTCTAATCATCCTAAACCTGATGCTGAAACACATCTGCACGTTTTCATTCCCAAAACGGATAAAACCACCATTCTGCTGTAGTGCTGCCATCATAAATAGACATTTTCACTGACTGAGGTACACATACAATCTGACTGCTTTCAAGTGCAAATATATATTCTTCCAAACATTTTTCATTTTGGTTGAAATTTTGACCGATGACCAGATTCTCCCATTTCTAACATCTTAAATGAAAATAAACGACAAGTTATAGAGTCCAGATTATTTTAATATTTGAAAAGCCAGTAGCTGCAACCTTAGATTAATGTAGAGATGCAACCTATATAATATATATATATATATAAGAGATATTCACTTATGTTGTCAACCTGAAATTGAACGTGTCCGTGAAGAATAATTCATAGTTAGGTTTAATTATTATTCAACTAATTGTTGCCGCTTTAATAATGATGATGATACAGATTGTGGTGTTAAGTATTCTATCCTAACCGGACCCATTTCTGTTCTTTTATTTCACCAGCTGAGAGGGCACATCGCTCCTGCCATCATCCCAACTGTCAGCTCCCATCTTCCAAGAAAATGAATCAGTCGGCGGTAATGCAGATGTCAGTGACGCTCAGTTAAATGTTTGTACTACTTGATCAGATATCGCTCGGCTGGAGGAAAAAGAGGAAAGGGGCTGTTCAACGTGCTGGAAGATGTCTCTTTGGATGATACTGCCTGTCAGCCTCCCAGTCCTGACCATCACTGGGATCTGGGTTGTGTAAGTGTTTCCTCCTCTTTTATTGCAAAAAAGCTTTTGAATCGAGGCTATATAACGAAACCTTTTCACGTCTGGTATTTGCACTGTGTTGTAAGTAGTGATGTGTGAGTCAGAGAGAAGAAATGTAAGCCACGCTGTTGGAGTATAATCGTATTTTGTGACATAAAAGCAGCTTTTTTCTGCTGTCACAACAGCTGACCTTGTGAAAAGTGCAAGAAGTAATTATTTCTGTTTAATAGTCTTAGATGTGTTCACAGTGCATTCTTGGAATGTATTGGAGAAAGTAAAGCACCCCACAGCTTTCCTACTGAATGCAAGCTTTTATTCCTAAATTGGAAAAATGAATAGTAGAGCTGAACGCGTATAAATAACACAATGACATCATATCGCTCAATGTATGTGTTTTCTTTTCTTATCCAATCCATAAAACAGGTTCTATATGTTTTGGTTTTAACTACATAGCCTTATCACCAAGAACATGTGTTTTGCTTATCTATTTCATGCAAAGCATGCAGAGATAGTTTGTCTGTATGCCACCGATCCACCAAATCTGCTGTTTATATTGGAACGAGAACTGGTTTGATGCCTCAGCCTGTCTTGCCTTCAGGAGAGCAGCGCTGCATATTTATTCAGAATTCCTGGGAACCATGGCAATTGCATGTGGATTAACTCTCTCCAGGAAAGATCAGAGATTTTCACCCCTCTTGTTCAAGTGAGACACGCGAGATTTTCAGTTCATTTTAATTATTTGAAATGGAGTTGGATGAACCGTAGAGAAAGGGATGAATACCTCCTGGTTACACTCGGGCTGACAGCTCTCTTCTCTGATCTGTTATTACTCCGGAGAAGGAATGCAAAACCCGAAGGGAGGCAGAGACAGATGGCTCAATTCCAAGTCGCCATGGCTTTGTATCTAGACTGTAAGCTACATCACCTATGAGTTGCATGTCGTGTGGACAAAAATTGCTTATCAGGTGCCGAAGTAGAGACCCTCTACAGGAATTGTTTTTCAACTTGACTGCTTTACAGCCCAACCGAGGTGGTTGTCTTTTTCTATAGCGAAATAGCTCAAATATTGTTGTAGTATTTCAGTTTCCTCCTGCGTGTTTTAATCAATGCCAAGAAAGCTGAATAAAGTTAAAGTGCCAATCGCTGCTGCCTGACAGTCCCCTGTGACATCTTATAGTTTTCTTTTTTGTACAAACTGCTGGATTGTCAAAGGATGTGAAACTATGACATGTTGCATAACTTGAGGACGAGTGCGGGTGACCTGGAGGGAGAAAGGTAAATACTGGAAAGGGAGTAATCGAAAGATTAGGCTGGATTTTTCACTCTGCATCTGGTGGCCATGCCCTGTGCATGAGGTAGTGGAGGCAGGCCTGTGCCCACCCAAGACTCTTGGCTTAGATGCTGCTGCTGACCTTTTACAAGTTAAGTAATATGTCTTAAACTGCAGTGTGACCCAACAACCACTAACAACCCATAACCACCATTCCTTGGCTGTTTGGATGCTTTACTTCACCTTACAGATGTTTTTGTTTTTAAACATTTTTTATTCCAAATTATCAAACGCTGCCCCGTGTGCTTTACTTATACCGAGAGAATCAATGGGAGCTCAGCCTTTACTGCCCAGCTTCATCCATATTTGATGCATCACACCCTTTCCTGGGGTTATTTTCGCACAGCGTTTGGGAATGTTCTCTGTGCTAAGCAGATTTTTCCATGGAAGCTGGTCCTAAATGTTCCTTGTTTAGGCCCAAGTGAAGAGACCTGGTCTGTTACTCTGTATATATTGCTCACAGGCTTGCAATTACAGTTTACAACCACTGCTGAGTTTTGATAGAGGGCTAATTATATAAACAAACCTATTATTACTGCGCCTCCTCCGAGCACAAAAAGGACTGCTTTAGTTTCACATACAGCTAGAAAAGTCTACTTTATTTAGAATGGTTCCAGAGCAGCACGGGTGCTATTTTAGCTTTGGATGCTGACCAAATATACAGAAAACGAGTCAGACTTTATGGAAAATTGAACAACTTTTGCTGGCTGTAGTTCGGGTTTCTGTATTTTGTGACTGATTGTCTCTGGTTTTCCCCTTGATTCTTTGAAGGATTGTGTTGTTGTTGTTGTTGATGTTGTACTGCGGTTAATGGGCTCAGCGCTGCCAGCCCTCTACCTCAGAGCCATGTTCCACTCACATCAGTGGGTGACCTCACAGCATTATGCTGGAGCGGCGCTCTTTACAGCAACATGGGCCCCATCTGGCATATATGACTTTAACTTGATGATTCAGGTAACTTGATTCCCGCCAATGAGGCAGCCGGTTGTTTACAAATGTCCGTTTGTTCCAGCTGTGTTGTCGTACGTTGAGAAGATAAATGAGGTGAGCCACAGATTTCTGGTTATCATTTTTAGATTGGATTGGGTAGTTGAGCTGTCTTTGTAATGGACATTACAATTAAATCATTTCAAACTGTTGCATACACAACAATATCAGAAAGGGAACAAAAAAGAATCTTCCATCCAGTGTTGGTGTGCGCCTTCAATTTGAGCATCAGGTATGTGTGTTATTGAAGGATTGGATTGTGACTTGGATATTATCGACCTTGGAAAGATTCCCAATTGGTGTTTAACCTCCTCCTGAACTATGGCTGCTTTTACAAATCAGGACCGATTGCCACTCTGTCTGTCGCCTCATCGTCCTCTGACAGCCCAAACAGTTTTCATCAGCGCGTGTGAATAAAGAGGACTTAAAGTGGAAAGAACGTTTCCTTCCTGGATGTCCACTTCTACCACTTGACGTGCTCATCAAGAAATATCCCCGAACTTGGTTGCAATACAAAAAAACTTTGCTTGGATTCTACAGTACAAACAACTTCAAACTTCAAACAAATTTGTCTCGTGGATATGTGCTGTTCTTCAGGACATGGACGTGTTCGAACACAGGAAAAAAGCTTTGAGATACTCATGTTGCTGGTGGGGAAATAATGAGGAAGCCAAAGCCACTGTTAAATTCACTTCTTCACCAGGCTGAAACAAGGAACCCTCTTTATTCTCACGTGTGAAATTAAATGGGTTTTTTTTGTGGTCAGAAAATATTTCTCGTAACAACTTGCGGCATAATAATACAAGTGATCATTATAGTTCAATTGAAAACGGTCCCATGATTATTGTTTGTTTCAGTGTGTGGAAAATAAAGTTTTGGAGCCAATGCGGTTCTCAATAACAAACAAAACAGACAGCAACATTCTTTAAATAGTTTTATACAAAAATGTCAACTTTGGTTCATATTGTCATGATATATTGGTTTACCTAATTTGAACTGATCGACTGCCAATCTTCATGCAGAGTTTTCAACATTTTATGGGTTGAATTTTTCAGTTAAAAGTATTAAGAGTCTTAACTGTACATCAAATACAGCTATCACCGTTTGATCCACTGGTTACTGACCTCTGTTTGGATGCGGCTGGTCACTGACCCAAGCAAATGATGGATGTCACTGTCAATAAGACCAGTTAAACTGACACAAACTGGAATTTCCTGTGTGGTACCCTGCGAGTTGACGATGGACTGATAAGAAATGGCCAAATGTCAGGTCATGTCATTCCTCACAAGTTCAACACGCGGGACTCTGGGGAGGCCACAGTGGCGGGAATCAGGTGCTCTGGAAATCGAGGTTTTAGAGAAGAGGAATAGATGTAGGTGGTTTTTGAAATTAGCATAGAGCATGAAAATGGCAATGAACGCAGAGGCCCAAATATAAGAATCCAAATAAAAAAAGCAATGGGGCAAAATATTACTTTAATGGTGTATCAAAATTCCTCCTGTAGTTTTGATCATCATGTCAGTGGAATTAAGTACAGCTCGCATTTAGATATGGGAAAAATGAACGTATTTAAAAATGGTCCGAGTCTGTATCACTTTGATGATGAGCACATTTTTGACGCCGTAATTTGTCTTCCGTGTTTTACACCAGTTAACAGGTTTTGGTTCAAACAGTTTGGTTTTAGATGGCTGGGCGTCAAACATTCTCACTCAACGGTAGTTCATGTCAACACAGCGTATCTCTGCATTGAACTCATCCTATTCATGGTTAACCTTAACTACACGCACGGGGAGTGGTGGTCCGCCTTGCTCAGGGAGCCACGGCGGGATTCGAACCGGCGAGCATCCGATCCGGAGTCTACATCTCTTACGTCTGCATTTCTAAATGGCATTCCCTGTGAATACGTTTATTTACATTTGTAAAGAAACTGTTTGAGCCAGAACTTTCTCCAACTGCGTGAAGGTCACCGAGATATCACAATTATTGGTTTGGTTTGAAGCGGTGCATTTTATCGCCGCTTGTTGTGTGGACTATAATTTCGAGTTATTCGCTGAGTTTCTCCGACATTCTCATTTCTAATTGAACAAATTCTTTCCTTTCATCTCTTCTAGCTATGCCATGGCCTTGTACAACCAGCATGTCTGCCCCGTGGATAACTGGTACGTTGCTCAAGCTGCTTCTTTTTTTGCTCCATCACACCTTCCTCCACACTCTGGGGTCAGAGGAAGTCACAACTACCCTGATCATTATCTTGATTAGGCGTTTTTCGATGGTCACCGAAACCTATTTATTAATTTTTTTTTTACTGCGCTCGACTTCGAGTACTGAAGTGCAGAAACCTACATTTCGATTTTTGCTTAAAATTTGTGATGTTTTTATGCTTGACACTGGGACGTTTACACAAAATAAAATAGGGTAACAATGTGTTTCTTGCCTATGTTTGCCTTTTTTTTTTTTTTTTTTTTGTATTCAGTTCAGTAGAAATACTTTTCTTTTTCCCCAAAGGGGCAATTTAGAAAGAATGGACATACACACAAAAACATCTACAAAATGTTAAAAGGATATCAAATCATCAACGAAACTGTTTTCTATTCCAGGTTGTACAACCAGTCCTGTGAAGAAGAACTGTATTTGCAGAGCGGGCCGTCTCTGTGCTGCACACTGGACAATGTACCTCTCATCAGGTTAGTGAGACTGCCTCTCTCTCCTCTCCTCTCCTCTCCTCTCCTCTCCTCTCCTCTCCTCTCCTCTCCTCTCCTCTCTATTCCTTGTTTTTTTTCCCCGGAAAATATAAACAGGAACACATTCCCGTTTTGTTTTTTTCCACTTGATCTCTGTTGACACATTATTGACGGGGAAAAAAAGCTAGTAACTTTTAAGGCGAGAGAGGGAGCGTGTGTGTCTTAAAATAGCTTGCGGCCGACATATCCCGCCTGCCATCGTGGCAGTTCACAGGCAAAACACCCAGGTCTACACTTAGCCATGTAAACACGGAGGGGAGTCGGCTTACATTTGGGAGGAAATCAAGACACTCCCGTTCCTTTGTTTAGCTTTCTTTTTTTTTTTTTTTCCTGTTGTTTTTTTTTTGGTGTGCCGCGATTTCAACATCAGAGGCCGTTTGTGGCACCCAAATACTGCAGTTTGCATACAAAGCAAATCATTTTAATTCACGTTAAAAGTAGTGCAGTGAGCTTTAGAAACTCAATACCTCAAAGAGGTGCCTGGGAATCGTCGGCGTTTCTGTAGTGAATGTTAGATTTTCATCTGCGGTATGATTTGAAGAATGTGTGTGTGTGTGTGACTGCAGTCAGCTGAGAGGACTTTGGCTTTGCAGGCAGCAGGAACTCAGGCACAGACAGCCAGTGTTGACTGTCTCCTGGTTTCCCCTCCTACAAACATTTCCCATTCCTAGAAGAGAGGTGGTATGTAGTAGGTGAAAAGTCAAAGACTTGGCGACGGGATGTGAGGCAGCACAGTTCATGCTAACAGCGTGCTATAATTCAGAGGGTCGGGGGTGGGCGGAGGGTGGAGGGGGGCACGTTAGTGTTGCTGTGTAATGTCCACAGGTTCATCACATCGGTCTGATTTATCTATGTGTACTCTTTCCTGCAGTAAATGTGGGACTCTTCCTCCCGAGAGCTGCTTCTTCAGCCTTATCTGCAGCACCGGCTCGTTCATGGGTAAGGCGTCGTACAACACACACACATCCATCAATGCACTGGACATCGCACTGACTCACTCACTGACCCTTAATTCATCAATCAGTTGATCGATTAGATTCCCTGTCATGGCGGTGAGAGCGGCTCACTGTGCTTCACCTTGAAGTCTTGAAAATGTATAAAATAAACTCAGTTTTTTTGTTTTTTTCGAAGACCAATATTTTTTACATCATGGGAGCATGCTTCTTGTCTCTAAAAGTGAAGCTAATGCCCACAATATGATCATATAAGCTCATTTATTTCTGCTTGTGTGTAAAATTCACAAGCAGTCCACTTGAAATGCTGCATGTGCTCGCGAATGAGCGCGGAAACAAGAGCAAATGTATCTTCAGAGTAGCAGAAATTGACACACACATATGCCCAGGGAGCGTGCGTTGTAGCCGACACAGGAAAAGCATGCGCTATATCAAAGAGGAGCGGGAGCTCCCATGAGCTGCACTGTAGGTCTTTTGTTGGTCCACACGTGTTGCTGCCCTCGTTCACTGGATGTTCTGACTGCCCTGATCTAGTTAATGTTTCCCAGCTGTGGTGTGTGTGTGTGTGTGTGTGTGTGTGTGTGTGTGTGTGTGTGTGTGTGTGTGTGTGTGTGTGTGTGTGTGTGTGTGTGTGTGTGTGTGTGTGTGTGTGTGTGTGTGTGTGTGTGTGTGTGTGTGTGTGTGTGTGTGTGTGTGTGTGTGTGTGTGTGTGTGTGTGTGTGTGTGTGTGTGTGTGTGTGATTTTCCTTGCCTCGTTTGTACCCATGCTTTGAGCAGCTATTTCAGGCCCGTCTGTCTTGTCTAATTGGTCGACTCTTGATCGTTCCCTGGACATTTCAAAACAAGTTGCGCCATTGTTTTCTGTTTATCGTGTTTTGTTATCGAAATTACAGCCCTGGCCTGTGGTAAGAGTCAGAGAAATGACTGTATTGAATTAATGTTTTTTTTGGATCTATGTATGTAGTGAGACTACACAAATCATACCGTGTCGGCTGGACCGTTCCACCTCAGTGTGAAGTCGCGCCAGACAACCGAGAAAACCTAAGCACAAGGGAGCACAACCAAGTATTTCCATAGATACCTCCAGGTGTAGAATACAAAGAAGTGGGATATGCGTTGCGTGAATTATGTGGCAACCAAACAACAGACAAGCTGAGCGCTCTCCACTGTTAACTCGATTACTTAATCGCAGTGACGGTTTATGTTTGACTCATATTTCAGAAGAAATTTTGTTTGTGCTCTTCTTGCGTCAGTGTCTATTTCTAAAAGCCATGGGGCTTAATACAGGTTTTCACAGGTATTTTTGCTTCCGAGCAAAGAGTGGAAAACAGCTGTCGAAATGGCAAGTCTGTAATCATAACTAATTCGTACAACGTTGTAAAGCAAATCAAACTGTGATTAAAAGGACACAGGCTCATACAGATACCAGTTTTGTCTCGTGCCTCAAGCTGTAGTGTTCTTATAACATTTTGGGAAAATACAATTTTTTTTCCATTTCAGATGGCCATATTTTCTTTCTTTCTCTTGCCTGATGATAAGAAGACAGTTTTTGGTGAATTGTGTTTGTCGGACAGTATTTTGTGAGTTCTGTCAGTCAGACGGACGCTCATGTGTTTGTTGCGCTTTGACTTACAAATTGTAACGGTGACACAATTTCAGAGTGAATTCTGAACCAGGCTGTAATTTAACCGGAGTCTCATCGAGTTCAAGCTCGGTCGAGTGGATCTTCATCCTTCACTTCTTATTAGTCGCACTCTCAGCTGCCTTCCAGTCTGTAAATATTTTAATACCAGTTGTAAGGCCAGTTATTAAGGCTTAACAAAAGTAGGTTAAGTTGATGTGGTATGTAGTTCTACAACAGACTATTGTAAATAATCAGCGCTTAGCTTTTTAGCCTGTTGATTTCTTGGACGTCTGTACCAGCTACAGTTGGCTCAGGGCTTCACTATTAAGCGGGATAAGACGCACTCGCTGAACTGTATATTGCCCCATAATTGTCACTCTCCTTTTATTCCGGTTTCCACCTTTTCTGCCAGTTTACGCAGGTTATGGGTTTGAAGACAATGCGTGCATTCTTTCTCTGGGTGCCTCCTGTGGGAGAGAACGCAGTCCGGTGTTTGGGTAGGAATGGATCCCTTCATGGCGACGGCAGGGTTTGTTTTACTGTCAGGTGTGGTGTGACATTAGTAGAAATATTTACCGGTGTGTGTGTATGTGTGCGTGCATCCAGTGTCGATTCAGGTCTGTGCTTGTAGCAGCATGGTCATACGAACACCATAGTAAGGCCACGTTGTTGCAACGTGACTTTGCAGGAGCGAGTAACTGCGGTGTGTGTGTGTGTGTGTGTGTGTGTGTGTGTGTGTGTGTGTGCGTGTGTGCGTGCAACATTGTGTGAGGCGCTCCACTTCCTCCCTGTGCTTCCTCCATTCAGGGAAGGAGGTGGAATAAGAGAGCTGGAGAGGGCAGCAGTTTGTATGAGCAGCCGAGGCATCCGCATGTAAAATTATTCATAATGTTGTGCGGTCAGACGGCAGTTTGTTTGACCCTCTCGTGCCAGGCGGAGGTCAGCTAACTGCTTACTCATCAGTCCCTGGTGCAGGAGAAAGCCATGACCTCAGCGAGAAATTCATCCTCAAAGGAGCCACTCCCTCGCTCACGGTGCCCTTCAAATAAGATAAATGTGGAAGAAGCACATGCATATAAAAAATAGTCTCCTCCTTTAACCTTCAGAGCTTGCTCTTATCGTTTTATAGTAAATAAACATTTCCATTTGTCAAGATGAAATGGTCCTTTTTGTTGAAACAGGAAATAAAGAAACACAAAGCCAGCCAGCCAGTCTGCCGCATGGAGACTGCGATGCTATAATCTGATGAAAGAAATTTCACTTCGCTTTGCTTGTCCTTTCAGTGATACGGTGTGTTCTTCATTTCAAATAGCAGCTGGAAAAAAATAAAAGACGGCAGTGAGATTGTTTCCAAGCCCGAAGACTCTGCTGTTTGTTTTTCCATGAGTGTAACTGAAGTCACTTTGCCAAGGGGATTGTAATTCTTAGGAAATGAACAAAGCTCCCACAATTACAAATCCACACTCACACAAACGGATGAGGCTACTACAATAGAAATATAGTTACTACACGTTTTTAATCCCACCGCACAGTTACATCTGATGAACTGGCATCTGACTGTGCTGCGTGGTCCCTGTTAAGTGTTTTTATTAAGTTGAATTACAACATTTCACTAAATATGCGGCACATTTAATTTAACTTTGGAAATCTTGAGATCATTTGTGATTTCAATCCATTTATCTTAATGGTCACTCAGGCGACTAATAATTTCCTGTTATTCTCCCAGGGAATGCCTCAATGTTGCTAAATCCTTTTGACTCTTTGTTATTGTCACACGTTTAAGTGTTCTGTGGTGCCGTGGTGAGTTCTCCCTCTACATTTGCAGGGGATTTCCATTCACAATCCTGAACCGTGCATTTGAGACTAAACGGTGTTTCTTTATTGATCATCCAGATTGTAGACTGCTGCTGACTGAAATTTATGTTGTTTTTTTTCCAAAATCAAGGTTAGTTTCGTTTGTGCCGTCTTGGCGAAATTTCCTTCCAAGTTTCTATTTGTAATCTTAATCTACGCTCATCTTGAGCAGCTTCACGAAAGCTGCCATGAGACACACACTGTATACAAGATTGCTGCCAAAACTGCTCAGCATCTGAAACATGAAAACCACGTTTACTTTACTCCATCACCATGTGTTATTACCCGTATAGAGCAGTCCCTGAATGGGTTATGACCAAAGTGTTGTGCTGAGCTTGTGGCCCGGTCAGTCAATGCGTCTTTCGTCATTGAGACACGGACTCTCAGCCAGACAGGCGACAACATGTCCAAACCACTGGTGCAGACGCAGCTTTACATGGTTTCATTCTTCTTCCTCTCCATGACCACAGTTTGTTTGCTTCTTTTTTTTCTTCTTCTTCTTTTCTTGGCAGACCCTCCTAAATTCTGCCTTTTACACAGAGATGGCGACAGAGTTAACACAACAGTTTACTCTCTGAGAGAATATATGAGCTCCGGGTCGAGCCTGGAGGGGCTCCTTGCCCCCGCCAATTCTGTCTGCCTCGTCTTTTTCACTCACTCGGCGCAACCCCCCCCCCCCCCCTTCACCGGGCTCGGTCAGCCTTCATGGAACAGAAGCTGTGAGGGGCCGACAGAGACGAACCAAGCAGGGGTCAAGTCCTCCGTGCTGCAACAATGCCCCCAGTCAGAGCCTGTTAGCACATCAGGACTCATCTGTCCTGCACACTGTACTCTGTTTCCCTTCACCTTTTCAAAGCCTGGACCAACCCCCACCGATTTCTCACTGCTCGCTCACTTTCCCGCCCTTTCCTGCCGGCGATATTTTTACATGAAATTGGGCTTCCTGTAATTCTCACTCCGCTTCCCAGTAATTCATGTGTTTCTTGGCCTAGTGAGTTATGAGAGTGTTTGCATTAAGTCGAAGCCAGGCTCTCTTTGGTACTCTTCCAAAATATGCTCAATAATTCTTCGTCACCTCTTTTACAGTGATTGTTTAACTGAATAATGAGTCTGACTCTTCTCTTGTGTCTTTGTCGCTCTCTGCTTGTGCAGTTATGGTGATCGTGCTGCTCCGCTATGCCCACGTCATCGAGAAACATCAGAACTGTGTCCTCAACACGGCGAGTCTCTCCACAGGCTGGATCTGTGCTGCTGGACTCATCATGGTGGGAAATTTCCAGGTACGACCTTTTGGTTTCCTCTTCCTGCAAAATCAAATGTATGTGTTTTGAAGTAAATGGCAAAAACAACGCATTGGACGTGTTCCCGGAAAGGACAAAATTTGGAGGACTTGTAACTCATGTAACCACCACAATGGGGACATTTTCAGTTTTGAATGAATCATCATAGTAATGCACCGTATCGTAACTCTGTCTGCATCCTTATGTCATTCTTTGCATGCTTTCATCTAAAACCCGTCTGGAGCTGAATCTTAACAGTTATGTAGCTCTCTGTGATTGGTTGAATTGGATTCTTTGATGTGTTGAAATCTTGGCACGCACTGTGAAGTCTGCCACGATTTTGTTTGCGTATGACATTTTAGTTCTTGATTGTCTTGACATTGATGGGAAGCAGCTCCATAGTTCTGTGATGCATAATTCAGTATTCATCTGTCGTGGGAATGAGCTTGTAGAAACTTCAGCACTGATTCTCCCGCTGTGGAGCGACAGAGACGAACAGGGACTCGGTGTGTACCGTGGTTGGACTGACATCTTTAGTCAAACTATAGTTTGGAGGTCAAAAGCGTTTTAACAGAGTCTGTGGAGCAGATATTTGGTTGTAGCGCTTCACGCTAAGAGAGCCGTCTTCAGCCTCTTCCCGCTTTTCCTTCGAGGCCTCAGTTGTACAGAACTGTGAGGAATTTTACCGAACGAGCCAGGAGGAAGTGAGTCATCAAATCTGTCCATGCATGGAGAGGAGTCTGGCAGACAGGGTGTGTGTGGCGGACGCCCCATCTATACGCAATTAGGAGTCTGATCCTCATCACTCGTAGAAAATCCTCTCCGACAGCTTGGGACATTTCAGCGGGATAGCAATAACGATTACAAATAAACTATAAAGACCAAAAGAAACAATGGAAATGTGGCCTCAAAATTGTGCAAATATTCAAATTCTTAACCTCAGAAGACTTTAGCTTCATATTCTCATGCAGGCAAACACCATAAACCGTCCGACAGCGAGAAAATAATCCAAGAGATCAAAGAGAATAAGAACACCAGAAACACGGGCTCATGGTAACAAACTGCACTGTTACATAAGGCTGCTGGGGCTTTTCCTGTCAGGCAGCCTGATGGTTTGGACATAGAAATACAGGAATGGATGATGGAGAAGCATATTGCTGCCACACACAGATCCATGAGTGTGAAATGTGTGAAACAGAAGGACGGGGTGCAGAAAGTATGAAGAGCAGAGAAGGTGAACTGACCCCTCCTCTCCCTATTTAGCTCTAAAGTAGATGAGAAGATCTTTAGATGTTTGTGCTAAATACAGCTTTATTTCTTTGGCGGTTTTCAAAACTGTTAGAAACGACAACAACAAAACAAAGGAGCTTAGAAGAATAAAA
The DNA here is from genome assembly GCF_963383615.2 of Lipophrys pholis. Lineage (NCBI taxonomy): Eukaryota > Metazoa > Chordata > Actinopteri > Blenniiformes > Blenniidae > Lipophrys > Lipophrys pholis. The sequence continues at coordinate 11,860,605 of NC_137642.1, read as the reverse complement.
AGAATATACCAAAAAAATTATAACCTTAGACGGAAATATCCGAAATCGATAAAATCCACATAATAAAAGTGAGTTCTAGGGAGAGAATCGGGCTCATAAGGAGTCAAAAGCTGTCATAGATACAAAGGAGCCTGGCTCTTTAAGGATTTGAGAACAAATGAAAAAAAAAACCTCTTAAATTCAGAACAAGGACGCGTGTAATGTGGTCAGTTCTTCACCTGCATGTGGAAAGTCCTCTCGTGAGGTCATCTTTGTAGGTTATATTGACAGAATCTGGAGTAAAGGGAATTGCAGCATCGTAATCTGGAAGATATCAAAGCATGAATTACATTTTTCATTTCAGCAGGGCTAAGCAATGATCTGATACTGCACAACCTTGTTGAACAAGAAAAAAAGTTAGCAACAAGGGTGCAGACCTCCACATATATACATGCATGAAGAATATGAGAAGGAATGTGTATAGCTTGGGTGTTCAGGTTTTCATGACGATTTCATATTTGAAGTCATCCACCTGTAAAAGGAAAAAAAAAAACCTAAAACTTCATTTGAGTGTGATACACAGCTGTGTGTCGCCTTCAAGCTTCATCAGTGAAATCACATTTGTTGAATTCTTCATTCAAAGTCAACTGAAAGTATTTGTGGCGATGATTCATCCCATTTGAGATGTTGGAAGGCCTTCGCTACAACAGGTGTGGCAATAACGGCTCAAAGTCGTTTCACATTGTTGTTTCCAGTAAATGAAAACTGAAGCTGATCAGTGTTGCTTGTTCTCACACGTCCGTCCTCACTCCTCCTGTCGCCCTGTCCACTTTGCATCGCCAAAATACTCACCCGTTTAGAAACTGTGTTACAGTGAAGGATGCACACTCATTGCACGCTCACATGTATCTCTCTGACCTGAGTCTCTAATGAGTGTGAGCTCTGTGTGACTACTCTTACTATTCATTTATGCAGGCAAGCTGTTCAGTGTCGGCCTGCAGCGACTGATTTATCAAGCCGATCTTGTTTAGTCATCAAGCTGTACTTTATGTAATGACAAGTATTGCAGTCCGAGACCTTTGGGAATGCAGTGAGAATGGATAAACCTGCAGTTTGACCAGTGACTGATGGGGAAAACGGCCATTTTTCTGCAGTCCGTTCTTTACTGCATTTTAATATTCCTCCTTTTTTTTTTCTTTTCCCAACTCGCCTTTATTGCATCTGAATTAGCCTCACTCCCACTACACAGTCCTGAGACACCACTCAGACCAAGTGTGAAAATGTCCCAGAAATTCAGCGGCAGAAGTGAATTTGTCGGCTTGAAGCGTCACTCTAGCCAGCAGGTAATGACTGCATGTAACGACCAGGCAGCAAGCAAACACTAAACCTTACGACTGGCGCAGGTCGCCGTACTTTCAGTCCAGCTGTGTGCGTGCTTTACATTCCTCACAGTTTTGTAAACCCAAGTAGACGTCCTCCAAGTGCTGAGTACTCTAAAGTCAGATGTTGAACTGGGATAAGGATTTTTGTCGCTCTGCAGATGGAATCACCAGAGCAGCTCTGGTATATAATCCAGTACGAAGGAGAACAAAAAGGTGGTTGTGTGTGTGTGTGTGTTTTATTTTTTGGGTGTGTTAAGTAACACTTTGGCAGCACTCAGACCCCACACGGTGCCTGTGTGAAGAAGTTGGGACTGGATGAAGATAAGATGCACAACACGAATAATTAATTATGTAAAAGTACGGCATCGACTAATTCTGTTTGAAATCTACGTCTATTATTTTTTCCTGCTATTGAAAGATTCCATGTAAATGTTGAACTTTTTGAGGTGTAGGTTTTTACCTTGATACGTCTGGAAATGTTATTTGTCACTTTGAGGATTAGCCCACTGCTCAAGAATGTTAAGTATGTACTAACCAGGTCACTGGACAAATGGCTTAGATGACAAAACTGAAAAACTTCTATGCTTTTGCTCTAAAAAAATGCCGGAGAATTATGTGGTGCAGGGAGACGTTTTTTCACTAAACCGGCCTAAACTGTTTAGCGTTGGCCAGGAAAAGGATTTTTTTTTTCTTCATCTGCCTAAATGAGTCTTTAGATGAGGTTTTGGGCTTTGGGTAATGTGCCATTGAATCTGTTATCTCTGTGTGTATGTGTGTGTGTACGTACTGTTCAGTGAGAGCTGTGGTCACATGCTCCTGACCAGTTCTTTTGTGTATTGTTTCTTATCGTTCTTGTGACCAGCAGGGGAACGGAGGCACTCTGTTGTATTGCAGCTTGGAGCCGCTCTGTCACTTCTTCTTCTTTTCCTTCTAACTTAGAGACTCTAATCAGCTTCCAGCTGATTGTTACACAACTCAGGATGATCTGAGTCTGCCTGATGTGGTCACTGTGATTATTCCCCATATGGTGTTGTCCTTTTTCACTGTTTGTTTCTGTCTCCTGCCACACCAGCGACCGTCTTTATTATCGTCTTTCTCATTTGAACTCATTCGTCTTCACACCTCTCCCTCTTTCTTCTCCCCTTACATGGCAGGTGGATAATGCCAAAGTCCTCCACTATGTCGGAGCCGGCATCGCCTTCCCCACCAGTATGCTGTTTGTGTGCCTACAGTCAGCGCTGACCTACCGACTGGCCAAGACCCAGGGGGAGTACAATTTGGCCCACCTCCGGCTCTGCATGACCCTGCTGGCCTTGGTAGCCTTGGTGCTCAGTATCCTTCTCAGCTCTTACCAGATGGCTGCCTCCGAGGCTGTGAAGTGCATGAAATTAGCACATTGTTCGGTCAGATACACACAGGAAAGTAGTGGGTATAATCCTGTCTTCTGTCTTCATGGCACTCCGTGTACAGCCACGCAGGAGGGAAGCTCTGTTTTACATGTCGCTCAGTTCAGTGAAGTTTCTATAAGTTCAAATGAGCCGGTTGACTTCCTCAGGACGATTTTTGGTTCCTTTGTTGCTGAAACTAAAATAACTTGTTGAGAAAGACTTATTGACTGAAACTGTGCGAAAAGCGTGTCGGAGAATGGCGAGTGAAACGAAACACATTGTTTTCCTTCCTTCCCATCGTGCAACCACATCCACAACCATAAACTGTCAAAAAAGATGGTCCATGATTACCTAAAGACAAAATATCCTGATTGCCCCCTGGTGGCTGGTTGGTTGTATTATAGGTCAAAATGAAGCAAATGAAATATGAGCTCGAATAAATCAGGCAAAGTAAAGAGTCGTACTGAAGAGTTGCTATTTATAATCGGTTCATCTTCATGATCTGCAGCACTGCTGTGTGAAGCAATAGTTTGCTAATGGGACTGATGGGAGCGTGTGTTTGGAGCTCCATGTTGTGGTTGTCTATATTTATATAGAGTTTATACGTACACACACCTGAGATGTTCACCAATACAAGCCTTAAAAAAAACTTTTCTGCACACAATGTGGTTTGTTTAAGACAAGTCAAACAAACGTCTGCCATCATTCCAAAATGTGACCAAAACAACCCCTCTGCTATCAGACAAACTTGCGCTGCGAGACAGCCCTCCTGATGCATTTGATTCAAACAGTTTATCCTCTGCAGCTTCAGCCCCTCTCTCTTCACTTCTCCTTAACCCATACTTCAGGCGGAGTGTTTTTCTGTCAGGAGAGTTTCGTCCTGCAACACGCGTCGGCCATCTTTGAATGGGTGTTCTGCGTCATCATCATGCTGTTCTATGGGACCTTCGCCTTTGAGTTTGCCGGCATGTCGGGCGACACCATGGCGGTGCTGGCCCGGGGAGGCTCCCTGGGACCTGCTGGGAGAGAACACAAGGTGGACACGCTGGCGACGCTGGGAGGGGGCGCTCTACACAGCCAACCGCATCCCCACCAACCTGAAAACGTGTCCATCATGTAGCCTGCCGGCACATCTCCCCGCCACACAGTTGCCTTCTTTTATTCCTTACAAACTCTGGTTGGCCAATGAGTTTAATTACTCATTTTCGGCCACATTCGCCTGAAGCTTTGAGATGAAAGAAAAACAAAAAACAGGCCAGTGCAGCAGCGGCGGCGGCGGCGGTCTCGTGGACCGGCTGGAGCCGTGGAGAGCTCAGTTTGACTCGTGCTCACATCAGACTTTGTGTCTGCAAAGAACTTCATTGCGTTTTGCACATTGCTCAAGGGTGAAACCAAATGTTCTCCTAACTCTCAGTCCTGTCGTCTGCGACCAGCAGAGGTGGACTGTTAACCGGGAGAAGAAAAATGTACTCTTGACGTCCTCCGAACCGTCTCAGTCTGGCCCCGGCCTTGTGTCTTTGGAGGTGACTACCACGCTGGTTTCATTTGATGTAAAATAGCGAAGGCTGCTGGACAGCCCAGCCGTCCGTTTTGCAGCAGAGAGCAGATGGTGTGTGAGTGTTACGGCGGTAGCGAGGGTGGAGAATGGACGGAAGCAATAAATGCAAAGAAAATGTGTCAGACAGAGAAGTACAGAAGTATCCGAGTCAATCCTGGAGACGGCGAGGGCAGCAGTCCGTTTTTTACAATCAAGAAGAAAAAAAAAGTACTTATTACAAACGCAGCCCTGTTAATTAAAAGCTCAATCCTTTGTTATTGGTTTTAAAGTTTTATTGAGTCTGTATACTCACCTTCATGCCAAAGATATACAAATGGGTAAACTAAAGATACAGATTTACTCTATTGGAGTTGCTTGGCTGAGACTAAATGGAAGGTAAACACATTTTTCGAGGTGGACATCAGGGCGTTAATGTGCTCTGTTGCCCTGACGTCTGTGTGTATGCACAGATGTTGGCTGTAACAGCCGCTGTCCGTTTGTTCTGTGGTCGAGAAATTGCTCAAAACCATTTCTGTTTGATCAAGCAACTCCACATATGCTCACCTCACATTATTTTTAACCTATCCATGGGAGCCACGTCCAGAACACTTTGGGCTCTGTGTGTCTGGGTGTTTTACCTGACATGTCATGTCTTTAGTTTTAATGACATTCAGAACAAGCAGTGGACCAGGTGCTTTTTAAAGACAATTCCTACAGCCGAGTGTTACCTAAAGATTAGGAGCAATACAGTGGATCGATACCAAACCCGAAACAATTAAGGCTTCTTCCCAGTGGATGAGGGGTGATGCAGCATCCAGAGGCCGAGAGCGGAGCAGCTAATTCAAGACAGAGCTCCGGGTTTATTGAGTTTAGTGGCGACGCGTCACACGTGTTTTCAGGTCCTGCAGATGGAGTTCTGCCTCCTATTATGCCTCATCAAGGACGTGGAGGAGGATGAGGAGAATGTTGCTCCACCTTCTTGCTTTTTCTTTGAACCTCTACATAGTTTTTTTTTGGTCAGTCTGTCTCGCTGGTGCAGCGGGACAAAGGGAACATAAAGGGCGACTGTGACACAACGTGTGCTGCCTCTGTGCTGCCGTACAGCATGTAGCCAAATATCGGTCCGTCAGTGGCATTGGTGCTAAAACACAAAACGGCCTTATCCTGTGCAGTGATGGAGGCTACATCGGATGAATAAAAAGCAATAATTTGAGAAAGGGCTGCAGTCACTGCCTGCTAATAGAGGGAGCAGGGACAGAAGGTCCCAGCGAGTGCCAGGAATACTAATGTGTGCAGAAATGCTCCTCCGTCACAATCACTGTTGGTTACTGTTCATATCTTTTAAGAAATAGTCAGCGTCCCTGTGTATTATTAACACGCTTTTGAGGGAGGCAACCTAGGCAATCGGAAGCTTTAAATGGGCAAGGCTCAGGTTAGTCGGCTGCCGTTGCTTCCCCCTCAAACCACAGCTGGCCACATGGTCCCGTGCCAGCGTTCCGAGTGCCGGTTGTTTTTGTTTTTTTTTATTGCAAATTGTTCACAGTTTCACAGTCTGTTACATAAAAGCTTTGAAGTGAATCCACTGTCAGGCTGAATGTATTTTTACACCCCCCCCCCCCCCCCCCCCCCCCCCCCCCCCAACATGAAGCTGGAGCACAGTCAGACAGCTGTGGTGTTTGAGGCACCGGTCGCTCTCTGCCTCCCTCTGCTTGTCAGAAAGTGTACTGTAGGCCATTTGTGTGGAAATCTGATCTGTGCTGTTTTTCTTGGGTCAGCTCACAGGAGGTCTTGTTTTCTACTTTAATAATTACACATGCTCGTAGCCCCAGCCAAGAATGTTAAGTTCGCTGCAGTTTGAGGCCAAATCTGCTTTTGTTTTACTTCAAAAAAACGAGCTTCGGTCACTTGTTGCGGCTTCAGTTTGTCTTACCGTTCAGCCTGTACATGACTTTTTTTCCGTTAAGATTTGATGAAGCCTAAAATTCTCAGTCCAACGAAGCTGCTGCTCATGCACAAAGCGTCTTTGCTAAAACCGTGGCATTGCACTTCAGATTTTATGATACAAATCCAGCAGCATCTTCAGTCAAACTAATCAAATATAGGTTATTTTGAAGTTGTTTTTTTAAGTCGCTGCATTGCTCGCTTGACGTCTTGTGCTTTACTTCAGTTTTTATTTCTTTCTTGTTTATGGATCTGTCTGATCTTTGCACTCAGGAAAATGTTACATCACCAGCTGCACCGTTTGAGTCAAAGCAGAGGAAACTCTGCTCGCGTCTGCCTTCTCTGGTCTTTTGTTTCCACCCGTGTAAATTACTTGAGTTTTTTTTTTTTTTGTGTGTCTGTGTAGCGTAGGTTGCAACTGCTCCTGTCACAGTTTCTGTGACTGATGATCAGCCGTGATGCCATAGAATATTTTTGATTAATCAACACTTTGTTCAAGCTGCAAATAAAAGCAAGCCTTTCTGTCGTCAGTTGCTTGTGAGAATGCTTATGCTGCTCACGCACACGTGGTTAAATATCGGCAAAAAAGAAGAAAAAAAACCCATCAAGCTTACTTTTGCAATCAGTTAACCATTGGTGAGAGCATTCTCACAAACTAACCCGTAAACCTCACAACAATCTCATCTCACCCTCAGCTGAACGGCAAAATGCTCCTTGTGCCTTATGTATTCTTTTGATAATGAAAACCAAAGAGGTTTAGGCTCCTAATTCTATTTTTAAAGTCCTATGATTGTATACATATATATATGCCTTAATGTTCAATAAATAAAAATTAAAAAAGAGCTGCCTACAGTTTGATTGTGTGTGTGTGTGTGTGTGTCAGGACTGTGTTGTTGAAGGGGTCAGACATTGGTTCATAACTTTGATTGTCTTTTTTTAAATTTATTTTTTATTGTTTAATTATTTACAATGTCCAGTTTCTCTGATAATGACGTCAATAGGAGGTGACACTGATGGATAAAACCGAAGAAAAGCTCCCGTACAAAAACATCGGTGACAGTAGATAAAAGCCTGAGCTTCACACATCAACTTCATTTTCATCAAGCAGAAGTATCTAAACCCACTTTTGTTTTTTTTTTGTTTTTCTTACTTTAGATCTGGATTTAGAGTAACTTAACAATACAAGACATTTTTAAAAGGCAAATATTTGATTGCATTCATTTTCACACATTAAGGAAGAAATCGGCAAAACAAAGTCTATGATACAGACGGAGAAGACTGTAGGAAATGAGAGGAAATCAGCATAGAGCAGCACAGGCTCCGGACACTAAGAATGCTGCCATGTTAAGACATCAGTGGTCCACTAAAGGCGTCAACAGTTTGATAAAAAGAAACATCGATTCACAGTCGGGTGAAGATTAAGACTTTAAAAATATTTGAGTCACATTTACAAGCCTGCAGGTAAAATTCAAAAATAAAAGAAATACAGAGGAGACGAGGATGGAACGCAACTTCCCTCTGAGCATAAAAGTGGAGCAGATGGAAAATATGAAAAACGTAAAACTAAATGACTGTAACATAGTTTAAGACATCCCGCTGCGGTTTGATGACCTGTCCTCTTGAACAACAGCGATTGCAAGAGTGCAAACAGCTTCCTGAGGCACTTGTTACAAAATAGGACTTTTTTTCTTTTTTTTTTTTTTTTTTTTTTAAACAGTCCTAAAGAAAACGCTCTGTTCTAAAGACAAACGTAAAAAGTAGTAATTACACTGCTGAATTGTTTTTGGTAATAGCATCTTCAAAAGAAAACGAAGCACTGATGTTGTATATCACTGATTCCCAAATCAGATCTTTGATTTAATGACTGTACACACTTATAAGCACTGATAGTTGTTTTCTGATCTGGGAAGGAAAAACAAACAAAACATTAGATACTGAGATGTCCTCTTCGATGTCTCTCTTCTCACCGGGAGGACGTGTCCGTTGGTGGCTACAGCCACTCTGGAACATAATTACCTCCGTATCTCTTTAAAGCTGATTTATTCTAACTTTGGCTTTAGTTCTATCGTATTGAAAAAAAAAAGTCCTATCAGTTGGTAAAGCCCGTGAAGAGGCCTCTGGTTCAGCCTCCAGGGGGGATCAGGACAGGCAGGTGGAGTACCTAGATGACAATTTTTTTGGGAACTTCCCAACTAAACTCTGGTCGGCCAAAGTGGCCGTAAGAAGCTGTATTCTGGTAGATGGGCCTCTTCAGATTCAGTTCCCTGTGGTGGAAAAGCGACAACACGGGGTGAGGAAAGGACAGGAAACACCTCAACAGTCAAAAAAACTAGACAGATTTTGTTGTTTTTGTTGTCTTTTCATGTAGAGAACAGAGATTTATATCATAATATCAATAAGAATAAAATGACTGAAGCAAATCTTAAACACTAATCGAGTGTTAAATGGGTCTTGCCTCCATACAAAAATAGATGAACAAAATATATCTCAAAACCACCAATCTAATAAACTAGTGCCACCTGGTGGCCAAATGGAGAATAAACCAGTCGAACTGCACAGGAACTGTATTAGCGTTCAGTGATACTTCATGCAAGAATCTAATGAAACAAAATAAAGTATTAAAAAAAAATATATATATATTTATATATGTTTACCTGACGATGACTCCCGGCCGCAGATCGAAGTTCTTGTTGACGATGTGGAGCAGCTCCGACTCTGTTTTCTGAGAGGAACCGTAGGTGAACAAAGAGATGGACAGCGGCTGGGCCACTCCGATAGCATAAGACACCTGTAACGCAATAAAGAGTTTCATCCTTGGCGTGCCTCAGCCTGGTGCATGTGTTGGATGGGTTGATGGTCGAAGCTGTGCACTCACCTGAACCAGAACTCTCCTGCACAGTTTTGCTTTGACCAAAGACTTGGCCACCCAGCGAGCGGCGTAGGCAGCGGAGCGGTCCACCTTTGAGAAGTCTTTGCCGGAGAACGCGCCGCCTCCGTGAGCTCCCCACCCTCCATATGTGTCCACAATGATCTTCCTGCCTGTTACTCCAGCGTCACCCTGTCGGTTGGTTGAAAAAGAGAAGATGTTTTTCCTTTTTCTTTCTCTTAGTTTGACCACTCATTTTCTGTAATTGCACGTTAAGGTCACCTGTGGTCCGCCAATGACAAAGCGGCCGCTTGGCTGGAGGTGATAGATGGTTTTATCGTCCAAATATTTGGCAGGAACCACAGCTTTAATCACCTGAGCGGAACGATTCAGTGTTAGAACTTGATTTTCTAAACAGCGGGTCAGTCAGAGCTCAGTGCGTTCACGAGGCCGTACCTTCTCCTTTAGGACGCTCTGCTGCTCCTCCAGCGAGATGCAGTCATCGTGCTGGACGGAGATCACGATGGTGTGGATCCTTTTGGGAATCACAGCTCCGTTCTTTTGTTCGTAATGTACTGTAACCTGTCGGACGAGCAAAAATCACAAATCGGTGAGAACGCAAAAGAAAATAAAAACATTTTGGAAACTTTTTATGGACTAAAAGTTCAATTCATTTCTATTTCTTGATGTTCTAGTGACCCACATTTCCTCACCGGATGATTGATATTCTTACAAAGGCATTAGGACGCGATCGACTTGCCTGTGTTGCAGCAAACAGTCTCACCTGTGTTTTAGAGTCCGGACGCAGCCAGGGGACGACGCCGGAGCGTCTCAGTTCGGCCATCTTTGAGTTGAGCTTGTGAGCTAAGACGATGGTGAGGGGCATGCACTCCTCTGTCTCGTCTGTGGCGTAGCCGAACATCAGACCCTGCGGAGGAGACAGAGGGGGTCAGGGGTCAGGCAGGGTGCAAACTCCACAAATCATCAGGTTAAAAAAAAAATAGCTGTTAAATGTGACTATAAGTCATTTTTTTTAAAAGAGCATGATTTAAAACAGAATATAACAAAAAAGATATTTTAGTAGATATGGAAAATTCAAAGTATAAGTAGAAATACTAAGCAGTTGATCTACTCTGGACAGGTCCCCAGTTGATGTACAAGTTTGTTTTTAGTTTAAAAATGATCTTGTTACATCTTAGAGGCCATTATTTAACTTTATAACTTGCTATTTATATAATCAGAGTGCAATTGTGAGGAAACTGTCAGATTCCCTGGATATTGTTACGGATGTGAAAGAATTGACCTTTGGAGATGAGCTGCAATCATTTATGTGTGAAAGCTTCTTCCACACAACCGAAAGGCTTCGCGGGAATTTACTCAAGTACTACACTTCAGTACACACGAAAGGAAAATGCTCATTTTATTCTGTGTCGCTTGTTTCCCCATAAACTGCCTTTTGTTAACATTTTCTGGAAATAACAGTCGACGCTGTTACTTTTCTGAAGGAGAGTTTACCGGACAAATCTTTTTGTCATGTTTCAGAGAGCAGGAGATTTAGTGAGTTGATACATGATGTGTTTATCAAATACTGAGTCACACTGTCATGTTTATTTTGTTTGTCCGTGTTTAACTGGAATGACATTGCCCTGTTGCAACATACGTACCTGGTCTCCTGCTCCAATGTCCTCCTCCTGTCTGTCAACATGGACCCCCTGAGCAATGTCTGGACTCTGCTGCTCCAGAGCCACCAGCACATTACACGTCTTGTAATCGAAACCTGAACAAAGTCAACGGCAGTCAGACATCAGGCAGCGGGAGGCAGGCGAGAGATTTTCCTTCTCTCGCGTGTTAAAAACTGTTGTTTCACCTTTGTCGGAGTTGTCGTAGCCGATGTGTCTGATGGTGTCCCTCACCACTTTCTGATAGTCCACGTTGGCCCGGGACGTGATCTCGCCACAGAGCAACACCATGCCAGTCTTACACACCGTCTCTGTCAACGCCATCAACGCAACATTACACATACAGTTGTGTTAAATATCTTGTTTCAGATTCAATCTGACACCATAACTCTATTCGCTGACACTTTTCATCCTTTGGAAGCTCAAATGTTATGCCTGAAACAAGTGATAATCTCAAAATTGATGATTTATTCAAGTGAGACACTGAAGCATGCAGTGTATGTTAGTTTTAGATAAAGTACTTCACAAGTTAAAATGTCCAAAATTCGCTTCTTCGGGCCATTCATTGAATGACTAACCCTTCTCTCTCTCTCTCTCTCTCTCTCTCTCTCTCTCTCTCTCTCTCTCTCTCTCTCTCTCTATCTCTCTCCTGGTTCACTTACCACAGGCCACTTTGGCATCGGGGTCCTGCTTCAGATGTGCGTCCAGGACGGCATCACTGATCTGGTCACAGATCTTGTCTTTAGAGAAACACAAAGCAGAGACTGTGCTGTTAGAAAGTCAGAGTTACACTGAGATGAGGCTCTTGTTTGGAAAGCTGGACAACAGCTTCAGAAACTTTGGCGTCAATATGACGTTTGGTGTGATACTGCATACTGTACACACTATTTAAACATGATGACGTTACCGTGAGAATCAATGTAAACTGAGGATATATCACTGAAAGGTTGGCCATTATCGTCTCAGACAGACACTGTGTTGGACTGAGTTTGATCCACGTGGTTTTGTGTGCAGCAGCCTAACAATGGCCACAGTGTCATTCATCCCCTACTGAGGCAATGCGATGCACAGGTTACATCAGAAACAACATCTGGCTGCATTAATGCTGCGGCAACTGTTTTTACCTGTTTATCTTAATGCCTGGACAGTAAAAAGCGGCCGCTATCTGTGGGAACAGCGCAGGCCTCCGAGGTGTGTTATCAGGGATGAAAGGCGTTTTCTGCAAGGTCGCACATCTTTGTGACTGGTACATAAAATGTAAGGTTCAATACAAAAACATGGCTTCAAATTTAGACTGCCTTTCATGTAATACATGGATGAGAAATGTTTTTGGATCCACATATAAATGAGTTTACAAGTTTTTTTTCAACTGCTGAATGAGTTTAATATATCTTTAATAAATCTTCACATAAGGCCAACCTTTACATCCAAAAAAGCTGGTAATGATTGAAGAGACGAACTACCCCGCAGAGCGGCTTTACATAATACATGAATCATTATCTATGTAAATCTGCACACCTGCATTTACTACTATCGATTTAGTTCGGAGGACTTTGTGAAGTTACATATTTGTGAAGCGATAACGACACATTGACATGGGTAGGGGGGGTGGGTCTAAAGACCACGGTGGTCAGGACAGAGTGCACTTTAACGTCTGACATTGGGTTTGAGGTCAGATGGGCTGTCTTACTTGTGTGTGACGGACTTATTAACGAGTCAAACTTCTTCTCATCGACATTAAAACATTTGGTTGAAGTGCAGCGAACATAGAAGCATCACACAGCTTTCGAAGTCTCAAATGTGAGAAAATGTCTTGTGAAGCAGCTTAAATAACACAGAATTTTCATTACAGGTTGTTTTATTTGCTTTGTTCATTTAAGAAATGACAAACTTGTGTCGGCCCGTTGCTGTTTCCCATATTTGACACCTTTTTTTCTCTTCAGCATGCAACCTTACACACACACACACACACACAGCTGCCCATCAGTGAGTGTGGGGGGGTGGTAAACACATGTTGCTGTGAATGGAATACCAGCCACGCTCGGAGAGTAGTAACGCAGCACAACAAGTTATTCTGGACATGTAGTCCAACTTGTGTCAAGGTTAAACATGTGGGTGTCTTCTTCACGATAAAATAACAATACAGTCAGGATATACAATTACTATCTGAATATATTCAATTAAAACTTATTTTTTTTGAATGTTTTTGTGGAAAGACAGATGTTGAATTTCAGCTGCTGTGGAGTATTCATATATCCAGAAACATGTGACCACAGGTGAGTTCACAGGCAGTTGAAGTTGGCGGAAGACTCACCTGGATGTCCCTCTCCTACTGACTCTGAGGTGAACATGAAAGAACCATCTTCCAAAAGATCACCCATCTTGCCTACAGGTGATCTGCAAGGTTTATCTCAGTTCCCCAACCAGTGAGCAGTCCACACAGGTCTGAAGGTGGATTTATATTCCTGCTGCTTCTCTACACCAGAGAAATAAAGACCGGGAGGCCAACAGCCCTGCAGCCAATACACATGGTGCAATATATATGGCTGGGGGAACACACACACACACACACACACACACACACACACACACACACACACACACACACACACACACACACACACACACACACACACACACACACACACACACACACACACACACCCTGTGTGAATCCACGGGACAGTCCATTCCAGGGGGGAGTGGATGATGGGAGGGAATTTCAGCTCATGGAAACCGCTTGTTGTTAACCCCTTGTGTACAGCAGGAAGCCCAAGTGTGTGTTTATAGTCGCCCTTTACTTTGACAGCTATACTTCAGGGTGTGATGCTGAGTAGAGGCACGGTCGTGTAAAGATGAGGGTTTCCCCCTCCAGGTTGGTCACCCTGGAGGCAGCTGTGTCTGCGGGGTCCCAGCCATGTCAGGACCACCTATAGACACAGAGAAAGAAAGAAAGAAAGAAAGAAAGAAAGAAAGGTGGCTGTTATCACCAGCACAAATGATGCAATTGCTCCTGTTTACTTCATCTGAGCAAAATCAGCTGTGGTAGGAGGTGATTCTGACATATGAGTGCAAAACATGCAAAGCTGCATTTCTGTCAATTGACTGATCAGAGGGGAATTAACCAGCAGGTATTTTATTGACACATGAACATTGTAAAACACCTTTGAAACAAAAGTACCAAATAACTGAAATACCAAATAGCTTCATATTATGGAATAGAAGAATTTGAGGATTTTTCTGGTTTTACATTGTGAAGTGCATCACTGGAGATTAGACGTTTTAGTGGTACTTCAAGAGGGCATTACTATTTACAATTTTAATTCTGTACCTCCAGTAAATTGTAATTTCTTTTGGGGAAAAGTGATTGACTTTTGATGTTTAATCAAGTAAAGAAAAGTCATATTTATTAATAACTAATTTCCTCACAAGTTACAGCCCTTTAAAACTAATTTGAGGTCGGGGTTGTGTCTTTGACACCTTGACCATTGATGTGTAGTTGTGGGGTCTGAATTGAGGGTTGTGTGATCATGGATTTATGAAAAGTGGTATGCATATAGAAGGCCAATTGTCCTGAGAAAAATCAATGTTTCATAGCAGATCTTGCAGGCACAGTTTGTTATAGCAAAGAATCGGTCTGTCATAAAGTATCTCAAAACTGTACTTAGTTATATTTAAGGAAAATTACCCTCTGTCACTTGAAATGTTAACCTGAAAAATAACTGTATATTGATTTTATTAATAGATAAAAGAAAGAAAAAAAATCTGTATTTCAATACAACCCAATGTAATTAGTTGCTCTCGGTCACTATCAGTAATTAGGTTTGGGGCAGACAGTCACCTGTTGTCTAAATGTGCTTTTCCATCTAAGTCCCAGCCTGAGGCGCTCGTCTTTGTACACAACCGCAGAAAGTAGCGCGTCATTTCCTGCATGAAGATCAAATAATGAAGATGAGCCCTTCAGATATCTGAGAGCCTCTCAGGTGTGTTTGTGTTTTTTGCAGATAATCCGAGACAGTAAAGGACTGTTTCTGCTTACAAGCACGCACGCAGTATATATGTGTAAGAGTAAATATACACTTGTACAATCACATAGACTTTGAACCTCAACACACTGGAAAGCTCAGCCTGAAGTCACAGATATACGTGAATCTCTTTGCTGTTACCTGAACAGAGAAACATCTGATTTCAGTTGGTGTTGTGTTGGCCTCATGAGAAGAGAATTTTAACAAGCTAAATTGATGGCTTTCTTACTCATTTACAAGAGATCGGACCTGAATAATAAAAAAAATAAAAAAATTAAACAGTTTCACTCTAAATAGTTAAAGTTACAATAATTGATTGTCGATTGAAACTTGAATCCACATAGCTAAAATGAATGAGCAGAAACAATTGCAAACAAAGGCAAATATATAGGTATTATAGTTTGAATGGTTACAGTTTTGTACTAAAATAGTACAGTTAATTAGTTGAGATAGTAAACTAAAAGGAGGGATTTTCATGCCAGTGTTAGAGAGGACAATTCTCTGTGCCTCCAAATTATAGTAGATGGCCCAGAGGCCAGAGAATACTTATGTATTCTATTCTATTCTATTCTATTCTATTCTATTCTATTCTATTCTATTCTATTCAAGGCAGAGAACACATTTTTGCTGTGTATTTTTCTTGCATATGTCAATAACACATTCTTCTTTTTCCTGTTCCTCTTAACAACCAGCCATTTCTGTGATTTTCTCTTCTGGTAAATGTTTATTAATAACTAAAATGTTTTGAAAGTTGATTCCTTGATTAAAGTAACAACTTGTGAGCAGATTAAGTTAAAAGAAAAGGTTAAACAGTTGAAACATGTTAAGTAAAAGAAACCATCTCGTAGTTGGAAAAGTCAAGTCTATTGTCAAGTTTTGAAACTGCAAAGCTCCTCATTTGAAGTTTTCAGTAGAGACAGCGGTACGCAGGGACACAGAGGTCAGAGGTAGGAGATCCTTCACCAACATGAACTCGATCAAACTGGAGAAGACCTGAGAGTCCTCCCCAATGTTTACAGGGGCAGGGAGCCAGTCCAATGGCAAAGTGAGCGACCTCCGGATGATACACCACTGTTTGTTTTGGACCAACAACAGTCTGCTGGCCAGGATGAAAACACTCAAGACACCGCATTGGTAACATGTGCACACGTGAACTTTGAGAACTGTGTGGTTTTGCCTTGAAGAGCTGGTTAATGAGTGATCAGGATTTTTTTCACCCCCCCCCCCTTTAACAAGATAACTATTATCAGAGCTTCAACAACATGTCAGACTGAAGTATGAAGCAGGGACAGTGTAAATACATGAGGACGACTGAGCAAAGCTCTTAAACTGATTATAAATGAAGTCATGCTAATTAGAATTTGCATATATATCAATTACTTATTCAAAGTACATTTAAAAGGAAAAGTAAAGGTGAATGTATTAGTAAATTCCGGTTTAGGTCCATTGATGTTTTATAATACTTCATTATAGTTAGGGTGGAGGTTTTCCTGGCGCTGTCCCAGCTAGCGATGGGTGAAGGCTGGATACACCCTAAATAGGTCGCTAGCCCATCACAGGTTGAACACAGAAAGACACAATTACAATCACACTCACATCACACAGAGAAAACTGAAGCACCAGGAGAACACCCCAGGGAGAACATGCAAACTCTAAACAGAAAGGACTCCAAGCTCAACCTTGGACTTGAACAAAGGACATTCTCACTATGAGGTGAGAGTACTTTCCATTGGGTGATATTATTTTATCACATATATAAGTTGCTCCCTAGAAGCTGCACTTCATACGTTGAACTTTGCGACTGAAGTATTTATTGTTGATGATTTATTGCACTCACAAATATTTAATTTCCTTACAACAGCTCCATAACAACAAGGATGTTTTGACACAATAACAGTGGCAAAGGTTTTATAATGATGACTTGTAATAATGTCTGATTTGTCACTGCAGTATATACACATAATGATACTCATCCGTTGCATTTACACCATGTCAGCAGTCTGAATGTGCTCTACACTGTTTCTAGTCCATTCATCAAAAACATTCACAGTGGAGTGAAGTGCATTACCAGATATGAAGTGGTTACAGCTGCCACTCTTCTCTATCTGAGTTCAACAGGTAGAGTGACAAGTTGAGGAAACCTGCTCAGGAAACACTATATATAAAGTTCAAATCCCCCCGAACCTTTGTCCACACAGTCATTGGGGCCCTCAGATTATGAAAATGATAAAACAGACTTGCTTCACTGGGTTTAAATCTTCATCTTCTAGGGAAACCTCAGTGGCCACCTACCCAGTGTGGGCATTACAGTCTGTTTATGTCATGGTCAATTTATCCAATCCCAAATCATTTTCATAGAAAATCTGCGGGACAGCGTTTCCTCCTTCCACCTGATTGGCTGTGTGTAAAGTGTGTCACACCGAACCCCGGTGTCGCACAACTTAAAAGCCGGGGTCAGGGTTTCAGGGTTACGGGGCAGTTTAAGGGCGGGTCAGACTCAAACTTGACCAAACAGGTTGAGATAATGAACTGTAGCAGCGATGGGGGCCGTTAACACCTGTTTGTACTTCCTCAGGTTCAAGGACACACAGTGAAGTGCCGTCGTTTGCCTCTGTGCTAGTTCGGTTTCCAGCCAGTTCCATCTGGATGGCAGTCAGCGCAGGCAGGAACAGTTGGATCTTGAAAGACAAACGATTGATTTGGCAGCAACTCGCCTGTACTGGTTGTTATATAAGGCGCATGTCAATAAACAGTAGATACAGCAAAGTGCTCTGTCACCTGGATTATCTTACAGTGTGTTAAGCGGTATTTCTTCTTGCCAGTGTTTATCTGATTATTACAGCCTCTCAATTAAAATTCGGAACTCCAAACTTTATTCACGGGGATGTAAATGTTGTTACACCTTTGCCACACAGCAAAAATTACACTCTCGGCGTGGAGCTTGCATGTTCTCGATGTGTGGGTGACAGGGTCACTCTACATTGCCTGTGAGAGTGAGTATGGGTGTAATTGTGTGTCTTTCCGTGTGTGTCCTGGCTTCCCTTAAGTCACTCTGAATGGGATAAAGGAATATAGAAGATGGGTGTTTTCACCTGAAAACTGTGCACAACATTTTTACGTACATTTTCACAAGATAAAAAACGATTAAACTACCAGATTTCTTCTTCAGATACTGATGTTCTCTAAACAGGATACTCTATCTCTGTTGTGCATAACAAAAAAACAGGTCTAAAAGCATATATATTTTTTTCTCTCAAATGAATAGGGACAGTATTCTCTGTCCTGGTTTTACTACTGCCCATGTTGCTCTTTGATTGGCTTTACCCGCACAATGAGAATTTCACACTTTGACCAATGCCTGTGAGCAAAAACATCACTCAGGAGGTGGGGAGCAAATCCTGAGCTGTGATTGGCTGCCAACCTCTCCCACGCCCCACAGGAGCCGAGCTGGTCCAAGATAAGAGTGTTTCTGTTGTCTGCATGTATGTAACTAGAATACCAGCAAGAAAAAAAAAAAAGAAAGAAAAAAATCCCAATGACCTCACTTGAACTGCAAAAACAAGACTTTTAAACAAGACATGGTGTGAAACATTTACAAGACAGCGACTGAATGAAGCCTGTTCACCACTGATGACTGTGGAAGACCTATCACATGCTTCCCTTTCCTCACACGACATCCAAAGCGTGTCACATTGTGGATGAATTGAATTCATCCTCAATACGACAGAAACTCAGCAAAGGGCCAAAGCAGAGGAAGCAGATGGAGTGCAGCAGCTGGGCTCCTGGTGTGACATCCTACCCCACTCCTACTCTCTATTCCAGCCCATTTTGGACCCTCAGCACATTCCTTTACGGAGCTGCCATCAATGAGATATATAGGACTATACCACTCCAGCGCAAAGCTGCTTCTCAAGGAGATCATTTGGATGCATGACAATGGGTTCACTGGGACTTGTTTGGCAAGGACACATCACAGAAAAATGCCATGATAAACACAAAAATAGAAGCAAAAAGAATATGTCTCACATTTCAGATAAACATAGACTGTATGTAATGGCAGAATGTTTGTTTTGTAAGTAGATGTAGAGAATTTCTCTTTTAAAAGAATGAGCTTATTATCAACACAGCTACAGATTAAATGGTTTGACTTTTAATTAAAATAGTAAATATCCTCAGTAGATAACTTGGTATATATTGTACATGTATGAGTAAAGTCACCCACTTATATGATATAATCACAGAAGGACATTCGGATACTACTTAATTGCAGTAAGAGGAGAATGTGTAATTCATTCACTAACGCACCTTCACATCAGACACACCTGAACCTCTACACACTTTTTAAAATCAGTCATCTGGATCAGCCTCCACTGCATGTAGTTGTAAACATGGCCATAAAAACACAGTGTGTTTTCTATACTTTGTAACCATACCATGCAATAAACGTCTCTCAACGGATTGCTTCAGTTTCGAAGATGATCTGTGACATACATTTCTTTCACCCTATGTGTTAACATTGCATTGGATTGCAACTTCAAATGCAGGAAGACATAACATTGACATTTAGACAACAGAGCAGACACAATTTATAACAGTCTAAAACAGAGTGAATATTAGGATTTCTTTTAAAGCTGTGTACGTCAATAGATGGGAAACTGTCTACAGGTTTTGAAAAGTTGGAACATCATAATAAAAATGAGACATGTAAAGTCTCAGATGCTGCATCTTGGCTCATTTTGGATCCATTTTAATTTAAATGTTGGTAAAAGTGAGAAGAAATCAGGCTTCTGAAGAACGACAGCACTCGATTAATTTCAAAGCAATTAAATCAGGTCAAGTAGACCCAGACAAGACGGGCCAGTCGAGTGAACTGATGAAGCCACTTGGATAAGAGATGAAACGTCTTCCAGGACACATGGTCAAGAACAGTTGACCTGATTTAATTGGTTTGAGATGCCTCCTACCTGGAGGAATGAGAATAAGCATTCTACAGTGATCGATTAGCAAACTGCAAGTGACAAAACTAACAAGTGAACAAACTAAAACATCATTGGTGTGTTATTCTCACCAACCTCCTGCAGGAGTCAGCCTCGCACTGAAAGCTGGAGTATGAACTCAGGGCCTCTTCGGAGATTTGTTCTGCTGGCAAACAATTAAATCTCAAAGTTAAACAAAGATTTATTCTGATGTTTAAAACACACCAAATTACATCATAAGCGAACTTTCTTTAAAAAATTTTAAGGTTTGCTTATGTATGATATGATACTTATACATGGATAACTGGGAAACTGAGTGACAATATTTATAGATGTGAATCAGACCTAATAAGTGATGACATAAATCTTCCAGGGCCTCTGTGCTGCTGACGGTTGAATGGCCCACTGTGCACCAGGCTGAACCTGGTACTGAGGATTCAGCTGCATATGAGCCTTGTTTCACTGGAGTCTTTGAGGAATTCCTATCATGTTTGGGTCACATAAGCAAAGCTTTCATTGTGATTGGCTTGATCTGAGTCCATAGGGCTTAAGGGGGCTGTAGGAAAAACATCAGATCCCTTCACACACATTAGCAGCAAAGCACAGTCTGGTGAGTACCAACCTTTCACACTAATTGCTAAGTTTACCATTTTTCCATTAAAAATTAGATTTTTTGTTTTTGTTTTGTTTTGTGGCATGTGAGATTGCACTTTTGCTCTCTGAAAACGAAATGATCATGTTTGGCATTCCTCACATCGAATATGACGATTACTATATATATCAAGGCATTAAAAAGTATATGTATTTCATAATACTTTGAGCTAATTGTAGATTTTGTTCGATTTATATTTAAATGTCGACGGTATATGAAGGTTTGCATCTGCTTTGTCTTCAAGATGACTGTGCAGCCAATTTAGGACCATGGCGACTCTGACCACAGCTCTGAAGGCGGTGGGCCTGTTTGTCGCAGAGCTCATCAGCTCCTTCACAGACTGGTTTCAGACTAAACCAGAATGGGCCAATATAAAAGTTCTGGAGGACACGGAGCTGAAGAGCACTGGGGGCGGTGAGTCCAGAAACTAAAAAAACTTCTGAAAGGGCATTGGTAGAAGAACTCTGATTAGACATAAGAATGAAAACAGAGAGCAATACAGTTATTCTCTGATCGCTCTGATTTTATTCTGATTAAAACAGCTGTAGTCATGCAAAGATGAACCCAAACCGGGTCGGACGAAGTGTTATATGTGTGCAGTTATCAGATCATCTTATTGTAATGCAGCAGCAATTAAAAGTAACACGTCTCTTAAAATGAGAAACAGGAGCTCACCTTTTCTGTAACATTTAGATGCATCTTTGCTTTTGTTGTGACTTTCAGTCCACGAGAAACACAAGGCCAAAACTCTGTGGGAGAAGACCGGTGCAGTGGTGATGGTTGTGCGACGACCCGGATGATTGTTGTGCAGAGAGGTATGAGATGACAGAGATGACATGTTTGCGTGGTATGAAAGCAAGTTTAACTTTCAGTGAGGTGTCTGATTATTTCCTTCTCACTCCCTCTAGGAGGCTGCTGAGCTGTCCTCTCTGAAGTCCCAGCTGCAGGACCTGGAAGTGCCTCTGTTTGCCGTGGTGAAGGAAAACCTCGGCAAGGAGCTGGACTGCTTCAAGAAGCATTTCACTGGGAAAGTCTATGTGGATCAGCAGGTCTGCTTTGTGCGAAATCCTCTCATACACAGAGCTTGGATTTTATTCAATGAAAACGTTCAGGGTTACAAAATATAAGCCAATAAACCGCTTTTCTATTACTCTCTCAGAGAAATTTCTATGGTCCTCTGGAGAGGTGGATGTTGTTCTCAGTGTTCCTGCGCGTTGGATTGTGGAAGAACCTCTGGAGGGCCTACCGCAGGGGCTTCAGGGGAAACCTGAGAGGAGAAGGACTTGTCCTGGGAGGAGTCTTTGTCATTGGGCCTCGAGATCAGGTTGACTGCAGCAGACAATAAAAACATTTAATTGCAAAAGTATGTGGATGTTTTTGTGGATAATGAAAGGTGATGTTATTTCCATGCAGGGTATTCTCCTGGAGCACCGTGAGAAAGAGTTTGGAGACAAAGTGAACATGCTGGCAGTCCTCCGGACAGCGCGCCAGATGAAAGAAGCTGTGACAAGATAGATTTCAGTTGATAAATGACTATTTGTGTGGCGTCATGCATGTTTCAGTCTGCATGTACTGTATATGCTGTAACACAGGAAATATCCACATCCCTTTCATCATGACCAAGCACACATTGATACTACAGACAAAGAATCAGATAAAACTATTGATATATCAAGAATCTGCAGACACACGCTGCATTCTCATTGCTGTTTACTTATTATGTGGAGGCAATTTGTGTGTTTTAATGATGGTTTGTTTCTAAACTCTGCTGAGAGAACAGATCTGATGCTACACGGCACACAAGCCCAACACATGATGAGTCAATGCCATAATGGGGAATGTATTTGTAAAGTAATGATATTGAGCATCTGCTATTTCACCCTGAATAAACCAATACCTCCTGTATTGGATTGTCATGCTCACAATTATTTGCCATATTATTGCTTGTCTGATTCTGATTTCAAATGGCCCAATTGTGTCTCTTTTTCAAATGAAGTGTTATAAAAATGTAAATGTAAATGTGACTACTTGTGGCTAAAGTTTACAGTCACACCGAAAAGCCTTAATATACCGTATACAGTCACAAGGTGTTGGATCAACTTTGGCAGTGTGTAGATTCTGTGTAGCAACTATGCGAAATATATCATAAGAAATCAGGTAGCCATCCTAGTTTTTATCCAACATGATTTTTTGTGGTGATCTGTGTGTGAAACAGCTCAAAAGTACAAGACACATTAATAAGAATATTCGCTGGAAATGATAGAGGAACTTAACATTTTGATTCTGAAGGTTGCATGCAGACATTTACTTTAGACAAAAGGGATGAGAGGGGAAACTGAACTTCAGTTTCATATACACATCAGACCATATATTACCTTATCTAGTATTATCTGACTAGAAGAAGCTTCTGTACCTTTTTATCATTCCTCCAGACGTTGGGACTTTGATTTCCACATGAAATGGGGTGTAATGGCGTTGACATTAAAATGTGAAAGAGGACTGTAGACCACTGAGTTGAGCTCTACATCTGTTTCATTCTCTATTCCTTCAGTCCAACCACTTGTGAACAAGCTGTGATGCAGCATGTTTCACATACTGTAATAAGATATAGAGTTAATAAAATTTAAATATCGTACACGTGTTTGATATATTTAGTGCAGGTGTAATGGAGGCATATATAATATAACATTTCACCTTATGAAAACCCCAACAACATTGATTAAAGAGAAAAGTTCTTCATGATAATTCATGATGAATCTGGCTCGACTACTTTTCCTGCGCTTACATCGGTTGGTCGTCCTGCGCTGGGCTCTGTTGACGGACGTTAAGCGGTGAAGAGGCGACACCGCGGCGCTTCATTGATTCTGGTGAGCAAATGTTTCATGCAAAACTACTTGTTTTTAATATGAGAGTGACTTTTTTTCTAAAAGCTTGCTTGCATTGGAGGGTCTTTTGTTTGTCCCGTCTCCAGACACCTAATGCTTACTGTCATGTGCTATTGTAATAAATGTTACGCACTGGTGTTTCGTATTAATTGATTTCCCTGCTAACTGGTGACCGACTTCCTTTAGTGTCTGCTGTGGTTGCTGCGAGTAACAGCAGGTGTTTAAAGCCCCAGCAGAAATCCGTTGCTGTCCTGGCGAACGCAGTTTTATCGCATTTACAATAACGTTCCGAAATGTCGTACCATTTCTTAATCTTATTTTTGACTTTTGCTATTAGTAGCAACAACGACGGACGAAGGAAGTCGGTCACCAGTTAACAGGGAAACCAATTAATCCGAAGCACCTGTGTGCCACGACACGGTCACGTCAAAACACAGACACACAACGTCTCTTATGTTATCACATTTCACCAAACAAACCCTCAAGAAACTAAACTCCAGATTGAAGTACTTCGTATTCCAACTGAAAGTGCAGTATTTGGAGTCTTTTGTTGTCAGCTATTCGATAACAGTTTGAAGGTCATCATGTTATTGTTTTGCTCTCTGGGCGTTCACTTTTAGCTTTTTGCCATCTCATCGTTCCATAACTCGGTTAAAAGTCACCAGTGGAGGAAGAATTAAAATCCGGCATTTTAAAGGAAATTATTCTTTTAGTCGCATATTGGTAATTGTATATTTAGCAAAGTACTAACTGAAAACAAACCAGCACAGAATAAAAAAAAACAAAAAACTATCACACAACTACACAAAGCAAAGACAAGACATTTAAAACTAGAGTGATGTATGTTGGTTTATATTGATGGCTTTGCTCAGTGAAGTTGTGTTGTGGGTTCCCTTTCATATAAAGTACAACAAGAACAAAAAGTTATTTAAAAAAAAAAAAAAAAATCATCAATTTGATAGAAATTTTATTATCTAAATGTTCAAACTATACAGACTATTCTGAAAGTAAGGGTTGGTATAAGTGCCTAAAAATACTGTCAGTAATGTATTCAACCACGCACACATGGGAAGAAAATGCAAAGTCCACACAGAAAGGCCAGTATTGGAACCCAGACGACCTCGCTGTGAGGCTAGAGCACTACCCACTGCTCCACTGTGCGGCCCTCACACAGGTTCTACAGGTTTAAATAACGTGATGCAAATATATGAACCAACACCTGAATATACATCAACAACAGTATTATCACCACATCATTTTTGTGCCCTGGCCAATATTGTATCCTTGTCAGGCAAATTAGTATAATGTGTTGGCTTCGAGGTGTTTTGTATGAGTAGTGCAAGGAAAAGGAAACATCAGAATGGAATACAGGGATAGTTTGCCTCGGAAGCTCTCTCTAGAATGGTGGATGACGATGAAATGATTTTGAAAAAAATATGGAACTAATAAAAAAAAAAAAAATAATAATAATTTTGGAAGTAAATTACTCTTCAAACTGAAATATAAAAAATCTTTCCTCCACTGAATTCCTTCTGAATCCTCCACGATGCACCATGTTGAACGGCGTAGTCGCCTCCTCTTTTCTGCAATTTGCTGATGCGTTCAAGATGGACAGGGACGTTGGTTTCTATTGGCTGATGCACTCATCTCCTTCTTCTTTTTTTGTCCTCTGACTCAGACAAGTATCTGATCTCAAATGTGTTCGGCTGATTCGCTGTTGAAAAGTGGATGAGCTGAGTCAAAGGAGATAGAGTTTATATTTTACTCCATGGACGCGGTGACAAGTTAGTATACGACTTTATTTTGCTCTTAAAATGTTCATGCAGAGACGAATCTGTCTGTGAGTTATTTATGTGTTTACGCAACAGACCGCAGGCTTTTAAAAAAAAAAAAAAAAGGAAATTCAGTGGTGGCAGGGTAAAATCATTACAATCTTTTATTGCACTTTCATTTTGATATGATACAAACTGCAGTCAGTGGTGTTGGAATCAGATTTCTATGGTGTGCATGAATTATAAAACCTGGCTAACCCGTTTAACACCCGAAAGTTTCCTGCGATGGAATGTTTGTCCTTTGAAATTGGCTGAAACAATTGAAAAGAAAAGAAAGCACGCATGGCACGGTGGCGCGCGTCGGTTGATCCTGCTCAGACCAGACTTGTGCTTTGTGTCTTCCAGCGTAATCTTCTGGGTGTGTGTAGTTGATGCGATGCTGGCTCTGTCCAGACGCTCCACAGCTCTGAGGCAGAGGCTCCCCCACCGCGGCTCTGCCGTCTCCCCGGGGAGCTCTGCCCTGAGCAGCCGCCCCCCAGCCACAGCCAGGCCCCCGTTTCTAACATCCCAGGCTGTTCTGTTTCACCAAAGTGAAGCCAAAGCCAGTCCTGACCTAAACAAGACCACCTCAGGCAAGGACTCTCTGTCACGACCCCAAACCCCAAAGTCTGTTCGAGAAAGCTGCTGTAGTTGTGAATCGTATGTAGTGCTTCTCTGTTCCGTTTGCTCGGCTGACTCCTGGTCTGCACAATAGCATCATTTGATAACTGTGATTTTTATCTTTAAAGGATGTTTTGTTGTCAGGTTGTTGCAAAATATCTGAAATCACATGAATCAGTGCACTTATTGTGTTAAAAATACAAAAGAAAAATGTTTCTATGTGGTTAAAAGGGTCAAACAGAGTCTTGGTTTTTGTGTTAAATAACACACTCCAACACCTTTCTGAGTTTAAAACAGCCAATCCACTGGCTCACTGTGCTCCTGACAGGCTGACTACGTTTACCTCTTTGTTCTTGTTATTTGATTTACACAGATACGCGCGTTTCCTTTTTTATTAGGCTTTCCTATTTTTGGCGCTCTGAAATGTACAAAGACTGCTTGAAGCACGAGTTATAATTACATCATGTAAATATTATTTACATATTATTATCTGCCAGACCAAATTGTTTTATATTCATTTCACTGGGTTGTTCCACATTAAAATTGATATCTGACAAATTTGCTGTGTGCAGAAGTTGTTGCTTAGATATTTCATACCGCCAGTAATGCAGTGAGGAAACTTATTTTAGAATGACTGGAAATGTTTTGGTCTGCTGGAGAAAACTTCCTGTCTTTTCGAAGGCCACACAGCAGCCACAGATGATTGTATCTGAGGTATTTAATCTCCTGAGTTAGGCTCAGATTAGACTTGAGATCCTGGCACGAACCAGCCCAAGTGTTTTCATGCACGGACTGGACATGCCGAGTCTTGTTTGACCTGTAGGCTTTACGACCCTCGAAACTCCAGACATCAGCAAGCGGGATTGTGACTGAAAATACATTTGCTGTGTGTTGCACGTCGATCATTTCTCCCCTTGTGTTCTTGTTTTTTCTCCCCTTGTTGCTCTGCAGTGTTGTCGTCTGCGTCCGGGCCGGAGGGCGAGCTGTTCGGGATGGGAATGTGGTCACTGGGCCTGGGTGCCGTCGGGGCCGCCCTCGCCGGGATCTTCTTGGCCAACACCGATCTCTGTCTTCCTAAAGCCGCCAGCGCCTCGCTGGAGTACCTGGAAGACGCCGACCTGCGCTCCACCACGGACGGTAGGAGGGATCAGCCGCGACTGAGTCAAGAGCCGTGAGCTGGATGTGTGAACGTTATGTCAGCACGGGCCTGTGTGCATGCATTGTGCATGCAGTAAAGGAGATATTGTGCTGCATTTAAAGAAAAGCAGCTTTTAAAAAATCTAGATTAGTCCTCTTTAAGGTGCTGAGGTAAGCAGCAAATTCATCATAAAGTTGTTCCATGTGACCATGACTTAGTTGTTTGTTTGTTTTTTTTACTTTTATAATTAACACTTTATTCATGATTAATTACTAACATATCAAGGTGTTATTAAAAGTCCTGTTTTGCTTTGTGTGCAGAGGAGAAGGTCATCAAGGCCAGGGACTTGTGGGAGAACAGTGGGGCTGTGGTCATGGCTGTACGGCGACCCGGATGATTTCTGTGCAGAGAGGTGATTTTATAAAAACACAAAGAAAGAAAAACAAAAACAAAACACCTTTTAATAGTAGCGGTTGCCAGTTTGAACCCCTTGAGTTTTTCACTTTCTGTGTGGGTGCACTCTGCAGGAGGCCTCTGAGCTGTCCTCTCTGAAGCTCCAGCTCCAGGAGCTCGGGGTCCCTCTGGTCGCTGTGGTGAAAGAGAACGTCGGCACAGAGATCCAGGACTTCAGGCCGCACTTTGCTGGGGACATTTTCATAGATGAAAAGGTGGCACTTTTGTTTTTTTTAAAGATCTGCACCTCAGCATGACACACTGACAGATATTATTTATATTACTAAGTAGAATAAAGCTGTAGCGATTAAAATGACTTCACCAGCAGTGATTGACTCTAAACTCCGTCTGCCTCACACCAAATTGTGCATTTAGTTTGGATGTGGGACTTCCTGTATTCCCAAAGCACGTTATTCATTGCATAAATTCTTACGGTCGATGCTGTGTACTCATGATGAGCCTGACTAAGACTAAACGGTGCGGTTGCAGAAACATTTCTACGGCCCGCTGCAGAGGAAGATGGGCGGTCTGGGCTTCATTCGTCTGGGCGTGTGGCAGAACTTCATGCGGGCCTGGAGGTCCGGTTACCAGGGCAACATGAACGGAGAGGGCTTCATCTTGGGGGGAGTGTTTGTCATCGGAGCTGGAGACCAGGTAGTGCGGACAGATGTGGCCCGGGGGTGCTTTGGAGAAGCTCGTCTGGATAGTAACCGTGTCGTCCGTTTTTTTTTGTTTTTTTCCCCAGGGGATTCTGCTGGAGCACCGAGAGAAGGAGTTTGGCAACAAGGTGGAGACGGCAGATGTTCTGGCGGCGGTGCAAAAAATCGTACCAGTGAAATAAGTTTTGTAGCGTTAGACAAAAAGCAGGTGCACTCTTAGATCGAAACTAGAATCATTTATTTACTATTTAACACTTTAAATTGCAGTGAAAAGTCTGTGCACCACTAGAAAAAGCGTACACAACGCAGACATTTGAGTCTGTCTGGGTTTGAGTTTACAATAATACCTCCAACTCTTGCACATCAATCTGCTTTCAGCTATAACAATGGAGCCGCAGCTGATCTCGTCGCTGCATTTGTCAAGTTTTACCTCTGCAGAAACGTACAAGATCCATTTATTTACACGGGTTTGGAAAAGCTAGGGACTTAATTAAGTCAGTATTTTTCAGTCAGGGAGTTTTAATTATTACATCCAAGCTCATTAGAAATGTTTTCATCTTTTCATCTGTTATTTAGTGTCACATTGTCAATAGCGTCCATGTAGGAATGCTTGTTTTACTTGTTGTCAGGCTGCTGGATGCGCTTCCTTACCCGACGGACAGCTTCGTGTGGTTTGTGTGTGCGTGTGTGATAATGACAACTTGACTCTAAACTCGGTGCTGAGAGGAGCAGGTTTGATGCCCAAACACACACACACACACACACACACACACACTGCTACTGTCATGTTGAGGGACAGCT
The DNA here is from genome assembly GCF_963383615.2 of Lipophrys pholis. Classification (NCBI taxonomy): domain Eukaryota; kingdom Metazoa; phylum Chordata; class Actinopteri; order Blenniiformes; family Blenniidae; genus Lipophrys; species Lipophrys pholis. The sequence continues at coordinate 11,831,812 of NC_137642.1, read as the reverse complement.
TGTGGTGCCTGAAGCAGGTGTTGCTTGTTTGTGTGTGTGCGAGATAAAAATGTGCACAACTAGCTGCAGATAAATTAAAAAAAAGATGCCGTCTATACTTTTCAACTGCGCTGTGTCTTTATTCTTAAGGGGAAAAACCAAATGAAGAGTTACTGTCTAGTTTCCTTTAACATCCATTACCAGACTCAATACAAACTGATATTCAGGCAATAAAAACTACGTCTCGGCTGAAGTTGGAACAACTCAGTACATGTTTAATACAAATGTAAGACACAAACATTCGTGTATTTTTGTTACCCATTTTTATTCTATTGCTCTGAGTAAAATACGTTTCACATACAAGAAATATTTCTTTCAAAACGATACAAAACAGAGGAGAAAACACGGCGCCTCACTACTGGCAGGCCTACGCACGGTGAAGGTGTATTGCATATGAAACAACCAACACATTCCTGGAGTGTAACAGTAACGAGGATTGTCTTTACATTTGTGCCTTCAGTATGCAAACCTGTGTGTTTTGTTCATGACGTGCACAGCGCCGGGGTGTGAATCCCAAGATTCCGTTCCTCAGCGGCTGTGCCAGACTTTTATCTTCACTATGACGGCAGAAATAGGATGTTGAGCCTCGAATGTGTGTCGGGGTTCAACCCGACGCGTCGGACTCTTATTACTTTGCATTCATGACGATGCCTTCAGACATTCCTGCAAACTCGACGAGTTAAAGATGAGCATGTCTAGAAAACAACAATACTACCATTGCACGAGAGGAAAAGAAATCTGGCATAAGAAAGGTCCGAATGATAAAGCTCAAACATAAAAGCGACACGTCTTCCTTCTGTTTCATACCTTTGGCGAGATCTGCGGGTGTGAAGTCGTGAGCCGCATCGAAGTTTACAAATGTGTTTCAACTTCAAAGCCTTCAGTTTTGTTCTTGACATTTTATTCTGTGTTGTAACATCAGAAGGAGAAAAAAAAAAAGCACACACTCACACAAAAAGCTTATTATAAAGCTGCTTGGTTATGAGCAACAGAAGGTGCCGAACCGTCAACGAGTAACATAATGTGCAGCAGCGTCCAGCATCATCCAGCACGACAAAACAATCACAATCTTCAATATATACTTTTAAAAAGCTCCATTTAGGCAGTGACACAAATCCAGCTAACGTCTACAGCAGCGCAGCAGAGGTTAAATAGTGCAGTTTCACCCTCAGCAGGAACCCCCCCCCCATGAACACGACACAACATCGACCACCAGCACACGATCACCGCGAGCTCTTCAAAAATAAACCGCTGACACTGAGACACTGTCCGGCAGTGCGTTTGACTAGGAGTCGACGTGCGAATCAAACACTCGGAGACATAGAGACTTTCAGAGGAGCTTCTCTTGGCTTCCATCACTAGTACTAAAGATTACTAGTAACGAAAGGTGAGTAAACGAACAGCTTCCATCTAAAACAAGACGTGGAACAATGTGACACAAACACATGGGCGCTTCAATGAATTTCAGGTGACGACATACTTTCTAAAGTGACGTTTTATTAAATGGGCTAAACTTTAGGATCACAAACGATCACAATCACTGTGTTCGTCTGTGCGGGAGTCCATCCTAACGCAAGCAGCTACAGTCCCTTAGAAGAAGAATATAAATGAAGTGAAGAAACTGTAAACGCAGCAGGTAAAATGCAGCTATAGAAAAGATATTTAAAGCTCATCCAACATTAAGTGCATGTTAAAACAAGGGTGTTGCCAGGAGATTTCCCCCGACGTTCATTCCACTGGAGCCATTTACATAGTTTCTCCTGTAATAAAGTGGTACCGGAGATGGATGGGAGCTCAGATGTTTCTTTTCCGGCAGACAATGATTTATCATGTGTATGATACGCGTACAAATGGACTGCGTGACGGGTGTGTGATCATATTGTACACAATCTTACTGTGGAGTATAAACTAACGCACACAAAACATCACTTCACACAAACACCAAATTATTCTTTTAAACTCTTGACTTCTCTGATCTGAGGATTATTGAGCCCTAAAAGCAAACGGAGCCTTTACTCATCTGCAATTCATTTCCCTCCCGTAACACGAGCAGCTGGAAATATTGTCCAGAGCACGTGCGGGGCCACAAATACAGTCACAGAGGTGCGGGTTAACAACTCTTAAACTCCCTCATGCATATGTGCTCAATAATATACATCATATATACTGTTTTTGTTTTCATTTCTGATAAATATATCCAAGAAAAATATACTTATTTTTATACACAGGGATAAATTCAACAAGTCCACCATCACAATCTAACTACACAGGACAGAGGTGTTTGAGAGCCAACAAGGTGGGAGAGGTCGAGTCCCCGCCGTCAGTCCAACTGTCCACGGCAAAGCAAGGACAAACATTGAGCACACAATGTCCCACACGCAACACTGACTGCATTCTTTCGGTACAAGAGGATGTGAGCCGCTAAAGCACGGCTTTGTGTGAGTGAAACCCTGTTCTTACCGCGCTTCAATCAAACTGAGAATAACTTCCAGACACCGCAGCTCATGAAAGGCCCAACAATGACGTTTCACTCGGAGCTACAGAAGTCTGGACGTGACAACAGGACAAGTTCTTTCCTCCCGATAAGCACAATCTCCTGAAACAACCGAATCAGTTGGTACCAAGCTGCCACAGTACGTACATTCACCTTGATAAAACCCACGCCTATCGGGGTTCTCTGGTGTACTCAAGGCTCCGCAGTATGATGTCAATATAGTTTATGACCACAAAACGTGAGCACCTAAAATACCTGCTCTAACAATACAAAGGGGCTTAAGTACACTTACAGGAGAGTCGAGGAAAGAAAGAAGCTGCAGCAGGTAACAAAAGCCAGGGTACGACAAAACCCAAAACCGAGTGTTTCGAGCTATTTAATGTACTTCTCTTTCTCTAGTGATAAATGAATAAATTTAACTTACGGTAGTCAACGTGTTAGTTTAAGAAAACGAAACAACTGCAACAGCAAAGCAACGACAGGAAAAAGCAGGTCCACAAGGCCAAAAAAAGAAAGAGGAAAAAAAAAAAAGCTTTGTTACATTCAGAAGCGGTCACATAGACGACTTAGTAGCCTCAGCATTTATCCGAACATGAACGCTGAATGTAACATGAAAACAGTAACTTCATGACTGCCGTCCAATACGCAGCTTTGACCGGAGGAAGACAGGAAACACGGCACGAAACGATTAAAAAAACAAACAAAAAAAAAAAAACCTAAATAAAATCTGTTTTTTCTCGAAAGGAGTGCCTCTTGTGTACAGAGAAGTTTATCAGTGTTATTTCATTAGAGGGAATTTTCTTTTTCAAATTATCACCGTCTCCCGCTGTGAGCGATGCCGCAGCTTCTTGTAGTCAATTAAAAAAAAAGCCAACAACCAGTATGCATAAGTCTCCCAGAAACAAGAGAAATTGCATTAATACATTTTGTTGTGCCTTCCCATGTGTACGCAAAGAAAAAAAATAGAAAAGAAGTCTGAGTATATTCACCCATTAGGCACACTGGTTCAATCTTCTGTGATTCAGTAGAATAACTCGACCATGTTGAAAAATACAGTCACTGGTTTTCGGGCCACTGAAAATCTTAAACCACTTTTTATTTTTGCTTTTTAAGGTTAAATGCATCCATTGTGTTTACTAACTGGGAAGAGGCGATGCTTTTGCTAAAGCAATCGAGTAAAATAGTGTTTATATCAACAAAACAGGATCGCTTTATAACTAGTACTTATGTTCTCTTGTGAAAACACCACGAGGTGTGCACAGTCACTTTTCCAATCAAAATAAACAACTCAGATGTTCTCAATCAGAATTACACACTTAAAAACAAAAATAAGTAACTGAATGTTGTCAGAGCTGCTGTACTGCATCACGTTAGATTGTACCAGTGGACCTAACAAAGGGTCAGTATGTCTTGTGCATATGTGGGATGTGCAGGCGGCTCCTACAGGCCCTTGTTGAAGTACACCACGGTTGTGCTGGGGCTGCTCTGTCGTATCCTCTCCTGCAGATCGGCCTCCAGCCCGCTCACACTCATAGAGCTGCAAAGAAGTGGCAGGTTGTGACTGAACGGCTCACTCATCCCACAATAGAAAACACTTCCTGGATTATTATGCAAGGGTCAAAAATGCTGCGGCTGCTGCCGGTACCTTTTCTGAGGGAAGAGGGCGCAACACAGAGGCGTGGCGAACACCAGGCTGCAATAGAAGAGAGACAGAGATGATCGCTGGGACCTTCTGAGTGCAGATTGATTGAGAAATACTAAACAGTAACATGTGTGTGTGTGTGTGTGTGTGTGTGTGTGTGTGTGTGTGTGTGTGTGTGTGTGTGTGTGTGTGTGTGTGTGTGTGTGTGTGTGTGTGTGTGTGTGTGTGTGTCACTTACCACAGACCGACCAGCCCCACCTGGACCGGAGCGTTGAGTATCGGGAATCGCTACGGACCAACAGACAGACGTCAGAGGAAGCACCCAAACAGGGAAGCTGACATGTTTGTCCACACAGACGTATGTAGTAAGTCTACGCTGCAGTGTGCTCACCTTCATGAAAGCTCTCTTCTCCAGGGCATTCATTATAACAGGCGGGATAGCTAGAAAGGAAAGCACACACATATATAAATAGGGTGGATAAGATCTTCTGCTTTGTGGCCAAAATAAAAGATGAAAGTAATTTTTTTTTACAGTTTGAACTTCAAATCTATTTCAAATTTTATCTCATGTCCTCCAGGTTAAACATCCGGCTGAATCAGTGAACACAACTCAAAACATTTTGCTGCAGGCCTGTGATCATCAGACTGATTCAAGTATGGATTGTAGATTGAACTGTAGCGTTATGTCGGATTTACATCGTTTTGAGATGCGCCTGCATGATATATATATATGTTGCTGTAGCAGGAGAATTCACAGATGAAAGCAGACAAAGCGCCACACAACCTTACTGAAACGCTACGAGAAGCTCTAAATGACTTTCCCCACACTGTTCCCGTCCCATAAATAATTATCGAATGAAGATAAACGTTACCCATTGCAGGCACGGCCATGCCGATCCTGGACACCACCACCTGCATGATGGCCTGCTGGGCAGCATTGACAGACTCTCCTAACCGGTTGTCGTTCTCATCAGAAATTGGAATACCGTACTTCAACTCCCTAGAAGACGGAACAACAGACTTGCAAAAAGCTCTAGACTTACTTACTTAAGCAGTAATGAGCTGTAGCAGCTGTCACAATTCATATAAAAGCGCCCGAGGGAGCAAAGCGGAGGTCGCCGGTCGATATCTCGGTGGCCTCACCTCTGTCTCATGAAGGGAATGTTGATACAGTTCGCAGCAGCAACAGCAGCAAAGGGAACAAACCGGCTGATGATTGGAGGGAGACGCTGCAGAGACGGGACACGTTCAGTTGACCAGTGGCACTACTTAAAGGGGACATATCATGCTAAATCCACTTTTTTAGCCCTTAAATGCATTTTGTTGTATATTTAGAGTGTTTAGAAGTACAGAAAAGTTCAAAGTAGTCTCTTCAGGTGCTCCGTTGATATCTTTATATTCTGTTTTGGTCATATTTTGCGATCGGTTTCGATTTTTCTATTCTCTATTACGTTTTTTGAACAATGACGTCACAGTATTCTCAGCGGAACTGCCAAATTAGGACATCGACATTTCGAGCAATCCGCCATTTTTGTTTCTCGCTGCGATTTTGTAGTCCAACCGAAGGTACGAGAGGATAAGTGGAAATGTTCGGTTGTTGGATGTAGTAACCCACAAGCTTCGTTACACCGTCTCCCAGCATCAGAACCTTTTCGAAGTGCCTGGTTGAGTTTTATTTTTCACAGAAATGTACCCACATCTGTGGGTAAGGTCATTTTTGTGTGCGCGAATCACTTTAAGGACGACTGCTTCAGCAACCTCCGCCAGTATAAAGAAGGATTTGCCGAAAGACTTCGTCTGATTGAGCGGTCAGTTCCTTCTATCTATGGAGACGACGAACAGAGCACTTCGGTAAGCTGTATATAACGCTAAAAAGTGTGATGATAAGACGTCCCTGTCATTGTTTTGTTAGCATTAGCAGTTGCACCGTCTTCATATGTTAGCGCTGTGTGCTCGTTTTAGATTATAATGTAACTTCTGTGTTAAATAGTCGTTGTAATACAGGCAGTATTGTAGTAGTGGGCATGGATGGAGAAGTTAGTGTAAATATAGAAACACACCATTGCGTTACATCCATATGAAGACGTTGTTCTGTAGGTGCATCATCGTCATTTTCATCTCGCTCCGCCGGGTCCGACTCTGGCTCCAACATGTATGGCTGGATGGACAAATCTTCCGTTGTTGACATTTTGTAAATAATGTGTGAATATAAAGTTTCTGCGCCGCTAGATAATTGTATCTGTTCTATCAAACTACAAAGATGGCCGAACAGGGTGACGTTGAACCGAGTGTCACCTCTGCAACCTGGAGAGGAGGCGGGGTATGAAGTGTCTCATTTGCATTTGAAGAGACCGCCCCAAAACGAGTTGCTCTCAGAAGCACATCAGAAAAGGGGTTGAAAAGGGGCCTGTGGAGCTATAATAATGAGGAATTCAGACCCAAGCATTGCAGTTTCGCGTTGTATAGACCACAACTGTATGATTTATATGTAAAAAGGAAGGATTTAAAAGCATGATATGTCTCCTTTAAGTCAGTGAATCTGCTGATGGTTATGTCAGGTGTGTGATCCACAGGTATTACCTGAGCGAGAGCCTTGAGTCCCAGGGCAGTGACCACAGCTCCTGTCGTGGCACTGACGTAGGCGGCACCGAGCTGGCTGCAGGGGAGGCAGAGGAGACGGATTAATGAAGTACCCACTTCCCCTTTCAGTGTTTTTTCACACGTTAGAAGCTTTACAACATCTCTATACTTAGGGCTCGTTAACACCAGGCATTAACATGCATTTCAACTGGACTGCTTTATTCATTTTATTTTACTTAAAAAAAAAAAGAGAGAGCGAGAGAGAAGGATCACTTCTAATGTATTTCAACATTAAAGTGTTGTATTTGCTAAGTAGTTCCAAAGAAAGAAAATTAAAATAACATGCATTTCAGGTGATCATATCATAAGTGGCGAGCCCTCAGGCAGATTGTTTACGCTTGTCCTTATCATGCGTTTCAGGCCAACCACTTGTGTTCCGATTGTATGACTCCCTCTACGTCCCTTCTGCTAGAATTCTATCTGATAAACTAATGGCCAACATGTCAATGTTCAGATGCACCAAACCCTAAAATACATGCTTGATCTCAAGATAAATCAGTTTAATATATATTATTAATTACAATATTGTGTTTACTATTTAACCTAAATGCAGGCAAAATGCATTTGTGCAGAATGGGGAAGTTCAGCTGCAAACTGGCCTTTTCTGTAAAAACAAAACAATCATAGTGGAGCAGGTACATTGTTGCACCGAGACTTTAACGGCAATAATAAAAACGGCAATCTCCAAAGTCTGACTGCAGAGACCAACAGGAGCAGACTCATAGATAAATGAGTGTGTGTGTGTGTGTGTGTGTGTGTTACGATGTCCATAGTTGCCAACACTAAAATAGAAGCGAGTCAAGCTTTTGTTTTGATCAGGCTCAACGTCAATATTCAAGTCATGTGTCTCCTATGTATTTATATATAGTTGATTTGTGCAAACGTGGAATATCAATGGTTTTCCTCATAAAGGTTCCCCTAAAAGCTTGGCAAAGGTGTATCATTATGGCATCAACTGTAAGTACATAGTCACAAGCACATAGTGACGGTTTTCAAAGGTGACGGTCACGTGAGGCCGAATATGCTGAACGGTGGAGTGAAATACCACCGTGAAGAAGAGAACAGCAGGTTCCATTCACCGCCACTGACTTAAAACAAGGGCAAGAAGAATCTACAGAGTGAGAAGTTCTTCCTACTTCACAGTCATGGGTGCGTCTCCACTGCGATTGGTATAGTTGACCACAGCGTTGAACGACTGGTTCACCCACTGCCAGAACACCACGGCCGGGGTCGTCCTGGAAACAACAACAACAACAACCACATGTTTGAGGAAGTAAGATATGACCCAGTGTTTGTAAGGCAGAGCTGGACGGCAACGTAAACACTGTCATGTTAAGGTGTGACAAGGACCTCATGCAGTTTCAGTCTGCAAATTAAATATCGATACGTGCACACGCCTCTCATCTTTATTCACACTGTAGGACTAAACTCAGCATGTGAAGACCCAAGTTCACTTATTTAAGTCAAAGGTCACCAACTGCCTCGGAGAAGTTAACACTCTTCATGGGACAGAACTACGAGGACTGATTGAATTTAACGCAACACAAACAAACAAACTTATATCTGTTTTTTGAGGTCTTCACATTTAAAATAGAAATTATTGCTAAATTTCCCTATGAAACGCTACATAATGTAGATTTTATCAGTAAACCGTTGGTGCCCTCTAGCGGCAGCCCAACAGAATAACATAACGGCTGATAATCTGCCAAAGTGATGGAAATAAATTACAGGGGCTCAATGCATCGTGCATGGTATGAATAAAAATGTTCAAAGATAAAGAACTAAAACGATGAAAATAGTGTTTTTGAACCTCTTTTTGTGGGGAGAACAAATTCAAATGTTGGTTTATTTTTCATTTCAGATCGTATATTATATATTACAACTTTTTGAGTGCATGAGCCTGGTGACACTAAAGAGTTCACATCTATCAAAATAATTAAAAATATTGATGAAAGCACTTTTTGCAGTTTCAGGTCAGAGCAGAGTGAGTTTCCAGTATTAAGCAGTGGGAGTGACATTTTTTTTTATTCTTTAAGAGGATTTTCCCTCAGTCCAGGGATTAAAATATCTATTTTTATGCATTGCCGTGTTACGGTCGCCTACAGTTACGTCATAAATAACAATTTTGGCCATCACATTGTTTATTGCATGTTCACACATCTTTCTGGAGAAGTGAGTAGACGGTGGTGGGTGGAGGCCCGGAGCCAGAGCTGTACCTGTAGAAGGTGAGCATGCAGCCCGTGATGGTCATGTTCATGGGCACCTGAGCAGACATCCGACCGATCACGAACATCTTCTCCCCGGTGTCGGGGTGGAAGGCAGAGTCGTAGATGTATTTGGCTCTCCAGAGTTGGTCCTCCGTCAGGCCGGGCCTCACGATCCCTGCTCTGAAATAAAGAAACAGACCGGTTGTGGTCACCCAGACCCCACATACTGCATAATGTACATAAACGTTGATAAATTGATCTAAAAAAGATGTTGCTACTTTATCTTACACTGCAGTACTAGTAAAGATTGTGTACAAACACATCTATGCAGATTCATTCTCCCAGATCACTTCATCCAGGTCTCCTGATGGTGTACCTGTAACTCTCCACAGTCACTTTGGCCTCTGCCAGAGTGTCCGAGGACAGCAGAACGTTCCTGGGATCTGTGACTGTGAAGAAGTGCTGGGCGCGCCCCATGAATGTGCCTTGGTCCCATCTCGGCTCCTTGATGTTTATATCCCGGGACAGCTCTCCAGACATCCTGCCTTTAATAGACCAGAGACAGTGATTAGTCCTCATGTTGATCAGACACAGTGTTGGTGAAAATCTTCTAATTAAATGCTGCCGGCTTACGAATGCATGGATGGACATCGTAACCTCCTAAATCCTGAAATAACTTTATCTTTTTGTCACGCAAACATCAAATATAATGGAATTGCTGGATTGCTCGAATTTTGTCACACCATTGCTCGTAAATACAGACGACTGGAACATAAGTTAATACTGGATTACACGTTGTTATGTGTAATACTGATATTTTGAATTCTGGCTTTTAAATTCTGAATACTTTAAAAGTATAACATTAAAGTCAATATATATGTGTTAGTTGAGTTGAAACAAACCAATTTCAGCTGGTAATCAGATTTTAGGGGACTGCTTAATGACATATGGCCAATTAAATTAATCATTAAACATTTTCTGATTGTGATGTAACAGAGTGCTTTTTCAAAAGCTGTACAAAGCTCACTGATTATCTACTATTAGATGTTTAATGTAACCTCATATGAAAAATTAATAAAACAAGCATTAATTATTTTTTATATTCTAACTTTGTAACCATTTTATTATTTAGTTTTCACACTCGGTATTGTTTGCTTTGGTGCCCTGCAAAGTAGTAACAGTAAATACATACACTACACACCCTAGTATGTTAGAACAGCCACAATGGAAACTTTTTTTTTCAGTAGTATGGTGAACGTCATTGCATGGCCATCCAGACACACGAGCTAGCTTTTTTTTTTTTTACCTTTAGGATAATCACAATCCTTTCAGAAAGTTTTAGGTTGTTAACTTGTTTGTACAGCCACGTGTTCGCTACCGATTACAAACTTATAGTATTGCTCAACAACGTTTCTTCTCAATAATCCTTCAGGCTCAAAGAGGTGGGTGGTTGATATTTTCACTGATAGGTGTGAGTAATACTGTGCAGTCTGTAATTTGGTATTGTTCTTTTTTTTACTGCCTTAATCATCAAGGATTTATGAACTTGGCATGAGTCCAGTATCGCCGCCTCAGGCCAGAATAAAATGTACTGTGATGTTTTACATTCCATAAAGGTTCACTATAGTAATGGACAAGCCCACATGATTGTTTTCATGAATGATTGAACTAAAGCTTCAAGCAAAACAAGGTCATTGGTGATTGCATTGAATAATATAACTATATATGACATTGATCAGACCATGGCAGCAGCTAATAAAATGACTAATGATAATGAGACGATCTGACATCAGCCAACACACACTGTTATGATCACTTATTAATACATAATAATAATTATAATAATAATAATACATACTATAACCTTTTATCGTATAATGTCTTTATCTTTATACAGACAAACAGGTGACGCCTATTTATTTATTCATTTGCTGATCTGTGTTTTTTTTTTAACGTCACAGTTCAGGTACAGTTTAGACCACAATTAGCCCATAAATGCATAAAACACCGGCGGTGCACGGACCTTCGTTTTGCTCTTATCTTAACAAGCTGCAAACACCGGCGACATAAATCTGCACCGTGCTGATACATTGACCGACTGATAGCGAGCAGCCAAGGACAAACAAGCCACACACACACACACACACACACACACGATAACCCTACACTCTAAGTGTGCCAGCTCGCAGCACAGGCTCAGGGACGGTGGAATTATCTGATCAAACAAACAGCGGGGCACAGGGACACACGCGCCCCGCACAGGGTGACAGATGGAGCGGGGAGTCACGACAAGCCGCGCCGGCTCCTGACAACAAGACACCGGCTAACACCAGTAGCATGCTAGCAAGGAGCAGCATCGTTTCCCACATTCCAGAACACTGATTAAAGTTGCAAAAGACTGTCCGACCGCGTGTGATCCAGTCAGAATCCAATGCGCTCCACAAACAAAACACCAAACAGCTGCTTTATAATCCGCGACACCGATAACTTTACAAACTAACGCGGGCGAGCCAGGTACTATCTAGCCGCTATGCTAGCACTTTCAGTTCACGCTGCCAAGGCTCGAAACGAGAAGGCGCTGAAGTTCGCTTTGTTAGATTTGGCCTCAACGCGGTTAAATGAGTAAAGTCGAACTGCTCAAACACGTACCTGCTATGTTTTCTTTATTTATTGGTAAATGTATGACCTCTGAATATCACAGCACCACTGGGTGGACCTGTGCTACATTCATGGGCTCAAAGAATTGTCGTAAAATAGAGTGTCAGTGGGAGGGAAAAAAATCATGGAAAATCACTCCCTCTGTACTTCAATACTTCTGAGTTTGTGCACACACCACCTTGGTTATGTTTAAGATAGATGACTTGAGAGTTGACCAGAAGAAACGTATTAGCAATTTTTACAAGGAGAGTATGCCACAGAAAAAGATAGGAAAAGATGACTATCACTTTCACTTTAATTTGACTGAAGGGTGCCAGAAAAAGGTGCAAAATCAATTAGGATGGCCACAGCCGCAGGAAGTTCCTGAAGAGATATCTGCTCTTAAAGTGATAATATTTAAATGTTCGTTTCGTGTACTTTTAAAAAAGAAAAACACAAACGATACTTTTCTGTGATAGTCAGACGTCGGAGTTTTTTAAGAGTCCATGAAGGCATCACTACAGGGCGGTGTGAGTCACGGAAGATGTGAGTCGTCGGAGAGCTCAAGGCGTGGGAGGAGAGCAGCACGTGATTGGTCCAAACGTCAACTGACTGCCAAACCTGCGGTCGGTGGGCCAAACCGGGCCGCAAGGGGTTCAAATCCGACCCGAGATCCCATTGAAAAGTGTAAAGGAGATATAACCTATTAAAACAAAGGATGACCTGGTCTTTTTCCTTCTTTAAAAAAAAAAAGTGTATATATGTGTAATTGTGGGGTAATTCTCTGTCAGTGTTTAACCTTTGCTCTTTCCAGGAGTGAGCTGCCACAACACAGTGCCTGTGGAGCTGCTGGAGATCAAGCGTCATTCTCAGGGACCTATATTTGTGATCTGTCCACTGTTTGCATTTCTGATACAAAATCTGCTTCTCTAACTTATGGACATGGCCGAGTGAGATCAAAATTGAAAACAAAATTCTTTGCTGCCTCAACTTTTTAGTAGATGTTGCGATATAGATCTTAGTATGCAGTGGATATGACTAATTTTGCTTGCAGTTGTAAAAAACTAGTGAAACAACAACACCAACATTACTACAGCTATTTCTGCGACCACCAGTACTCTTGATATAACTACCACTACTTCTACAACAACCTCTACTATAAATAAAAAACATATTCTTGAGGTAAAGGTATGTAAGCAAAAGTATCATAAAATAATCATCTTATTGAATAATAATAATAATAATAATAATAATAATAACAACAACAACAACAATACTAATACTAATACTAATAATAATAATAATAATAATAATAATAATAATAATAATAATAATAATAATAATAATAATAATAATAATAAGAAGAAGAAGAAGAAGAAGAAGAAAAGTTAATACCCCCCCCCCCAAAGTGCAGCGAATTGATGCAATTAATTTAACTTTGGACTGTAATAGATTTGGTGATGATATCCATGCTGGGATGAAAAAAACAATACGCTAAATGAACCTGTGCAACAAAACGTAAGAAAAGTTTATGTCAGGAATACAATATATTGGCTGTTACTAGAATTTAAGTGGCCACAAACATTAGTTTCTCTGGGCAGTGCCAAGTTTGCCCACCAGAGGGCGGTGTTTACTCACCCCAATATTAACCTGAGTACCTCCAGGGGCCACGGCTCAGTGTTTCTTCACCTTTCTGCAGTTTTCGCCTAATATATGGACTTCATCATAGTATTATTAAACACGTTTTTACTAAAAGACACGCTGTGTCAGACTCAACCAGGTCTTGCTTTAATATTAGTGTACTTGATGATGAGTGCACAGCTGCAGGGGCTTATGTAAAAGGCTTATACCTGGAGAAGCACTGAGGTAGCACTAATGCTCCGGAGGTGTCCGCTTAATGCGCCAGTGAGCCGCACAAGGTGGACGCAGCAGGTAAAACACGCCGTGCTTTGTTCGCTTTGTGTCTGCAGTGTCGTGATGTTGTTTCATGGTTCAGTGGGCTCATCGGGCACAAACTCACCGCGGCAGGTATTTCTGGTACTGAGGAGTCAACAGGTGATCCAAACGTTTCCTGAAATAATAGCAGATGAAGTTATAGTTAAGATGCTCGTTTGCATAACATAAATCTATTAGAGGTCATTCAGACTTCTTTTTTTTTTTTTTTTTTAGAGAGTGTGTTTCATACCATTAGATGTCCCAGGTTGTGTTGAATAGGTTTTATTAGCTCATCTGCATCCCACATGACTCATGGCAGCATATTCTTCTCACCACAGATCCATTTAATTAAACATGACCCAAGGGGAATCACCGTGCACAGCTGACTCCTCTGCAGACAGGCCCGACCTCTCAGCTGAGGCGGAGGGAAACAGGCACCATGGACAACACCACCAACTCGCAGGCTGCCAGGGACACTAGTGGATTATTTTGTCTTTTTTTTTCTTTTCAACAGATTCAGCCCATCATGGGAAAAAGTCCACTGTTCACTCATGGAGCTCTACATTTTATAATCTTTCTATATTTTTAAGCTTTTTTTAGAACCTTAAAAAATTATTTTAGTGGAGATGCATCAAATGACTTTGTGAGTTACCTGCACCGGGTCAGGACCATCTCCGTTATTTTATCCTCCAGTGTGGACCAGCAGATGCAACAAAAGTCCATTTCAGCCTTCCACACATCCTGGATTGCAACACTTCCATCCTGTCAGCCGGCCACAGATCTCCTCCTGCCTGGATGACTGAGGGGGGAATTTCTAGAGACACGCCATGGCTCACTCCTCTCACTCCTGGAGGGAGATGACGAATGGAGGGGGGCACCCCCTCATCACTAATGGAGGCCAGAGCGGGGGCTCCCACAGCACTGTGCGCTATATGGTGAAGAAGCAGCAGCGCCACAGATGCAGGTCCTCCTCGCCAATGGGCAGGGTCATTCTCATCAACGCACCTGTTGATGGTGAGGTCTGGACACAACAGTGGTCCTTTGTTACCATGGCAACACACACACAGTGCCACTGGCAGCGGATTCACCATCAGGACAGCCGGCGAGTCAGCCACAGATCCCAGTTTAGTTAAAGTTCACAGCAGCCAGTATACATACAGCATGTGCCATATACTGTTCATATTGAAGCTGAAATCTCAAAATATTTGTGGTTCAAGATCCTAAAATTTGAATATTAATATTGTGTGATAAGAGTTTTCTTACTTTTTGTCGAGTAAATACTTGTTTGATGAATCAGGACTAAAAATTCCCATTTGATGGTGGATGCCATACCTCTGTGCAGTACTGTACTGATTCCCCCAAAGTAACGTGAAGATGCTCTCGAAATAGATTTAACAATAAACTACTATGATTTGTTTTGTCAAGAGATTCAGTCTGTGCAGGACTTTCTGACAGGCCACCTGAGAGTGTTTTCTGTGCTCGCAGGAGGCGACGATAGTGAAGACATTCACACGGTGACAGTCGGCAAGAGTCCTGACGGGCGTCTGGGTTTCAGTGTCCGTGGAGGTTCTGAACATGGACTCGGCATATTTGTCAGCAAGGTGGAGGACGACAGCTCTGCAGGTTAGAATTAAGCCTGAGAGTTTTTGTCAGCCTGCTTATAAGAATGTGTTCATCTTTGTACATCATATTTTTCAGTTTTACTGGTGTGTGGTCCTCTGATTACGTGTGACATTTGGTGTAGTTTTATCGTGCTGAGTCCCGCCTGTGTGTGCAGCGCAGGCCGGGTTGACTGTGGGCGATAAGCTGGTGGAGGTGAACGGGGTCAGCCTGGAGAGCATCACCATGAGTAGTGCTGTGAAGGTCCTGACGGGCAACAACAGGTTGAGGATGGTGCTGAGACGAGTGGGCAAGATTCCCGGCATCCGCTACTCCAAGGAGAAGACCACATGGTGAGGCCCCCCCCCACAAAAAAGCGTGTTGCTTTTATATTTATGGTACTTCCATATTATTATTATTGGGTTCCTGGGAAACTTTGAAGGAAATGGACAAATGGATATGGGGCAAATGGTGGCATTTCTGTTGCATTAAAGCAAGACCAACTGTGCCTGCATGAGTTTTTAATGGGGGGTCTGGCTTCTTTCCTAACTGAGAGGACAGGATTGTTCAGTAATTGGTCGCTCTAATTAGGCCGCAGGCGTGAATACATGTGACCTGTCCAGAGTGCATCCTGTGTGAATCACTCTCTGTCAAATGTGAAAGGCTCCAGCTCCCAGTGACTCTCACTCAGCTGGAGATGGATGGGAGAACCGCATATTAGTATCATTAGAGTATGTGCTGCACATATTACTATGTAAAGTAGAGCCTACAACATTGTTACCTTCACCACTGACCTTTATGTGACTCCTGTTTTCTGTGGTCTTGTCACTTGGCTGCAGCTCACACTGGTTATCTTTCTTTTTGGATATACTGTATCTTGGTTTCATGTGGCAGCAGTGGATGGATTACTGCGGTGACCTTTATGGCTATTTGATTAACAGACACTGACGGGCCTGAGCTCAGTGGATAAAGGGAAAGCAGCATATTTTAATGTTTTCATCTGTGCGTATATGTACTGTATATGTGTGTGTGTGTGCAGGGTGGATCTGATTCACCGGCGGATGGTGGTGGAGGAGAGCGGCCGTACACCGTCAGAGGCCAGTTCGGACGGCGCTCTCCGCCGAATCGTGCACTTGTTCACCACGTCTGACGACTACTGTCTCGGCTTCAACATCAGAGGAGGCAAAGAGTTTGGACTGGGGATTTATGTCTCGAAGTATGACCCCCCCCCCCTCCCCCCCCCCCCCTCCAAAAAAAAAAAAATCAATATTCAAACATTAACTTAAATTGGCAATTGGATAAATAAATAAATAAATAAAGAGTTCAATAAGAATTGGTTTGTGCACATTGGAAAGTTGAGGTTCAGCAGTCATGCTGCAGTGTCCTTGGGCTACAAAGAAGTAGAGCTCCCACATTAATTAAATATAACATCAAAATATCATTTGAAGTAGATTTTTTTTCTTCTGCTTTTGTGGTTGATCAAAGCAACCAGTTCTAAATCAAACAGCTTTGTAGTGTCCTTGTGATGGTAATGAAAATAATATAACCTTGAAAACATTTAAAACAACTAATAACACAAAAAAACTTAATAATTATGAAATCCACCCAGATAGCTCATGTCAAAATGAAAGTGCCTTCAGTTTTCTATTTCATGTTCTTTTCATCTATATATGTCCTGCCTGCCTGTTTGCATGTCTTTGTGCATCTTCTCTCCAGGTTGGACCCAGGTGGGCTTGCAGAGCAGCATGGTATCAAAATGGGCGATCAAATCCTCGCAGCCAACGGGGTCAACTTTGATGACATTACCCACAGCAATGCAGTGGAGGTCCTCAAGAGCCACACACATGTCATGTTGACCATCAGGGTGAGAGGCAGTTTTACTCATAAACTCAAGCTCAAATTGAAGTTGCACCGATCAATAGTCGTTACTGTTTTGATTGTATGTTAAAAAGTACAGCGGTGTGACATTTCTTCAGGTTTTAATTCATGAAGCTCACTGTTTGGAGTTTTAAAAGTCGATATTTTTGTGTTTTGGTTGACTAAAACCAAAACTTTGTTTGTATCAAATACAACACAGTCATTTCAAGGTACTTTTACAGAGAAAACCCCAACAATTCCACGTGAGCATGTGATTCAAAGCCTGATTTAGGTAGGGGGCAGGGATTCTCTGGCAGTGTCCCCCTGCACCAAACCACTTTGCACAGATACGCTATCTTTTTATGCCTTCCAGGTAGATTGTATTAATTCTCTAATATTTTCTGCAGGTTTACTCTGACCTCAGTCCTAATTACTACATTTCTAACCCTACGCTCAAAGTGCATCCCAAAAACACGTGTGAGCCTAATAATGCACTGGTTCTTCTCTAAACTTTAACCCCATGGTCACATGAGTGACCCAGAGTCCAGTCAGGTGTATTAACAAAATGGACACATACTGAAATGGGTTAGAAGTGTTTGGCAAAAGAGCCAAATATTTCCCCTCTTGAGTAATGAAAAGAGCTAAAGAAGAGTAAAGATTCAATTTATATTCCGACGGTGATCAGACAAAGCTCTTTAATGTAGTTTCATATTTGCTGGACCTGTTCATGAGAAACAAATGTGTTAAAACAACAAAGTAAATAATAGCTTCATCTTTTCTTTACAGCTTGTTGCCTCTGTTAACCAGCCTTGTGTTCTACAAGCATCTGCACTGCAGCATTAATCATTCGCTCAGGTTTAACTCTTAACAATTGCAGCTCCGAGTGCTGACACAATAATAAATGTGAGCTTGTTAAACAACACCAGCTCTCCTCAATGAGCCTGCACAGCAGAGCGGACAGCTGGCTTCCAGCCCTCGAATTCCTCCTGTGTGTGTGTCTGCCTGTGCATGAATGTGTGCAGGGGCATGCCACTTAACCTGTGTCATTTTTAGATAGGGGTATTGTGTGCGTATCTGTGTTGTGTTGCGTGTTTGAGTGTGCGCCTGTGAGCTGTCTTTGCTCACTAACGTTGCTGCGTGCTCATTTCACTCCTCTGATCTCAGGTTCCACGTGTGAAAAACAGCCAGGGACAATGTTCATTATTCAAAGGCAGACAGGTATCAGGTTATAATCAACAGGAAACCTAATTTTATGGCTTTCTTCTGTCTATTTATGGGTCAGAACCAAACACAGTGGATTAAAGATTGATTGTCATTATTATGCTCCCATACCTGAGGTTATGAGGTTTTTATGACGTCAAACCCGAAGTTTGCTCAGTTTGAGGGTAGGCTGTTTATGGGTGACACAATCCCATTAAATAGAAGTGAGAGGTTTTTGTGCTCTCAGATACTAATTGTTAAATTCCTGTAAAATCTAGAATATAATTTAAAATCCTTCTTTTAACCTATGAATCTCTTAACACCCAGGTTCCATCTTATCTTAAAGACCAGTTTGTGCCATATTACCCCAGCAGAACACTGTTTACTGGAGGCTCCTCGCTTTTCTGAAAGTAGAATGGGAGGCAGAGCTTTCAGCGATCACAGTCTCTACTTTTAAGTTTGGGCTTAGGAGTCTTCGATTTAATGGTTTATTAATGGCTTGTTCAGGCCACCCTGGTCCAATTTCTAGGGAAGCTGCTCTAGGTTAAGACTGCTGGAGGACCTTCAAATTTCTCTCCTGTGGTCTGTGCTCAGTCTCTTTTATAGTCTTTGCTCTCTCGCCCTCCTCTTCACCTTCCTGCAGGATCTCTCTGGAAATTAATGGACTGACACTCCTGCCCCCCGTCTACTTAAAGGCATCCTTGAGAAGCCAACAGAGATCACACATATTTAGGAGAACCACGTTAAATCCCTCCATATCTGCTCGTTTGGATTGTTTTTGGAGGCTCCTGCTCTTGTGTATTCTAGAGTGGACGTGCCCACCAGCTTTGGAAACAGACCGCTTCATGCTTTTTGTTGATTTATTTTTTTTCCTTTTTTATTCTCGCAGGAAGCTGGTCGATACCCAGCATACAAAGAGATGGTGGCAGAGTATGGCTGGCTCGACAAACGTAGGTTTACCTTTTGAGACAAAAGAAAACACTGAGATGATATGAAATCAAGTTTAGGACTTCAAAAGTAGTAAGACGCTCATTAAACTGATGAATATAAACCAGAATAATGAGGACATTTTTAGATTCTACATTTAACAAAGTGAAATATTGGTTACTTGTAGACACTGGCATTTAGTTTCCTCACTTGATTTTCTTTTGTCGTGTTTTCTTTTGATGACACTTGGGATTATTTCAGAGTGCTTGGATGCAGCTCAGTAGTCTGGAACGGAGCATGGCCTGACATCTGGGTGAAGATGCAGAGTCATTTTAGAGTTTCATTAAGGAAAAAAACTAAAAAGAAGTCCGGGTTCATGTTCTGTCTTTCAGAAGCTTAGAGGATTATCAGGATATGAGGACACGCAGGTTGTCATCCAAACAAAGCAGAGTCGGTAAAATAAGGAGATGAAGCTTTCGGTGCAAATCTTATTCACAGAGTAACCTAGTTTATATATGCTGTGTCCACATATAAAACTGGCAAGTTTGAGTTTAATCAAAATTAGTTTAAACACACGTTAATCACTACAGTAAAATGGGTTGTCTTCCCCAGTTGCCAATGGAGGCCCTGCACCATCATCACAGGGTTCAGACTCCAACTCATCTGCCTCGTCGTTGTCCTCCAGCACCCCTCTCAGCTCCCTCAGTGGTCTCTCCCAGGTCCTGTTTCCTCCTATCTTTGGCTCAGAGATGGTCGACGTTGCCATCTCTACAGAAGATCGCTCTCGACGTCCAAGCAGTGCCGAGCGCACCACTAACACCGCCATACAGACCGATCCTCACTCTCCAACTCACCGGGATCATCCCTCGCCTAACGGATCGCACCCCGACAGGCCGGTGACCACAGAAACCAGCCGGACGGTGGGCGAGACGCTGCTGCTGAAGGACACGGTCATACGTGGGAAAGGGGAGGGGCCGAAGGAGATCGGAGGAGCTCGGGAGGGAGGACGAGGACGCACAAGGACACTGTCATCTGGAGACAAGGAAGTAGAGAAGCACTCGCCTAAGACGGCAGCGCTGATGGCGCTGAGCAGGCCGCGGAAGCCAATCAGGCGTTCCCAAAGCCACATCACTGTGTCAGGTGAGACCTGCAGGTTCACACAGGAGTGTTCATAATAGTTTGACCAACAAAGACGCCAACAGGTTTGTTATTCAAGTACAAAATATCCAGGATGTCCCGTTTCCTGTGACTTATCTAAAAACACAATTTTATTTCATGCCTAAGAGGAATTTGCAGAGGCAAAGATGTGAGGAATGTTTTTTTGCAGGATGGACACAGTAAATGTTTGGCACTTCCACACGTTGGTGTATTGGGTTAGTGGGATATTGTGGGTTTGGACCATGAATAGATGTTTATTCCATTTTTCCAGTTAGTTTCTTTAACCTGTTCCATAATATTTGTGGAGCGTACCGGTTAAATTAAATGAATGCCATGACTGGTGATTTAAGGACAATTATTGATGCTTTGCTTTTTGTGGACCATATTTGAAATCAATTTCTGAAAAAAACACCAGGCAACTTGTTTTTTTTTGCTTTGCAAACTTACTGCTAAATAGAAATATCTTTTAAAATATTTGGTCAACATGTTGACAGAACCTCAACATTTTAAAGCACTTCATCCCCTTTGAAGACTAAAAAACTCTTTATTAAGCTCACGAAACTGACCTCATATGTTCAACTGTATTAAATATCTAATATTTCTTCCCCCCGGCTTATATAACAAACTGCAATAAGGACAATGTCATATTTTCTTTGTAAGTAACTCTATAAATAACAGCGTTGCACTAAGCATCATTCAAGCACTGAAACAACATTCCTCCCAAAGGGACAGGCTGAATCCTCACGCAAGGTTGCAATGACCCTCGTGAGTTATATATTAAGTGATTCAGCAATAAACAAACACACTTCAAAAAGCTTTTACACTTTTAACCCGACTTGATTCCATACAGGTTTGTTTTGAAACTTCTTAGATTAGCTTCATATTTTATTCAAATGAAGTCAAATTACTGAACAACTATTGTACAAATTTATAATCTTCGTATTTTCTTCAGTGACTGAGACCTCTAGGAGAAAGGACAGGGTCATAATCAGCATAGCATGTTTAGAATTTCGACATAGCGGTTGATCTAAAAGATATTACTGTAATACAATGGAAAAGCTTATTTTCCCATAATATAATTTGAACAGTGGAACCTTTTTATATTTTATTTTTCTAACAAAAACTGAAATATTTCAAGCCTTAAAAATACTAAAAGCTTTTTAGCTTCTGAATCATGCAAATCAATTAGATATTATAAGTTAGTTTATATGTTGTAAATCACCAAAATGAAACACTTTGAATTATGATGTGTTTGATGTTAACCCGTATGGTTCATGTATTTTATGGATTAAGTGTGTTTCTGTATTATCACTGGGTTTGTTTAAGAGAAAGGGTTAAAGGCACGACATATGAGTCTCACCTTTATTTCATGTGTTTATATTCCTCATATGTCACAAAGAGTGCAGTTTAGTATGATACAGCACCAAATACTGTACAAAGCATTGAAGAATATTTTACGATAGATTCATCCCGAATGAGTTTTTTATTTTTTTCGAGGTTGGAAATCCCAGTTTAAAACTAACAAAATAATGGTGAAATTCAAATCTTCCAGGAAATTGTAAGAGATTGAGATATTTGTTTGTGCAGCAGTGATTGTCAGGGCCTAACTTGTATCTTATCATGCATGTTGGATTGACGCTCGTGAAGGAGGCCACCAGGATGCTTTTTGCACGATCA
The DNA here is from genome assembly GCF_963383615.2 of Lipophrys pholis. Classification (NCBI taxonomy): domain Eukaryota; kingdom Metazoa; phylum Chordata; class Actinopteri; order Blenniiformes; family Blenniidae; genus Lipophrys; species Lipophrys pholis. Next base: position 11,809,800 of record NC_137642.1, on the reverse strand, counting down.
CTCTGTTGTGTGATTTTTCATTAGAGTCATTGTCAGGAGGCCCAGTTGAGGAATTTGACGTTGCACAAACGCACCGTTGTCACTGCAGCTGCAGACAGAAGCTTCATTAATGCTGCAATAAGATCCACTTTCAAAGCCTTCCGAGATTTCTGCAGAACGTGCATTACTTTGTTAACCCCTTATCTCTTCATACCCCAGGAAGTTACACATCTCTTGACACTGCATGGATGATTTAAGCTCCTGACAGAATTTATCCACGAGCATCAAGTTGACGCCGGCTCATGATTAATTACCACCTTTTGCTCTCACTTGTTGTACCTCTGTGAGAAATGAATGATAACAAGCATACGGGGAAATATCCATCCGCGCCTCGGTGGTGCCGTTGAGTTATTAGCCTTTCTTTTTCAATTTATCCGGCTCTCTCATACCGCCAGGTCCTGGCGGGGGCTCGGGGCAGAACCGAGGGCTGATTGGACATTTGTTATGTAAGCAGGAGCACTTTACTGTAGTGCTCTCAATGGCCGGGGTTGTGTTCAGGTTAGCGTTGCTGCAATTCATCAGTACGACTGTGTTACTTTCCGCGGTGGCAGATTTACTGCAGTGAACATAAGAGACGACTGGAAGAGAAATGAACAGCCTGTGCCCATAGCAGAGAGCGTGCATCACCCAGTGTTATTGGTTAATGAATTATGTTTTCAACACCACATGCAGATTTGCCGAGTGCTCTCATATCACTGTGGGGCGGTACAAGATTTTCCTATGAACAAGATGTATAAATGCAACAAAGGTGATATGTCGCCACCGGGGATGTGCAGTTGTTGAGGCATTGTTATCATTACAAACTAAATACTGATGAAATAAATGTTTATTTGTATATTGACATGTGCTATTCTTGTAATTTCAATACAACTCCAAACATTTTGAGCTGTACTTTACTATATGTGTGTGAAGAAACCTGATAGGAGACATCAAACACAATCTTATATAAAAGTTTGCTATATTTCACAGAGCTTAGATAGAAGAATCCACCCACATTGATGACATTTATTTTGATAGATCCTTGCTTCTTTTTTCCTCGATAGAGGACAGAAAGAAAAAGACGAAGCATCAGAAGCAGAAGAGCCCGGCGGAGGGTAAAACCAGCCTGCAGCGCTCCAAAACCTTTGTCAACCTGTTGTTTAGGAAAGATCGTAAAGAGAAGAGCCGCTCCAAGTCATCATCCCACCATGCCGACAAAGGTGAGAGTGCAGTTCCTCTTCACACAATAATCATTTTAGTAATGAATAAATCAAAGATATAGACATCAGCCTTGAACATTGCAGTTTTCATAAACAGTTTAAATCAATACTTTTCATTATCAAACACATCAAAGTCCAGTGTCGGATATTACTGTTTATTCAAATGTTTGGTAATGTTTTATAAAAGCTTCATCCATTGTCTATAAGACTTTATCCAGTTCAGGGTTGTGGGCTGTTGGAGTCGTTCACAGGGCAACAGACAACGACAAACACTTACATTTAAACTTTGGGATAATTTAAGATCATCAATTAACACCAATGTATATTTTTGGACTCTGGAAGGAAACTGGACCTGAAGAAAAAAAAAAACATGGGAGAAACAATGCAAACTCCACATACAAACTAACTAATTACTAATACGAATTACACTTATAGCATCTTGTAGTGCCTTTTTGTAAAGTAGAATGGATTTCTCAAGAGTTTTAAAGTTGAGGACATGTTTGAGGCAAAGGAAGCCTTAATTTGCAGATTCTATTCGGAGAAATATACATAAATGACAAAGTAATTAATTTCTTCAGCTACAAATATTTAACAAGCATTAAGCACTTCTTGTAGCATATTAATACACTTGATTTGACTGTGTCCATTGCAAGCATAGGAAAGACTGACTGCAGGGTTTCACTGGCACCTTCCCTCTCCAAAAAATAATCATTGTGCAGAACAAAATAGTCAACTGCAATGGAAGTCGGTGAAAGTCGTGTCATGCCATCTTCAGACCTTCTCATTTGCATAACGTTTCAGTTTTCAATGTTAAAACCTTAGATAAGGAGCGGGGTCACTCAGTCCAGCTTTTGGCCTCTCCGAGGGAATCGCGGGCCGGCAGCCCGCTTCCCCGACCCGAGACCCTGCAGCACGTGGAGGACATGGCCACAAAGCTGCTCAGCCAGGACGAAGTGGCCGCCGTGATGAGACACTGTCTGCGAGTGAGTTTTCTTCACTTAATGCCTCGACCACACCTCTGTGTGTTTTTTTAAACATCAGCCGGACCCTATTCAAAGATTCAGCGTGCAGCCTTGCAGCTGTTGTCGCCGAGTGCCGTCAAGTGATGGATGCATCTGGCAGCAGCTGTGACAAAAGACGGATTTGGCCCGTCATTTACGATTAGGATCAAACGTCAGCCTCCGTCTGATCCTTTTTGTCTTTCTCAGCCCACGTTGTTGCACTTGAACACTTTCAACGCCTTGACCAGCTCTTTGCATCACTTCAGTAGATGTCAGGTCCACTTAGCGCTCGGAGAGATTCACTTGTTAAAACAGTAATTAAACACCAAAGAGTGGGAACGAGCAGAGTGTGGCAGTGTTCCTGGGCGTGTGGGAATGTAATGCAAATGCAGCATATCGGGAGAAACCCCACTCCTAACTGTGAAAACGCACCTTGACTTTTACTTTTGAGTGTCGGTGAAGTTTGACAAAATGCACAAACATCCCATCCATCTTCTTCACCGCTTTATAAGATATAGGATTGTGTGGGGCTGGAGACAATCCAGTGGGCAAAGGCAGGGCACACAGAAATGCCCTCAAGCCTGGAATCAAACAGACAATATCCCGCTGTGAGAGGAGAGCGCTAACCACTAGTCCTCAGTACCTAATGACTTTCTAACTGTAAATAAGTAATGCTCCCAGCACATCTGAATGTGTAACTTCAGTGCAGATGTGTCTGTTTTAGGAGATTCAATCGCTGCTTCTTTGCTTCCTTTCATATTTGTAGCAACTCTTGAAATGTTTTTTTCAGTTTTTGTCTGACACCGTGATCGAGGATTTAGTTCGTCCCCTCCTGGCAATTTTGGACAGGCCAGAGAAACTGCTGCTTCTGAGAGAAATCAGGTAAGATACACAGAGTGTAGCACTCGTTTATATACCATGAGCATTTTTTTCCCCATTTGAATAAATCTGCCTGACACTGTGCTTTACTGCAGAATGCTGATACCTACAGCTGAGTTGTGCCGCTTTGACAGCATGGTGATGCCTTTTGAACTGGAGGCGTACGATATTCTCAAGAGCCGCTCATGTAAGCTGAGTGATTGTGCCTAAAATTAGTTAAAAGTTTTTATTCATGAATACAGTGTCTCATTAATATGATGGAAACAGTTAAGAACAAAGGGAAAATAACACAAAGCAAAGAAATGTGTGCTCTCTCGTTTGCTTCTCTCCAGTACGTTCTCCAGCTCTGCGTTCTCCTCGCAGTGGAACCCCCCGCCGTCACCTCATCACCCCAATCCCAGGTACACGGGCTTTATCTCTCTGCCTCTTTTTAGACCTAATCTCTTTCTTCTGACTCTCCCTCTGACTGCTGGATGGCTTTTCATTCATTCCACAAAAATGTGAGCTACAGAAGCAGCTTTATCCTCTCACCTTTGTCTCTCCTTTTCCTCCCTCACCTCACTTCTTCCCTGTCTCATCCCATATTCATAGGGTCGAGCTGAAACACCTGCGCACACACACAGTCTGTATCCTGTCCCCGGCATGTCGCTCACACTGGCCAACTCACCTCTTAACCTCATATAACGCACGCACGCACGCACACACACGCACACACACACACACACACCACTGGGCACAGAATAGCTCAGGTTTCCTGTGCCTGTGCTGAAGCAGAGGCTCGTGTTACATCTCTGCGGCCCACAGAAATGACTGAGACGTGCTGCGTTGGCCTGTGTCACACTTCAACAATATGAAGATGCTTGGAACATTTCCTTCATTCAGGAGTCAATGAGATACAATCAATACGTTCTCACTTTAGGCTGAATGCAGTCATATCACTTTCTCGGGCCAGGGTTCAAAAGGTCAGTCACAGTTATGACAGGAAGCTGAGTGGTCACAGCTGAGGTATCTGGGTTTTGTTGCTCACTTTTTTTATTTCTGGCTGCTGAGTGTCCATTCATCCATCTTCTATACCACTTTATCCAACAGTGGTTGGATAACGCTACTTGTTTGAGGGTAACTCATTACAAGTCAGTCATGTCCATTGAGATTTAGCTGCAAAAAGTTCTGTCTTTTATGATATTTTCATCTTTTTGTGTCTGTCCCTCATAAAATGAACCGATGTTTAGCCAAGGGAATGCTTTTGTCATTCATTTAAATTGAAAACTTGATGTTTTGTAGGTCTGTGATGATGATTCAAAAAAATGATACTCTAAAATAAAATAAAAAAGATTGTGGCCAATTCCAATGCTGCTTTTGAAGAAATCCAAGGATAAAAGTGTTGGCTGAGTTCAAGTGCAATTGCATACATTCAGAAATACTCAACAATGCCTTTGACTTCATTACTGAGATTATTTTTAAAGTGTTACATCTACCCTTGGGTGTTTGTGGTAAACTTCCAGGATTTTATGTTATTAGTGTCGAAAAAAGTGTTATTGGGAAAAGATACTTGAAAACTCATTTACAGAATTAAAATGCAGTAACAAATTATTGGTATTTTGCTTTATTGCTTATTATAGGTACTTTAGTTAAAAAAATATGCAAGTGTGATTCTGAACTGCAGTAATCTCAGTATTTATATACAGAGTTCATCACCGGACTTAAATGCCTCCTTTCACTGCCTCCCTGATTAAGTCACTGTTGGTATGTTTGTGCAGACCTCAGGGGCGGATTCTACCTTCAGCCTGCTCAGGACACCATGCAAAACCGACAGGTGATCGAGGAACTGGAAAAACTGCGTTTGTCTGGGCAGCAGTCAGGACATCTGCCACCGTCCCGTGTCTTCACCCCTCTGCTGGACGTACCTGTGGACAGCTACATGACTTCTCCTGTGCGCTCCCGCTCCCTGAGCCCCTATGCCACCCACAGCTTCCTGCTCACAGAATCACCACACAGCAGCCAACGTGGACACCAGCCTCGCCACTCCCCGACCATACGAGAGAACGGGTCCCAGTGGATCAGCGACGCCTCGCTGTTGTCCCTGTCGCACCGCGGCGATGTGGCTCCTGAACGAGGGAGGTCAGCTGTGAGGAATGGACACGGGAGAGCAAGGAGGGAGGAGAGTCCTGACAGTGTGGAGGCCAGACTGAGCCGACAGGAGGGCTACACGGAGGTCAGGGTGCATGTTCCCTCACAGCGTAGAGGGAGACCGCCTCTGGCTGAGGTATTTGATCGGCAGAGAGCGAGGAGCCCGTCCACAAGCAGAGGGATCAGTCAGCAGATACAAAATGACCATGGAGTAAAAAGAACAACTCTGCTACCTGAAGAGTATGAAATCAGCACTTTGACCATCTCCAAGGCCAAGCAGTCACTGGGTAAATACAAGATGGGTATTGCCTGTGTTCTGCACTGTAGTTTCGGAGGGTGTGTGTTTCATTTGTAATTAGGGGACGGATTAAAATACATTTTAACAAAATTGTCTCATACATTGCCACCACTGAACTTAAAGATTTCTCAAAGTTAAATGTTTTAATGTTAGCTGACGTAAACCAGACAAATGATGTATGATTCATAAAAGCTATGAAAATCTAGGCATGTGCTGCTGCTATACAGTCATTCATAAGGTTATGTTCTTATTTACAGGAATCAGCATCTCTGGAGGAATGGAGTCGAGGATTCAACCCATGATAAAGATTGAGAAAATCTTCCCAGGAGGTGCTGCATCTACAAATGAGGCCCTGAGGGTGAGCATCAAAAAATACAATAGTATGATAAATAAAGGTTTAAAAAAAAAATTGGGGTTTAGTCACTAACACAGGAAAAAGTAATGATCCTCCGCTTTGAACTCTGACAGCCAACATGTTAAGCATGAACACACTTCTGTCATAAATATTGAAAATGATTTTAAAGCACATAAGATGTCCGTCCTGGTTGAGAGGGATTGTAAGTACCTGTCAGGCTCTGTCCTGTGCTTATGAGTTGTTGGCACTATGAGTAAGTGTATCTGTGGCTGAGAAGTTGAAGGTGTGCAATGACGAGTGGAGAGGAGACTAGAAGAGGGCCATCTCGAGTGGCTCATCGCCTCCATTATTGATGAGGTACATGGATGCTGCTCTGCTAATGTATTGGTAATATATTGCCTGCATAGTAACAGTCATTGGCTGTTTTGTCCCGGTGCACTTAAACACAGATGGTGACTTACACTCATTCAATACAGGCCAATTCTTTAGGCTTAAAATAAGAGAAACGCCTCGTAAATCGAAGATTATTGAAAACAGGTCTGTGTGGGTGCATCGCAAATGAGGTGTTAAAGTGTTTGAAACTAAATGTACACCTGCAGTCGGTTGTCAATTTATCAAAGTGTGTTTGTAGGCCGGTTTGCTTGCAAGCTATCGACCGACAGCTACTCAAGTCTAACTTCTGATTAAGGAGTGAAAAATCAAAGGGATCTAGTGTCTGTTCATCCTCTCAAATTCGAAGAACAGCATGCACGGATGCCAGCACTCACATTTACACGAACACATTTACTTACTAATGCACCCGATCTTGGAACGATACATGGGTGTCAGAAAAAAAACAACAACAAATGGACGTTAAATCACTTTCTAAGACAAAAGATTAGACCTGAGAGTTGGTTTCATCAGGTTCAACCATGTAATAATGTAGAGATATTTCAGTGCACGTGCTGCAAAGCAAGGCTGAATAAAGACACAGATATGTAGCCACCTCCCCATGTCCTCTTCCTATCTGCTGCCTCTGCCTCACACCTCACTGTGAGGCTTATCAGCTTCTTGACTATCAGTGCTATTCCTCCCCTCTGTGCAAAGGCAACTGCAGCCAGCAGCTCATTGTTAACATGAAACTCCTTGAACCCAGTTCGGACCAGTGTCTCCTGTTGTTATGCATGTAGAAGAAAATGAGGTCATGTAAACACATCCTTCTCATCAGTCTTCACCATCTGACTTTAAAGCTGAAATCTGAACAGAATAAGATCCTCTGACTGGCTTTTTGAGAAACTATAGTAAAGATGTGAGGGGTTGTTGCTCTGAGGATGTTGAAATTTGATTTAAACGTCTTAAAATACCAGAATAAGACACCTTCTAGGATCTAGAGTGGACAGAAACAGCCGTTTGATGGGAAGGTTCCTGGTTTTTATGTTTGTGGGAGTGAGGGTGTCCATCAGTGTTTGGCTTTACTATAGCAGGTCAGAATTCAGAAAGAGGATCTGTCGTCTTTCTTTAACACATCTTGCTCTAAACTGCTTAAACCATAGTCAGCAATTTTTTCAGAGCAGAAAAATCAGGAGAATAAATATTCGAGTACCCAATTAAAAATAACAATTAATTACTTTTTAGTTGTTCATGATTCATCAATAATATTAGCATAATGAGACAACAGTTGATATTTCATTTCAACAAAAAACCAATAGTGTTCCTTTCCTCAGCTGAAACATGTGGCTGGATTTACTGTATTTGGCTACGCATCAAGTCATGTAAGGGAATCGTAATTTTTACAGGCCGTGTTATTTTTGGACCATGATGCAGATTGGCGAGGAAAGAGGAAACCTCACAAATACTCTCCATAAATGGTCGTAAAGAGGATGGGGCAGATTAGGTTGTGATCTATTTAATTCAGATAAATTACTTTTCAAAAATGAAAAAGCACTTTTTAATCTCTTTTTTGGTTAAAAGGATCTAAATCTTTTGAATCTGTTGGAATGAGAGGCTTTGGGGTTATTCGGTGAACAGCAGGCTGTGAGCTGTAAGAAAACCTGTCGGGACGAACCTCCTCCTATACAAGACATTTGCGTTTGAGCCACAATAGATGAAAACAGGCCGGAGCGAAGCAGAGGGGAAAATAATCTATTTGTGTCTAATGACTGGAAAGGAAAAGGAATAGGTACAACAATGGCCACCGGCCTTGCGAGGTTCTGTGTTGTGTTTCTAACCTTCACTGAGGTTGAGCACATTAGGCAGGTGTATCCTCTGCAAACGCTGATGACATCAGTGGAAGTTCCTCTCCTCGGGGCTCCTAAGATTTACCACTCGGTGCTCGCATCCTGCAGGAAGCAGCCTGCAAGTGGGTCGAACACTGTGTGTGTTTGCTTGTGTGTGTTTGTGTGCGTGTGTGTGCGTGCTCTTGTTGCTACAACCTTGCGCTGAAGGGGAAAGTTTATATGTGCAGTAGTGACAGCTTTCAGTGTGAATATATTAAAGCGAAGGGAGAGCCCCAATTCTCTGTGTCATAAATTGTGTTCTCACTGGGGAAAACCATCACTGCAGGTTTAACAAAACTCAATCTAAATGTCACGACTGTTACGAGGAACACATGCGTATGAGACAAAAACCTTGTTAGCGATATCAATTTTAGTTCTTCATCTTCTGTGTTTCATTCTCCTTTTCCTATGTGTCTGCAGGCGGGATATGAGCTGCTGTCTGTGGACGGTGAGAGTCTGCAGGGGGCGACTCATCAGCACGCCGTGGACGTAATTCGTCGCTCGTTCAGCAACAAAGCCAAAGACCCGATGGTTTTTGTGGTCAAGGTCCCTAAGGTCCTCGCAACCCCTGCAGGCCCCAAGAGACCAGCTGACTAAACTTTGTGTGCCTCACAGTCGCACCGCTCCTCGGGCATGAAGGGCAACCAAAACCTGCATCTCCCCCGGGACCAAATGATCTACAGGGAGAGGAATTATGGGACAGGTAGAGCTCAGGTCACAGTGCAGAGGAGGACCAAAGCCACAACAAGGACATATGAAAAAAATAGGTGGAGCTGCTGTGTAGGTCTAATCCAGTAGCACGTTCAGTGAGACAAATATTGTTTTCAACAACTTTTTGCTACAATTAAGCCCAAATGTTATTATGATTATTATTTGTTTTTGCAAATAGGTTTCCTAAATGTAAACATTGCACATGGACTGAATTGAAAGTAATTGTCTAATTTTCTAAAAAGGTGTTTGTAGATGTAATAATGTGATTCACAAAAATCCTTCTCGGTTGAAATTGTGCCACTGTTCAGTATGTGGCAACCTTGCCGTGACCCGTTAGCATAGTTTGACTGTGGAGTCAGTGGTCTGCACTTTTAACTTGGACCGTCTCCGACCAGTAGCCCTGCAGACCTGCCAGAAGGAGATTACCCCAGTCTCCGTTATGAGATTTATAGATTTATACCCAGATTAAACCCCTGTATTATGTCAAAACTGATAGTTTGGGTTTAGCGGATGTCTGGGGAGGATTATTACAAATTGCTGCTCAGTATTTTTGTGCTGCATTTTTTTCTGGTAGAAGTGCTTGTGCTCTGGACAATCCGCCACTTTAGAGGCTTAATTACACCACGCTGTGGACAGAGCTTACACAGACATGTGGAGGAGTTGGAAAAACATGTCAGTGAGAAATGCAGGACACTGGGAGCTTGGCACAGTTTGAATCAAAGTGGACTATAGGAAAAGAAAATGCACAGAAAGATAACTGGAATGTAGCGTGCATAGTGCCTTACTTCTGCAGACTGGCGGTGGGGAAAACACTCACAAAACACTATTTAAAGTGGATACTCGAGAAACTTGGGGAATGTTTATGTCTTGGCATGCAAATTGCAATTTGACAATTAAACTGTATGTTTCTGCCTTCAGTTATTACAAAGTACGCCATACACTTTAATGCTTGTAACTGTTCACACAGCACACATTACTCAGCTTTCATGTGTTTATAGGGGGGTAAGAATGTAATCAGGAGTCTGGTTAAGGTGTGGCAACTTGTTCTTTAATTAAAAACAGTCATTTGTACAAGAAATGTACACATAAAAATATACATGGACAACTACTCACTTTATGAATTAATGAAGACACAACATAGGCAAACATGAAGAATGCACACAAAATGATGGAAATAAATGCCACGAATAAAGAAATGTGTTACGTTGCTTTGGTCTAGTCACAGTGGCTACATTTGAAATAGATATTTTTGTCTAAATAAAAGACAATGTCACTCTGTTATACTATTTAGTGTTTTACATATTTACACAGAATGGTTATGTAACGGACGATGAGAACTGATATACGAGAGGAGAGAAAATAAACTTTGACCCCAAATCCAAACAGTTCTCTTCGGTGAGTGAGTCAGTTTTGGAACACTCGTGATTTTTGTTAATATGAATCTGTGGTGAGGATGTAACAGTCGAGGTCTAGTTAACAGAAGTGAATGCAGTTGCCTCAATCTCGTCCCATGGCTTTACAATTTTATGCACAGTGTAGACTTTTTAATACTCTCCGATACTTTCTAAACCACGGTGATGTCATGCAGAATGTAGCCCGGTCAATTATACGGACCATTTCGATGAATTCGCAATTACAGGAAAGTTAATACTCTCGGGTTGCTTCCAGCCTGACCTCAACTTGGCGAAGGCATCTTTGAAATGACACATCTCATGCATTTATAAAACAAATGATGGAACAGAGCTCAACGAGAATCAGTGCGACACTTTATGATACTGAAAATCAAGTGAGAGATCAATTAAAATGGAGAGACAACAGGTCAAACATGAAAAAGCTCCCCTATCACCTGGAACGTTTTGATGAGAGTGTATGGTTTCCCACACCGATTATATCATGTAAACATTAAATCGTCATGCATTACAGTATGAGGTGCACTTTCTTGATGCTGCTGCCTCCATTTGGAATTGATCCACCATTTGAGATATTGGTATGCAATATACATCAACCCACACTTATACCAGTACTACAACAAAATATCTTCCAAGTGCTATATATAAAAAAATATACAACATCTCCTCCATTATATAGATATCCTTTTAACCATTATTCCTTGATATAGACTCTTTGCAAAATAAAAGTTCTGAGCAGCCCACGACTGCCATAGTCAGTGTTACACACAGCCCTGCTTTACCGTGACGGAAGAGCTGCACAGCCCGAAACTTGACGACTTCTCCTTGCCCGTTCATGTTTGAGGGGGCGTCTGGACATTCAGAGCTGGAGCCACTGCCTCTGCAAACTCATCCCTCTGTTATCTGACCCAGGGTTTTCTTCAGAAATCTCATATAACAAAGACATGCAGGCATGCCAGCCTCACTACCTGTATAGCAGTCAGTGAAGTTTATAGTGTAGGCAGGAGGGGGGGTGGGTGTGGGGGTGGGGGTGGGGGTGTGGGGGGACTGGGAAGACTTTAAAAGTGTTATTTGGCTTCGGGTTACCAAGAGCTACATAAAGAGCACTAATGGGGAGTGAGGGCGGAAATAAACGGAAACTCTGAACAAGCATGCCTGCAGTTCAAACACTGGCTTAAATCTCTTGTGACGTCACAACCAAACCGTAATACTGTAAATATGCTCTATATTTAGCTTCCTGATACTGAATGCTGAGGTGCTTTTTTTTTTTTGCTTTTTTTTTCCTGGTATAAAAATAGTCTAGTAAGAAGCAGACAAAAGAGAGCAGACGTAAAGAGAAAGTCAGAAAAAAAAGACAGTGGGTGAGGGGAATCAGCAGCATCCCAGTGATATCTGCCATGCTGCAGCCCACGTCCTCGTGCTGAATATTTGTAAAATATAAATATTGATATCAGAGCTGGCTGCGGTGAAGGAGCAAGTTTACACACCGATCGAGTGCAACTGTTGGTGGTCGAGAAAACGTGAGCAGACTTCAAATAAAAACACTTTGTCTCAGCATTTGGTTTCTGTTGTCCTTGACAGTTTGAGGCAGAGAGAGAATAGGATGTCCACATGTAAGCAAAGTGAGAGACGCATGTCAGAATTGGTTTTGTTTACGTTTGAGGATTTTCAAGAAAACAGTCGTATACCAAAATAAACAGCAGGAAGTTGTGCAAAAATAACAGCTGTTTTGATGATGACACCCCCCCCCCCCCCCCACCCCCCTTTTTTTTTTTTTACTGCATTTCACTGTAGTGACAATACATTCCTTTTAAAAGTCATTGAGAGAAACCCTGCAAAACAACCAGATATGTTATTTTACACTTTTAAAAAGACCAGTTGGTGCTGTAAAATCCAGATGACATACAGTAGATAATAACAGTGGAGCAGTGGTTTGATGTTCGAGTGAGGAGGTCATCATTCATAGAGAACAGCGGTGGTGACTGACTGAACTGCTGTGTTGATTCATTGAATACACGCATGCTGGTGGCCGTGTCTTTAACATCATGTGCTAGCAAGATAAGTTGTGACTGCGCTTTGACTGGATTGCTTGATGCGTAATAACTTGTTGTTTTTTTGCTGTAAGTTCCCATTGATTTTCTAATACCCTGATTTGAACGTGGTCTGAGAAAGAAACACTTTTTCACCTCCTCTTTGCTCCCACACATGGAAGAAGTCTTTGTGCTGGCTTTGTAGTGGAATAAAAACCCATAAAAAGTGTTTTGGGAGACACGTTATAAGGATCTTTTTTTTTTTTAGTACTTCTCTGATAGTTGGAAGTAAGAATGCACCTTTGGGAGATCTCCGTTTCGACAGTGACGAGAGGTGAAAGCTCGCTTGGTGGTCCACATAAAGCCATGTTGAAGTTAGTGCAGTATTTGGCCCGGAGTTCAATAACTGGTTGACACCTACTGAGTCCTCTGTGAGATGTGTTTCCATGTTCCTGTGCACGTTTTCTTGTAAAGGGGTGTGAGTGTGTTTAGATCTCGGTGGCAGTGATTTCCTCAAAGTGGATGTCATTACTGCCACTGTGGACTTCGTAGTCCTCCATGTCCCTGTTCTCCAGCTCCAAACTCAACTCCCGCATCACTCTCTCCAGATCGCGGTTGCGGCGGTACATCTGGATGTAGTTCTGCTGCAGCTGCTTCTGGTAGCGAATCACCTGGTTTGAAAGAAAAACAGCATGTAGTTGAATCAGAAACAATCAAAAGAACATTGTAAGAGTGTGATCGAACATATTTTCAGTCACCACCGCATATTTTTCATTTCTACCTTTTCCTTCTCCTCCTGCCACACTCTTCTCTCATCCTCGAACCGTGACAGTTGCTCCTCACCCGTCCTCCTCTCATAAATGAGCTCAGCCTTCAGCCGATCCACCTGAGGAAAAGAGAGAAACAGCACCGTTACATTGCTCCTTTATTTGAAAGACACATTATCCAGCTCAAAAACAGCACATCTTCTTGTTTATAACAGTTGTTAAAGTCGCATACATACAAGTGCATCGCCCCCCCCCCAAAAAAAATCTAATTCCATTTCGGTTGTTTCTACACTGAAACCATACAAACTAAAAAGGGTCAAAATTACTTTTCAAAAGGTTTAATTATGGCCTCTGGGTAAAATACATATAATAACCTTGTGAAATACTGAATTTTTGATTTCGAGACATTTCAGTTTATGTGTAATACATTTTCAGTAAATAAAATTTTAATTAAAGTAAGGGGGGAAAAAAAAGACTTTCGTAACTTTTTCAAACACACTTTTACTTGATGTCAGTGGTGGGCTTGAATGAGACGTGATTCACTGATATGCTGAAGCAGTGATTTTTGTTTTTATTAGACTCCAAACAATCAGGCCTTGTCGATGTGTAGTGTTTTCTGGCCACTTCAAAGGTGAATAGTATCATGCACTATGATGGCGGTGCTCAAAACACGCCTTCACTGTCTTTTACACAGAGGAAGAAAAGGTCATCTTTGTTTATTCTTTCAATCTATTTTTAGGAGGCTTTCATCTGCGATGCAAGCTCGTGTGGCTCCTCGAAACAACGGTGGACGAGTTTGACCATTTTAGCTTTTGTCATTTTGTATTTTGCAGTTTTACAGTGCTTCTTAATGTTGTGTTAGAAAGTGCAGCACTTTAAATTGCCTAGGTTCCCAACAGTCCTGAAGAAATAATCTTGCATTGCCTTATGATGTTATGGGCAATGCACTGCTATCTATGATTTATTAAGAAACTATAATTTTTGGGCATTCAAACTACTGGAGTTAAAAAAAAAAAAAAAAAAGTAATTTAGAAACAGCAAAATGCACTAGCATTGTGATTGTGTGCTTCATATAAATAAAGCATACACTTATTATTGATGATCCAGTTGAAAAATTGAAAATAGTCTCAGATAAATGTACACATAAATCATCCACTTATTTAAAGATCTGCACCTATCAACTCTATCCTTTGGGTGAATACAGTTTCAGTAGTTTACTTTTAATTATCGCACAATTTTGTTTTTGTCACTTTCAGCTCGAAAAGGTGCTAAAAGTATACGTACATGTTGCCTTAGTCCCAACAATGTTTCTGCATTCTGCCTCTGTGCCTTGGCTTCATCACTCTCGCCTCCCCAAACCAGATGAGTTTCCTCTCCGTCACGGTACACACAGGGGCTGGGACCGCCCCTTCCTATAACGCCTCTGACCTGTTGGTGGGAGAGAGCCATGCATTGACCCTTCATGCTTCCGTTTCCAGGTAGCGACATTCCACCGTGACAGGACAGGGTGTTGTGGAGTCGGGACGACTCCTCTTCCAAGCGGCCCACTTTCTCCCGAAGCAGCTCGGCTTCGCTCTTGCGCCTCTGGAGTTCGTTCTCGCAGACTTCCAGCTCCAGAGAGCGCGTTCGTAGGGCCGTCTGTGCCTCCTGGGACCGAATCTGACTCGCTTGCAGTTCAGAGCGAGCTTCTCTGAGCTGGGCCTTCAAAACCACAATGTCTCCTGCCTTCTGGCTGAGCTCAGACTGGATTTCTTTCAGCTGCTGCTTCAGGAGGGAGATTTCTCCCGTCTTCTGACACACCTGAGTGGGAAAAAAACCAAACAGGTGAGAGAGAGCAGGGTAGTAGGCAGCCGCCTATGGCCGACTCAAACAGAGATGTTCACAGGCGGGACATTTAACCATGACTTCACAGCTTCCCCGTGTCAGACTCACTTCCCACTTTGTCTCCTCCAGGCGTGGCCCCAGCTGGGTCTGCTCCCTCTGGATCGTGGCACATCTCCTTTCCAGCGTCTCTCGGTCCTGCAGCAGGGAGGAAAAGTCCTCCTGTAGCTTTTTCTTCTCTTGCTGGAGCTGGAAAACCTGAAAACAAAACAAGGTTTTTAACAGACTACAACAAAAAAGCCAACATGGCTTAACAATTAAGCATGACATAAATTCAGTAGCAGAAAATAAATACACTGTAAATTTCTGTGTAAAAAAACGAGAGCAACACAACACCATTTTTTTGATTCGTTAGCGTACCTGTAACTGTAGCACCTGCTGTGCTCTCTGGGCCTTCTGGGAAGCCTGCTTCATCTTAGTGGCACAGCTCTGTCTCAGCTCCTCCATCTCTCGCTCACAGCGACGCTGTTTTTCTTCGTACACCTTCAACAGAGGTCAAACGTTAGTTTATTTCAGATTTTGGGAGCAAATGTCTGGAGGCCACCATGTCTCACCTGGCAGATGGCGGCTTCATTCTCGTCCAGATTTTCTCGTAGTTGCTGAAGCTCCAGGTCTCGCTCCCTCAGCTTCTCCTCCAGCTCCTTCACGACGGCTTCGTAGCCCTCCACAGGTGGTGGCGAGTGTCCACAGGACCCGCTGTCCGACAAGGGCTGCCCGCGCCCGCTCAGCGACCCCGAGCCTGTGCTCTTGCTGGACGAGGAACGTCCACTGTCTGAGTTACCGTGACCATGGCTCCCAGTCCCACCTGAAGTGTTCCGGCTGAGTCCGGCCGCAGGTTCCAGCTGTCCTCCGGAGCCCGACCCGGAGCTGGAGCCTTCACTGGGGGCCAGACTGTAGCCTGTGCTGCTGTGAGTGGGGAGGCTGGAGAGCGAGTTCCTTCCTGAATCCGACATGGAGCAAGACTGGCTGCTCCGAGCATTGCGACCGCCGCTGTAGGAGTTACGTTTCCCTTCAGAGCTGGAACTGCTGCTTCCACCATTCGCGATTGTCCCAGAGGTGCTATTGGACGCTGCGAGGGGCAGCAGGAGGTTTAGGCTGGCCTGGCTTTCGGACATACAGCTTCCTCCTGGCCGTGGCGACAGGTACTGCACTGAGTGGCGATTCTTGGGGATGACAGGTTTGAACGCTGTCGGACGGATCAGCACTTTCTCCATGTTCTACAAGTTCAAAGTTATAAGAACAAAACACACCAGCATTATTTTCTGACAAACGTTCATCTGTGCTAATTAGCAACGGCTGAGTAAAACTCATTAGAGAAGGGTGATTGATATGCTGGCAGGTCCCTAAACCAGGCTCTGATCTGTTTGATTTGATTTAATTGAGATTCATGGGCTTCATTAAGCAATTTTCATAATGCTATTCCTATCCTCTAAGATAGACGGCAAAGAGAGGCAGCACATAAAAAAGGAGAGGACAGAGAAAATCAGATTAAAGGGCACAGAAACAGAAGGCAGAGAGGAGAGCGGAGGAAGAGATGAGACAAAGATGCAGGGGGTGAAAGCCACTTTTGTTCTGTAAGCATTTTCTTAATTATCTTCCTCACGGTTGAATGAAGACGTTACTAAACCCAAGTGAGCTTCGACACTGATCATTACGTGTCTGCAAGGTGATTAGCTGTCAAATGATCCATCCAAACCTGTCGGGCCTCTGATTAAGCTTCGCTCTGGATCGATGGAAATAAATAGCCAATTAGACAGCATAGTAATTCACTATAAAACAGGCCGCAGAAATCTACCCAGCTATGGTAATAAATGTATGTGTGTGTAATCTTTAGCTGTAATTGAACATGACAATAAATATATGATCATCAGAGGTCACAGTCAGGATTCATTGTCCTGCTGAAGGTCTTTTAAAGAGTTCCAGTGAGGAAGTGTTTGTGCTTTGTTCAGACCACAATGTGGAAAGAGGTCTTGCAAGTTATATGATGCAAATCACGGTGACATTAAGGGTTGTTCACACAGTTAAAATGGAACCAAGTGGGATTGCTAGTGTTGTTGTTGATAATGTTTGGTGTTGACCATTTATGGAAGTATAATGGTGCCATCTGTGCCAAACAAGTCTCGTTTGAAACAGTGTGCTACCAAACGTTCACTGATGCAGTCCAGTTAAAGCCAAATAGAAGTCTGAAGGTAGAATTGGCCAAAGAGCTGTAAGTGAA
Organism: Lipophrys pholis; assembly: GCF_963383615.2. Classification (NCBI taxonomy): domain Eukaryota; kingdom Metazoa; phylum Chordata; class Actinopteri; order Blenniiformes; family Blenniidae; genus Lipophrys; species Lipophrys pholis. The sequence continues at coordinate 11,792,631 of NC_137642.1, read as the reverse complement.
CCAAACAGAGGATGTTTTGGACTTTTGAAGAACTACATAGCTTGGCATTTAAGTTAAATTAAAACAAAACTGATATCAATATTGATAAGACCTTGTAATGTTGATATTTGAGGTTTGACAGTCAGATGAATACCTCACCTTCTCCAGCTGTCCAGACACTGGGATGAGTTTTGGAGGAGGTCCACCGATGTTGCCGTTCAGAGTTCTGTTGTCCCTTTGGTCTTCTGAGTCACTACAGGGGCTTGCAGCGGTCAGCACCAGGTTGTCGTTCCAATCTCCAACTGCTGCCTCATCACACACAAACCCAAAGTTCCCATTTGTGCAGCCACCTACTGCAACAGGAACTGCACCAGGGACTACACCAGGGACTACACCAGGGACTGAACCAGGGACTGAACCAGGGACCACCACACCACCACTCGCACCGGCAGAGTTTCCAGGCCGGGGATGCCTCTTGGTGGGTAGCGGCGGAGGCAGAACCTGGGCCTGAGGCTGAGATTGGTTGCTGATAACAAGCAGTTGCTCCAGGGAGCTCCCGCTCCGGAGGGTGTTATCCTGGAGCCTGAAGCAGCTGGTAGCCGGTGTGGAGCGGCGGGGTTTGCTGCTGAATTCACTGGCAGCCCTGCAGTGTCTCTCCTGGTACGTCCGCCCCGAAATGAGACTGCTGACAGAGCCCATGGCCGTTTCAGACCCACAGGGCCCGCAGGTACTGGAGGAGGAGTGGGACGACAGCTGCCCACACTGCTGGACGTCAAGACCTGGGTTGGGGTGGTCACTCACAGTCACAGGTAGCGCCTGAACCAGAGCCATGGTAGCCTGACAGCGTCAGACACACCACACACACTGGTGAGAGAGGATGAAAATGTAAAATTTACACTCCGAATGCAACAGATGGGACTATTACATGTGGTCTCTTGAACGGTTGCATTCATGCATAAGACTTTTCATTCAAAATGCAATAGACATAATAATCTCCAAACTGCTGGTGACGTAGTAGTGACAGATTCTGATTGTGTGATTCTTTAGTCTGCCTTCCCTTGAAAAAAAACACTGGCATGAAATCATATTGTGCATAAAATAGGCTGACACAATGCTCCGGCACAGACCGCTGCACATAGCAGCACTGTGGAGAAAACCAGTCCAATACCACTGCAGCAGTCTGGATTGTGTCAACACAGCAATGCATGAAGATAAAGTGATGATACTGACTGGAAAAAAATCTAAACTTCTAAATATTTCACTACAGTACAATGACACCAGTGACTAGATTAAACTGCAGGGTTTTAGTTGGTAAATGTTTTGGATACAACAAATGTGAAGAAAACAATGTTGGAAGAATCAACTACACCTATAATACCTGATGTCTGCAAAATTAGTATTATAATTATCCATATTATTCTGACATAGAGGGACTGGGTGTTTATATCACAAATTGTATTTATTTTGTATTTGATCATCTGGATCTATAAGATGTTCATCAAGACTGACTCCACAGTTTTTTCAGGTATCAAAAATCAAAATCAAAAATATGATGCCAACTTAGAGGGTAGATTCATAATCTACAGTATAACACTAACAAAACAAATATCATCCTGATGAGCTTGTGTTAAGCACACACTGAATCGCACAAATACACACACTAGTGCAATCACATGCACAATATTGTCTCATATAATTAGAGTGCAGGAGGAAGCCCTGAGGTTAGACGAAACACTAATCTAATTAAAGAGAGCTAAAACTACATCGTTTTGTGTATTTCAAGTAGCAAGTATTAGCATGTTAATGCATGATCATGTATTTAAATTTGACTTTTTTTTATAAATAAGAAGACGATGATTTTATAATCATCCTGACTTGTTCATGGCGTCATTATTGAACGAGTTATATTCACATTAAAAACAAATTTACATACAATGCCACCTTTCTAATTGCAACGTCAATACGGAGACATTAGGAGAAAAAAGGATGGATTTAGCAGACGGAGAGAAAGAGGGTGAATCACTCTCATCACCATCTGCAGCTGCTCTGTGATTCTCCTTAATGTCCTCGTCTGAAAACCTGCGAGCAGTCATCTGTGCACGACTTCTGAAAATGTAGTAGCTTCACCTTGATCACAAACAGCCCCCCCCCCTCCCAAAAGGAGGCGGAACCTTTGAAGAGATTATTAATAACAGCTTCACTCAGTTGTCACGCTATTTTAAGAGGAGAAACATGACTTGATAATATTAATACAATAAGTGGCAGCAGATTAAGTCTTCCGTTTGCAGATAGTATTATCAGTGTTAGTAGCCAAGGGGGACACGGAGGGGAAACATATCCTCGGCTGGCTGTGCCAAGCTAAAACCTGTCTGGCCAAGTGGAATAATCCTTTGGTGCCGTGGCTGCATACACAGTCTGCCAGAGCTCCAGCGGTCATACTGATACTCGTAGACAAGCAGGGCATGAACACCCATTCACTCAAAACCAATGCATCAAGGTGCACATCAGTCTTCCTACAAATAAAATCTAAAGCCTCAGAGACACAGTAAACACCAAAACTGACAGGAGTGAAACAAGAGACGATGATTAACAAGATCACTGCCAGATTCCTTTAAGGCTTATTCTCCTACAAGAGCGTCCTATAAACCACAGAGTAGAAGCTGTTGTTTTTTTGAATTTATCCTGTAGGTGATTGAAATGGTCTGGAGTGTAGTGACATTAATTACACATTCATTAAACATTACTCGGATATTCAGCACATTTCATATGATCGCACATTAAATGCATTTATCATAACTTCATCACACATTTGCACTGTCTGCTATATTTTACAAATTACACAATTTAGAATTTCCATAAGAGATGCTACAAGTTCCTCATGTCAGACAATGTTTGGATACACTTTTTAGTAACAGTAAACAAAGAGGCAACATTATTTAACAGAGGGATCAATTCTCTCTCTGGCTTAGGCTATACTAGTTGGCTTTTTTTTAATTTTATAGTCATGACGCTAATTTATTATAATTCTTTTTTAAAAAGATGAAAATTCCCCAGTTTGGACTGAATCTGGCTTAACTACAATATTTTTCTGTTAATTGTTGACACTGTCCTCATCAAATAAATTGCCATCCACCTTTAACTTTCGCTTAACATCACTGGTCATACAACCACTTACATTCACACAAACAGCCAATTTTTGAGACATGATTGAACCTTGTTTGAAAACTCATGTTTCTGAACTGTGGCACAAGAATTGTGTACACAAAGAAAAACCCCACATGTGAGACCATGGAAACCCTATAGAGAAAGGCCTAGACTCTATAACTGAGGATTTGTCTTACTGTGAAGTGAAAAGGCTACCCACTACACCACTTACTGAGTTTATAAAAAGTAGGGACCAAAAGAATCCAAACAAGTAGACTTCTGGGGACTGATAAGGTGCTCTTAGCCTCTTAATAAAGTTGAAATCCATTTCCTTGATCATTAAAAACAAATGTACAAATGCAATGGGCTTCTCATGCTGATGAACAATATGACAAAGACTTTGCAGAGTGTTTTGGTATCATTTTGAATCAGGTGACTCAACAACAACGACTACAGCAGGTAGTGACTCTTCACATGTGTCATGAGAATACACAGGAATTGAACTCCAGGGTGTTATAAAATACCCTTAACAATTATTACCCTTGGTGTGGCTGAGTAGAATCAGTTTAATTTCAATTGATGGTTGAGTAATTTATATAAAAACGCTTATTCAAAGTATTCGAAAGCAAGAAAACCAGTGAGATGCAGAGATAAAATGCATGAGGAAAACAAAAAGAGAGGCATCTATAAGTGGTCAGGTTTTTTTTTTTTTTTTTATCAAACTAGACTAATAATTCACAATTAAAATTCTACATGATCTTTTGATATATAACCAGAGAAATTTGTCAACCCATAAAGGGTTTATCTGATCATTCCTGATTAGTCAAGGGGGGGGGGGGCGTTTCAGTTCTTGACTGAATAAACTGTGAACATGTCTGCTCGAACATGACAAAGAGCAAAGGAAGGAGTCAAAGAGACGAGACTGACTTTAGTACACATGAGTCAAGGAGCTGGAGATATTTATGGTATGTGATCAAGTCCCATGCCAAAATAATCACCTCCTTTCACCTTTTATCCAGCCACCCCCTCCTACTCTTCACTCCCACTCTCTGACAAGGACCTCTCATGCAGGGATAATAGAATTAACAACCCTTTGCGACCGTCAAGCATGACCCCCCCCCCCCCCCCCCCCCCCCTCCTAGTTTAGCCCTTACCCTGTGACCCCCCGATGGGTGAAGGGGAGCGGGTCTGATTCCACACTCCCACCCCTGTGACCTCCTAGGGATGGGCCTTTGTTCTGGGTACTCGGGCAACAAATCTCAAAAGCTAATTTCCACCTCTGATGTTGCTCACTGGCCCTCCTCATCTGAGGTGCATTCCACTGAGAAAGTCTACATTTTTTTCCCACCGTCCCTCCATTCGCCCTCACTACTTCTTCCACCTGCCTCATTACATGTGTACGCCTCTGCTGTCAGCAGCACAAGACAGGCGGAGAAAAAACAGCCATTGCCTCTAAAAATAGACAAACATCTCAAGTGCCTGAAATCATTCTGATAGTCTTTCATGAGGTGTTTTTGTCAGTGAGGCATTTGATTCGATGCTCCAAAATAAACTCCAATAGTATCTCAGCCAGCTATTACAGGGTCAACCCAGGGGCACGTTCTACCACATCCTGACACTCAAAAACTATTAAATGATGCCAAATCACTTTAAGGCAGCCTCACTGCTTCCAACATGGACTGGAAGTACACCGAGTGCTTGTGAGGGTTTACTCTTCATGTGGCACCGACCGGCCCACCATGAGTGAGAGCAGGACGGACAGAAGAAAGAGGTTCCCAGGTAGCTCTCTAACAAGATCCAGAAGTGGGTTCTGTGACGGGGACATAATCCCGTTATGATAAGTCTGTTATAGCGCCACTGCTGCCCAGGAAAGGAAGCCCATTATTCCGCAACAGCAGTCGCTTGCAGTCACACGAAACCTCTGAGCTGCTCAGACTCGACTGGGGTTGGGACGGAGTCAGAAAAGTGAAGATAAGGAGGAAAAAATTAAAGGGGGTCAGAGGCGAGAACACAATGGCAGGCTGGTTGGGGGTCCCAGATGGGGTTTTAGGGGATTTTGCAATAACAGGCAATCCAAAATAAGCCCTGAGCTCTTTGGAATACCAGACACTGAGAATCTTGTTAGGTCGTTATTAAGCAAGCAAAGAGACACAGTGGGTTTGAGCTTTCAATCTTTTAGACCATCTCTTCCACTGCTGAGTAATCAACACTTATACCAGCCTTAAGGATTTGTCCTTCCTCCATTTTCTTGTAACAAATTATGGATATCTACTTTATCTACTTTAAACATGAACAATGAACTAACTAGAAAAGTGTGTGTCCATTAGTTGTGTGTCCATGAAGATAAAAACAATGAATGAAAGGTTTTGTTTTGCTTTAAATCATTTTAATTAGTATTATTAACCAACAAAAACAAAACCATCTTGCACAACATTTGTTTTAAATTAGGGGCCTATCCTCTCATCCGGGGTTCCCAACCTGGGTGAGAAACTAAATGGGAATGAGACTTTGTCTGATCTGAGGTCATCAAATTTTGATTTTCACATCTATCAACTCAAGACAACATTTAAACCAGTTAAAGTGAAAGCAGTTGAATCTGTAGTTTATCACTGGACATTGTTGCTGTTGTTAAATTTAATCCATTCCAGGAAAGAAAATATTGATCACTGCAGCTTTAATTACTGATCAAACTGACGTCTCCCTGACAAAATAGGCCTATTTACAGTCTCGCTTCGTTCCACTTTCATCCTCTCTCCATTTCCTGCTGATTTTCATCCGTATAGTCACTTCCTTGTTTCCTTTGCTGGATTATTTATCTCCTGTCATCCTTTCTTCTCCACCACTCCCTTAACTTCCATGCTGCTCCCTGCACACTGGTCTATACGGTTAGATCTTCATCCTCCCATTCCTTAACAGCACCACCACAGCGTGACTAACCGAACCCGAAGCAAGTATGAAGGTGAGAGCAACAGGTGGAAAGAATAACATTGTCAGTTCAAAGTCAGCACCGTGCGGACGAGGGCAAAAGTATCAGTATGCCGGCAGTAATAACAACCATTCAAGGAAAATGCCCCAGTATAACGTTTCCTCGGCTTTGATGGGTGGCCACTGCACAGGACAGTTTCATGGAAACACTAGTCACTGATAATATTCAAATAGTTTGAGCCTTCAAAGTAAAGTCAATCATTGAGATACTGTGATAAGGAGTTAAAAGCAGAAATCTGTCACTTTGGTGTACAAAACATGGGTGGCCTTGATAAATCCTGAGATCAGTGATCCTGGTGGATGAGGAAAGATATTAGGAGGCTACAGGTGAGTCATAATAATCCTCGATGGCTGCTGATGAAGGAAAAATCCACAAGAACGGGCAAGGCTGCAGCACACGGGCACGCACACGCACGCACACACAATACCTCAGCAAGGCAATCAATCCACGCCTAATCTCCTCCACCATTTATTTGTCATGCGTCTATTCACCGAAACGCAACAATAAAACCAAGAAAATGGTATTGTGATGAAGTCAGCCGACTCCACTGTTAAGTGAGAGGAGTCGTTTAATGTTTAGCCAGGAGACCTGCGGTTATATCATGCCTCCATTCCAACACAATGACTGTGTGTCTGACTGGTGGCTCACTGTCACCTTCCCCCACATGGCCCAGTGTGTGTGTGTGTGTGTGGGTTTGAGACGACTGAATGCAAACTTTCTCAGCCTCCCGCCCCAGTGCCAAATCTCTTTTCACTCAAGTCACAGAGATATTGTCCGTCTTTGGCCGTGTAACATGGTTGACATTGTAACTTTGAACAAAAGTTCTCCCTGCTAAGCTGTGACTCCATTAAAGCGTGTTTTCTTTGGTGAAACAAATTGGAGAAATTCTAGAAAAAAACAACAAAAAAGTGAGTTTGTGGAGAAGTAATTGGCAATAGGTCCTTCTTTAGTCCCGCTTTTTTCCCCTTCTACTTCTTTTACAATCAACTTGTTGCTGCTGCAGACTTCACCCTCCGCCTCTGTTTAGAAATGTTTCCATGGCAGCAGAGGCCCACTTTTTTAATGCGGGGGGTGGGGGGGGGGGGGGGGGGGGGGGGGTGGTGATAAGAACACAGGAAGGAGTGGGAGGGAAGGGAGAGAAAGAGGGAGTGAATGGGTGAATGAGTGAGTTTGTGAGGGTGTTGCTTGTGTGTGTGGCAGTCTGACAGCGGACAGGTTGGCTCTTTAGCTTCTCAAAGCATCTGGCCTTAATTCGGACGGTGAAGAGTGGACAAACCAAAGCCCAGACTATCTCACTAATTTTCCACATGCATGCACACAGTTACACACACACACACTTTGAAAAATTGTTCTTTGGACCTGACAATGATTAATTTAAGTTATAATAAGTTCAGTTATATTTTCTATCTTGCCTCGGTCTCAGGATCTGCTCTACAGTTGATTTTCACTTTAATTTTCCCAGAATTATGATACAAATATAATTTATTTAAGTAGAAAAACCACAAGAAGCACCTGCCTCTACATTGATCACTGTGGCCGATTCTTTTGTGATTCCATTCACAAATAATCCACTGGGAGAGCTGAAAGGAGCCCAATCTTGCACAGCCTTCATGCTCATATTGCGGCATCTCCTTGCATGTCCTCCACTTATTGTAAGTTCACGCGTGCGTTTGTTGGTCACATCATTTCTACAATGCAAAAACACCATAAACATTTTTTTGTCATAGGGAGCCAATGTGATGCTAACATATTGGATGTTAGTGCACAAGAGGATTTAAATAGTTCTGAAGAAAATAAATACAAATTAAGACAGCCTTGTTTTATTTTTATGAAATCGATCAAAAAACAAAAAAAAACTAATGCCTGAAAAAAATTATGTCAGCTTTGTGTCAAGTTTAAAAATAAGGGGAAACATGCAGCCTGGCGGTATGGAATGATAATCAGCTCCACAGAGAGGACAAACCTCCCCATGATGTCTAAACATAAGCAGCTCTACAAGATGTTTCTCTGATGAAAACTGCCTGAAATAGGTCGACTATGATAATGAGACATGCATCTGACCCAGGATTCATCAGCAGCTCTCTTGTGTTTCAGTTTCCCACACTACCTTGCTATTGCAACACATTTCAACTGATCAAAACTGACTGACGAGCCAGCGCGCAGCCTTTAACAGTCAGCTGGAAACACTGGAATAAATGGAGCTAACAGCTTGTGGAAGGAAAAAAAAAAAAGAAAAGAAAGGAGGATGGCTGACATTTCTGTTCCGCTACCAATGTTGGATTTTCCAGGAGGTTTTCCAGCCAGTGAAAGTTATTCAGCGGTGGTCAGTGGTCAAACCCGCAGACACTGGAAATACCAAGAATGCCGATGGAAGAGACACAGGGATTAGTTTGGCCAGTGGGCTACCGTTCGTTAGGATCGATGACCAGCAGACTTTCACACACTTATGGCCAGCTGTACTTTCTTATCATAGCATGTTTGGGGCTTTAGCATGGCGTTTACTGGAGTTTAATCCGGCTATAATGACTTTTCATTGTCCCACCAGCAGCAAGAAGAGTTAAGTTTTCCCTCCTAAACCCTCCCTTCCTTCCCCCCCTGCTGCTCTGGCTGTATGAACAGTGGAGGACCATTGTTTCAGTTCAACAGAGGGCAGAGAGCAGAGAGAAAGGGCCTGTTATCTCACCCTGAAAGCAACCACATTTTGACTGACAACGTGACCCCATAAAGTGAGGCAGCTCCAAGGAGAGGCAGCGACTGGGCAACTTCCGTTTTTTACTCATCAGGAAAAAGTCCATCGTGTCAAAAAGCTTCAAATCACTGATCACAGCTTAGGCAAACTATGAAAACACACACTGATACATAAACACACACATAGAGTGAGTGCTGCGGAATACAGCGAGGCAAATGACTTCCACAGCAGCTATTACATAAGCAGCAACGCTTGAGTTTCAACTGTGCCAGCCTCAATGTATAATTCACTTCCACTCATCTGAGAAAATATCTGACACGGCAAAGAAGCACATGTGCAGACGTATTCAAGACATACTGTCCATGCCACTGTTAACTTGAGAAAGATGGGAGAGGGGAGGACAGACCGGCGTGGAAAATACTCATTCAGCAAACTGAAGAGAAGCCAGGCTGACTTATAATCTCTTGCTGTCTCTCTGTCTCTTCTGTTTCTCTCTCTTTCTCTCTCTCTTTCACTCTCTTGCAGACTGTGTCCCTCCTTGTTCATCAACTAGAGGCTTTACATAAACACCTGGATTGAGATTTAGCTCGCTGGAGAAAAAATAAGCTGAGGATACAGGATGTCTAGAGTGGAGTTTGGATGGCATTTAATTTAGTCAGAGTCTGTTCAAATCCTTTATTCAATCTTTTTGGTTAATTCACTTTTCATTCCAGTCAACACACTGTTCCTGCACCCCAGAGACTCTGCTGTGGTGGATAGGCTTTGGAATTGAGCTATATATCTCGTCTGGATTGAACCCTCCACAGCAGATGTAAAAATACATTGAAAATGGTGTTTATTCTTGTGTCATTCACTGAATAGCAGTAAAAAATATGCTGTATCTCCAGGCACAATGCATGACTCTACAACGGAATGCACAATGCATCTCTCGCACATCCGAAATCTCAGTTGATCATCTAATCCCAATATTGATGTTTTGAACCCCAAACTCTCCTTCACTATTTGCTCAAAGTTGCTCCCAATGAAAGTCGAGCACCTTGCCTGGCGGCCATCGCCACCAGTGTGCAGGCATGTGTGTGACTGTGTGAACGAACAAGGGAATGTGACTATGATGAAGTGGAGGTTGACCACTGGTGCTACAGGCTCCAGGTCCCGCCCAAACACCTGCCTGACCCAATCAAGAGTGACTCCCTCATTTGGAACAGTTGTCAATCACAACACAGCATATTCAAGTCAACCTTGAAGTCAATCTGTTTAAAAGCTTTTAGGGAAGTCAAAAAATATATCGCCCCCAAAAAACACAATGACATTAACAAATCAAAATATTTGAGGTGTATATTGCAATTTCTTAGTCCCATCGGCTAACATGGAGGAGCCTCATAATGCTGTTTTGTTTTTTTAAATCCATGAGATATTAGTCATGCTTTACATCTACTTGAATCGCCAGTTTTTCTTTCCTCTGCAGGTGCCTTTAGTATTGAAAAACCAGACAACACAATTATTCATGATCAATTCATTGAAATGAGGGCAAGAAGAAAAATTAAAGCAAATTCCTGAACCACGTAGAAAAGGAGAAACCTATAAAAGTCCACAGGAGTGACTTGTCTCTCATTAAGTACACAAAAGACATGACTCAACATGACTGGGTAGGGTTACGTATCCAACCTGCGACATGTTTACTTCATTTGTTTTTATTTAGGACCGATGAGTTAACCCATTCTCTCTTGTTTCTGCCTCCACTCCCCTTCACTTAACCCCCTCAACTATTGCACAAATATGGACATTTACGTCTCTCTTTCTAGACTTTGCCAGCATTTAAACTGGGCAATCCCAGTTTGAACTCAACTTAAAGCTCAACATGACACAGTCAAAACCGACAGCTACTACAAAGACTTGAGTGAATGAGTGGCCTCTCAAAATGCTGTCTATAAACATATCTGCTGACACACCACTCTTGGGCCAAAACAAACTTGATGAGAAACTACAATATGTGGCCTGAGGCTCACCAGGAGTCTTATAATTATGCGCGTAGGGAAGACATAAGAGGAACAGCGGCAGGCTCTGTGTCCCAAAAGTGCTTTGTCATCAAAAGATACACAAAGAGTCCCTTCAAAGTCTTTGGGATAAAAAAACCCAAAACAAAACATGTTTTGTGAGGGTCACACTTCTGAGATGCAGCCTAATTGTGTGCCTTGGTAGAAGTGTATGTGCTGCACTTTCTTATCTTCACGGTGAGTGTGTGTTCAGACAGATTGAATAACACCCTCCTCCTCCTCCTCCTTCCTCCTGCAGGCCAACTGTCCAGAGGGTGGAACAGCTTTTCCAAAAGGCTGAAATTTCAAATCAATACCCCCGACAGTCTGTAATGAGCAGATTACTCTGGGTCAGGATTAGAAAACCTGGGCTCAGACACCAACAGAAACTCATCATCCCACCTCAACCAATCCAAGCCACCGGGTGTTTGTCCAACCCTCCACAGTCATTTAGAGGAGCTACTCGTAACAACTTTAAGGAAACTAAGTTTTAAGCCAGTTGACTCTGAATCATCTAATTGCTTTGCATCTTCCACAGAATTGTGAATCATGAATTTACAAGTCAAAAGTAACTCTTTCCTCGACAACTTTCCAGTCCTGCTGAAATCAGTGTTTCTGCGTCAATAAGCAACTTTAGTCTCTTTCCATTACATCTTCTGTTAGGATTATTTATTTCCCCAACTGACAAGCTCCTTAGTGGCTTCAAATTGACTCAAGGTATTTGAGAATGCAAAGTTATTCCTCAAGCGAATCTGTATTCATGTGAAACTGGAGCAGAAAGCAGGCTAAAAGAAAAGCTTGAGTTGGGAGAATATCAGCCTCACTTATGCAAACACATGCAACAACACACACTCTTCCCCCTCCCTCCACACTCACCCCATTGAGAGCCCTGCATCGTTGTCTCCACTTGTCCCTCTGAAAAATTGAATTAAAAAATGAAAAAAAGGAATCCCTCCGGTCTCTCTTGGATCAGATTCTCCTCGACTCTCCTGCCGTCTACCTCCTCCCTGCACCTCTCCAGCTTCCTGCCGTTGCCTGCGCACCTCTCCGGGACTTCATATCCTGGCACGAGGACTTTCAAATGGAAGCCCCCTTTATTTTTCCGTCCTGTCCTGTCCTCCTCCTTCTCCTCTATCCTCTCACTTCACTCCACTGTTCCTCTTCTCAGCTTTCCTTCCCTGCTGCCTGCCTTAGCACCGCCTCCCCCCCCTCCTTCCCCTCATTCCTCCCGCCTCTCTCCCACTTTTTGTCTGCCAGCCCCTCTGCCTCGAGTTTCCCTCTTTTCACACACACACACACACACACACACACACACACACACACACACACACACACACACACACACACACACACACACACACACACACACACACACACACACACACACACACACACACACACACACACACACTCCTCCCCTTTCTCTTTTTAACGTGACATTTTCACACACACTCCACGCATCAACAGAATCCTGCGACACAATGAACATTTTGCATTTTCAATTTCATCTGAGGACTTCGGTTCAGTGGGTGGGTGCAGAAGCACAATGGACCACAGGCGTAACAGAAACACCTCTCTCACCCCCTCCTTTGGTTTTCAACATCTACCCTTTGGCTAAACAACAATGCAGTTACACCCAAGTGTGTAAATACCAAAACAAGAGCAAGTACAGCGAGAGCTGCAGCAGCAACACACAGAGAGCAAGGGAGGGAGGGAGCCAATTGACTGAGAAGAGTTCAATTACATAACAAGTTTCTTTACATCTTTCTACACTGCTCATGCTGTCACACACACTGAAGATGGATAGGTAATGAGATGAAGGGAGGACATCAGTGGAAATTCATATCTCACAGGACCAGAGCCTGTTTTCTGAGTAATGCGTTTGAAGTGACATTGAGATGAAGGCTTGTGAGGTGAAACAGGAATATTAAAACTACACAAAGGCTGCCATTAGAGAGTTTATTGCCACCAATGAATCTATTTCTTATTCTAATGATGCAGATGGTAATTTATTTTGTGTGGCTTTTATCAAGGTTTCAGCTTGTTCAGATGATGTCACGTCTGCTTGTGACCTCTCTACACTTTGATTGATAACATGCTGCATTTTGGCTGTAAGAAATGATTTGAACAGGACAACATTTGAATCATTATTTATTCGCAAACTGTTTGAGCACTCATTCATTTACAGATCACACACTGCTCTGTTGTGCAGTGCACAGCACTAATCACTCTTGGTTTATTGTTGTGTGCTGCCATGGAAAAGCCAGTAGGAGGACTGAGTAATGCTGAGTGTGTGCGTCCTCGCACTCACTCTTTACTGGAACTTCCCTCTGAGTCCCACGGTGGTACAACAAGAGAGAGGAGAGAGTTCACTTCTGCTCTCTGACTTGGCACTTTACTGCCATTAACACACTCAGCTCACCTCTCCTGGCTGAGAACATAACACCAGAAAGCTTTTGAGTTTTTTTAAATTTTATTTTTATGTCCGACGCCGTGTGTGTGTATATATTCTAAACCTTCATGAGTCAGCATGGGTCAGGATAAAAATGAAATTTGCAGAAGGTATATTTATCATCTAAATCACTTCAGTCATTAACAAAATAATAATTAACATCAAATTGCTTTTTTTTTGCCATTGAAAAATCAAACTCAATGTGATGTTTTCATAACTCAAGATCCAAATCCGTCCTTCTTCTGTATCGCTTTATTCAACAGGGTTATGGGGCCAATCCCAGCTGACTACAGGTGAAGCCCGAGCACACACGCTCAACAAGCCATCAGTCCATCACAGCTCAAACACCGAGAGACAGAAAGTCACACACACTCACACAGACACCTACGGGCAATTTTGGTGTCACTACTTAACCTCGAATAAATGTTTTTTTTGACTGTGGGAGGAAAATCAATTTACCTGGAAAAAACCCAGAAAGCCCCCCCCCCCCCCCCCGGGCTTGAATCAGGGATAATCTCACTGTGAGGCAAAAATACTAAACCACTACACCAGAGGGGAGCAAGTGTAGGCGGCCAGCATGAGATAAACTAAAGTGTCTGTTCCCTTTATTTACTGTTTTGTGGCACCACTTCTCAGGAAAAAATGCAATCAGCCTGGTGACCATGACAGATGTTGAAATAGTTTTTTTAATTAAAGGTAGCAGATCAGTTTTTATCTCTCATTGATTTGTGGCTGAATGGATGGATGGATGGATAGATAGATTAAAAAAAACAACCCATGGTGTTCACTGTGTTGTCAACCGTGTACATTGTACGTTGCTATTTCAATGGCTGAGGGAGGGAAGTGTCCATGAGCACAACGCTTCTCTAGCAGCTGAACTTAGCAGAAACCTACCAATGTTTTTTCTGTGAAATATGACTTAGTGGTCATATATCTGGACTTGTGAACTCATCTAGACTAGAATTATTCCAACATCAGGAGTTAGTTAAACGGGAATCACAGTGCTGACTTCAAATCCAAGCAACAATCTGCAAGATGCCACGGCAGCGCTCTGCAGAGATCACAGCGGTGACATATCATGCTGATGTTTAACTTAAAATTTTATGATAATTAAGTTATTATTCACTTGTTTTGGTTCCTTGCTTCCTTTCTGTATTTGTCAGATTGTGAAACAGTTTACCTTGACTTGCTGTGTTGCTGAAATGTGCTATAAGAATAAAATCACCCATGCTGAAACTTCTGAGTGCTTTCATCATAATAACCAAGTCGCTTTGCATCACATCTTAATATTTCACTCACTGGAAGTCTGGAACCACATTCATGCAGCTTTGAGTTAGAAGTTGAATCTTGCATCAACCACCAACCCATTTCCTTCTTGTTTGTGTTTTGGAAGTGACCTTCCTACAGCTCATGAAGGAAGGGGACAGCTGGTTTGGGACCGGCCAAAACATACTGGAGGAAATGCGGAGCTGAGAGTAGACAGCAGATCTGTAATGGATACGGTGGAAAGAGGAGAGGAAGACAGCTGCTGCTGTGTTGACCACACACTATTATCACTCCACATCTTACAAACACTGCCCCTTTACTGCCAGACCTTGAGCTGACGTAAATGAGTGTCGGTTAAAAACACACAGAAATAAATGGTGTTGCAAAATTACATGACTGATATTACCTTGACGAGGAAATTGTGCACACTGAGCTTCACTGCCTTATGTGAAACACCCAGCTGCCGTATGGACCAACATGGGCTCAGTCGCAAATTTCTGACCCCCTGACCTCTCATCTGCTCCCACTGCGTCGCCCTCTCCCACTGCTATCCATCTCCAAACCTAATCTCTAAGCAGACACTTCAAAGAGGCCAAGACCCCTATTTCCATAAATGTGTGCGCATGTCTTTGTGGCTTATTGACCCTAGCAGGTTGTTCTAAATTGAGCCTTCACCAAGTCCTTCCACTGATCAGTGACGCTGGCATCCCAAAAGACAGAACGCAAAAAGAATGAAGTCTGAAGGAGGCCCGAATGAGAGAAGGAACAAGAGGAGGAGTGCCGGACGCTTGAGTCAGCAAAAACTGAAGGTCAACGCCATCAGAGGTGGGTTTTGTCTGCAGAGGGCTTTTTGTTTCTTGTTGTTGTTGTTGTTGTTTATTGTGGCCATTTACCTTAGTGTGCCGCCCGGTGCGCTCCTCCTGGAGGTCTGGGGGAGACAGGAAAGTGAAAGAGAGGTCTCATCCCAGGAAGTCACTTCTCTCCGGACCTCTTCCTCTGCACTTCAGCCTGAGGAGGAACAAACACACAGCACTAATATTAACCTGTGCTGACCACTACTTGCATCATTTACAGCGTATCAAACCAACTGCAAAAGCTTGGTTGTGTACATCTGGCATTCAGCGATCACTGCTGGGATGTTGACGTACACACTGCAAGGCCAGCAAAGCACAAACATCCCAGACGGACGCAGAACAAAATATCCTTGTACAAGCAGAGGCGAAGTGAAAGCAAATTAAACAGTGTGGCGACCCCGAAACAACTTCAACATTGAGTTTTGACAGGAAACATCCATTCATCCCATCTTCTATGCAGCTTTATCCAACTTAGGCCCATTAAGCAACGGAGCCGATCTCACCTGACTATTAGCAAAGGCCGGGTACACCCTGGATGCTCGCCAATCCCTCAAACACAGACAGACAGATGAACATACACACTCTCATTCTTATCTAGTGACAAGAGTCTTGAACTGTGGGAATGAACTGGAGCACCTGTAGAAAGTACAGACAAACAGTGACAACATACGATCTCTCCACAGAAAGACAAGAGTGCTAACAAATACCTCATGGTGGAGCTTGACATAAAACATAAATATAATAAAATGACAAAAAGAAAGAAGAAAATGCCCTTTAAAACAAAATGTGAAGCCTGTGATTAATTGATTTTACTAGTCGATCCAATATCCTGTATCAGACGAAGTTGTACCTTCCTGATTTAGTGGGCATCACAAGTTGATCAAAAACACAATATTGATGAATGCCTTTATGTCTTTGGTCATGCTATCCACATCCCTACTGATTTTCTTACTTCAAATAATAGGTGAATATCTTATGTTACACAGTACAGACGGCAAGGCTACAATATTTGACCAATTTAAGTTGAAAAGTTTGGCTCCATCAGTTCTGCCACCCCCTGGTGTCCAGCAGCAGGAAACAAGAGCTCGTCTCTTCAGCTCAGTTCACTTTATTCTGCATTGTGGACGATTTTTATCTTTCTTAGCCAAAAGTCTTAAATCATCCCGCTGCTTTTCCATTTGTACTTTGTTAATGTTTTGGTCTCATTCTTTCTTTGTCTCGTTCTCCACACAGTTAGCCAGTGAGGTAATTAGTTAACGTTTTACCATCTGATAAGCGATACGATACTATTGATTTTCTCCCTCTGTGTCCTGGTGCAGGGGTCAGTGCTGCCAGGCCCAGCTATAGAGCTCCTTTCAAGAGCTGCAAACTGATGCTGACTGGACTCTTTCGTAGCTATTGTCACAAGCAGACAGACAGAAAAAAAAAAAGAGTGGAAAGTCACATATTTTCAAGACAAAACGGGTCATCTGAAGGCTGATGTTGTGGTTTAGCGGCACAAGAAACCAGCAATTTTTGCCAAACGTTACATTTCACACTTAAATACCAGGAATTATTTTCTGAATGTTTATGAAATTATGTGAGAATATCAAGATTGAGAAATATCAGACACAATTCAGGAAAATACATGACACATTACAAAGAAATGGCAACAATAAAATTCTATTTTTATTTGTTGGAAAACATGATGCAGCAGAAAATTTGTGATCTAAATTAATATAATCCATTTCATTCTAAACAGTGAACCAAATATAACACAACTATTACCACTCGGCTTTTCTTATAGATTTGATTCAGCTGCAGATCAAGAAATCATCAAACCATGTGTCAACAGTAAAACTGACCAATTCATGAATGGATTTCAATGAAATGTGGAAGTCTGTTTGGTTTTAGTCCGAGGCTGATTAAATAAAGTGACCGTCAGAATCTGGGATTTCTACCATTACATGATTAGTACGTTTTTGCCATTGGACGTCTGATTTGATGCACATGAGCCATAGTTGTTTGTGCAAATACCAAAAAGTGTAGAAAGGGCGCAAGTTGTGAGAGCTCAGAGAGGTATTTGTTCTAAAAGGGGGAGGACGAGGGAGTAAAGGGCTTCCCAAAGGGGTTCAGGGGTTCAGGGGTCAGGTTGGAGGTCAAATTGATGAGATGACTTTAAGGAGCAGGTGTCTTTATTTTGGTTTTATTTTCTTTCTGCATTTATCAACACACATGAGAGTGATCCTCAAACGCTGCCAGTGTGCCGAAAGAACGTACATAGATGCTGTAACGTACAAATGAAGGCACATGTTTGGCACATGCACACCGTAGAGCTGGCCGGAGCCCGTGTGCCCTTTAATTTTCATAAAACCCATTACAAAGTCATAAATCCTGACCTGTGATGCTGTAATGATCTCTGGAGCACTTGGAGCTCCTGAACACAGTCACACATGCATCAAACCTCACGCCTGTGCACTCTCTCTAATCAGGAGATGAGATCTCCTCTCGCATGATGGGTTGATGTGAAGCAACGGGAGCAGATTAGATAGAGATTATTAATCCTCTAGATCACTGCCAGCTAGATTACACCGCAATAGCAGCATATGTCCATAGCGCGGGGACGACACTTAACGTCAGGGCAATGACGCTGTGATTCAGGGGTTCACTCTCACAGGGTGCCGCAGCATTAACTTTAGCTGAGGGCGTTATTAAGGTTATGCAGCATGCCGGCGTGACTGTCTATAGGCTCACTTTGTTAATCACAATTCCTCTAACGTTGAAGCTATTGGGTTACTCCAGGTGCCCACCGCACTCTCCTTATTTCTGCCACGACAGTACACTTTGTACTGATGAGGGGGTTGTACATGAGGATGAAGGAGAAAGCACGAGCCGTCACACAAACAAGGCGAGTCTGCACCAAGGTGACTCCGTCAGAGTAAAACCAGAGAGAACTGAGTGAATAAAAACACCTTTCAGACATAAGGATTCTGGCCATGGGAGACGCAGCTCAGGTGCATATAGGTGCCAATGGCTGCAACACCTTGCAGATGAATTCATTTAAAAAAAAAAAAAAAAAAAGGCCCAACTCTATGTATGTGGAAACTTAACATATCTCTCTATAAGGTGAAAAATCTGCAGACATTTTCTGACCTCACATCATAAGTAGATCATGGAATTCTTTATCCTCAGACGCACCTGATAAATAATGGAGCACACATGTCAAGGCACCGTTTGTACACCAGAATAGAATCAACGGGAACTGTAAAACACTTCCCAGGAATAGAGCAGTCAGGTAATGCAATTTCTATGTATCTCTCTTTCCGTTTCCACTGTCATTAGCCCGACACTGGTATTGTACTCAGTGCGCCGGGCACTTTGGTGGCGGCTGCTGCTGTCGTTTTTCCAAGAAAGTGGAAAGCTGCTTTGTTGCAATAATATGCCCTGTGTGATGCTTGGCCCATTTTCCAGCCTGCTTTCATTGTGTAAGCACACATACATAAAACATGATTTGCTGCTTCAATTTCTGACTTTTATTCAGCTGGGATTTGGTGGCAGACAACATCAGAGCTATGAAAAGCAGAGCGTAGCAGCCACGAAACGCAGCTCTCCCTCTAAACCTTATGAGCGAGGGAGGAAAAGAAAGAGAAAAGAGGAGTTGGCTGTGTTACAGAGAACATGGTTTAATCACTGACCTCTAGACTTACAACTGAAGACAAATGGCCATGAGTAATGAGGGCCATTCATCTTATACGTTAAGAAAAAAAACAAAAAAACAATGGGTACTCTGTTTGCCCGAGCTGCTCTGATAGATCTGTCTGTTGTATATATTAAACTCAAATCGTGTTAGTTTGCTCTTCCTTTCTGATCCAAAAGCTGAGGTCAGACTGGGTGTACGTCCCACGGTCTTCACTAGAGGGCAGCCTGTCGAAGTATGCAAACTGCCTCATCCCAAACAGTCACACAACTGACACTCATGGAAAGGCTGTTTTTTGTTAAAGACAGTCAAAGGAATATGAGCGCTGCACATTTTTCAATACGTTCTGCACAAAACTGAACCTTAGTAATGTAATTCAATCCTAAATACATAAAACCTCATTAGATAATCAAAGCCAGATTTAAAAATGCTGCAATAGAATTGAAAGGTTTGCTTTTGAAATATGGAATGAGATTTAAACAATCCTTCCTTTCGATCAAAATACTATTAAATGATGCTCTCGTTTAAAAAGTGTATTGTTGTCGAAGTGAAGTGAGTTCATGTGCAACTTGAAAGGGAGAAGCAGTCATAGAGAGACACATTTAAATATACAATAGGGCTTAATAGATGTAAAAGCCAGCTTGTAAACTTTTAAAGGGAGTGTGAAAAACAATTTTCAAAACTATATATAAACATAAAATGTTAAACTGACATGTTCAGACAGTCAGGATCTTGAATGGGGAGAGTTTCTTGACCACACACATTCTAACACACTCACCACTCAATGCCCCTTGATTGTAAACACTACACCCTGAACTCCAGGCACAAAGAATCATCACATCTACCAAGTGATTCCTGACCGAAGCTGATAATATCCACTACAGATAAATGATAGATGGTCACAGCTAACACACACATGCAGTATGATTCTGCTGCTGCATCTATTCTGTGAAAGTCATTTAACTACATATAGGTTAGTAATTTGGTTTTGTTGTCTATCTATATGTCTCTAGTAATTAACAAGGAAGGTGTATAATATGGAGCGAAAATGGAATTCTTAGATTTCAGACATTTGCTTTGATGGTCAGTTTGTCCACTGAGCCATGCATTGTGCAGCCACACTTCATTGTAAAATCCCACCTTTTTTTATTGAGTGTCTCCAATGTTACCACCTCTCAATTGTCTTTACCATTTACCTTTTTTGATTGGTATTTATGTAAACGCAAACACTCCGGCAATTGGTGCAGCTTTTGGACAAGGAGGTGTGAACTTTAAACTGCATAATGTAAAAGGTATGGAATTTCTATTTTGGTCAGCGTTAACTGGTGTGAAATCACCTTCCAGACACCTCAAATGTGACCACAAACCACAACTATGGGTTGACTTTTTGTAAAGGTCACAAGCCAGAAAGTTTCAAAACAAGTGGCTCGATCAATACTTCAGAATGTCATCGCTTGAATTTCCATGTGAAATCTCAATAAACAGTGGAAAGAGTGGAAGTATAAATATTGAAGTGATTTGCAAATTCACAGCACAAAAAGACTCAAAATGTTTTTAATCTTTATAAGATAAATGAAACTATTATTTCCACAGTTGAAAGAGAATTACCTTATCAGGTAAAGAATTCGCCTCTCTGTGACGTGAAGCAGCTAACTGATGGATTCCTGCCCAAACACTTTTTTCTCTTCCACCCTGAAGCTTTTTCTTTAAGATCACAAGTTTTCATCCTCGGCAGGCAGATTACATGCTATGACAACAGATTGGGGGATGGCAGCAGCAGTGGATAAAGTCTATCTCTGAAACCAATCTGAGGAGCAGCAGCTGATGCTCAGCCTCAGCTGCACACGATCAACCTAGACCATGACAATGTTACCGGAGAGAAAATCGTGAGCAAGCATGTCCACAGGCAGCTAATGACTAATGAGGGTTTTCTGTGGAGAAACGGTGAGGCGTGGGCAGGGGCAGCCAAAGGTGATCACACAAAGGAACAAGCAAAATTAACAAATGAGAAACAAAGACGGGAGGAAAATGTTCCTTGTCCTTCTCACCGCTGCAGCCCGAGCCAAAAGCGTTTGTCTGTTTCCAGCAACACCAGCCACCAGCCTGCTACTGTTGTAGTGACAATTTGACGGTGGAGGATATACGTACAGTAGATCATATCTTTTCAGTCACACACTTTTGTCTCCTCTTTCATTATTCTCATCCTCGGCTTGTCCAACATGATTTCAAACACGTTTCTAAGCACAGATTCCTGCTTTCTAATAGCCTAACAGCAGTAGGAACCCGGCGAGCATGGAGATTTCCTGCAGGGAAGGTGAGCTGCCAGACAGAAGATGGACACATTTTTCTCAGAAACACACTGAAGCACCCTTCAGCATCTGATTGCACTTTAACCATGCACTGATCCGAAACCCAGGGAACAGAGATTGAGAGCGGGAGCTGTCAGGCGTCACGCTGGCCAAATACAACCCAAGGATCTCTGCAGCTGTCCAACAGTCCAGTATTGACATCAGAACAAGAAAAATAACAGTTCCTGAAATCATAAAAACAAGTCTAGAAGGATATCTCCGTCCTTTCACGAGACAAATAAAAAACTCTAAATTGTACCATGTTTATTTGTCAAGTTTCTAGAACAAATATTTAACCTCACCCAAGCAGGGAGGAATTTATCTTCACCTATTGTGACAGCGTTTCCTCTATCGTTGGATCATTTGAAGGACTGAAGGGGATGAAACTCATCACAGTGATTATTGCTACTTAACTTGCAGACCGAACTTAACATCCAATAATTAGTATTAAGAAGTAGGATTTATAAATACGTATCAAACAGGACTGTCAAGTGTCACGTATCATCAGTGAAACTGTTAATAAGTGAAAATGCCGTTAAGTCTAACATCATGAACCACAAATATGAAGAAAAATAAATATTTTCAGCTGCTGGGATCCAGAATTAACAAGAGCCATTGTTGATATGAAGGCCTATAATCATCAGACCTGTTACACTGTTTTTCCATCCATCCATCCATCCATCCATCCATCCATCCATCCATTTAAGCCTGTGCAGGGTCGCATGGAGCTGGAGTCAATCCAAGCTTGTGGGCGAAGGCAGGATACAGGTCACCAGTCAATCAAAGGGCAAAAACACAGAGCCTGACAACTCCTGGTTTTTCACTCTAGTTAATTTTGTAATTGTATAAAAATATACATTTTTATAATCAAAACCTTTTGCTTCTTGTAAAGCAAATGACATCACACAAAGCCATTAGAAAACAAGCCAGGGGTGAAAATAAATGAATAAATAAATGCACAGTGTACGTGCCTGTGCACATGTGCATGTCATGAATGCTTGTGTTTATTCATGTGTGCGAATGTGTGACTTCTGCCTCAGCCACAGTACTTGTGTTATTGGAGCAGGGCTGGCTATGGAGCAGAAACGGCAAAAAACAAACGAGGTCTTGTGCACACAGAGATGCTTTCATGAATCATCCAGGAACTCGTACAGTCACTGGCCAGTCCTGACATCCCTTTGCTCACAGCTAATAATGCCCCCAATGCAATGTTGTACGCAATGGGTTCATTAAGAAATAAAATCCATTTGGTTTTTGGAATAATTACTGCACAATTGCAAGGAACCAAATCAACCTAGATAACATAAAATATACCATATCTGAAATCTTAGTCTTTAGCTCTGCCGCAGGTACAACAAACACATACACTGAAAACACTGCAGTCAGCCTGTGTGAAACTCAAACACACGTTTCTTTCCCTTTAAAGCCCACGCGGAAAGAGTAAAGTGAACAGATATGCAAATGTTATCTGAGAACAAAAAAAAATAATCTTGAAGGACACAGGCGATGGTGCGATTAATTCATTCCCAAGATTGAGAAGTAAAGTCAGCGAGAAAACGTTGCTAAAACGAGTTATGTCTGCGTTTAAAGATGAAGGTGTTGCTCTCAGAGGTGCAGCTTCTGTCTTAAACGTCTTTTCAGCCACTGAACTGTATGGCGTGCCATTTTACTCGTGTCTGTGTCAGATCCTGTATGACTGTACACTCACAGCACCTCACTGGCACGAGCACAGACACACCGTGTCAGATCTATTAGTGTGTGATTTTCTTTTACTCCCACTTCGGTGGCAAAGGTCACTACACCCACATTTTCATGTCTACACCCTCAGGATGTATAAGTGTGTGTGCGTGCGTGTAAGTGTATAGGACCTAATGGAGGCTGACATGTGGACTGACATGGATGCTGAGCTGTGCTGCACTGGGCCAGGCGGTCTAACCCAACAGCAGGGATGAACTATAAATAGATTATCTCATCCACCCCCCAACACTCCCCCATCCCCTGGTCTCCCCTCATGTTCTCTCTCTTCCTTTATCTGCAGAGTTTCATTACAACTGCAGATAACAAAGATACACTTCTGTTTCAACCTCATTCTTGATGTTTGGCATTGCTCTCCATCGCCTCTCCTCATCCTGGCCTCGACAGCCCCATCTCTTTCTGTCATCTGAAATATTTTGCAAAATACAAATACAAACCACTGGAAGAACAAATAGGCCAATATCAATCTTGTGATCTCAAAATAGAGTGCGGAGAAGGGGAGATAGGCTAGTTAGGGGAGGGGGAGATGGGTGAGATGAAGTTATGTAAGTGAGACTAATCCCCTCCCAACCCTGCATTGAAAATGCGACAGGATGACACTGGCCTCATTTCATCCATTCATCCCCGCATCTGCCACCGCTACCCGTCCAAACCTCTCCGTCTCCACTGTAATCTAACCGCTTGATCTTTGACAGCAGACTACAGCTACATGTTGAACTCATCACAAATCCCAGTGCGCCGACACTGAGTGGAAGTTTGGAGATGCAGGAGTTGAGGTATTAAATAATTTACGATATAATTTAAAAATGCTTCTAAAAAAAAAACCTGCATCCTTTCTCCTCCTTTACCTCACCCTCATATCAGCGACACCATCTGATTTTCAAAAAGCTCTCTTATGCAACACTGGCTGACCAGGACAGTCACAGGAAACAGGAGGAAGGAGACAAATTCCCCTCGACAAAAAACTATAAATACTCCTGATCTTTTTTCAGTATCAGATGACAGAGTTATGTGTTTCAATACAGACACAAATCAAATGCCTGAAACTCTCCTTATTACTTTTTCCAGCTCCTCTTTTCATGTGACCCACAGTCAGTCTGACTTTCCTGGACTCAGTCACACAGACTGAGCCTAATCTGCAAAGGTATGGGCAACCGTGACAGGAGACGTGACCTTATTATGAACATTAAAGCACACAAACTCCCCCGCCCCACGGAGAAACTGAAATATTCAGCTACTTTATTGATACTGAGCCTGAAATCACTTTATTTCACCCTGGTGTGTAGTTCAAACCACCTGAGCACTCGTGCACAGTCTCAAAAAGGTACGCAGCAGAAGCACATTGATTTGAGTGATAGTAATACATTGCATGACTAAACGGCATCGTTCTGAGAGACGGACTGGCTGTTGGGATGATGTAACCAGTGAAGTTGACCAGCAATAAGCAGGGATGAGTTGGCAGACCTCGCAAACAGAAAACATATCGTGAGAAACAACTTCAGCAGAGCAGCTGTGCTCTGTCTGTGTGTCTAATCCCGAGGTCATCAGGAACACAGTCAAACATGTTGCGTTACCTCTCAGATGTACATCACTTTGGATAAAAGCATTCAACGAACATGAGCCTGCGCTGAGTCCAAAAAAACAAAACAAAACTCAAACTGTTTTGATGCAACTGGTGCTATGAACTGCCCATCTACTCTTCTCCACTCAGTCGCTCCTCTCCAAAAGTGGATGGATAGACTATAACAAAAGAGAATCTGGACACTGACACAGCTAAACACTGCAAAGTAAGTGACATGCTGGTCACAACAAGACAAAGTAAGTAAAAACACACAACATATGAAATCTCAAAAAACCCAGGTGTGTTCCACCAAATTCAGTATATGATAAAATCAATAAATAATGAGAGTTCAGATCATTGCAGTATACATGATCTGTGCCAGATCTACGTATTTTCGGACAAACTAAATAAAAATATACTTGAGCTGTTACATTAACTGATATTCCTGACGTTGGTCTGAACTGATTATCTTTGCGTTAAGTTCAATTGTTTTTGCTCTGCGCCTTGATTTCATCACTCGGCCACTTCATTTGGTTGAACTTTATCGTTGAGAGACAAACTTCTTTCATCCTTTAACCACAGTCAGGAACTAGTTTTACAAGGTCACTCTCTTTTTCAATCTAATTGAAATATTTCCGACTGAGAGATCAGATTGTCCAATCTGTACTGAATGAGCTAATCGCAATGATGTGTGGGTTTATATGTTGGCAGAATATTATCTGATTCAGTCAGTCGATCAATCGCATAATGCCTTTCACTGTGCACTGTGACATTTACCATTTCTGACATGATCCCACATCCAGCTTCACTTGGAATCCTGCGAGTTCAACCTGTAGTAATTTGCAATCACCTTTTTTTTCTTCTTTTTTTTTGTAACTGCATGTGAAACATCACATGGTGAATTACGTCACAGACATTTGCAAAACTGATCTGGTAATGAGCAGTAATCCAACATGCCTTTTATTTGAACACTGATCAGTCCATAAATAGGGTTACACCAACTCCTCAGGTTTAATTGAAATTTCAATCGGACAAGTTCAATCAAATCAGACAGCAGTGTTTATATTACTTAAGGTCCTTGTAAGGCACCATGAGATGAACTGACACTGCATCAGAGCTGCAACGTGACACATCAAACCTGAAGACTTCTAAAGTCATGATGTGCTGGGGTTTTGAGGTACTCTAAAAATTACAACAATGAAAGCAATAAAACATTTTAAAAAGACAATAAATATATAATGAGTTATCATAGATCTATTATTAACTTAACAACATTTGTGGGGGTTCAAACAGACGCATGCTACTGTATATGTTACACATTTTACAAATAAATAAATAAATTCAGACCCAAATCAGACATATATTGAGCCACAACTCACAAAAAAAGACAAAATGGCACAAAGAGGTGCAACGTGACCTATTAAGAGATGAACTGATCATGGGAAGATGTACAGTGAACCATATCAGACACAAAGTGAAAAACTTTGAAGCACAGAAATGCTGTCAGAGGACAGAAGTGACAACAATGGCACACATAATAGTTCTGATTAGAGACAAAATAACCAAAATTGGATCAAACATGCCAAATAACAGCAACACAGATTAATGATAATTAACTGTGACAGCCCTCACTCCTTGTGTAATGCATGATTTGTACACCAGTTAAAATCTGTTTTATCAAGTATTTGTGACAACTTGTAAACCAGATTATATGCCAACTAGTCCTGTTGAAACTTAGGTAAACACGATCGTGTTTAGATTTTTAACAGCACCCTTTAACCCTCCTCCACCTTTCCAGTCCTCTAAGCTCAGACGGGACGCTCCACTAAACTTTGACCTACTTCTGTCTGTCTGAGCCCAGTGAGGGGATGGAGGGGTGGAGGCACAGAGACTCCAAACAGTGTGAGCGTCACACTAATCCAGCCTGTTAATAATAAAAATATGAATATCAAAGGCTTTTTTGGACAATGCATCCTTTCAATGTCAAATCGCAGAGGGCGGCTTGAGGACGCGTGTCTGTGTGTGTGAAAGAGACTGGACTCATTTAATACAGTATACTTAACATTCAGCTGGACGTACAAACACACATACACAAAGTTTATTTTTTACTTTCCAGCCGATCAGCCATGATACAAACCTTGTCCACTTTCTTCTTATCTGTACTTTGTCTCCATTTCCAAGAAAATCTCTTTGGGCAGACGGACAAAATCCTCCATAACCAATTCTCTGCAGGATAATACAAAGCAAACAAAGACTCCATGACACACAAAAAGCAGACAACACCTCCAGGTTTCGGGCCCTGCCAGCTGAGCCTAAGCCTGAGCTGTAACCAAGCTCAAATGAACCAACAGCATCACTCTGTAAACTGCAAGCAAGTATAAAATTTGCCAAGTATTTCATAAGCACGCATGACGGCTCCCAGGCCAGCTGAGTCCTGGCAGCGCGCTAGTGGTCGGACAGCTTTGTGGAATGAGGGACGAGGGCTGGCTCGGGTGAGTGGGTGATGGGAGCAAAGTTACTTGGGACAGCATCCCAGGAGTTCCAGGAAGAATTCTGGGAACATCAGGGCCAAACACGTGTGAGTGAGGAAAAAAAAAAAAGCGAGACATGGAGGCATGGATGATGTGAAAGGAGACATCTGTAACCAATTGAAAGAGAAGGGAGGGATCCCAAGGTTACACCAGAGAGATGCAGTATGCAGAGACGCACTGAAGTAATAACGATCTAAACATCCTTCTCATAGTTAATACTCCCCCAACCCCCCACCGTGGCCTCCCCTCGGCTTTCACAAGACACAGTTCACCCTAACTAGTCAGCTGATGCAGGAAGGAGGCGGGGGGATCGAGTGCAGTCTGCAGAAGGGTCATCTGGCAGATCCATCCTCCGAACTGGCTTCGCTCCACCGAGAAACACACACATGCGCGGAAGGCATGTGTATGCGTTCCTTCCAAAGACATTGTATTGACTAACAAGTATTTTCAGTGTTTCTGCAATAACTTTAACCATCACTAAAGGGCCTAACCCTGACTGTAACCTCGGTCAATGCTTAAAAACATGTGTTTACCTCAAAACACTTCGTTTTGGCCTTCAATTGAATGATCAGCCTCATAATATGAGCATGTGAATAGATTTTGGTAGCCACAACATAGTACAGACTTCCTAACCATGACTTCAGTCTAACCTTCAAACATGTCTTCTTTCACTCACCTTTTTTTTTTTTTAAATCAATTTTCCTTATGAAGATTTACTTTGAGTCTCTACAAAGACGACAAGGCTCACACACAAACGCTTACACATCGAAGCAAGACGCTGGCCAAGAGGGTGTAGGAAATCTAATCTATAAATCAAACACGTGTCCAAACATCAGATCTTTGCTTATGTTATTAGCTCAGAGGTGTCCCACAGTAACAAACTTACAAACTCACTGATTCAATTTGACCAAGCGTCTGGCAAAGTTGAGTTGACAACAAACAAAAAAAAGTTGCAGTGTTTGTGAAGACAAAATTATACTGAGATTAGCACTGGGCCAGAGCAGCAGCAGCCTGGATGAGCTTTTATACCAAATCAATAATTCATGTTTTGTTTCACTTGCTGGCACAAATCAGATTTCCAATAGAGACAAATCAACCAACAGCTTAATCAATTTAGGCCTCGCAACGTGTAAGGAAGAGGGGCTTTGTTAGTCACGCTAAAAACTCCACCCTGGCAGTGGATTTCTTCTCTGGTTTCCAAGCAGGAAGGAAAAAAAAAAAAGAAAGTCTCTTCACATAACAATTTAAAAGCATTGATTTTGTCAAACAGACGAGATTGCCAGCATTAAAAACATCTAATTGTTGCACTTGCAGGTCATCGCCTCCCATCCTCCTAAAATTGCTCATCTGCCGCCGCCAGGCAACGCGGCTCAGTTTGGGACCTAATACTTGTGCCATCCATCAATCTTGTGTTTGTGTGTACCAGTGTGTGTGTGTGTGTGTGTGTGTGGTCTGCTGTTTCAGCACTGGCCATTTCTGTCCTCATACATCACCCTCCTGACTGCAGTGAACCGACGTCTTGTGACATATGAGGCCACTTTACCTTCTTTTCACGAGGAGAAAGAGAAAACAAGAAGAAAGGCAGAGCTGTGCTCCCATGGATGAGAAACGATGGCTCTCACACGTTCCACACTGGACATTAATGCAGATGTTCACTACATCTACATGCACAGAGACACAGTGTTGTTGTACGGTCACACAACGAGGAATCAAAAATGCAGTTTCAGCAAGGACAAGAAGCTCCTGCACAGTATCGTTAGGACACCGTGAACAACTACATGAGTGTTGGGTAAACAGTTTGATTGGCCTACTAATGGATGCTTGGAGCACTTGGCAAACTTCAGCACTCCTGGTTCTAATGCGATTCGTGCCAAAGCTCAGCCGGCTAATGTCCATTATACCCAGACTTACTCCACTCAGCATTGATTCCGTCTCTTCTTAGGGACTATGGGGGCTTTCAGAGCCCATCTCCGCCTGACATCTTGGCTTTCAGATTACAACAGCCGTTTAATTGCAGTGGAATCTACTTACGCAGAAGAAAAACACATTGGTGAGGCCTCTTTGATGCCAAAGAAACATTCTTCAACAGCATGATAATAGCCAGGCAGCATGTACGTTCATGGGACATTTAATGGCCGCTTTTGGCTGTTTGTCTGTAAAAATCAAAGGGGGGTAATGACAGGCCGAGGCCGACGGGTGCTTCATGATGACATATTCCCACATCAGGAATGGTCCGTCCCAGTCTGCGAAGCCAGTGAGAAATAGACACCACAGGCGCCTTGGTGAGCACTTCTAGCTCCTTAGTGTTTCTGAGGAGGGTTCCTTTACTCATCCACTTTGCAGGACCTCCGTCTCTGAGTAGACTCTTTAAAGGTTTGACAAAAAAAGCAAGTAAAACATGGATGCTCTCACTAGAGGTATATTTTGAATTTCCTCCCAAACAAAAGCAATTGCAAAGGTTTTTGGATCTGATTGTAGGTTGATAAACCATGTTTGTGTTTTTTTTTTTCAGTCCAGGTCAATTGTGAAGACCAAAATGTTCATTGGAGCGTATCGGCTGTCGTTTAGTTTAATTGGTATTCATTCTTACAGAAGAGCTTTTGTCATCAAACCCTAAATAATGGCCACACATTAAAAAGGAAAGTTTTGAACATGAAGTTGATTTGCTGATGCTAAATCCATATCACATCCATGGCCAATGCTTTCCAAACTCCTCTTGGAAACTGATTGATGGTCAAAGAGCATAGCAAGAACAACAAGGGCAAATTTATCTCATAAAAGACAAAAGCTTCATTTACTTAGCCATTTTAAATTGCTGCCTTCATCAACTGAAGTGCCAGTAGTGTAATTTCGGTCCAAAACAGGTCCTTAGTGAGTGCATATAGATCACAGATGGATCGCCTGTTTCCAATTGAGTCAAAAGTGTTTTTACACTTAAATACACATAAACACATCTGTTTGCTTGTTTGCGTGTTGCTATTGCAAAGCAATTTTTTTTATCACAGTCAGGGCACCATTTCACCACAACAACGTCTTAACCCTTCTTGTTGTCTTTCATTTGGACTGACATTGCACAACAGAACACTTTCCCCTCATTTCTCAATGACATAAAATATTCTGTTAACTCAACCTTTTGGGCTTTTTTTTTCTTTTCAGGATGGCAGGAGCCAAGACACGACTCTGAACTTTACTCCACATCAGCGCTGTAGTGTTCACCTTCAAGAGAAGAAAACACTTCTTTGAGAGACAAAACCAGCTTTCTGTGTTAAATCATGAAACAGTTATGTTGCTTTTTCTTGCTTTGCAAAAACAAAAAAGATCAATATCGAGTTACAGTTATGTTTTCGAATCTTGTAAATTAGTCTTTACTTTGCCCTTCATTTAGAAAAAACAAAACAAAACAAAACCTCCTGCAGCATTTTAGAGTACAGCACCTGTTCACGTCGCCCGGCAGACCTGACCTCCTGCAGTTTGATGGATAAGCTGCCTGCGCATATTCACGACATGACAAATGTTGGTAATTTGGTTTGTTATAAAAGAAGAAAAGTGTTCTGGCGTCAGTTTTTATACAATAAGCCTTCTCCATTCCTGAAATTACAATATTGTAGTCTGATTGCAATGAATAGATAATTACAATTTGCAACCAAATTATGGTTTCCTGCTGTAATCATTCATCGAATAAAATGTTGTGCTCTTCATGATTATACAGTCTGCATAGTTACAAGAGTCTGAATGACCTGGAATACAAGCAGCCGAGTGTCTATGAGATTTGAGGATTTGAGTCAGGTAATAGAGCGATCAGTAGTCCTACAATTAAGAATCTGAAATGCAAAGAAGCTTTCAACGAATTTGCTTTATAAGGCTCTAGTTCAAATTAGTGCTGTAAAACAAAATGTGGACAGAGAGGGCTTATAACGGAGCAACATGAGGTTGAGGTTTCCGCCGACAGACTTTAAGGACACAGTCATCACATGGTTTTCTCATTCGGAGCAACTTGTTGATGGTTGATTACAGATGGTTGATTTCACAGTGCAGTGCTGCTGTAAGAGTCCATTCATCTTGACAAAAAAAAATCTAATTAAAATAGTTAACTTTGGAAAAGCCCACCAATGCTCTTTGATCTTCAATAGTCACATGAAATCATGTTTGCGTTAATTTGGCTTTTTTTTTTAAACTTATATCTATCTGGTTGGAACTAAGGGGCTGCACATTGGTGCAGAGGTTAAGCCCATAGCAAGAAAGATGCTTCAGTAGACAGGAAAAGTATAAATGCAGCTCATTATGTGAACCATCAAAGAAAATCAGAAAGCGGAACATGAAGACGTGCTGCAATTCTAATGCTTGAATACCAAATAAGACCAAATGAGCTTTAAAAAAAACAACTATTTCTCCTTTGACATTTTTTCAAATCAAACATTTTTATAAAACTTGGGTACGTAGTTCGGAAACGGTGCCAATCTGCAAACGTGTAACATATCAACAGTAACAGTTGTTTCTTCACTGTGGATATCGTTTTTTACAAGAAAAGAACTTGCAGGACAGAGATGATCGATGACTGGAAATAATCAATAGCAGACACAAGAAGGACAAAATCCTCTCCTCTTTCACCCCTTGGTGTTTTTTCACTAGAAGTGCAGTTCATGTTGTGTTGTTTGTTTCTGGTTGCAGTGAAATCACTGGAATGCAAGTCGATGCAGTGCATTTAGAAATTAACCACGTGTGAACGCTTCATTTAAAGTGAACTTGCGTCACTGTTGACTTTAAGCCGTGTTTGCCTGGTTGCATGTGTGATGACAGCGGCATTACAAGCAGACGACTTCAAAAATAAAAAAAAAGAAAGAAAAAAGCTGGATCTGAGAGCAGGAATGTGAATAATTAACCTGATGTGTAATATCTTGGGATTTGACTTTGAAAATAAAGCCTGAATGAACATACTGTAAATGCAAAGCCATTACTGACGGTGATACATTTACAGTCCTCGGCAGACCTTTGAAAGCAGAAAAGGAAAGGTCACTTCGAACCCAGGCTGCTACTAATTACACTTTCACATACAAGGGCAGTCTTTGTGTGTGTGTGTGTGTGTGTGTGTGTGTGTGTGTGTGTGTGTGTGTGTGTGTGTGTGTGTGTGTGTGTGTGTGTGTGTGTGTGTGTGTGTGTGTGTGTGTGTGTGTGTGTGTGTGTGTGTGTGTGTGTGTGACTGACAGCTTGTCTCTCCCCTGCTGTGCTCTCGCTCTTGTCCTGTTTTAATGGGCTGACGGTAAGAAACTCAAAACAGAAATCTCAATGGTGCAACCCGCTGTTAGACAATCGGAATCTTACAGCAAACATAACTCCCACAAAAAAAAACATCTGAAAAACAAGAAGAAACCTGCATGTCAGATCCTGAACTACATCATAAGATCTAACAAAGCTGCCTGTTTCACCACTGTGTAATGCAAGACATGAATTAGGTTTGAGGGTGGAGGGGGGGTGCAAGAGACAAAGTCAAGGAAATGTTTTCGTTGAGCCTCTATACATGCTTGATTCTCTCTAAGGAATTCACAGACGGAACTTAACTCCAATGTGAAAACGCTGATTGTATGAGTCTTTTGTGGTCTGTGCTACATTATGATGGACGATAGCCGATCAAATATGCTGCCATGTTGCATGCATGCTTATAATCACATCCAACTCTCACCATCTTCAACACTGCAGCAAATGAAATGGCAATGTGTTGTTGTGTCATCATTTCATTCCCAGATGGCCCGAGAAGCATTTTGCTAATGGAGCATCACAGGTGTGCATCAGCTGCCCCCCCCTTTTTAAATAATTTTTATTTTTACTTGGTACATCATATTCGCTTCTCCACAAGGGATTTTCCTTGACTTGTTATGCAAGAGTCCTCTTGAGTACACAGATGAGTCCCGGTGTGCACATGTATGCGTTTCTTCCTGCCCCGTCTGATGAGTAAATTAAGCTTAAAAAGCTCAATTCTGCACAGGAGGAGAAGAAATAAAGATGTTGTCTGGCTACATCTGTCTAAAAGCACAATGATCGCAGCTTTATTCATGTTCTCATGTCCCCCCATTGGGCTTTCTGTGTTGTGAAGTAGCCATGTGATAAAATTACCCCTGAGTATCAAGCCCCCCCTCCCCACCCCCCCACCTGGCCTGTTTCCCCTTCTTCAGCTGCTCCAATCTTGACAGATTGGCTATCACCTCCCACCATCTCTCCCCCTCCCTCCTGCCTGTGGTGGGCTGTGGCGTCAGGGCAGGATGATGTAGGGTCTCTCCTGCAGTCGGGTTTCATGTTGCTAAAGAGTAAAGTTTGCATGGTGGTAGCTGTAGAACAGCTAGTGTGCAGGAGGGAATAGATCATGTGCACCCATTTTTTTTTTTTTTTTTACAAAATCACAAAGGCAAGCTGCACACTCTCACGTGCAGGCATCCTAACGTTTCGCATCCAGCAAAAGTCTTATAGCTTGTGACAACACCACATCCCGCCCATCAATCATCTGCAGCGAAGGAGTTCACATGAGATGAGAAAGAGATGGAGTGAATCCCGGGCATGCAGTGTTTATATCTGCTCCTGAGGGGATTATTTATGGTCCAATCAGACCCTGGGTGTTTCCAATTCAACTCAAAACCAATCCATAAATTAAAGGAGTCCTTGGGAGTGTAAAAACAAATGACCCTGAGGTCTCTCAGGCTTTCTTGGTGGGTGACCTTTCCTTTTCACCATCTTCTCCTCATGGTCTCCCTTCTGTCTTTCACAAACAAACAAACAAACAAACAAACAAACAAACAAACAAACAAACAAACAACCCCGGGTGTAAATATCTACGAAACACGGAAGATCCGGGCAAGAAAAGTGCTGGAGCTGTTGTGTGAGTGTGCCAGTTGCGGGAGGCGCACTGGAACAGCTGGATGGAGATAACAGAGCACCGCTTATTCTCCAGTTTCCCTTCATCCACGCACACGCGCACGCGCGTGCAACACAGAGCAGAGCTTGAGGAAAAGCAACTGAATCGAGAGCATGAAAAACTAAACAAAGTGTGGGGGGGTTAAAAAAAAAGTAAGTCCTTTAAAGTTTAAACGAATCTACCACAGATTAACCTGAGGTACTTCATTTACTCAGACCAATCAAACTGTCGATAATCAGTTAATGTGGTCTGACTGACCTGTGCCCTTTAGCACAGCTGCCAATAACACGACTACGCACAAAAAGAACCTTTAAAAAAAAATAAAAAATACACAAAATACACACGGTTTAGGATGATAATGAGTATTTTCCAAGAAAACAAAGCGGATAGTCTGATTTTCTTTGGACAAAACGTAGAAAAGAATCACGAGATACGTTCAGAAATATCAGATTCTTTAATCTAACTTTAATATTTTGGCATCAAAGCCTTAAAAAGTTGATTGACTCACCTCATAAGAAGATGTCTTAACAGCGGTTATTTCCTCCAACAATAAACGTCTCCTGCGTTGTCCTGTCTGCGCGCAGAACAACTTTTCTGAAAACACCAACACGCCAGGAATGAACTCTTCCTCCTTTGCTGGCTGTTTGGCTTCTTTACCAGAGCTGCTCTCGAGACGCGCCGCAGCTTCGCTCTCCGCCGCTGACGCTCCTCGGGCGGGGTGTGCTCGCTGCCGTCACCGGGAGAGCCCGGTCTCCTGCTCCGGCTGGGGCTCGACTACTGATCCACAACAGGAAGGTTGAGGACCGAGGAGAGGAGAGGAGAGGAGAGGAAGGATAGGGCAGGGGGGCCCCACCAGGGGGGGCTGCGACCGCCGATGATGTCATTTTTGCACGTTGTATCAGCAACAACCAGGGGAAGCCAGTGGACTATTGAAGAAAACTCCAAATGTTCTACGTGATGAATTTGTTCATTATTAATTAATATAACATAAAATAATCGAATGAGATTTAAAACATTTTTTTACATGCAATTGTGCAATGTTTCTGTGTCGGGTCAGGGGCCCTGTTTCTCTTCCAAGCATACTATTCCTGTGTTTTTAATTCCGTAATTATTCTAATGTGAATGAAACGAAACGTAAAAAGCTAAATAAATTAAATTAAATTACATGACATCTAGATAGTAAATAAATAAATAAATAAATAAATAAATAAATAAATAAATAAATAAATAAATAAATAAATAGATAAATAGATAAATAAATAAATAAATAAATAAAAAACAGTGGATTCCAAACTCGTGTGTTTTAAATCCCCTGTACACTGTCCATGAATTCACTCAATAAAGCAATCACATGCAAACTTAAATTTGAGTATTGAATCAGCGCAAAAGGAAATCTAAAACGTATAACTTGACTTCAAGTTTCTAGAATCTCATCCGAAGAAAGTTTTTGAAGGTGGGCTTTGATATTTGAGGTAGTTCGAGTCCTGTCCGTTACGCTTTGTCTCCTCACACAGAGTGGAAACACAATCCAGGCCTTTCACCTGGCGTCACAATGGACCGCCACCTGCCTGAGTCATGCATGAAAGACGAGCCTCAGAAACACCTGAATGACCTAATTTGTGAGTGGAGTGTATGGATTGATTTAGACAAAGCCTTCAGTTGCAAAGAAAAACCTGCCAGTCAAAAGTGGCAGGTCTAATAGCGGCATAACCATGTCCATTTTTATGTGAGGGTCTTGAAACATGATTGCACCAGTTGTGTTCATACTTTTTGCTCATATCCACATCGAACCACTGCTTTGCATACACATATTTATTGCTTATAGTCAGTTCACTTTAGGTGGGATGTGTGGATTATAATACAAAGTGGGAAATGAAATCCAAAATTCTGCCACATTGAAATATAATAATGTCTGTGAATAATGTATCTCACCACTAGATTGTCAATATATTCTAATTTATCGTGATCTCTCATGCTCTCTGCTGTTGATTCACTAAAATACCTGCAGTTCCAGAAAAAGAGGAACTATTTTATGACCCAGTGTGACATTAAAGATCTTATTAAGGCAGAATATTCTGCATTACAGCCTGTTTTTATGAGTTTGCATGTCACCTGTACCTTTACAGGCAAAATAAAAATGCTCTAAAAATGAACGAGTGAATAGAAATATAGGTTTCACTGTGGAAGCCTTCATGTTTTATTACACTGCAGCCTCCACAGCTTCACGCTGCCTCTCTGATGTTCATTCGGTGCTCCTGCCTGAGGAGAGTTATATTCGGGAGCCTTTTCCCTGCTGAACTCCAACTGACCTCCTCCGCTTGGCGTACAACATGCCAATTTATTTCCAGCACCAATGACAAATAAGTAACCCCGACCTCTCTTTCTCCTCTTCCTCATCTGTGCTGATTCTTCCTCTGCTCATCTCTACCTTAACCACCCCTACTCCTTTCCCATGGAATACCACTGTGTCCGGAAACCTTAACTCATCATCTCTTCTTCATCCCCCATTGTATGTGAGCTCCATCTCTTCCTTCTGTGCCGTTTCCAACCTCCACCCACCCAGTTCACCTCTGCAGTCCTTCTTTTCCCTCAATCACTTTCTCCTTTAAATCGTCTCCACGGTTCATTTCAAATTCAGGCTTCAGTAGCCTGCAATGCTAATATGGTTTCCAGCTGAAATGAAACGTGCAAATGTACTGCAGCCTTTCCTTATCCCATGTGGGTTCCCGTTTGAGTCCGTTTCATGAGACTGTGGTGGGTGGAGGCTTTAAATCATTGCATTTTTTATTGATTTGCACTGCAGAGGATTAGACCCCTACACTTTCTGGATTTCATGTTTGTGGGTTGGGTTTCAAATGTTGCATATTGTTACACCGTGTGTGTGTGTGCGTGCGTGCGTGCGTGCGTGCGTGCGTGCGTGCGTGCGTGTGTTTTCGAAACAAGTCTTTGACACGTGAGGATAGTATATGATACCAAAGGAAAAATATTCATGTAGGAGGCATATTTCTCATACTTAAGGTTATATGTGTGGCTGTGTGAATAAACGTCAATGAATGAACAGACTGTAATGTCTTGTATATTTTTTAGACTTACTGTCGAAAAGCACAAGTGATCCTCACTCTGACTTTTCTTATTTGAGGTTATTATTTCTACTTTTGTCTTGATATGATATTGTAGAGGTCATGCATTAAATCTGATACAACATGGGCAAGCACATTTGAAGTAAAATCTATCAAACAATTCAGGATAAAAATCAGAAATCACATGAGTAGATATTAGTCTGATCATTGCACTGAGGTGACAGGAATGGCAGGATCACACAATGACTTGTCTCGAGACCGTCTCAAATACAATTAAACCTTATCAAAGACCGGTTCTCCATAGTTCAAAATAATTCATTTTACATCTGCCGGCAGAATGAGCCGTGCAGTATATCCGTGAGCACTAGATTTTCCAGGACTACATCGACGTTTGCTGCTCATCTGCCTCGTTCACACCATTTATCATGCCTCCTTGTGCTGGCTGTGGAATCAAGCGTATCGGAGCTTCTTGGATCTGGCCATTGATCTGGTGTTGAGGCCTGAGTGGATGCAGCGTCGACTGGGTTAGTCGGTGCTGACATGAATGGGTGATCTTTAAATTTAGACAGAAACTGCGGATCACACTCTTCATCTATGTGAACACAATAATAGACTTTATAGAAGTTTCACTGTCACCCTGGGGATGAGCTGTGTTTTGATGCATTCACCTTTCCAAGTTCCAGCATCAGGAGAAAATGTTGACCCGGACAGTTTTATATTGTGCATTAACATTTTATTCAAAGCGTCACTGTGAACTAGTCCAGTCTCGCAGCTGCCAGCTGGATAGCAAACTCTTGGATTTTCAGTCATGTAGAGACCAACGGTGCTTCATGCACAGCAGAAAATTTCTAATTTCTCTCACAACTTCTTCTTGTTCAGTAGATTTTATATAGTGTACTAACAACTACAGTGTCCATAACATGTGTTTGTAAGTACACCTCCTCTGCCTTACAGCCGTTCTGATGCCACGGAATGTGAGGGCTCTGACGAGGGGGTCTCAGAGAAACACCAATGTTGCTGATAAGGTTTTGAGTCGGAGCTTCATGGAACGAGAAGAAACAACTTAATGGAGAATTCCTCATGGTCATGCTTCAGCAGAAATAATACACGGCAAGCCTTTGTTTCCAATCCGCTTTGGTCTGTCTGTGCCTGTCTGTATTATGGCCCAATGCCCATATCATATGACTCACACATGCTCTGTCCCCTCGGGGTCTTCATCCAGCACCCGACACCTGACCAAAAGCTCGACCTTCAATCTCAACATGATTCAGAGATGTAAAACTGCTCCCAGCGTGAAGAGGCTCTGAAATGTCCACATGAAGTTGACCGTGTCCCCCCAGTGCCGTTCTGTTTTCCTCAGTTCCAACATCAAGCACAGTTTTTCTTGTCCAACCTCTGTGTGTAATGACTCATGAATTGTTTGTGCCTCATTTACTATGAGGATGAATTTTAGCTGTTCAATAAATAATGAAACCCAAAGTGCATCCTGGAGAAGTCTGCCACCCTCTTACCCCCTCCCAGAAAATGTGAATAATGGCATTGTCCTTGTTTGAACCTTTCAAAAATTCATCAAGCACTGTGACATCTCTGTCATGCCCCCAATTAGAATTCCCCCGCTCCCTGGGGAGGTTTATTTACATATTTCTATAATGGCCAAATAAGGGGTGTTCAGTGTAGCATGAAGCACTTCTTTCTCTCATAGCCAGGCTCCGGTCGGAGGGTCGGAATCTGTGAACTCATCCAATATTGAATTCTTTGAGAATCAGTGCGGCTGGGAAGCCGGCGAACTGGGCCAGAAAACAGCTTCATCTCTGTTTTGATACCACTGTCTGTTCAAACCGTCTCATCCCTTTGCTGTCAAGGTTGTGCTTGTTAACCAACATGACAGCTCAGTCTCTGTTTAATTCCGTGAAACACTTTGCCACAGCTGCTGCACTCCGGACTCAGTCTGTGCAAACTTGCTCAAGCCACACGCTGGATATGATTATTTAATACCACTATTCCACACATGCTCATTAGGGGTATGTCTGTGCAACAAAAAAAACAACCAAAAAACCCTCCACATAGATAATTTATTCATTTACCAGCCACCACTTTGATCTTCCTTTTATTCCCATCCTCATGCCATTTCATGCATTATAATTACCGTCCCATATGCTCTTCTGTTTCCTGCTATACTGGTACTGTAGCTGAACTCCAGCCATAACAAGAACCGCAGCACACAGGAAAGATATCATTGTTCTCATGAAATATCCATAAATCCTTCTTCTATACTGTTTTATCCAAGTTAGGCTTGAAGGGAGGCTGATCCCAGCTGACTGGGGGGAAAGGCATCTAAAACCATGGATGGGACACCAGTCATCACAGGGAGTCACAAATGAATGTCTTCTGATTCAGTTTTGGGCTATCAAACCAGTAACCAGGAGAAACTCCAGGGAGGACAAGCAAACTCCCCACAGAAAGGCCTTCAGGCCTGATAGCAAACCAGAGGTTTTCTCCCTGTGAGGTGAGGGTGCAAACCACTTCCCACCATGGAAATATCTACATTGATTATCAAACCGTAGAAGTAGTACCAATAGTACGTAAGAGCTCTTTGCTGGTATGTAGAGGAAAGTGAAATACTTCTTTAAACAA
The DNA here is from genome assembly GCF_963383615.2 of Lipophrys pholis. Taxonomy (NCBI): domain Eukaryota; kingdom Metazoa; phylum Chordata; class Actinopteri; order Blenniiformes; family Blenniidae; genus Lipophrys; species Lipophrys pholis. The sequence goes on along the minus strand of NC_137642.1, from coordinate 11,752,742 downwards.
TATTATTTTGAAAAAAAATTCAAATCAGACATGTTTTTGTTTTCATTTTCACAATTTATGCACACAACAGTGCATACGTACTTAGAGATATGAAGAGGTGCTGCACCTCATTAGGATGAGTTTTGTTCTAATGGTGCTGCTGTAGTTAGTAAAAATGACCCCAAAAAAAAACCCCTTAACATTTTGAGGCACAAACACAGGTTGGTGACAGTTGTAGAGCTCAACATTTTCTCGGGCGTTACACAATGTAAAACATTTGAGAACCACTGGTCAAGTATGTCATTTTAATTTAAGAACAACTTAAACTGGCCTCAACATCAATATTTTGAATATCTGATGTTCTGTGAAAAAATGAAAAACTCTTTTGTATTATAACCCAGTTCCATTCTGTGTTTTGTCAGTATTTCCTGCACTGTTGTTTCAATGTTGGTCAATGTTTAACAACAAATTGTGCAGCATGCATGTTCTAGTTGGGTTGTTTTTTCAATCTCAAACAGTGGTGTCCATCCATCCATCCATCCATCCATCCATCCATCCATCCATCCATCCATCCATCCATCCATCCATCCATCCATCCATCCATCCATCCATCCATCCATGATTGAGCATGCCTACTTAACGGGCTGAATCCTGATCAGATGCCCGAACCTCACTTGCACTTCAACCTGCAACTCTCCTCTCAGAGTGGCGTATAGCAACTCGAGCTGGAGCCTCTCTGAGAGTTCCTCACTCTCTCTACATTGAAGGTGCGTGGACGTGGACGTCAACAATAATAATAATAATAAATTTTTTTTTTTTTTAAATAAAAGTCTTTAAATTTTATTTGAAACTTCCAGTTTGCATTTTCACATTTGTTTTGGTATTGTTTGTGGTGTTTCATTTATCTTGCTGTCCGACCACGAGGGATGTGACCTGCTGGGTTTCAAGTGGAGCTACAGAACACTTCAGTCTGAGAGGAGAGAACAAAAAAGATCAAGGTTACAGGCATTCCTTTCAACATTTTTCTGAAAATCCACACAACAACACATACTGCAACTTTGAAATGTTGAGATTTAAGCTGGTGGGTTTTCTGTCATCATCCTGCTTCCCTCCACTCTCCACCTCACTCGATATTTGTCTGAGTCAGAGGTTTTGTCCGAATTCATTCACTAATTTACACTCAGTGTCTCTGTCTTTATAGGATTTGTGCCCTAAATTGTGACAATTTAATTAACTTTTTGAGGCCTTTTTGAGATATTTGTCTATCTGTGTATATTTATTTTGATGTTTCAATTAGTGTTTGATGCTTTATTCTAGTCCTTGGCACATTTATGTTGTGTTTGTCCTTTGTAAGTCTACAACTATAAATTCTTCTCTTTATCAGTTACTGAACAACTCACAGATAATAGTCCCAGAGTAAGAAACTCCTCAGAGTTGATTGAAAATTAACAACACAAACTGCAAGAAAGTGTGCACGCCATAATGTTCTGCATAGCCCAGAGTACGCCAAGCACAGAGACATGAACCAACTTCTTCTTTTTATGTAATACTCCATCAAAATTCCCCCTATTTCGCATCTCCTACTGATGTGAACACTGTAAGCACTAATCACACGAGAGCAGATTCCCAGGCAGAAAGATTAAAGCGAACTACCTCCAGTAGCTAACACTTCTTTTTCCTCTCACCCTCATCCTCCAGATTCGGGATTTTTTTCTTTTTTTTTTTTTTCTTTCCTCCAGCGGCTCAGTTTTCTCGCTGAGCTGAAAATGGGATGCCAGTAGCAATCCTCCCTGGATTATTTAAACAGACACTTCAAAGAGGAGCAATTATAATCCTGCATTATTGATATGGGGGGGAAAAATCACTGAGTAAATGTCATAGTAACCAGAACCAAAATTGTCACAGGCATATTTTGACATGCACAGTGTGAGTGCAGAATATAGGCTTTTAGCTGGGACATCTTTTTTTTCTTTTTTTTTTTTTTTCCGCATGTGACTCGAGTAGGTAGATTGCAGGTTGAATGGACTCAATTTTACAAACTGCCTTAATTTAAAAAAAAAGAAAAAGTGTGCACTCATGCACACAACATTTCTTGCACGTGCATGAACATTCAGACATCCCCGCTTGCTGCAGTACATTGACGAACACGTATGTGAAGATTTGCTGCGTTGTGTCACACACAACAGCATCCTAATCTCAGATGCTTATGCAATACTTATTCCCTTCCCACATTTTTATCATGCATTGTGTCTACAAAGTGCACAGTGCAGCACTGTATCCAGCAGTCTATAGTATCATGTGCTGTAGCCTCCTGGATGTGTGTGCTCACTGATTACACGGCGAGCAACTAGAAAATAAATCGCCTAACCTTTATTTATGGAGTATTCATAAATGTCACCAGTGTCACAATTACTCATACACTAGCCCACATACATGCTCCCATAAAGTCGCGGAAACATGTCGCTGAAGAAGCCACATATACATGTAAACACAACAGCTGCAACGGGTTCAAACATTTTTGTATGAAACAACATTGTGTTCTCATATTAAATGTAGTGACCTAGATTAGAACATGCGTGTGTCTGAGTTCATAGTTTGTAGTAAGTGCCAGCGAATTATGCTGCACGTGTCCCAAAGAACTCAGTGCAGATGGTTATTTTAGTCAGGCAAAGGCTGCAGGCAGCACACTGCTGTCATGTTGTGTAAATCTGGCCGCGGGAAATTGGTGAATGATGATGATTGCTGCACATTTTAGGAACCATGAAACAGGACACTGGAAAGAAAAACTCAGATTATGTAACATTCAGCCAGCGAGTTGTGAATTTTCTGGAAGCCTTGTAATGACTTTCTGCTTATTGCCATCAGCTCTTCATGATTAATAACATTTTGTGGCTCAGTGACCTTGGTGGAGTTCAAGTTCACTGACCTTTAATATTTCTGAATAAGAACTACATGCATTTTCTCTTTGGACATTTAACTGTTTTGTTCACTGAAATCCAGCATATTCCGGTCATCTTTTAATTTACAAATATTCTTTTTTCTAACATTTGTAACCAAATAGACCATTAACAAAAGCACATCTGTTGAGAGTTGAACAATGACACATTGATGGTGGTTGATTTATCGCTTCCTGTTGCTGTGGTGAGCTCAAGCTACCAGCCATTTTTCTAATATCAAAACAGGTCAAGGACTTTGCTGCAGGACAGCACAGCCCCTTAAATTTATCTCTGCACTTTTTCACAATGACACGTGTGCGTGAAGATCAGACACAAGTACATAGAGTTTGTTCTTTGGTGCTCAATCACATCACATACAGCCTAAAGAAAGCTTACAAGTGATTCTGAAACAGATGTGTGGCTGTGTGCAAAACAGAGTGCAGGGTCTTAGTTCAAAACAGCAGCTGCGGAAATGTTGGAGTTGGATGAGTTGATGCAAACAGCGAGGCTGTCTCCAGACACTCTGCAGCTGTGCAGGATCACACATGCTAGACATCCATCTTTAAGCACTGCCCAGCGAATCCTACAATATGTTCATCAGTGTCTTTGGTACAGGATCCTTCAACTCTGAGCTTAAGGTAATATGAAACATGCCCGACCTCTGTGTTCGACAGTAAAAACATGCACATGAAGCATGTTATGCAGAGATAAAGGATGCAGACAGAAAGATCTTAAGGGCAATGCGACAAGCAGATGGATCATTCAAGTACACAAGGACTTTCTTGGTTGAGATGGCAAAAATAAAGACAATCTGGGAAGAAAAAAAAAAACCCAAAAGGAAAATGTGGTGTGCATTACTATTTACAGTCGCCTCCACAACTTGTATTTACCCTGAACAAGAAACACATTTCCACATTTAGTTTCTCTATCTCAGTCAGCCAACAATAACAAGGATCAAACACTATAAACATGAACATTAAGTCTTTCTGAGAATTCACATAAGATGTGGCTGAAAACAAAATGTCTTATTCAAAAGGTAGATATCAGCACAAATGTCTGATGCACACTGAGACAATTTCACACCCTCATGGACATTACATCCTATGAACTATCAGCTGTCAGTATAAATGCTGCCCCTACGGGAATACACTGAAAAACACCTACTGAAAAATACCTTCAATTCAATTTTGGTGCAAAAATACAACCGTCTGTTCCTCTTTAGCCAGCGTAGATGACGGAAAAGAAAAAAGAACCATATTAAGAGGTGGAGACTTTCTGTTTTTCCTTTGGGGTTAGGGGATAGAAAGAGAAAAATGGATAGGACAGGATGGAAAGCAACAAGTAAACAAACAGACAGCGAAGCTAATACATGCATACGTTCATAAACGCGATACATAATCACATGTGTTAACATATTTTAAGAAAAACTAGAGGATTACTGCGTTTACTATTGTGACTGTTGGATCACCAGAAGTATCACTTATCACCTGGAAATCATTGTCACCAATAAATCATGGATATGTCATATACCATGGAAGTCCGTCTAAACTGTACAGACTTTTATTTTTTAAAGATAATTGTGTTGGCTACGAACTAGGATTTAGAGCGCCACATTTATAAAAATGCTTGATTCAAGTTACTTTCGGCGGGAGCCGATTACTATTATTAGACCAACAACACCGTAACAATGTTACAACTTCAGTGAGCTTGTGACTCATTACTTTTGAAGTGTATGAAAACAGCTGCAGAGCTGCTGTCTTCCTGTTTCTGCTGAAACAAAGACCTGTTTGGTGTTGGTGACTCCTGAACTCAAACAAACCAAAATAACGTGTCCACCAGATAACTTACTATCAGCTGAAGTCGATGAGCGATCAGACTGACCCAGACACTAATACAACAGTTCAGTCACATGCACATTTTAAGACATATTAAACAGTGACTCACGGGGGTCAATAGCTATAAAAACTCCAAACCCTCAGAACAGATCTCGTGCTCTGTATGGAAACGTTCACAGACAATCGCCACAAAACAACAAGTGGCACATTTGACCTGTGAGCGATAGAGAAAACTGAATGACTCCTGGTGAACTGCATTATAATAGCTGCCAGATGATTTGAGCAACAACAACAGCCACACAGAGGTGAGGAAGGAGTGAGGGATGTGTCTCACTTCAGGAGGTGAGATAAAGTGCATGTTTAGAAAAATGTGCAGAAAATGACAGAGAAAGAAAGGATGGAGGAGTAGAAAGACGAGAGGAGGGTACACTGCACTAATGTATGGAGACAGGGCCTGTCAAGGGAGCGTCTGTTCTTAGAGTCTATAAACTCTCCTTTCCTTACATCCCCCTTATCCTGCCTCTCTGCTCTTTCACTACATCTTTCTCAGAGTTTCTGTCTTTTTTTTGGGGGGGGGGGGGGGGTGCAGAATGAGCTTTGAACAGCCTGGACTTTACCATCAGAAAGTGAATACCAGGAGCTTCCCCCAGAGGAGCTGGATAACAGCAAGGCTGCAGTTATTCTTTGACAGCTCAGGGTCAGTCAGGGCTACTCTGTCTAATAGCAGGGGTCTTTAAAAAAATATTGAACTGTCATTACATTGAGGGCATGAGAAATAATTCAAAACGTGTGTGTGTGAACCATTGTTACATAAGAGATTAGCATTTGCAAAGGAGGCAGCGGGGTGGATCTGGACGGAGAAGCAGGGATTGGAAAGAGATGAGGGGATGTTTTAGGCTTCTGTCCTCATTTATTTCTCATTTGTAACCAAAAACAAGGAAATCTGGAGACAATTTGCGGGAAGCCAACATCAATCGAACAGCAAAGGCTAATAACTTTCTGGATAGATGCTTGAATTCACTGGCTTGAACTGTGCTCTCTGTGGAAAAGACATCCTTTGTTGACTCTCACTTTAATGTCTTTGGTGGAAAAGTTGAAAATTGGGTGAAAACTTGATTGCCAGGCTCCTCCCATGTCCTCCATCACTTTACTGACTAAATCGCTTCATCTTTGCTGTGACTCACATAATACTCAAGACGTGACTGTGTGAAAAATCTTTGTCTTTACTGGAGCTCCCACGTTGATCCTGGGCTTTGTAACAAGCAATAAGCTGCCTGCAACACAATTTAAAGTTACATAAGGCATCATCAGGAAGGAAAGGGAAGGAGAGAACTCAGGAAGGGAAGTGGAAGAGAAGACGAAAGAGCGACTCAGTGTTCTGCAGTCCAGACGAAAATCAACCCTGGAGAGTGTCTGACCTTCACTTTCTGGACAAGTCCATCAAAACAAAAAAAATAAACCGAAGTGAGTTGTGTCCCAGAAATCTGTCGTGTGGAAGAACACAAACACACACACACACACACACACACACACACACACACACACACACACACACACACACACACACACACACTAGTTCAATTGTTACTGTAGTAACAAGTGAACTCTGGTAATATGAGCTGTGTTGTAATGAGAACTCCCTGCAGATCCCCAAAGTGATTACAGCTGATGGCCTTTTTGTGGCTTTTTCTTTTTTTTTTGCTTCCTCATAAAATTAGATGGATCTCTTGCAAAGTGCAAAGCTTGTTCCCATTAGCCACTTCACTAACTGCAATAATCGGTTATTCAAACAGATATTGGAAACGAAAATTATGATGACGAAGGGGGTGAGGGTGAGATGAACGCAACTGCTGCAATGCAGCTCTCACAGGACCCTGTGTCGCTGGGTCCAACATGAAGCTAACAAGTGGATTCTCAAACTCTCTCATACGCATACGCACACACACACACACACACACACACACACACACACACACACACACACACACACACACACACACACACACACACACACTGGCCAAGTCATTAATAGCTCCCTGCTGCCCAGACACCTGGAACTGTTGTTTTTTTTTTTTTATTAATCATTCACTGCGGCAGTAATGGCCACCCAGCTTTCTTCATCATTTTGAACAGTGGATTTTGTGCAGCTCCCGTGTCAGTGCGCCGCTGGATTGCAGTGTGTGTGGTTGAGTGAGTGTGTATCTATCTGGGTCAAACCCCTCTGTTGCCTCTCGCACCGTCCACTGGGACATTAATCCAGGATTGCAAGCGGGATCTTCTAACTCAATTAAACATCTCTGTCTTACAGGACACACACACACGCACACACAGGCGCGCACACACACACACGCGCGCGCGCACACACACACACACACACACACACACACACACACACACACACACACACACACACACACACACACACACACACACACACACACACACACACACACACACACACACACACACTGACTTAACCATATTCTCAGTCTGACCTTCATATATGAAAGTTTATTTTAAATGAATCATCAGCGCTTGATTTTTGTAATGAAATCCATTCCAGAAGCAAAACTGGAACTGTTTCATCACTCGGTATCTTTTTGTACATCCTTTGGCTGCTCCCCTCAGAGTTCCCCACAGCCGATCATCCCCACAATCCGTCTTACCCTTCATTCCATCCTCCTTTACAACATCTATGCTCGTCCTTGTCCATCTGTAGCCCAATTGACATCTGTATTTCATTTCATTCCATCCTTTCTTCTCTTAGAGACTTATCCAAAACAAGTCACATGAACTAATGTGAGACGTTTGCATCTCTTTGAAGTTCTCCAGTTTTCCTCTACAATCTAAAGGCATGTTGGCTGGGTGAAATGAGTGTGTTTGTGTGTGTGTGCGTGCGTGCGTGCGTGCGTGCGTGCGTGCGTGCGTGCGTGCGTGTGTGTGTGTGTGTGAGCAAGTATCTGTCTCTCTGTGTTAGTCCTGTGATGAAATGGTGACCTGTTCAGAGTGTGTTGCCCTTTATCCAATGTCAGCGAGGAGTGACTCCAGCTCCCTCGAACAAAACCTTAGATAAAGATAGTATAAAAGATGAATGGGTCTCTATGACTTCGATTCCCAAAAGACAGACATTTTTCACATGGAAACCTCCCAACCAAACCACTGTACTTCAGTCACAAAGTCAAAACCACAATTATCATATATCATCATTGGAAATTCCTCAGACTGCATTCCAATCCATCTCAACGACACTACAACCTGAAAAGGTAATAAATAGTTGGATTACAACTCCTCTACCAATCTCAAACTGATGCCGAATTAATTATTAAGTGTATTTAAATGAGTGTTTCCCTGTCATCTATGCAATACTGCTTTCAGTTTCAGTTTAAAGACATAAGCTGAAAGAGGGAAAGTTGTCAGACTTTCACTGCTCAAAGTCACCTACCTGCAACACCCAACACACATTTCTAATTTCTTTAATGTTTTGGATATGTCTCATTTAAAAGTTCCACAATACAGCCAGGGATGTGATATAATACCTTATATTTTTAATAAAACCTTTCATATTTGTATTTTTCATAGTTTTTTGGTTTTTTTTTGCTGTTCGTGTTTGTTGACGTAAAGCACTCTGAATGACCTGATTGCTAAAATATACTAAACAGAAAATGTTGATCTTACTCGCTCACGCTGGTCCCATATCAACCTGTCGATCGATGTATAGTTCGACTTGTGACATGATGTCATCCATTACGACGGTCGTCGACCACACCTCCCATTGTCTTTGTCCAGTTTGTCGCTGAAAGTTGCTCTCAGTGACTTTCCAAAGGCCTCTCCACAGGAAACTCACCTGACCTTTGAATGCCACCGAGGAGAAGTTAAAATGGTGTTTTGTGGGGGTTTTCCTGAGGGTTTGGGGGCATTTATGAGTGTCACACTAAAAGGACTGTTAAGTTTGAGACGGTTTGGTTTATAATTTCAAAAACAAACAAACAAGCAGCAATGAATAGAGCAGCGTATTGAACCTCTGGCTTGTTTCACTATTTGAATGTTTTTGAGGTCGACTACAACACTCCTGATTGTAACGGGTGGTTCAATATCAAGCCTTCTGCTTCGCTCGATGATGACACAGTCAGTGAATCGGGTGTGTTGAAGCAAGAGATTCCCGGCTCCCACAAACCTGATTGAAAAGAATGGGTAATTCTTAAGCTATTGGAGAGCTCAATGGGGACACATATATTTGAATTAGGTAAGTTAAAGTAGGAAAACATCTCAAACTTAGGGTTCTGGATTCAGAAACATGTTAAATATAAATAAATGTTCTTTTCTTCACATTGTGTGTAGGTGAGAGGTTTCCACTGTATGTGTCCATCGTGAATCAACACTATTTCAAATGCAATCTAACAATCCTGTGTGTAAATGACCTTTTTATTTTATTTTGAAAATTGTTATTAATATTAACAACCACTACCATTTTAATTTCTTATATTTTCTGTTAAACATTAAAGCTGCATGAGCGCCTTGAGGTAAAATAAACATGTGTTTTCAAGAGGTGTATTGGTTTCTTATTAAACCACAGAAATGTAATGAAGTCTGGAGGCTGAACCTTTCATTAGGGGATTGAAAAAAAAAAAAAAAAAGGTTTTCACACTGGTGACTGTTTTTATATTTATGGTGACAGTTTAGTAATAAGCAGCATTTCACCAAATAAATTAGTTTTCATTGAGTTCAACGCAAATAAACATTATAGAGGCTGAATCAAAAGAAATGAACTGAACAAAAGAGGAAAGTCGGCTGACTCTCAGGTCAGCAGGGCCTCCACCTGCCCTCTGTGGTTTGCATAAGCAGCAGTGACTGTCAGCAGCCAAGATTACTCCCCTGAAATAATTTGACAGTGTATTGACGCATAGACTGCGCTGGCAACATGTGTTTCCAATAAATTGCCCCGCAAAATGATGGAAAGAGGTAGGAAGTGGTGTAAGTCAGCAGAAATGAGACAAGCAGGTACACACACACACACACACACACACACACACACACACACACACACACACACACACACACACACACGCGCACATTCACGCAAGCACGCACGCACGCACACACACGTCCTGACTTCTCCATCCTCCCTAAACAAGAATGACACTGAAATACAGACAAGTGTTCTCGTCGCTGAAGCCTGAAATTGCCTTTCCTTCCTGCTGTTGATTGTGTTTCACAATCAGTGGGGACCCCCGTGTGTGTGTGTGTGTGTGTGTGTGTGTGTGTGTGTGTGTTTACTACTCTTATGAGGACCAGAATCTGTTTACACCCTCACATATTCATTCTTATGGAGTTAGGTCATTATTGGGGTAGTTATGGTTGATGTAGGAGCAGGTAGACTGTAAGTCAATGTCCCCAGAAGGCCTGGAAAGATATTGTATGCGCATGAGGGTGTATTCATTTGATATTGTGGTTGTATTTATGGAGTGCATCCACTATTCAACAAGAGAGCAGTTCCATCCATTTAACCTGCTGTGACCACTCTCGCTGCTCCTCCACTTAACACAGTGGGACCGTCTGTGCATCGCTGCAGTTGAAGTTAAATGTCATTACAAATTAAAGTATCTACAACACTGTTTCCTTGTTTTATTACTAACCGTTTCAGCCTTGAGGATGTCTCGTCTTTTTTGCAGCCCTTCTCGTTGTTGTTCTTGTTCCACACTGACTTGTCCTCCAACTATCACATGTTAGGGCAACTTGTGATAGAAGGACTCACACGTTCTTCCTCCTACATGTTGTGAAGCTTAAAGACAGGAAACACAGTCAGGGACAGATGATTTGATGCTACAGTCCTATACAGTCTGGATTGATGAGTAGATTATGTGAAGGAAAGCAAGTTCTATTATTGTTCAACAGCTTTAATGCACATTAATAATCACAGTTGTTGAGCTGACGTGACATATGATCGAACATCCATACTTTATATCAGGTTACAACTCTGGATACTTTGCATGGACAAACCGATTCATCATATTCATCATATGATATTTGTATTGATATCATATGATTATGATAGTTTTAAATAATGTAGATCTTACAGGCTTACAAAACAGATTAAAGTAGTTTCTTGATTTTCATGTTGGCCCTTATTGTGTTGTAACCCTCTCATGTACAATAATATATCCCAATTTATAAACTAGCATTCTTATAAGTTCATTATGTCTACATTTTACATGCTGGCAGCACAAACACTCTTTGAAGAAATGTTTCAGTGTGTCTGTGAATCTTTTATAAGCTGAAATATTAAACACTGTGTAAATTTAAAAGATACTGAAACAGTAATTACTTTTTGCGTTGTTAAAGTGTTTCATTTTGTTTGTCTTTGCAGCCCCTTGTGAGAGTCTTGTTTTTTTGCACAGGAAGGTCGGAGGTCATGGTCGTTTATGGAACAGCGCTCAGAGAACTGGCAGGAGTTCAGTCTCGCTCTTGTTCAGTGACACATTCATCAGGTTCGACACCCGCTGACATGAAGGATTGATGCCAGTCCCTCTCGGTCAAGGTCAGGGTAACACTCACTTTGCCAACCTGCAGCGCGGCGATTCTATCGGATGAAGGGGTGTTCGTCATGTAGGGCAACACAGAGTGAACGGCTAAGAAGATCTACTGGTACCCTTGGGTTATTTGTCCACCAGCTCTCAGCTCTTCTCTCAGGTTATGATGAAGACTGATATCAGACAATACAATACAAAGAATGCAAAGAAACCGGAGTTTTTGCTGCCTTAGTCTATTGTCCAGTTATTTTAACTTAAAAAACGTAGAATATCTAATTTATCTGAATGCAAATGATGATATGAACTTGTCAATCAAGGTAATGTCTTAAAACATTAAACTGAGGCAACAAGATCAACACATTTAATTGAGTTTAGGTTTACCTTAACATGTGCTATTTTTATATAACACAAATTGAAAGGAAGCAACTGTAACGAAGCTATATAGTTTATCTGATTATTTTCTTAGCATTGTTATTTCACCCTTTTGATAGTTTAAATTTTACCGACTCATTTTTGAAGAATACCGCTATTGTAAAGAAACTATTAGACGTCACTGCGATTTAGTCGGTTCATTTCTACAGTGTATGCAACACAGATATCAGCTCAACATTAGGTATCCAGATGATGGATTGTTTGTTTTAGTTCTTTGAGGGCCTTTCCCAGCATGCCATTTTTGTGATTTTCTATTTCTTAGAAAAGATCATGATGGAAAAGTTGTATGTAGTATGTATGCTTTTTTTTTTTTTTTGTAATAGAATAGAAGTTTAATAATTATTTGCAGTAAAAAACAAAAAATAAATAAAAGCAGGAAATATTCCATATAAAATGCTGTATGTTTGTCTGCTTGCATTCAAATAGCCTAAAACTTGCATGGCAGCATCACTTCCTCAATCGGATCTGTCTTTGATATATCTGTATCAGTAAAATTGATAATCTACTACTTCTTAGAAGATGTTTCAAGAGGATGCTGTTGTCAGCTGTCAATCAACCAATCTGTCCTACAAGTTAATACAATTTAAATGTACCTAGTATCTGGATGTTGAGGGAAAGGAGAAGGGTCTGACCAGACTGTCTCCATGGTGCTCACCCTTTCATTATATCATTGTATTTGCAGGTTCTTTGAGATACTGTGTGGGCACAAGGGTGAATACACAACGGGATGAGGTTTTTCTGTAAGCAGAGTGTCAATGACCTCCAGTGGTTACCAGCACGTGGTGCATTTGACAGCAGTGACATAGGAAAACCGCAAGGGGGCGCCACATGAGTGAAAATGACGTGTCATAAGGTTTCTAGTCATAGTCCAAAGGGCAAACTGGCACACACACACACACACACACACACACACACACACACACACACACACACACACACACACACACACAAGGCACGTAATGAACTCACTCCTCAACACAAACCGGCGCTTTCTTGAGCTGAGCCCATTTTAAACACCAAAAACAAACATATATGCTGAGCTGGATTACACAATGTCAATATTCCAAAAGTCCACAGGTCAGAGATTAGACATTCAGTCTCTCCGTCTCTGGGTTTATTGTCTAATCAGCCACTCGTCTGTGTGAATCCTCTTCACATCTACATGAGTACACAACACCTGAGGAGCCGTCTGTGTTTGTTTAAATCTGTTAAAGTGCTCCTTTATAGGTGTTATGTAAAGTGTTACAAGCTGGAACAGAGAGAAACAACATCATCACGTGCGAAAGAGACTTTTGAGTGGAAAAGTTTCAGATGAAACTGAGGCAAGATGCTATCTAAACTTCAGAGACAGACTAATCTCAAAAGAAATGAAATGTGTGTGTGGGTGAGAATGCAGTGTGACTGATCCAGGTGACGTGTCATTCACTCACACACAATCACCTGGGGTGTCTCTGAGTCCTGCCCTGCAGTTACATCTCGCTCTCCTGTTGCTTCCACCTGTCCTGCTGCACAGAGAACCACTGGACATTGTTTTTTGGCTGCTGTTTGGAAATAATCTGTTTAGCTTTCACATCAGTCAAATGATCCTTCCTCACAACCCACCCAGTTGAACATTGAGCTTTAGATCTCTTGTTGCCACACCTGCTTGATTGTGCTTCTTCTGTTTTTTGTTTTGTTTTTTTTAAAAGTGGAAATACTTCACCAGTCACCAACTGCCTCTTTTAATTTGCATGTCCTGATGGTGAGCATGTAGTCATGTTCCACTTCTGGAAAAGTTGGTTTTGCAATCATCAACATCTGACACTGATCACAAGGTTGCTTCTAATTGGCAGCTGTTGCCATTGGTATGTGAGTGAACATGGCTCACAGTGCAAACTGCCCCGCGACTGTCCTGGAAATGCACAGAGCTCATTTACATCTTTTCGGTGAAATTCAAACTTTCTGGACAGGTTTGTCTGGTGTATCTGCAGCCTTGTCTGAGTGTGACAGACATGTGTCTCTCCCGGCCTGAAGACGCTCTGACAGACCGACAGTGAGCCAGCTGAGCCGAGTGGAGGAAGCAGATAAAGAGCTGATTGATATGATGGCGTGTGGCGTGTGTCCCAGCAGAGACGCGTGGCTTTCCTGGCGTCAAACTGGTTCTGGGTGGAGGAATAAAGAGTAGGAGGAGGAGGCATGAACCAACAACAGTATCTGTTTGTTGTGGGGGAAGAACAGTGCAGTGTGACACACTTCCCTTTGTCACTTCGATACATAAACTCTCTATGAGGGTGACAAAAACATTTTAGAGTGAACACTGCAATTTACATGACTATGAGCCTGTTTGTCTGGATTTTTTATTAGCAGAACAGAAGCTGCACAAACAGTGTACTGTTACACAAACTGAAGGGACAGAACATTTCTCTTGTTCGGGATGTTTTCAGACGTGGGGCCACAGTGAAGGAATTAAAGACACTTGTCCCAGCGGTATTAGCTGCTCTGAGCTTTTAAAACCTCCACATCCTCTGAAGTCCTACCAACATCAAAAAAAAAAAAAGTCTCATCATCTTATGGGCAGCAAAGAATTCAGGGGAAACATTTGGATAAGAGGGTCTGAGGATTTAAACGGAATATTTATGAGTCATAACTTGAATTCAAGGCCCGCACAGTGGTGTAGTGGCTAGTGGTGTCACCTCACAGCAAGACCAGTCATGGTTCGAGTCTGGTTCTACATATCAGGAGTTTGCATGTTGACCCTGTGTTTGAGAGGGTTTTCTGCAGGTACTCCTCTTTCTTCCCACAGTCTGAAAAACAGAGGTTATTAGATGATCTGAAGTATTTTTTTCTTTCTTTCTGAATTATGTCTTTCATGAAGAACAGCAAGTACAGATGCGTCTCAAAATGAAAAGTTAAGCATATATTTCTGATTTCATTATTCCTAAATGGAAATATCCATACCTTGTTGTTTTATTCTTGATATTATCAGAGAAATGTATCGCAGAATATTGAAAGATCACTTGTTATTCCTATTATTCAACCAAATGCCATATTTAGCACCATATGAACTTTTAGTTTATATGGTATGTAGTGAAGCAATAACTGACAGAACAATTACATTTTCCTCTGTGTTTTGTTAAGGTGTAAATCTCAAACATGTCACCGGGTGTGGCTCCTCATTGTTGTCTATCAGATCCTCTCAGCGCTGCAATACAAGTGCAGATGCAAATTTAGAGCATCGAGTAAACAACACAAAGAAGAGCGGAGATAACTGAGGCAGAAGCAACAAAAGAAGATGGATCATCAGGCACGCTCGTGATTCCTTCACCCTCCACGCACTTTCAGTTCTGTAGGTTACCTTGAAGAAGGATTGATGTCTGCGAGCTAAAATCTATTTTTCATCTTCATCTGTCCCAGAAGCCCTTTCATCTGTCTCACTTTGGATGATATTTATCAAATACGCAGACCTTAGATTCATGAGATTTAAAAAAGAAAAAAAAGAAGAAGATCAGTAGGAATCATTTTCTCTCAGATGTACATCTAAACCTGGAATAGGATAAATGTTTTACACTCATGTAATGTTACCTGACAGACTTTTGTTGTACAATGAGGCAGAAAGCTGATTTTTTTCCCCCCCAGTCTTTGTATATTCATGGGGAAAACTGATAATTAATTTGCAATAAATTGATGTGATAGGCTAACAGATTATTGTGACCAATAGTGCAACGTAAAGCGAATTTGTGCTTGAAAATGTGCTTTTTAGGTAAACTGGAGCTTCGAATTGTAAATAATCCTGTGATGGACAGGTGTGACCCATCTTTTGCCAGATTTTAGCTGCCAAAGAATATAACCCTCACATCCACAATATGAATGTTTGAATGAATGGTGATGAATAGATGTGTAGGTGTCACTGATTGCAGTAAAAGTAACCTTTTTTATGACCTTCCCCCAATGAAACTCTAAATGACTTGAACCCACTCTACAATTCCTCTTTTGGAGAGCGGGCATGTTTGCACGATAGCATCTATTAATTCTGGTAACTATGAATGAAGCTACAAAGTTGCTGTTGGTGAAACAAATCGTTTCTGGGCATAGTTTTGTGTGGCAGAAAAACATTTCTTTTGCTTCCATCGTGTCTCGCCGTCTCCTGATCCCTCTGATTCATCTCACCACCCTGGTCAGGCAGGTGATGACCAGAACCAACAGTGTCACAATGTGTCACGTGAAAGATCACAATTTGTTCAGTCATGCTTCAAATCTCACGAGAGCATCAGTGTTATTCTTCTTCTTCTTCCCTTTTCTATCTGCACATTTTAGGTTTATGTTTCCTCATTTTTGAACCCATCTATTAGACTCGGCGGCGATGAAGCACGGAGACGCCTATAGGCAGCAGCAGTACAGGTGCAGGATTGAGAAACGCTGCTTCAAGTGAAAAACAACAAAAGCACTTTGATCCTCCACTCCAGCGCACAGCACGCTCCTCCTGTTGACTCTGATTAAAGTGACACTGCTTTACGTAAATAACCTGCCAGCCATGACAGCTTGTTAATCACACGTCAAGCTGCACCCACTGCAGGTATTTGGCACTGCATGCAGGACACGGCCGTCCGGTTTACGGCCTTCAGTGTTGTGCTGCTGTTAATATGTTACAACCGAGTTATTTCCTGGAAGGGAGAAGGGTGAAGCCTTCTCACCAGGAAACATGAGAGAAGGTCACACGGTAGATGGGAAAAATAATCTGTGGGTGGTTAATTTATCGACCGTGACATTTCTGAAAAATAAGTTTAAACTAAACTAATCATACTTCATGAATCCCCTTGGGGAAATTCCTTTATTTCCACATTGACCCATTGGCCACTTCACGGCACCGCGTGGAGCCGGTGGGGGTCATGACGCACAGCGTTGACCTATCAGCTGTGGGGATCGAACGTGCCGACTTCCGATCCGAAATCCACTCCTCTAACCTCTGAAAAGCTCAGATTGAGTGTAGGAACTGCTACGCTTTCACAAACGCTGAATCAATGGAGGTCGCAGTTGCATGTGCACTTTGTGAAAAGTATTGTCCTGCTGGCCCAGAAACGGCCTTGAGACATCACTCTCACAATACCGTTCATTTTCACCAGTCTGTGCTTTCCTGCTGCTGAAAATCGATCCTATTTTTTATGATAATAGCTGCATCTGCCACTTCTTACCCGTTATGTACAAGAGCTTTAGACCGACATTCAAGGTTCTCCGTGTTTGCCCCGTGATGGACTGGCATCCTGTCCAGATTGTACCGCCTTCCCCAATCGTCAGCTGGAATCAGCTCCAGAACCCTCAGATCGTATGTTGGATGAAGAGGCATAGAAGAAAGATGGATTATGCCAAACAATCACAACAAAGATGCAGAGTACAAAGTTTTATTTAAATGAAATATGACTGAAATGTAAAACAACCCACTGCCTTATATTCTGTTAGTTAAAAAAAATAAAAGTTTACTTTGCTTTGTGCTCAAGCATGGCTTAACATGCAAACAGATACACAAAGAAACTATTACATTACAGAGGCAAACAAAAAAAAAAAAGAAAGCTAAGCAATTCAAGGGGAGGAAAACAATGTGGGTTGTATGTAATTTGGTGTGTTTCCCATTAGTAGGTTTATAAATATTCACTTCTGTGCTGCAGCCTCTGCATGCTTTTGGCTACATTGCTTCTATTTATCATAATATTGTGCAATTAAGTAAATCGTGGTCCTCACAAGTGGCACTTTAACAGCAATATTGACAGCAATTCCAAAACATGTACAAAAATTACAAAATAAATACATTTTGATTTTGTTTTCTCTCAGTCTGGTATTGCAACAAAATAGGCTCACAGAGTTGTTGTTTTTTGTTAGTTTTTTTAAAGATCCACCTTGGCACTTAATTAGTATTTAGTTGTCCTTGTCCTTTCCTTGACTTCAAGAGAAAGAGTGTTGAAACGATTCATGCAAGTAAAAGAAAAAACAACAGTGTGTTGAGTTTGGTCTTTGCGACAGAGGAGGATGCTTTCTGCACTCAAACCGCTGCTGATGGAGGAAGAAGCTCTGCTTCTTAAAGACACTGCAGATGATGATTTCTATCCCAGTTGTGTAAAGCAGGGCTGGTGGCGCAGACACTCTCATGCTTGTAGCTCTTATCGAGCCTCTCTTCAGGCTCCGCTGTCCTCTAACGATGGCGAGTCTCGACTCCGCCGCTCATTAAGAGAACGCCACCGCTGTCAGTCTCGCCATCTGCCGTAGGTTGCGAGACGGTCGTCCGTAAATATAAACCGAGAGCGACTGACCTCTGCTCGCCAGACCTGTAAACGAGAAGGGAAATTATTCAAGCACACGTCTGCATTGTACCCATGAGTCTCGGCGACCAGAGTACAGTAGGAGTTACATCTCACTGACTGTATTTGCGGCTTGAAGTATTTTTTACAATAAAACCAATTTCACCATGTCGGCATGTAAAATGGGGTCAAAGCGTTTTTATCTAAAGCTTTTAATGTGCACAGTCTGAAGCTACACTTTCTTTTATTCCTTTGATCAGCGCCTCTGACAAGAAAACCCGGCTCATCATTGAGCCCATACGATATCGCACACCCTCACATCACGGGCTGGAGCAGTTCAAATCAAAAGCTTGTACACAGTGTGATCTAGGGAAACATATGTCCGCTGTACGCATGTGTTTATGGGGATGCGCCTCCATTCTTGTCTTACAGTAATGAAATCCAAAACCACACCCCGAGCCCGAGGGTAGGAGAAAATAATTGGAGGCTCAGAGTGCGACATTGCGTAAATGTCTGGGGAGATTTCTCCAGTGAGGTCAGCCTTGTCATAAGACAAGTGTTTAATTAATGCAGCGCTCAGAAAGAAGAACAAGTCAGACACAGCAGAAGCTCACTGATAAGGAGAATCAAACAGGAACTGCGTCGGATCACCAAATCACTGACAAAGTGTTGTTGTAGGAGTGCGGAATTTCTTGAATTTGCTACCACACGCAAAATGTTTGGTGATTTTGAAGATTGATGTAACATCAATCAGGGGAGAAAAAGACAAAACCGTGGAGTTTGGCTTAATATCGTCCATGTTTCAATCTCTACGACTAAACTCTGTACACTAAAACCTTTCCACTGATTTCAGATCAACAACCTACAAACAGCTGTAGATTAAGATGAATCAAAAACATAGTTCTGTCTGCATTTAGTGGTGCAGTAAAGTCCATGATTCATATTTCTAAGTGCTTGTTTGGCAAAGTGCCGGCGTGTAGGATGTGTTGGTAAGATGTAAAAGTATTAACCTTGGGTGCTGCTGGTGAACACCGTGCCCCGCAGTCTGTCATCCTGATCTCTGGATTCATGCAGCATGTCGCTCAGCGGTGGATTCAGGATCACTTCAGACATAGCCGTTGTTAAGTTCAGATTTTTTTTTCTCCCCCCTTCTTGTGATCCTGTGTGGCAAAACAAGGTCCAGCTGTGGCCTCCACAGTCGCAGCTCTTCTTACATTGAAAAAAGGCCAATATTGTCCGTCAGCTGACAGCGCCGGGTGTCAGACTCCATAAAAGTGACCATTAACTTTCTCAAAGCATGTTAAAACTGGTATTTAAAGTGCATTAAGCTCAATAATACTGTCAAAAAAAAGAAGAAAAAAAAAGCCACAGTTTCAATACTTGGTGAAATAATCACTATCTAATACTTTTTCAAGCATCTTAAAGAGCATCATGCATTTCTATTAATATCTTATCCTTCAAAAATTAACATTTGACATCAATTTGTTTTCCATTTTAAGAAATGAGTTAGAGCTAAACTGAAACACTGCAATCGAAGCCAACATGGGGCTTCTTTAACATCAGGCAACATTTAATCATTAATGATGGACACGGCCATCGTCTGTCCCCGCGTCGACCAGTTTAGGGTCGCAGGCTGCTGCAGCTGATCCGTGCCAACACTGAGAAAGAGGCGAGAGATATTCATCTGTGAGCTAAAAACCAGTGCTTAAACCTGCACAGTATGCAACGACTAACAACTCTTTATAAATAAGGGTTTGATTAATAATGTGATCAATTCTCTATAAACAATTAAGGTGCATTATGCAGTTAATGATTAATTGGAAACACTAATAAATTACAAAATGTTTAATTTCTTTGATTAAGATTCATAGTGATATCAAATAATGATTAGTTCACCCTCTTCGTACTTTCGGTTGGTGTGAAACGTGTTATTTTCTGTTGGTTATTGCAATCGATTAAGTCAGTATGAAAACATTGCAAACCGCATTCCCTCGCTCGCACATCCAGCCTCCCTTAATATTTATAATGAGTGAATGTCAGGTTTTAAAAATGCATAGGCCATCTGTGCACTTGACAGTCAAAGTGAACTTTGGCTAGCTGCCCCCCGGGTCTGAATCGACTTCTCGCATGTACTTCTATTCCCTTGTGGCTCTGCTCCTTGTTGGAGTCCATGTTTCCCTTCTCGGCTCCTTGTGGGGCGGAGATCCTCCTGCAGGTGAGAACCCAGCGCTGATACTTGGATCAGGCTGCAATCTGACCGCAGGTGTCCTTCTGGGCAGTACTGAGGTGAGGTAGATTTCATATTTTTTCTCTTTCATGCTCGGTCCGTCACTGGGATTTCTCATTTAGGAATACAGGCTATTTCAAAAAGCCTCTGAATGAATGTGTCAAAAAAAATCCCAAGTAAATAAGTGTGTAAGTCTCTTTCGTTGTTTCAGTCCACAACGATAATGAGCCATGTGACAGGCACCAAGACCACAGTTGTCCACCCACAACAGGGGACCCACTTCCCTCTATACGGAGCTCTCGTCCGGCCGGGGCAGCAGCTGAGTGTGTTTCCTCTTCTCTAACATCTTGTTGAGCTCTTCGGCAAAGGAGTGACAGTGCGGTGACGTATTTTCAGAGTCACTCTGCCTCAGCAGCACGTAGCTGTTCCCGTTCATCCTCCTGAGGACGCTGGGCAGCGTGGCCGACAGCCCACTGGGGAAGTCGCACTCCGGCGAGGGAGTCTGAGGCGTGGGAGGGAGAGGCGGGGCCGGGGGAGGAGGCTCTTTATTGGGAGAAGTGTAACCCTCACCGGGCACAATCTGCAGGAAGCCCCCGTCCTCCATGCTCCCACTGTGCATCTTTGAAACTCCGTTACACAAGCCATTGCCATTGCAGTGACTTGAGATGGTCTTGAGCTCCATGTGGGAGGAGCTTCTATGCTGCTTCCTGTTCTTGCTGGGCCTCTTGCTGATCGGGTAGGCCGCAGCCGCCGCACGCAATGAGTACTTTCCTCTCTGGCCCACTCGCAGACAGAAGCCCACGTAGACCAGGACCACGGTGAGGACCACACACAGGCCACCCAGGATGGTGATCAGAGACAGGTACATGGCCTCCATGCTCCTGGGGGAGAGCAGCTTCGATTGGGGCATGAGGGGGGCTGGCAGTGGCGGCAATGGCCTCTCGGAGGCGGGATGCTCGGTGGGCACTGGCAGCGTTGCAAACAGACTATGAGAGTCACGAGCAGACTCAACAGGTGGCGGAAGCGGCAGGTCCAAGCGGATGGTTACATTGTAGGTGACGATGGCGACCTGGATGTTGTTCTCAAGCGAGTGACACGTGTACATGCCGCTCTGGTCCTGCTGGGCTTCGATGATCAGCAGGCCGTCTGTGCCCGTTCGGAAGCCCGAGTTGAGGTCGTAGCCCTGCACCTCGCTGCCTTCCCGAGTCCAGAGCGGCGTCGCCAGGTTGGAGCTGAGCTCACACTGCAGGAGCACGTCGTCGCCGACCCGCACCGAGCGGCTCCGCTGGGCGACGCCTGAAACACCAGCAACCTCACATTACACAGGACAACTCACAACCACGACTCTGACGCACTTCATATGTTAACTGCTTCACATCAGCTAAATTTATGAGAGGCTATCCAAAGTCATCGAGGCCTAAAAACTCTCAATTTCAAATATTTTAATTCCTGCCATCGTACTACCTCACACGCAAAGAGAATGAGAAGGCAGAAATTGAGAAGTGAGAGACGGCGTTTCCCTGCCTGGAATATCAAACAGATTTTTCTCCGGAGATGGCAAAAATGTGATTAAAGATAAAGGGGGAAAAGGATTTTGCCAACACAGTGCGCGCATAATCAACTTTCAAAGAGGCCTTCATGCCATCTGATGACAACTATGCATCTCTGGAGTTGTCTATTTTTAATCTCTTTTAATGCGTTAAAAACCAACTTCATTTAAGCGGCACCACTGAATGGCAGTTGATGTCTCTGCGTACCATCTTGTGTGTGCTTGCATCCCATGCTGCCGTGCTGAATGTCTTGGATTAAAGTGGATCTGTGAAGAGGTAGAAAACCACAAGAACAATGACAGAAGGATAAACCTTTTTTTTTATAGCATGAAAGTAGTTTTAGTGCATATAGTAACATGTACAATTACTCTACAGTAAGGTCACAATAATGCTGTAAAACAGTTAAATGTAGTTTCACGCTGCTCTAGTCACATGTCTCATATCTTTTACTGCCGCCATATTTTCGACTGAGTAAAGTTTGTTTGCCTGGTGAACAGATTGACACAGTTTACTATCAAAGGCCGACGTCAAGGTTCTGCCAGCATTGTGGTTATACAACCACTCCGGGAGCTGACACGGTGACACGGCACGACACTCAAGATTACTCAAGTCAAAAGAATAAGGACACCTACTGTAGGAAGGATTTCCGACAATTCATCAAACCTGTTTTAAGCTGATGACTTCAAAAATGTGACACAAACTTCTCACATGTGTGGCGCTGTTATCGTAGCAACACAAGGACAAAGGGTGAAACACACGGAGTAAAATGTTGCAAATGAGCCCATAGTCTGTGCGAGTTGTAACAGACCCCAAGGTCAAAAACAATATACAGCAGGACTGAGGGAGTCTGTGTCTGAAAGCCAGTATGGTATGTAACAGAAATAAACTCTACAAATAAGTATACACCGAGTGTCTGAGTGTGTGCTTCCTTGTTTCACCCAGGCCACAAGGTGTGTGATTTGCTCACCTCAAGGGGCAACGGTTAAACTATTTGCACAAGCAACTACCATGAAATATATCCTCAGAGACAAACAATAACTAGATTCAATTCAGATGCAATTTGTTGTGAAGTGTTCTAGTAACCGTCCCTGGTAATTTCAGCCTTTTGACCACTTGTCTGATTCACACACACAAACCTGTTGGTGTGCGTCATGATGTCCACACACGCTGCTCCGTCCCAGCCACAGTGAGGGTCTCTGGAAAAGATGCAGTCGTAGCAGGACGCGTATCGGCGACAGTTAGAAAGCGGCAGCTGCGCAACGGCTGATGGAGAGGTCACGTACACGCTCGCCTGTGTCAGGAGGAAGATAATAGATTTTAGGGCAGAGGCGGCTGCTTATGAAGTGTCTTAAGTGTACGGTGGCGGGACACGCTACCTGTTTGTCAGATATTAATAGATTATTGATCGGCTGTGGAACTTCAAACAGCTGGAGCTCCTCAATAATGTGCAGCTGACCGCTGACTTCGACCGCTTTGTGCAGCCAACCGTCATCTGAGCAAAAGATGCAAAGGAAAACATTGAAATGAAGCACCATAAAAGCAGGAAATATCACTGGTTATTCACTGGTTAGGCCAACAAGTACTCTTTGTGAATCCTTATCTGGATTGAAACTTTGGGGAAATCAAACATGTGGATCACATAATCTGAAATGAAGCACATTGGCTAATCAGTATGAAAAATAACATTTTCTATCATGTGTTGGGCAATAAATTATATGTACTTCTGAGTAGCACAAGCACAAAAGTGTATCTAGCCAGTTGAATATGTTGTCATAATGTTAATTAAGTTCATAAAATACAAAGTAAAGCAGATCCATCCAAGTGTACAAATACAGGTAGAGATGTGTGTCATTTACAAAGATGATTGTACTATTGTACCGTTTCAAATGTTTAGGAGCAACAGTGTTCTTTTCATATGTACAGAATCTGTGCAAAACCTTGGATCAAAACAAACCTTTTGCCATGTCACCATATTAAACAATAGGCAGATGCTAGTGTCATGTAAATAAAAGAGCTCCAGTTGTTCAATGAATATATAAATATTTTTTATTCAGCTGACAAAGTCAAACTCATGTTAACTTTGTTTCTCAGAGTAAATAAATGGAATACATAAAAGCTGGGTTTAAAAAAAAAAAAAAAAAAGCCTGATAATATTCTGCCATGTTTCAGTCGGTTTCAGGGAAAAGTCTAAAACGAAAATAACTATAAATATTGCGGTCGACCTGGGCTCAGTGACAAATAGAGCTCCATGATGTAAACATACCTGTGCCCATGTACAGTATGTGGTACATCTGTCCATCTAGTCCTTGAAAAACGTGGACGGCCATGTGTGTGTAGTCTGTGGTCCTCCTGAACAAAAGGGGGCGTCTGTCTGAGGGTTGGACCTGCTGGGACATCAGAGGATGCCTCCTGACAAAATCCAGGACATCATCAGGCAGCGAGGTGGAGACATTGATGCTTCTGGCCCTCAGAGCGTCAGTTATACACTGCGGGGGAAAGACAGCGACAAGAGGAGCGATGAGGAGCAAATAACTGGAAATGATGAGGGCAGCAGAGACAAAAGAGAGACATTTCTATCCAATGTGTAAGAAGATTGTGGCAATACAGGCCGAGACTGCAAAGCAGAGAAGATGACATGAGGCTAAGCGAAATGGTCGACTGGGAAAATTAGAGGATCCAGAAAAAAAAAAGAGGCGGGCTGGGTTTAGACCGTGTGTTGAAAATGCAACTTCTGCTTAGATGACAATGAGCCTGTGTGGTTTCCTCAGCCGCCCTGTGCTGACATGCCGGCGACTCAGCTCTCTGCACCTGACTAAGTTTTCTTCTCTTTTTTTTGTCCTTTTCAAATGACTTCAGCCAACTCCTAAGAGGCTTTCACGCTCTCAAGTTAAAACCCTTGACCAGCTCCCTTTTCCCGCTTAATAGCAAAAGTTAAAATTACATCCAACAAAACGTTGAAGTGACACTGCCGCGGATAATGTCTGTCCCTGCTAACGAAGCCGCGGCCCTGGCTGCAGTGCTAAGCCATTGTCACCAAAGCTCCGAGTTAATCGCCGAGGAAATGGGCTTCTGTGACATAAGCTGGGTCTGTTTTGAGCATCATCCTCTGGGACTTCAACTCATCCTCTGTATCATTTTCACTTCATCTTGTTCAGTGTCTTCTCCTTTTATGGCTTTGTCACTTTGGGTCAGTTTTATCTGCTTGACACTATGTGTAGGAACGTCTTCACACTTATTGTGTTTGGTCCCGGTGTGTTAATTACATCCATTTGTTGGAAGTTGTTTGTTGAGCGCTGCTGTCTGCACTCTAATGCACACCAAACAAGTGGACCAAAGGGGACCGAGACCCCATGTTTAAACAAACTTTGGTCCTAATTGATCAAAGTCTGACTGAAGTGTAAACCAAAGGGGCCGAAGAGCTATAAATGGACCAAACACATGACGTGTCGGGCTTCAGAGGTGCCTTGCAAATCTGTGCAGCTTATCGTAATTGATGTGCACAAAATTGCAATTGTTGTTGGTATTTTGATGCAATTTGACATTTTCTAAGCGGTTCATAATAAGTAAAAATCCCCCTGCAAGTGCTGAGTTGTATTAAGCCCTTCACATAGCATTGTTGCGAAAGTTACTTAGAAGTTAGTAATAATAACTGTCACTACAGCAATCTAGTTTACATGCTTTTGTTCCACATTAATAAAAGTGTGAGCACAAAGCTACTCAGAGTCACAGTTCAACTTTTCTGTCGTTGTCCAACTCTTGTCCGTATCAGGGAACTGCACCACAAATGTGAAAACTCCACCTGCGAGCGCAGAACTAAGTGTATTCACCGTTCCAGGTCGAGGGGTGGGGATCTTTCCAGTGTATTCCTTCCACTTAGAGCCTGAGTCCTGGTTCTCCATGTAGGGTCCTTGAAAGGCCTCTTGGACTTCAGACAGTGAGAACCGACACACTGCAGATGCCTTCACGTTTTTCCTAAAGACACATCTCACAGTGAGGAAGAGCAGACTGCGAGCCGCGGACAATAACAGCAGTAAACCCGAGGTTTCCATAGTGACAGCAGGGGACACACAGCAGATCAGTGGCTCACCTCAACCGAACGATGAAAAGACACAAATGGGAGGACAGTACAGAGGACGGAGGAGGGGAAAGCCCACTGACAGAGATCGTATGAAGCTGGTTAGAAGTCTCCAACAAGAGTACGAGGCAAGGAGGAGACAATGAAATGGTTTTCCAGAGGTGCAGTGAAAGGAGGGAAGAAAATGAAGAGGAGACAGCTGCATCCCAACAAACTGAATCATGTTTGTTTATGTTTACTCCATCACAAAACATCTGCTGATACAGCCTGTGGGGAATGAAATTCACTGTAAAGTAGATCACTTTTTTCCCCATAGAGAACACTTGCAGCTATGCAGATCAAAAATACAGCTCAGTTTGTTACTATCCTTACTGCACTCATTCAGACATCTAACTAGTTTCCATCTAGAAATCATGATTTTATTTAGTTTGCCTGGGTAAAGAAATTAAGAAGGAAATGGTGAATTCTTGTAATCCAGTGTAATTGTATCTCATTGGTTTCTCTCAGCGAGAGCTAACCAGGTTCTGCACAACAACCATTTCCCGCCAGCTGCTGCTTTACATTAAAACTACTGAACCAAGTACCTGAAGATACAGCAGTTGCAGGAAACAAAAAGCTTTAGCTTTTTCAGTTAAATACTCTCATGCACCACAATATTAAATGATGAGGTGCTTTTTGGGATTCTTCACTAATTTAACGTGATAGGTTAACTTGCAGTGCTGCGACTGTAAGTCGGGACTTGATTAGTTAAAAGTGTAACTCCTCCTGCAGATAAGCAACTTTTCTTTGATCATATTTATTATTCATCTAATAAAAACGATTTATTTGAAACCATTTAAACAGTTGCTCCTTTTGTATCTCTAGTACTTCACAGCTTAATGATGGGATATTAGTTAATGACAGTAATAACAAACGCATCCACAGTATATCGAACAGAAGTGACATCTCAATGACTAAAATGACTTTTGGCTTTTAGGACCCTATAAATCTGTATTTCTTAATTTAATCTTAAATAATTTCACCCAAAAGTCTCTGCAAAAGTCTTCCAGAGAACCTTTTCTATTAACATAGATGAGAAAGACGTTCTTTAGACTTTCTTTCTTCCCTCCTGTCCTCTTATTGTCTCAACGTATCGATTGCAGTCTTTCATCTTCGTCTCGCTCATTTGCATTTGCATCCTCAAAGCCCTCGTCTGCCGGAGACTTTGATTCCCCCCTCACCATTCAAGGCCAAAGATGCCGTAGAAGAACGTGTCTTGCGGTGTGTGGCCGGGCATAACGAACACACTGCGCAGCATGTTGAAGTGGAAGTCGTACTCGGGCAGCGAACAGGTCAACCTGGTCTTAAGGAAGGACGTCCAGCGTTTCTGGAGAGTTAAATGGCCTCCTCGGTCGCCCTGAGGGAGCAGCAAGAAAAGGACAAACAGAAGGGGGAGGAGGGAGAAGGAAGGATCAAATGAGGGAAGAGCAAGTGGAAAAAAAAAAAATAAATGCAGGAAAATAGATTGAACACTGAGCTCAAGGTGGCACGCGAGAGGATGTGAACCCCCTGAAGGGCGGGACAGATGGCATGGGAGAGCAATAACGATATATTCAATGTGGTTACGACTTCCCGCAGCAGAGAGTTCCGACTGTAATATACAAGTTTGTATACGACTGTATGTTTGTCCTCAGCAGGTTCAAAGTACTCGAGGTGGAGTGAGTTTCTGATACAAACACACGTATCTCAATACCAACACTTGAAAAAAAGTAAAGTTCAGACAGGTTGGAACAGTGGAAACTTCTTTAGAAACCATGAAAATTAAATAAACGTATTGGTTTGGACTTTTCAATGTATTTAGCCCACGACAAACACTCCATGTGCGCCACCACAAGGCACTTCTTATTAAGATGAAAATGTGCTGCCGATTTTTCAAGGAGAAGGCCTGTGAAATTATTATTATTATTATTATTTTTTTTAGGAGCCCCAAGAGCAAACAAGATGAGGACACTACACCGCTCGCTCTTGCTATTATTAACCCTTTTCTTGGCAGCCGGATGCTGCCAATGCTTCACATTTCAGCTTGCAGAAGAAGCTAAGCAGATTGTCTCACCTGCAATCATCCATCATCCCCTCTGACGCTGCTTCCAATTCATCAGCTACACAGTCTGCTCCGCTAATTACACTGGGGCCTTATTCCAAACGCATTCCCCATTCAGGCTGTCATCTATTACAGTACCCTCCCCGATTATCACCTGAGACTTCACTCAAGTTGCCGTGACGCAAAGTTTCTCTTCCAGTTGCAAAGCGTCTCCAGCATCTTTTCCTTGCTCTGTTCTCACCTTGCAAACCCGAGCTACTCGTGCCACCCTGCTGTGGCTGTAGGTTGTTGTCTGTTCCTGGCTTTTCTCAGTGAAGAAGAAGTAGATCTTATCATCATCGCCAGTGTTGTTGCCAAAACTCTCCCTCACAAGAGCCGAACCCACAAAGTCTGCCTCTGCAAAAGCAAGAAAGACAGACTAAAATTAACCTCGCGTCAGGCAGAATAACACTCAGAATGGTATGTGGTTTACAAATTAAGACAAAAACAGGTTGCAATGATTTATTGCCATGAAGACCGAAGCAAAATCTGCAGACTTTTATGATTATAAAATATAAAAGGCTGGATTTTTTTAGTATTAGGTTTTGAATAAGAATTTCACTTTCGCCAACAGTGTTCAGGTGCCAGAACAAAGAACACAGCAATCATTAACTCAGTAACTATGATACTATTTATCATGCATCTGGTACTATTAAAACGCAGGCTTCTTGTTGTTGCAAGTTGGCTGTGATTGGCTGGGAGGGCATGGGAGAGATAAACTCTGTCCCACTGGTCTACGTACACTTTCCTGCTGGTTAATCATTTTTATCACGGGAGGAATAAACTTTTATCTCTCTTGCGCAGTGATTAAAGCTACTTCACCAGCAGAAGACAATAAAACAAATCTAATAATTGCATTTTAAAATCCAAGTAAAGCAGAGCTGTCATATTTCACTTGATTAAGTCCAAACTAATGCAACACATTACTTGCTTCGCATTGTAGGCAATAAATAACGTTTGTTGACGGTTGTAAATTCAAAGCATTCATTTTGAAATGAAAAACTATTATAAGATGCAGCCAAAACATTTATTATGTTTCATTTTATCCGCATTAGATTTGTTTTCCATGACTTTTGTTACGATAACATTAAGTTACTTAATCTTTGCTCTGTGATGTTATGTCCTTTTATTTTGACCCCCCCCTCCCCCTTTCTACTTTCATCCCAATTCACACCCTGGTTACATGTAACCACCACAATAAAATACACATTCAAAACAAGGATAAACACAATCCATGTCACAACACACTGATGGCTATGCTAAGTGTTGATATGGAGATGCCAACATCTGTAGTTCTTTGCAATCTGTTACATCCCTCCTCCACCTGCTTCGTCCATTTGCCCCGTTCAGCTGCCTAAAAAAAAACAACAAAAAAAAAAAGCGAAATCACTTTCAAACTCACCGTTGAGCCAGCGCGTGGGAGCTTCTTCTGTCTTCAGTGTGGGAGACGGAGAGTTGCGGCGGATATCTGGAAAGCTCCTGAACTCGTACTGGGAAGCCGTGTACATCTGCTGGTCTGGGAAAAAATATATAACAAACTCCTCAGGTCATCGGGTTATTTGCTTAAACTCCAAGTGAGCGATAACTGTATAAACGTCTCACCTATAATGAGTGCAGTGTAACCTGTTGTGGGACCGTAGGGACATTTGTCTTTCCCCTCTTCAGGCTGAGAGGACATCACAAACCTCTCTTCATTCTGTGCAGCAGAAACGATGTGACAATTGTTAAAACTGTCACATTCAGCGGCGGTGACTGATGCGCTTTTCATTGCTATGAAGCCTTTTAAAGATCTATATTCGGTTGAAGTAATGTCGAAGCAAGGCTTTAGAAGGAAACGTGACACTTGAACGCACTATGTATGCACAGAGGGGTCTGAAGGCATTCGTCCCACACATGTAGAGATGAGTCGAGTTGAACCTCTGGAGGAAGCGGATGTGATTAAAGCACTCGGTCTGAAAGAGAGAAGCGGAAATATATGAGGGAACAAATGATCAAGACATATGAGAAAACCAAACACCAGGAAAGATGAAAAAGAAGAACTAAATGCCCACCTTATTGTCTTTTCCCTTGAGCAGGCACTGACGTTGTTGCTCGTGGGAGGCCTCCCACTCAATCTATAACACACAGCGAGATAGAAGGAGAACAGTGAGAGTGTGATGATTTCATATCACTGGCTTGCCAAAGTCTCTAGTAAAATATCCCAGCAAAAAAAAACCAACAAAAAAAAACACCCCAGCACATCATTATCCCATTTCTGCTTTAATAACTCCCATATTTTTGGATTACACATAGTCTGGTTGAATAATCGCCTCAAACTGGGTTTCCATGTAGGTGATGGGAGTTAATATGAATATTTATACAACATGTGAAAACAGCCTGTTTGTACAAACGTAAAAATTATATTTTTCTTCATCACCTGCATTTAAATCTGAACAGGTTGAAACCTGCTATCGAGGTGGAACAGAAATGAGACCTTGGTTCCACGTTGAGAAACTTTCTGTCCTCTCTGCTTTCTTCTCACAGCTGGAAAAACATGCATTTTAAACTAATTGGTGTCTTTAAATAGTTCATCCTTCTATTGATAGGTGGCTTTAAATTAACAGATGTACTTTTCAAAAACTTTTGTAAAAAAAATTTAATAAATAACACACTTTGGTAAATATAGTTACTTTTAATTAAACTAAAAAGTGCAGTGTAATGCACTGATATTTACTGACTTTTTTTTGCTTCTTTACAACCTTTAAACTAGTCTTTAAATTGGTTTATTCACTGTTCCGTTTATTTCACCATGAAGTTATGACACTGTTTAACAGCTGTATCTTTTTTATTTTTACTTTTATGTCAATGAGAAAGTCTTGTAAAACATCCACCACTCGCATGAGGAGGAAGAGCCGTTTGGTGCGCTATGCACGCACGCACCAGCTATTATGACACACGCGACTGCTGTATTTACATAATTAGCTTAATGTCAGGTTGTCACCGTAAAACAAACAAAGCAGCGTGTTGTCTGAAACAAAGTTGACCAAGTTACCCAACCACATGGTGAGAACACGTGCTGAATGCCGTTTTGCCCCCCCCCCCCCCCCCCCCCCCCAAGATATACCGACACACACTGTTACTGCAAGTGATGCTAAAACTATCTAATCAAGTTATTTCTGAAGAAACACGTTTATCAATAACTGGGAGCGGCTCTCCATCAGAAATACGATAGACCAGGATTAAAACTTGATTCAATAAATTCGAGCAGTTGGGCTTGCACTGAAAGTAAAAATGCCTTTCTGGCTGATATATGGATATTAGCAGGCGTCTGTGACGGCTTGTTTAATGTGAAATAAAATCCACACTTGATACAAATATGATGCAACAGGGGAGTGAGAAACGAGTGAGGCCACATTTGAATTTCCAGCTTCAACCTAAACAGTATGAAAACTGAATTAATTTATCCATCCATCCATCCATCCATCCATCCATCCATCCATCTGTGTTCTCTAACGCTCCAGGTGACTGATTAACCTCAAAGGCCTGTTTTCGGACTGTAAGACAAAGCTGGAGTGCCCAGAGAAAACATATGCAAGCTCAGGAAGAATAAGAAATGGAAATAGAGGAGATGCCATCTCATAATAATTCTCCATTTCTATATACACGCTCACTACCAGAGGGCCAAATTATGTTATACAATATGATTATATTAATCAACTTTTATGCATTTTATTTCCGTTGTGATGAACTCAGTGACACAGTAATTTAGAATTTAGAATCACTCCTGGTTCAAATCAGTTTCAAAATGAACCACAATTGGCTCATGGGCCAAAGTATATGGGGAGGAGGGCTTTATGTGGCCAGCGGACCACCAGCTGCTCCAAAATAAAAAAAATTCAAAGTCAGAGCCTCAGGAAAGGAAATACTGGCAACAGTCAATTTAAATAATAACTATGGTAATAACTGAATTCATTAGAAAGGTTCTTGTGAATAGGAATGCAGTACGAGGATGATGTTTATATAAATCCCGTATCTATTCAAAGTTACAGTGAACAGATAAAGTAGTCAGTTCTTCCCATTTTTCCCATTAAAACAGTAATTTATGTAGAAGGAAGCTCCCTTGTTAGAGCTGTGGAATATTGTGGGTTAAAATAACATGACTATATGCAGGCACAAACACACAAAGGCTGACATGGGAATAAATACTTTTGCATCAAAAAAAAAAAAAAAAAAGGAAAAGATGTTGCCTCAAAAGGTCCCTGCAGTGTGGAATGCAAATGAAGCCATGGCAGAGTGTGAGATATGGCTGTGGAGACACACACACACACACACACACACACACACACACACACACACACACACACACACACACACACACACACACACACACACACACACACACACACACACACACACACACACACACACACACACACACACACACACACACACACACACACACACACACACACACACACACACACACACACACACACACACACACAACACCCAGCAACACAGAAACACAAACAAACTCACAGTAAGAGCAGAGCTGGCTGAGATGTCAGAGGCATCGAGAGCGAATGCAGCCCCCCGGGCCCCAACGTAGAGACGCTCACTGTCAGCCTCCAGCAACATGGTGCTGTAGTTGACTGCAGAGGAGTGGAAACGCCTGCAGCCCTGGAGACCTGAGGAGAGGAGAGGAGAGGAGAGGAGAGGAGAGGAGAGGAGAGGAGAGGAGAGGAGAGCTTGTTAATGAAAGTGACCTTTTGCAACACCCCCCCATGCTGCTTCTGCTACATCTATGCAGAACAGCTCCTGACGTTCTTCAAAAATATTTGCACATATCGATATGCCACCCGGGCTCTTTAGTATCCATGTAATATGCAGTTCAGTGAAGGAATGGGCGATTGCTGAAATTTCCCAGATGACACGCTTCAAAATCACTGGAAGAGAAAAAATAACGGTGACAAAGCAGTTTGGCAATTGTTTGTTGTGGTATGTTGCTTCCTCTGATAACTCCAGTATTGCAGCGTGTCCCCTGTGTGGCAGTGGACAATGAAAGCGACGGAAGCATGACCACCTGGGTATGTCTCAGCACGCACACTGTCCGCTGCTGCTATTGATTACGGTCTATCTCTATGGGAACAGCTGCAGGTTCTCAAACAACATTTAACAGATAAAAAGCATCCCCCTGTTCATATTCAGTCAAATCTAGAAGCAGATCTTTAATCAGCTGTAGTTGTTTTTAAATGGTTACTTACAACTGCAAGATGCAAGTTCCATCATCATCTGAATGTGATAAATTCAACCGTTTGATAACTCGTGCCGGTGGATGTTTGTACATAAATGCGTTGTATCAAATACCTTTAGAAAGACGCAGCCAAAGCGAGGGCGAGGGGCATATTAAAAGCTGGAGAGGGAGAGCTTTTTCAATCTGACCTTACAGCACGAGGATAAAGAGTGAAACAGAATTTCATCTCCGATGATGGATTCCTCGCCGTATGATTTTGGAGTGCTGCAGTAAAGTGGTGAGACGGCCTTGTCCTTTGATTCTGGGGGATTTTTCTTTTCAAAAATGTGAGATTAATTTTCGCTATTTGACCACACGAGGAATTTTCTTCCATTAAAATTCTCGGTACTGCACAGTAAACCTCTTTCGGTGCCGGCACGGGTCCTCGCATTCGAGCAGAAGTAGGAAAAACAGACATTATGTTCAGAACAGGATAAACAAACAACACCACGGGATGGCTGTTTTTCAGGTGATTATCCATCATCTAAAATAGCATCAATAGAAATTCAAACAGAAAATTGCCTCAAATATACAGGTTCCTGCTCCATGACTATTTAATAAATTATTATCATTATTCAGTACTTTTAGCCATAAATGTCAGTGACGCTAGCATAAGCTAATGATGACGGTAGTTCGCCTGTCACCGTGGTAACCTTTTCTTATTTGCAGAAAACATAAATCCAGCAGATAAAAAGTCTGTTGTTTTTTTTTTTTATCCTTACCTGCACTAACTAGATAGTTTATACTGAAAGTGTGACATCATTGACGTACGAATGTATCCTGAAGAGAAACGTGACATGTAATCCAAACCACATACATATAGAGATGGCACGGTCACTCCGTTCTATACTTTGTTGATGAGCCTTGTTTTTTTTGCATGAGACGCTAACCCAGAGCCATCAGATCATGTTGTGAAAAAAAATACTGCATCAGTACAAACATGATCTGGAATTGCTGATAATTATTTATGCAGTTTGTAATCAAGTAGCCCTTTGCAGTACTTTGTCGCCTGGAATTAACTCTTGTTTCAAAAAGGCTGATGACCCTGGAGCCGTCTTGTTCAAGTCCGGCCAAGTATCAAAACAATACAGTCAAAAGCAGGTTTATAATGTGTGGGCCATGTTCATGATTATTTTCACAACCGAGGGCTGCCAATTAAAAACGTCAGGTTGCAGTTGGCACGTGGGCTGCCGTTTGGACACCTCTGATCTAATCAGACAGCCTGCGGTTCAGTTCTCCTTTCTAAGAAATACTCAAGAAGAGCAAACACAGCCAGACAAAACAAGAGCATATGCAAACAGCATGAGAGCTCAAGAGATCAGTGAATGAAAATGTATTAACACCAGTGTGACTGGGATCTATTTTTAACTTCATGGTTGTACAATTGTTAAAAAATGTGCATTAATTAAAAATTGTTGTTTTTTTTTTGGGGGGGGGGGGGGGGGGGGGGGTTGTTTCCAAAGAACTTTTAATATCTGGCAGTTTGTCAATATGTTTATTTTAATAGTAATGAAAAACTCATGTTGGATGGTTCTACTGTAAAGTCTCAGAGGCCACCGCAATGAAGATCATTGGCTGAAGGCTAAACGTTATTGGAAATGAGAAGTACGCATGCCAAATCACATCAGCAGCAATAGTATAGGAAAAAGTGCCAATTGAAATTGTTTTAAAAATAGTTAAAAGTTGTATGAGTCAAAGACAACCCAGCCTGGACCAAAGCGGCATCATAAATCAAAAACATGCCACCGAGTCGCCTCACTAGAGGAGCTAAGAATTTGATGATTCCAGGATGAAAACTGAACAAACTTTCAGTTTTCATTTCATAAAGAGTATCAGTGATCAAACATGAAACGTTCTCTCCGCCAAGAACAATAACAAGATTACGAAACAATAGCCCTTCCCTTCAGGTCCCTAATTATACTTATCTTGCACAGCTCAACTCTGGACAATTATTAAACCCACATTATCAGACTTCATGACCTCCACTTTGTTTCTGGGGATTTGTGTGGTTTGAGGTTTTTGTTGTATCTGTGCCCCACCTCCGCCTCTCCAGGCTATATCGGGTTATTTGCTCTGACAGGCCAAGACTCTAATGGGGTTCAGTCACACAGCGCCTGCAGAGAAACACACTCACCCAGCGTGTTGTGAAGCCACTGGTAGCGGTCATGAGATGCTGGGGTATTACATAACTTCTGAACATACAATCTATCTGGTGTCCACTTAACTTGGGTAAACATGACACCACTATTGACACAGCGGACGAGTGCGGCATCCACAGCTCAATCGAGAGACGACAGTGAACCACGGCCGTGTTGTAATTTAACGTATAATCACACTCGGGTGACTAATGCCAAGTAGTTTTTACTACCAGACGCGGTATAATTTTGACGGGGAGCCGTACAAATGCAAACGCGAGACATTTTTCATGCCTATCAGTGAAATTTCAGACTTCCTGCACTCCCAGCCAATCCACTTCCCTCTGCAGACTGCATGGTTATCAAGTATGCTGTCATTAAGATTCCTATCAGCTGCGGCGAAACACAACCCAGCCTGCTCACTTCAGCAGTCACAGCATCAGTCAGTTCTCATCCTGAGCTGCTCCTGGCTGATCAGCTGTCTGTTTTCAAAACCCTATTCTCTGCAGGAGGAAAGGGAGTATTACCTGCATGGGGTTTTGACATCAACAACTTTGAAGACGCGATACAAGTGTCTCATTGTGGGTGAGGACAATGCACTACAGCAGGGACACCGCCTATGTTTCTTCAGTGTAATTCAAGCATTACGATACACAATACTGTGTGTGTGTGTGTGTGTGTGTGTGTGTGAGGACCTGACAGCTGGAGCCAGGTAACACAAAGCAATGACTGCGAGACCACAGTGCAGGGAGATTCATCTGGGCTGTAAGACGGTGAAATAACATCCCAAGGCAAATTTTAGCCCCGGCTTGCAAGATCATGAGAGAAACGACACGTTTGAATTGGTCTACGGGGGGACGGCGTGAGGAGCCCAGATGATATTATTTACTCAGCAAACATTTAGAGGGACCTCAGCTGATCTGCACAGTACACCGTGTTCAGGGACACATACACACACGCACACACACACACATAAACTAAACCTCTAGGCTGTGACGTGACAGCCTCACATGCAAACCTGCACGCGAGCGGCAGGCCTGTTTACGGTTCAAAGTGTTCCGACACTGCGAGCTGTCGACACAGAATTCTTAAAAATAAGTTAAATCAGCTGACAGTCAAAGTGAGACAACTTTCAAAATAGCTTGTCGGGCCGAAATCAAGGTGCACGTTTTAAAAAAAATTGCTCAAAGAATTAGCAGTTTATCTTCTTCATAAAGATGATTCATAATAGTTATTTCTCAATTTGAGCCAAGATGCGAGTGTGATTGCATCCGTGTGCAATGTGTGAACTCTGCAGGTTTGAAGGCCGTGCATGCAGATCGCTGAGAAACTCGGGGATTACAGGGATTAGAGGTAACTTTGCATATCTCAGTTTTTGCATCAGGAAAAGGATACAAAGAAGCAAAACGTTTCAGACAAGATAAAGCGACAAAAAAAAAGGGTAATTTAAATATCAAAAGTACAAATGAATGAAGAAATATAGAAGTAAAGAAAGAAGTGAAAAAGCCTAAGTGCTGATGTAAATGGATGCAACTGAGTATCTGGCGCATGTCAAAACATTTGAATATTATTGTTACTCAGTTCAAACTGTGAAGCGTGCTTATATTCATGAAAGGTAAATTAAAATAAATTAAAAGGCTTTTTTGTTTAATTGGTCAGCCTCAAAGTATTTCAACATATTTAATAAGATCAGATGTTTTTGTATCTATATTAAAAGAGGGCAGAAATATCAAAAATATTGATTAAAATGAACCTTTCAGTTCAAATATTACAAGCAAAAACAAGTATCAGTGGTATTATTTTCTTTTTAGACGCTATGGAGAAAAATGTAAGTCACATACAAAAATGCGTCTTTGCTGTAATGATCATATACAATTATCTGCCAACGAGGGAACAAATGTGCAAATTTGTGAGGCTTTCATGAGTTAGATGTTCAATAAATAGTGTAATTGTTTTGACAGAAAATCTAAAAATCATCAGGTGGAGGAGCCATGTTTCAAAATGTGGAGACACTCTCAATAAAACGTATTTAATAAAACGAGAGGCGAGATATGTAGGAGGACCTGAGTGCTGAACTGACGAGTCAGAGGAACAGAGATAAAGGGAGGAGGTTTCTATCAAGAGCAGAAGAGAAAAGGTTGGCATTGAGTGGAAGCCGATCATTCTTTAAATACGGAGGGATCAAGTGGAGGAAGTAAATTTGGTTGCGAGTGAACGTGGAAACATGAGAAAGGGTCTTTCACGCGTCTCTGCTTCGACAAATAAAAGTGCAGGATCAGATAACGGAGCCGCATGAAAGGAAATTACAGTTTAAGATCATCTTGCGCCATACTACAACAGTTGTCATGGTTACGGTGCTTCTCCACTACCTACAGTGGCGTCAGACTCTGTGTGCGCTCCGCAGAGATCCGTGTGGAGGCACGTCACCCGTCTCTGCAGCACCTCAGGCTACATGCCATCACTCACATAGTAAGTAAACAATAATCGCTTTTCAAATCAGGAAGAATATCATTGTGATGGTGAACAGACGCCAAAACCACACAGAGGAACAGAAAAAGAAGTGCTGCCGGAGATAATGAAAGGGATGTGAAGGAGACGTAGAAAAAAAAGGGAAAACCAGCTTCTGCTGCAGAATCATTGTTCTTTAGTTCTGAAGTCAAACGTCAATATCCAGTTCATAATAATCTTTAGGTTTTTAACGATGAAACATTTCAGTGCTTGTGGGCAGAAGCAAAGCACTGACAGGAATATGACACACCACACTGCCAAAACTCCAGATTTTACAGAAATTGTTTGCCTAGTTTCTTTCCGCACAATGGTGCAGTGGTTAGTAATCTGGTATTAAAGCGAGAATATCCCCTGTTGGAGTCCGGGTCTACATGGAGTAAGCATGTTCTGCCATGCACGCATACATACTCCAGTTTCCTCCAACAACCCAAAAACGTGTTTAAAGTTAATTGCTCACTTTAATATTTGCCAATAGGTGTAAATCTGAGCGTGTGTGTGCTGTGACCTGTCCGGGATGTACCCCATCGTCGCTTCGGACCGCCTCCAGCACAGTGCAGTGGTACAGAATATAAGATGCATTAACCGAGCAAGTGAGGCTACAATGAGCATTTTTTGCCTGTAAAAACCCAAAATAGGAGAGAAGTTGACCTCATGCAGCACAGTGGAAATGTGGTCTGGAGTTTGCATGTTCTCTCGGTCCGTGATGGGTTTACTATGGAAACACCAGCTTTCTCCCACAGTCTGAAGGCACGTCTGCTGGTTGGTGTCCATGATGGACACTAACTTCCACTCATTCTTCAGCTCCCTCACGACATAAATTATGATTTGATGTCGAGATGCAGAACTCCTCGTTTCTCAGTGTAATCTTTCTTGGAAGTGTGGTTAGACAGTTTAGGAAAAGAAATATATATTTTTGCAGTGTACGAC
This sequence comes from Lipophrys pholis, assembly GCF_963383615.2. Taxonomy (NCBI): domain Eukaryota; kingdom Metazoa; phylum Chordata; class Actinopteri; order Blenniiformes; family Blenniidae; genus Lipophrys; species Lipophrys pholis. Next base: position 11,713,954 of record NC_137642.1, on the reverse strand, counting down.
GATGCAACGTGCTCAGTGCTGTGCTTACCACTGCTCAACACGGTGACACGTGGAGTCACATCCAGGTCCTGGGGCGTTTTGAACGGGTACCCCGCCGCCGCCGCGCACAAACAGCTCAGCAGCAGGAGCTGCGCCGCAGAGGATCGGGCTCCATGCATCTCCGCCGAGCGTCTCGCAGGACGAACGCTCTCCATCCTAGGTGTATATGTATATATGTGTGCACAGAGGAGTTCAGGCAAACATATTCACCCTGTGACTCACATACACCTCTGCACAAAGACAGACACCCACACGCTGACACACTGGCAGGGGGAGCAGGGAGCTCTTTCACTGCGCTGAAGAAACCTGGGAGAGAAAAAAAAAAAACACAGACACACACATAAACCAGCAGAGTTAGTATGTGATCAGAGAAAGTTAAAAGAAGCAGAGCTGGTGTACAATAAATAAGCTGACGTGAAGGATCTTACAAGGGTGATGACAGAGATGTGAAAGAGACAAAAAAAGAAAAACTAAGTGCACGCACTCAATAAAATGTTGGGAGTTTGTGTAGATCGACGGAGCTCCGCGAGACCGGGCTGGCTTCACATGTTGCAAAGTCTTGCAGTCTGCGGCGTGTGAGCAGCAGCTGCCAAGTCCAAACACAAGGCTGCAAATATCATTAAGCAAACGGTGACTGTCAAACAGAGCTACGTGCCGATATCACCAGCAAATTCTGGAGGATTAAGCTGCGATGTGAAGCGATCCCGATCGGGAAGGTGCGAGACCGGGTGAAATCGCAGACGTACCTGAGACGAGCTAAAAAGCCAAATCCACCAGCGTGCAACGATTGTGAAATATGATAATCTCTAAGATGTCAGTGTGTTGTGATATGAATGCCAATGTTGCTCCAGCAGAATGAGAGCCTCTTATCAAATAGTGAAAGGAGTGATGGGGAGAAGAAGAAAAGCAGAGCGGGAGGAGGCGTGCGTGTGTGTGTGTGTGTGTGTGTGTGTGTGTGTGTGTGTGTGTGTGTGTGTGTGTGTGTGTGTGTGTGTGTGTGTGTGTGTGTGTGTGTGTGTGTGTGTGTGTGTGTGTGTGTGTGTGTGTGTGTGTGTGTAGTGGTGCAAAGGACACACAAACTCTTAGAATACACTGACAGACACTCTGTGGAGCGTCGCCGACCTTATCCTCTTTCATTTATGGGAACGGTGACATCTCTTTTATAAAAGCGCGTACACACACACACATACACGCCATGCACACGCACACAAATATAAACACGTAGTGCATTCCCACGCACAAATGTAAACGGTCACACTCTTTACCACTTTCCATTAAACAGAAAGTGCCTGCGGCCCCTCAAAGAGCCAAATGTCCAGTGACCCTGCACATCCCTGCTACTATGAGCAACATGGTGCATCACGCTTTAAAAAATAAATTTTTTTAAAAAAAAAATACAAAAGATGCATGTGCAAAAATACCAACAAAAAAAAAGGTCCAAGACTGTAAAGACAATACCAGCAAGAGGATATTACGTGTCTGTGTTCTCACAGACAGCCACAGTCCCGGCCCCTCAGGGCGGACACCAGGATGATGCTTAAACATTACATAACATTACAGAAAATAAAAAAATAAAAAAGAATGAAAGCAGGTGTGCAGGACAAAAGAAATGCCACCATGTTGAATCTGAGAAGGACTTCACATGTTGTACAATGACGTGAGACCAAATATAGAAAGTCTGAAAGATGACAGTGTCATGTTATGTGCCATTATTGCTATAACAATATGATATGCCATAAATACGAGCAGTAAAATAGATTATGTTAATTTATACGTCTCGAAATGTGTAAAATTCCCACGAGAGACATTTCAGAAGTGGAGCAGTTTGTCCACTTTGTCATTTTATCTTGCTTCTTGTCTTCGGACTACTTCTTTGTTATTTGCACAATTTTCCCAGAATTGTTTTTCTTTCGCATTTAAAAGTGTTTGGAATTTGCAGAGCGAAAACGTTATAGTGCATGGAAATCTAACTAAAGGCAGTTCAGTCTTTCACTATATGCATATCGCACATGCTGATATTAAGATAATGACGCATTTGTGGTGGAGCCCCACTCAGAAGTTATAAACTAAAAGGCTTATTATGGAAAATAATACAAAATATACTATAAGATACTGTTTTTTTCTTTTCTTGACTTACAAGCTCAAACTATATAGGATTGTTTCATATGCACAGCGTGTTACTTTAAGAGGCTTTAGAGCTTTCCTACATTTCACCATTCGAGACTCACAGTCACTATTTCAGCGCTGGCTTTGTTTTCCAACAGCCAAGGCAACAATATCGGGGCAAATCGTTGACATATATGGACACAAATAAGTCACCCATTGTGTCATGAACTATGATTTTAGCAATGATGTGGGGAATGACAGGCTCGTGATTTAAATGCAGTCATTCAGCTCATTAACATGTCAGAGTAAGTTGGCGTCGCAGCTGAACAGCTTCCAAAACAAGTTAAATTAATTTTTAGATTAACGATCCATCTTCCTGCTGGCGTCAGCAGACTTCCTCCTTAGATTAACTCCGCCGCAGGATGGGAAATCTACAGGGCATTTAGGTTAAGTAAAGGTGAGACAGCTGATTTTATTACTTCAGTTTCCTTTATTAAAAATAATAAAAAACCCAGCAAAACCTGTTTTAAAATCAAATCCACTTTGAATGGGCCAGCTGCCAAAAGTAGAAGCTGTTTAAAGTCACCAGGAAGAAAGTGGAAAATCACACAGATGATGAGTCAACCTGCGTGATTTTACAGTTTCACTCTCTAATGCTCAAAAAGTGACGGCACCACTTTTGTTTTCAAATGCATTGATTTGATGTGTTTTGCTGTTCTGCAGGATTAATTTCGTCTCTCCAAGCATTAAATAATTCAGCCGAATCGCACCCGGCTCATTTGTGTCATTCAGTTATCCACAATTATCTGGTTGATTTACATACAGCATATCATGGCAAATGTTCCTATTGGGTTCCTTTTGTAGCCAATCTTTCCCAGAATGCATCAGACTATAGAATCGTGGAGTTTTAGATGCAGGTGAAGTCAACTAAATCATCTGTGTTTAATTTCAGATAAGTGACCAAAAGATGGTTCTGCTGAGCTGCACTGAGGAAATAAGTAATGATTTGGGACTGTAAAGTACATAAATGACATGTAAGAAAAAAGAAAAACCTTCTGGGGAAAAGATATAAAAACTCTGGATTTCTAAACCTCGGGATAACCTTAAATCCACACTCAGAAATGGCAGCTTTTATGAGTAACAAAAGTATAATAATTTGAGAAGTACCACAATTGCACTGGCTTTTTTTTTTTTTTTACCAGGTTTAACAGCTCTTTCTTGCTCCTGGACAGGCGAACTTACTTTGGAGACACCAATTATTTCAAGTGCACATTTTCTCCTCTCCTCAGAGAGGATGTGCTGCCTCTCACGGTGCCTGTCAAACACTGTACAGGTGTGTCAGCCGCCGTCCCAGTCTTGTCTAAGCTCCTCTTAAAGAGGTGGCGGAGGAGGTGCTCCTCGGGGCTCTTTATAAGTCAATTATCTGACTCATGCACACCAAATCACTCAAATGGGCTGTCATGGTCTTAATCCTTTCAGTCGGCCAGCCAGCCAGCCAGCCAGCCACAGTGGTCCTCATGTGGTCTTTTAATCTTTGGGAGACTATGGCTGTGCTCGCATAGTAAGGGGACAGAGAATGAAAACAGAAAGTGGGCAGAGCGCGAGGGGGGTAAAACGGTGTCAGAAGGTCCGACGGTGCCGAAGAAAGAGGCAGTAATTGTAACATTCTGAATTCTCTGTCATCTAAAATCAATTATTCCCATCTTCCTCTGAGTGGCTCGCACCCCCCCCCCCAAAAAAAGCTTTCAATAGTTAATTAGCCACTGAGCACACCAGTCAAAACTTTGAGAAAATCTAAAAAGAGAGACGTTGAAGATAAAACGAGGCGGGCCCAGAGGAAATCACAGCGACTCTTCCACTCACGAGCTAACCTCTCTAATCTGTCTTCCTCCTGATGTCTCTGCCGGCTCGCTATCCCGTGATATTCATTCAGGGAAATAAGATTTTTTTTTTTTTTTATCAGGCAATTATAGAGTGTCTATCAACCTGCCTGAATAGAGGACACTGGAGCGCGACGGTGATGGCTCCATGGACAGACAACACTTGTCCCAAAGGACTTAAAACTCTGTTTTAAACTTGAATGCATGTCTATGTGTGGAACAAATGGTGGAAAAGAGTCCAGCCAAAGCTATTGAGCCTGGCTTCAGCTGACGAGCGAACTGCCTTAAAACACTCTTGTCTGATAGACACACAAAAGGAAGCCGACTCCACTGTACGGTTTGTTAACAGGACCATGGCTTCATACTTTGTACAGTCACTTTGTGAATGAAACACCAGGCTCTTTATGGGAAAGAAAAATAAACAAAAATCGCACTTTAGTTTCACAGATGATACCAGAAATCACGCTAAGCTGAGATGATCAGTGTGTTTAAACGTTTTGCAGCTTTCACAGTTTAAGCTCATGAAGAACGCAAACGTAGATCTCAATCATCTGCAAGTCAACCGCAGCGCCCAAATCAATAAACAGCCATTCTCCAATGAACCTAATAAGTCTTTTGCTTTATTGTTATTTTTCCGCCCAATTCTGTCATTTTAGAGAATCATCTAAATCTGAGCTGTCCCCCAAACATCTCTGCTTTTAAAAGTCAAATCTGTGCATATCTGACAAGTTCTGTTGAAATATTTCTAGTTGTTTTTGCATTCTTATGATGCATTTGAGGCTAATTGGTGATGCAAAATTTCCCATGGGCGTGAATGTGAGCGGGTGACAGGCAACCCGTTCCTTGCCTTCGCCCAAAGGGAGATGGGATCAGCTAAAGTGGATGAACATGGAAAACCTGTTGTGATTGATGGCCTGCAGTATGAATGGATGACCTGTTTTCAAGTGACTTGTATTCTGACCTGTGGATCTCAGCAAGAATGACAACTACTGTTATAGATAATATAGAAATAATCAATGAACAAACCCTATTTATTGACAGGGGAACTGTAACAATAGTGTTTTTGTAGGATGGAGGGACAAGTAGGATGTGGACCAATTAAATAAGAACAATAGCTGTAAAATTATAATAAAAAGAAGCACAACAATGATCTTCGGTGGATAAATAATGTAGAACAATCCTGTTCCTGCGAGGTTTGCAGTGTGCACGTAGTGAGAAGACTAACAGATGTGATGAGATGTTATTCCAACATTTTCAGGAAGGTTTATCATGGTTTCATCTTTGGGGGGGGAAATAAAATCCCTGATGAAGTCATTATGAAAGCAATGATCATGAATGACCAAAACCGCTATTTGAATAATGAGAGATTAAAAAAAACAAAACAAAGACACCCTTTGAAAGTCTGAATGACACAAGTAGCGAGAATGACAATAATCCCCTGTGATGACATCAGCTTTGCATGTTTCACAAGTGTTTCCTTCCAGTGAAACATCTCCATAGATAAGCAGATAAGCGGGTTCACTGGGTTTAAAAGACTTTCCCTATGGGCCTCATGATTAAATCAAGTCTCCATCAATGGACACGTTTGGATAACCATCTTCAAAAAGATCCAAGCAAGCAGATCATGGGTGTAGGTTTCCATCAGAGGTTCCCTCCACCTGTATGTTAATGAACCGTGGGAGGACCGAAAGTCCACCAATGCAGCCGGATAACGCAGTAATGCAGTAAACACACTGGCAAAGAGAAAAGGAGAATGAAATGATCCAGCTGTGATGTCACACCTGCCTGGACTGAGCAGGTAAACAACTCACAGGTAAATATTTCTCTCTGAAATGTGGTGATCATCTGTTCATTATAAAATGTAATATTATAGGAGAAGAGACAAAACCGTAATTAATAAAGGGAAGGGGCGAATACTGACACAGTACCTCTACAGGGCCACTAGAGAAATACTATGCACTGAAAGAGTAGAGGAAAAAATATCCCAGTAACTGAAAATACTGTTGTTTCCCATGTATCTACGCTGCGGTCAGCAATATTCAGTGTCTTACCTGAATTGGTGTTTTAAAAAAAGAACAAAAATCCTCGAAGGGTGAGGAGGAGAAAAAAAAAACGGACCAACAACGTCTCCTTCAGCTCCAGGTAATCCGGCTGGACTTTAACCGCCTGTGGTCTCTGTCAAACATGAAAACAGCCACTAAAAGACGGGAGCAGAAACAGCGAGTCGGAGCTCCACTTGTCCATTCGCCGTCACAGGTGGCGGCGGCCCGCCCCTCCCACGACGCTCACTTTTCTTTCCTCCTCCGGTTGGTGTCTTGAGCGTCCAAGCTGGGTGTGATCTGAGGAGGAAATCACTGTCGTACTTTTTCTGTTGTTGTTGTTTTTCTATGAGGGTGTTATGTGATGAAGACCGGCAGCACGCGCAGGGAGTTGCGGTAAAGACGCAAAGTGGAAAAAGGTGGAACCACGTAAAGCAACCTGTCGTTTGACAAGGCGGCAGGGCGGTGATGCGCTGACATCTAGCGGCGACACGAGGTATTACATCTGCCCCAGCTATTGTGAAATAGGAAATTTGATTTAATTAGATTTTTTTTTTTTTTGACAATCTTGTACAAAAAGTAGAATTGCATCTGTGTGAAAACCCATAAACAGGAGCAATATTACCATCTATGCCACTTCAATTTAAGACTGCATACACAGAGCTGGACAATCACACAAACCCCACCCACAGGGAAAACATGCACGCTCCACACAGAAAGGCCCCCCCAAGTGAAGAATTGAACCAGCAATATTGTTGCTGTGAGGCAGCTCCATATCCTACCCAGATCTCGCACTTATTCATTAATTGTCTCCATTCATTTTTTACTTGCATGCAGCAAAGCCCAGATTCAATACAAGTAGTTAAAAAATATAGATTATTGCAACTGTACAGGTTGCCATTTTTCCAAAATGCTTTGGGCAAACCTCGAGCAACAAAGTGAAAATATGTTTTTGAGGTTTTAGTGGTGACTCTTCATTGCCCAGTGAGTGACTGGAGTGTGTGTGGGTGTGTTTGTGTGCGACTGTTCACTGTGTTGCCTGCTTTTTTCACATTGTAAGCTGTGACTTCCTGCCTCCTGCAACCTTAAGTAGGATGAGGTGATAGAAAATGGTTGGGCGGACAATATGCCTGAAACATTTGCTTCTGATGCTGGAAAGTCACAGCTCTCCATGTTTCACATTTGCCTTTGATCCCACATACACGATTGTAATTTCCAGCTAATGAGCAGGTTTTGTGTGGAGCTCCGGGTCAGAGTGATGGATGAGTTTGGACAGTGCTTGTGGCATTTACATGGAACCGGTGCAAGTTGAAGCTTTGGGCGGGGGGGGGGGGGGGGGGGGGCAACCACAATCTCACTTCTGTGTGCTATTGGAGCCATGTGCTCCAGATCGCAGAGATTATAATCGACTGCCAAGGAAACAGAGGTCATCAGCAGGTTCAAACACTCCGGCAGACAGCAGGTGACCTGCCATAGAGAGGAAGAGTAGCCACGATGTGATCAAATAGATGAAAAAGTCTCCGATCTCATTAAACAGTGTCACACAGAACTTTGATGGTTTTCTGTTTTTTTCATTTGATGTCAGGTTTAGAGATTTAAACCCAGAGCACATCATTGTGACTGACTGACCTTCAAGTTGTTCACTGTACTTTCTTCTCACAGTATGTCATGTCAAATAAAGTGTCTTTCTCACTGGAAGAAACAATTCACTCTCTGTAATTAAAATCTAAACACCCTTCATGTGTCACATTCATTTGTAAAATGCTGATTGGGGTTTGTAAAGTGAAGATAACCGATGTAGCTTTCTTTTATTTTTCTTTATATTTGTGCTGCACTGTCAGAATGAAGATAAACCAATTAAACCAATTAAAAAGTAACATTTCTAGGTCTTTTTGTGAAGTTTAACACTTTACATTCCTAATATGTATTTGTTTTACTTCTCCACAATAGCAAATATAGTAGAAACTATTGTAAAGATAGACTACCTCGATAGTAAATTGTTATTTTATTTACAGTATTTTTCTTCATTGGAGCTATTTTCATTGTGTGTGAAAGACTTCCATTACTCCCATTCAGGCATGCAGACATAATTGCACCTGTGGCTCATCATTTTGCCTCCCCGTGTTGCATATTTGGACCAGTAGAAAAATGTATGAGCTTTTTTTCCCTTCTATATAAAGAGTCACAGTGAAGCCATTCTCCCGGGCCAGTAAATGTAAAAGTTATGTACACAGGAGTCCAACTTCTAATGAAGGTTGTCTGAGAGGAAAAATAGCACCATCACTCTCCCCTACACCCCGAGATGCACAAACTCAATGAAATAAGGTGCCCGGAGGGACTTTACTTATTATACTGCAGCAGGCAGTAAACAGAGCCGACCTCTATCTGTGTGCAAAGACCCCGCAGGTCTCCACATCGCTCATGGAAACACAAAGGGCTCATGCAAGAGCACAGCACTGATCAAAGAGCGCTGCGGTTATGAAAGGAAACAAGAGCAGCTATCTGTCATATCACATATCGCATTCACTCATTTACACAGAACTTTTAATCCATTATAAATGTATGCATCAATTATAGATGCACTGAGTCATGTTCATTGGGACGTGTTGAAGTTGAATTCAGCCTCTTTTTTTTTTTTTTTCTTCTTCTTTTTTTAATCTCGACTTCTCATTTTTATTCAGTTGGGGAATTGTGAAGCGGAGGGATTCCGTCTCCAACATCTAGCTACATTAACCCCGCAGAGCTCACCGGAGAATAACTTTCCCCGGATGGGGGTGGTTGCCGTGGCAACATTGATGGTGCCTGAAGAGGTGGTGCAGTAGTGGTATATGTGTTCACAACCAGTATGATGTACAGGTGAATCTCAAGAAGTATAATTATCGTGGACTACTTATTTCTCCATGTATGGCATATGAACTGAAAACCGAAAGGCTTCAAGCTTCTTTCTTTTTTTTTTAACATTTTAATTGTGAATATTATTAAAGGTGTGACTCTAAAGTGCTGTTGAAGGATATTTCTGTTTCAAAACTTGATTAAAAAATACACCATGAAATGATGCAGTTATGCAGTAGACAAACTGACTACGTAAATCACACAGATTTTACGTTTTTTTGTAAAAAAAAAAAAAAAAATCTCTAAGTGGGTTTCAGACCCCTCTTCAAGATTACCTTTACATTATTGAATACTACTGTCCAACAATATAATGCGAGTCATACGCAAAGTACAGCAAATAGAACTTATTAGACTTAGGATGGTGTGTTTAAAAATGAATAGTGTTGCTTGTTTTCCATTTATGGGGAACAGGATATGCTTTGCCAAAGGGGCCAAACACTATGGTTATGTTATTATACAAAATAAAAATGCTACATGCATAACACCTATTCCAACAATTGAAATATTTTCTATTGTTTAAAATTTCCATTTGCCATTGTGAGTTTAGAACAAAAAAAAAAAAAACACAAGATGTCCAAGTTCCCAAAATAATGTAATTGGCCTGATAACTGGTTAAAGGAAAGTATAGTAAGTAAATATGAAAGATTGATTGTAAAACTGTAATACATCCTGAAGTACAGCACTTTTCTCCTGGTGTATTCTGGTTCTCAATAATAAAAGGGTGTACATCGTGATTCTGAGCAGACTTTACTGTCAAAATCGATTCTGATTCGAAACTTTAATCCCAAAATTAGCCGAGTACATCAGTGAGTATGCTGAAAGAGTCGTGCTCACTTTACACTGATCACAACACAAAAAACAGTCTTTATTTTATTTTTTGTACCTTTGAGTGGATATCATTTTCCAAACCCTTTCACAGATTTTGATGGTGAAGTCAGCACCTTGATCTCATCGTCCTGCAGGGAAGGCCCCGGTGCCAGAGGGCGACCAGGTGCCTGCAGGCATAGAGGTGATTGGTCCAGAGGAGCACCATGACCCCACTGCTGGCTCACCTCTCTCCACATCCCACTGACCCCCTCCTCAGGTAAACAACGCTGAAGCACAAGTGAAAAGAAAAGGTGATTCATCGGAGCAGTCCACCTTCTTTTAAATTGTCCTGTGGCTCAGTTCTTAAGTTAGTGATGTTGGCAGTCAACCGTGGACCCGCCATTTATAGCCTTACTTTTTGAGGTACAGTCGCTCCTCAGATCACACGAATAACCCTGTTTTTAAGAAATGTTCCAACTAATTGGATCCATATCCTTAAGTTTCTTGTTTCCAACACATCAGCTGAGTTTCCGCTTGTTCCTCTGGCAGGTGCCAGTGTATCGAGATAATCACTTCAACAGTCGTCTGTGTAGATTGTCCTGCCAAAAATGTTATTTCCATTCCTACAGATGTTCATGTTCATTAAATAGTTTTTCTCAAAGAGGCTGAAGACTGAAATCAGGTAGAGCTATGAAAGCTTCCTTTGCTTTTGTTTTTTTTAACCCACAAATTAGGTATAATATTGTAAAGTGAGCATCACAGTATATTCAGGACATAAATGTCAATATGTCAGCCTACAAGGATGATAACATGAATTAAACCACTAAAACAAAGAGTGGGGTGTAGATAAGGTTGTTTCAAACAATTGCCTCAATCATAGGCTAATTAATTTCCAAAACAGGGACATTAGTTGGGACACCAATCGTTCTCGAATTTTCAGCTTCATCCGTCTCATTTCGAGGGTGGAATTTAAAAAAGAAATGAACTCAGAATCTAGAAACATGCAGTAATTATTAAGTTCCAGCAGAATGAAACACAACACAAGCAAGGACGGTCTTTATGGTGTTAAAAGTTGTACCTCGGCCAGTGTTTTTGATTGTGCTGGCTTTCACAAACACCTGTGTGTGTTTGACTTCTTCTTGTTTGTTTCCGTGCTAAACACAGCAAAACAAACAGGCGGACAGGAATGCAGAAATCCACTCAAGCAGAATGTTGCTTGTATTCACATTTATCGCCTATTTCCTTTTATCTTTCATCGTTTTAATTACTATCATTTTAGTTTTTCTTGGTTAAAACTACAACCCTGCCAAAGAACAGGCTCCACATTTCTCCGTGGACTACAAACTCCATCCATCCCTTCAAATTAGATCTTAAACCCAAAGAACTACTTAAAGGGAAAATAGCTGGTTAAGTAAGAACTGTTTGACCAAACAATGAACATATTCAATTTGGAGTCTAAAGATTACGACCCATTCATTCATCCTTCTTCTACACAGCTCATGGGGGTCGATCTCGGCTGTAAATTGGTGGGGGCAGTACAGGAGCTGGACAGGGCATCAGTCCATCTCAGGAAAATGACCTACAGGTAAATAAATTGTGGGATTTTAAGCATTTTGTGTCTCCTGGCATCAAGGAAACATCCTAACACACAATTGACAAAAACCTCTCAGATAAAGTAAACTAAAGAAAAAGGTGAACTTTGTTTGGATATAGTATTAGTTTAGCTGTATATCAGCTAAACATAACCTCCAACCTGCTTGCACTATAGGAGAAAATATTAAAGCCCGTGGAGATATTTACTTTCTCTCCAGCAGAGGGCAGCAAATCCAGTCTGACAGGTCGTTTGGTTCAATCAATGCATCTATTCCTCAACCCCACAGTGGGCAGGAAAAGGCAGGGTCGATCATGGACAGGTCACCTGAGAAAGATACACACCAACGGGTCATTTTAGAGTCAAATACAGATTTTTGCACCATCCTTGCACCATGCATTTCGTCACTGTGCGGTGAGAACGCTAAACCACTACACCACTGTATGGCCTTAGTTCAATCTAAAGATAATAGAAAATATGTATTATTGATGGATAAGAACAGGATGCTTGGAGTTGTAAAAATGTTGCATAACATTACAAGGCGTCATGGTAAACTCTGCATTGTGGTCAGTGACATCAAAATCAGCTGAATTTAGTACAAAGTATTTTATTGTAAATATTTGAAATACTACAGTACACTTGCGGTTACATTTTTGACAAAAGGGCTAAAGAAAAAAAGTAACAAAAATAAATACATCTGCATTGACAGATATGTGATACATTGTGTTTCGGGAGGTTTTAGGTTCCATTTTTCTTAATTAAATTTCAGCATCATTTTGACTATCATATCATTATGATTGCTACAAAAAGGTTTATGCAATAACATTTGCTTTTCAGCGATGAAATGGCTGTATTAAAATAGTAAATCCATACTGCATTACACCTTTTTTTTGACATCGCTTTGAAAGTCAGTTTTATCACAAAGACAAAAACTTGCTACGGTCTCATTTCGCTAGTGTTTGTGACAGAATTACAAATATACACAGCATCTATGGTACCTCAACCGCGTGCACAGTGCGGAAACGCACACTGGCCTTTACTGGGCATCATTGACCACAGAATAAACAGCAAGATATGAACGAAAAGCTTCAATCGCTGTTCTCCCGACTTGTTGAAGCAGAACAGTGGCGGTCACAGCTGAAACTTTTACACCTACAGTGCAGTTATACAGAGGCACAGTCAGGCAGGCTGACGATGACAGACAAGCCCCCGGAGATTGTCATGGTAACAGAGCATTTGAAAAGCATCCATTGTCATCACCATCCACTCATTCACTGCATGCAACGTCCGACCCCCGATGTGTTGGAAATGAACCTGAATCCCAGACAAAGAGCTTGAAATCACTGTTCAAAAGTGTAAAAAAAAAAAAAAAACACTTGCTGTAAATAAAAAAAAATACTGCCTGTTCCATTTAGATCCCAATATCAGAGTCTGTGATCATGAAATCTGTAAAATCAAAGGAAAACAAAGCTGTTTGTGTTGTAAGGACACGTCCTGCATTCTGGAGCACGACGGGAGGAGAATGCCTCGGTTGTCATAATGCAGAAGTGCCAGAAATATTTCATCCTTCATATTGTTTGGTCTGTACTCGTCTCTTCATTGCAGCAGTGTCCTTTTCGTCCCCGGTCTGTTAAAGTAAGCGTGTGCTTTGCCAGACTGGAAACGTCGCAGGGCTCCTTGTTTCTAAGCCAGCGTTCTCTGTCTTGGTTTTATTCGCGGGTACAGCTGTGGAGAAAACGACAATGAATGTCAACAATGCAGATTTGTGCACGTTTTATATTATCGTACAAATTTGTTAACAGTTTCAGTGACTCACCCCTAAGAGGTTGCGGGGAATGTAGCCTTCCGAGTCACCCATGCGAGCCCACCACCATTCGATCTCGTCTTCGTCTTCTCTGCGAATGATGGTCATGCAGTCGCCCTCGCGGAAAGAGAGCTCGTCTGGGTTTTCGCCCGTGTAGTCCCACAGACCGTAGACCACACCTCTGTTCATGATGCCCATCTTCTCTTGCACACCTGAGAAAGGCCCATGTAAAAGCCGTGTTTACGTCGCAATATTTCCATGTTGGCAATTTCAACAGACACAACCTTCTGTCGAACACAGCTGCAACATTCGTGGCGAGAAGAAAAAGAAAAGTACTACAATCTCTTTTGCTCACCATAAAGGAACTGTGAGCACTGGGTATATCCATCCTCCATCTCTTCACATTTATCAGCGGCCGTCTGCATGTCGCTGTAAGTCATAGCAAACACCGCTGCACCGGACTCCACCAGGAACTTGCACACTTGCACATTGTTGCACGATGCCGCACAGTGAAGAGGCGTCCTGAATTACAAGGGAGAGAAAAAGGGACGATGAGAAAAACAAAGACACTTTAGAAATAAAACAACTGTGTGATAACAACTCCACTGAGTACACCATGAGCGTATCTGTTGTTTAAGAAGTGAACTTGAACTCACCAGCCATCACTGTCGGCAGCATTTACGTTGACTCCAAACTGAACCAGAAACTTGACGATCTCTGTATGACCGGCACAGACAGCGTTGTGTAGGGCGGTGATGCCTTCATCATTCGGCTGACTGGGATCTTCAACCTGAAATAAATGAAGGCCACAAACTTTTTCCAAGATTGATTCGAACACGAGTTCAATTGTTTCAGTTACTGACGCGGCAGAAAGTTGGTTGAATAAAAAAAAAGATTGTCAAGTTGTAATTTGCGATGCGACGAGATATTCTTACCTCGTAGATGATTCTCTGGACGAGGTCAAACTCTCCTTCCAGAGACGAGTCCAGCAGCAGAGCAAGCGGGTTGAACTTCACTCTCATGCTGTGATCGATGCGTTCAGAGCTGGGCTTGCGCAGATTGGTCCTCTTTCCCTGAAGACATAACCACGACTCCGCATTACACCAATGGTTTTGAAACGGCCATTAAAACACAGAAATGCAGAGGGAAATCTCAGACGTGCGACGGGTCGATTGTTTCTCTGCAGTGTGTTCTCCAGAGGGGTCTGCTCTAAGTGGCGCCTGGTTTGGACTCCGAAGAGGAGTGACTTGTTTTTCCCTGCTCTTAGTGGATTGCTAATCCAGTACAAGTTGCAACAAACTAATTCCCTTCACTGAAACCATAATTATGCAACCTCATTAAGAGCAACTACTGTTGAAGAGCGGGAGGAAAAAAAGTTTTTTGAGCTCCTAAATGAGGGTAACAAAGAAGTGAACAGGGAAGGAAAGTGGGTCAAAACATCGATCTCTCATTGGTTGAGTGTGTTAGAGTAAATCCTGCTATGCCAGTCAAACTACTTAAGGAGGTTCAGCGAGAGATTAGGGAGGAGGGAATGTAAACTGGTGTTTATTTTTGATTTCTATAAAGTAGACGGGAGGGGGAGAAAATAGGTTAGGTATCCGCTTAGTGTGAACAAAATAAGACCCATTTTCTCCAGAAACAATAGCTGCACTTGACAGGGATTTTTCAGTTATATAACTTGAGAACAGGTCATTAAACAGCAGAATGTGCACTCACTGTAACTCATGACCTATGCCTGGGAAACTAACAAATGCCACAGGAATTTAATACAAGATGGGAAAGATCTGGACGGCACTGATGAGCCAGGGCCACTTCACATCATTAAACACACTGAAAACTAAACAGAGTCGGACCAATTCATCTTGATTTTGCATTCCACTAAGGGAGGATTCATACCGGTGGCAGAGTGACCTGTCCAGTGATCTCTGGTGCCTTCATGTTGAAAGTGTCTTCTCCAAAGCTGTCCTGCTCTGCTCCACTGGGATAGGGGGGCGGTGGGTAAGGAGGGAACTCCTCGAGGAAGCCCTCTGGAGGTGGAGGAGGAAGCAGACTGGGCACAGCGTCCTCCAAACCAGCAGGTGGTGGCGGCGGCGGCGGGAAAATGGCGTCATCGGGTCTGGGAGCAGGATGAGCCGGTGGCGGCGGAGGGACGATATCCTCACTCTCTGGCATGGCTGGAAGGGTTTTGGTCGGCTCGACAGAGGGCTGAATGGGGACGTTAGGACCTGGGATTTGAGGTTGGGGCTGTCCTCCTTCTACAATCTGTCCCATTTCTGACGGGTGGCCTTCAAGGTTCGGACTGTGGGAGGCCACAGATCCATCTGCTGCCTTTTCTGCTTCTCCAGCATAGGTGGGAGTGGTGGGTGTGTTCACTGTGGTCTCCATAGCTGCCAGTGTGGTCTTCTGATACAGGAGTTTCTGAATGTTGGGTCCAGCAGGGCCCTCAGGTTCAGTGATGGAGCTGCGTTTCTTCAGGGGCCTCGGGGCGTTGTAGAGCTTCTTTCTCAGGGCCTCCAGGTCGCCGTCGCTCTGATGCCTGTAGGGGTTGGAAATGAAGGGAAGCAGCTTGGTGGGGCTGAGGGGCCGGGGGATTCGCTCCGTCTCCGGTTGTGGACCTTCAGAAGAACTGGGACCAGCGTAATTGGCCCCGCCGTGGTCGACGTCGGTTTCGAGAGCGGGCGAGCGGCGCTCGAGGTACGGGTTCTCCGGATGTTGAGAGCCACCGCTGGGAATGACTGGTTTACCATACACTACAATTAAAAAAGAAGAAATAAAAAAACAACTTAAAGCTTTTGTTACATGTGGAATATTTGACTCCGTTTTCACTGCTCTTTTTCCTGCCGACTGATTTATAACATGCAGAGCAGCATGGATATGACTGACAGAGTCTCACAGTGTGATAATTACAAAATGGAGTCACAGCGGCTCAGCCTTTAACAATTAAACAAGCAGATCAACATGACGATCAAGCAACGCATTTTGTACTGAACATTATGTTTCACTTCGCCTCAGTTTCATCCCGTATTACTGTTAAATACAGTAATTTTGACAGAAAATTACATGTTTGTATCCGCTGTGATTTATTGCTTCAAAGTAGCACAGAAGAGAAGTATCCAGCTGAGGACTTTGTGAAATATTCACAATCAGTCTTTAATGCAGAGTGCTGCATTCATTCCAAAACTATTTCTGGTCACACCAGGTTTTTGTTTAAGAAAATATGAGGCCATGTCCAAAATTCTACTGTGAACATGAACTGTGTATTGTTGAACTTGTGTGAGATCTTTATTTGGTTTGTCTCATTTGAGTTAGAAGCAGTAGGTGAATGAATGGAAGATCCAACAGACGGCTTAATCTGTGCTGCCGTTTGTCTGATCAGTGACTTATGAATAGTTAATCATTGGGTACGATAACTGAAGGGGTGTTTTAATCATAACCATGCAAAGTACAAACAGTGAATGTGTTCAACAGATTTCATACAGTTATGAGATGCAGAAACTCCATTGAGAATGACAAATCACCTCCATGTCATCACCACAACTCAGTTCAGTTACTTCAAAGTGACAACGTGCATTTTCTTACCACTAATAAATCCATTGGTGCGGGTCTGAGCTCTATTGAGAGCACCTTGGATACCAGGCGGGAAGGGTTTCCCTGAGCCAGCCTGCTGTGTGTACATGGAGTAAATGGAGCTGGCAGCGAGGGTCTGCGGCTTGCTCAGGTTGCCGTCTTTGGAGGGCAGCTCGGGAGTGAAGGGCCGCACCGTGGCTGCCGGTGGAGTGTCCTGCTTGGCGGGCAGAGGGAGTGTCTGGCTCTGTGAGGGTGGAAGAGGGGTGCGGCCCTGGCCGGCTGGGGGCTGCTGGCCGTGGGCCTTCGCTTTGGGAAACGTGCCGGTGTTGAGGCCCGGCTTGCTATAGGGGACAACACTTGGGCCTTTTGGCTTGGTGGGCACAGGAGGAGGCACCTTGCCTGAAGCCTTGGGAGCAGACTGAGTTGAAACAAAAGAAAGACATCAAGTTAAAACTAATTTCATGCATTTCTTCTTGTACTAAGCAAGCCAAAGTGACATAACATTTTGCCTTGTGCGGCTATATAGATAGCATCTCTCTTACCTGTGCATCCCTGACCAGGTCATCACTGCTCTGGTTTTTGCGGAGGGAAGTAGCTGGAACCTCCGTTGGTTCAAACATGGAAAATGGACGCACCTTTTTGTCTCTCTTCAGTTCTGACTCATCTAATGACAAAGCACATGTAGAGGCAGAAATTAGTCCTGTTGGGGCAAAGTCTGATTCCATAAAAAGTGAGAACAAAGCCCCTTCGAAAGATTTTAGAGGATAAGATCTGTATTGTAGATCAGTCTCCGTGTTAAAATTTGTGTGCTCTTGCCTTGTTCTGCGTTAGAGTGGGAATGGGAGGTCATTCGGGGCAGCGTCGACGATGAACCATGACCATTGATGTTGGATTCTGAAGAGTTCCAGTCTGGGAGCTTCCCAGGCTGAAGGCCTGTTGGACCAGAGGAAGGAGGACAAACAAAGGCAGCAGTTGTTTAAAAGTAGGTATATTATTGTTGCCAGGCCATAGGCGTTCACACTGAAAAAAACACAAACCACACACCAACACGCAATGCTAAAGTAGTTTCAGTTATTATTTATGTACATAAACAGAGTTCAGAGTGCCTTGTGTTGCAGAGTCACACAGCAGAAGCAATTGTAGTCTTGACAGAAAAAAAAATACATGCTGTAGATTTTCTTTTTTGAATTATTATTATTATTGTGCTTATCATTTGCTTTTCAGTTGACTTGGTTGGTTGAAAAGTCGAGAGACCCAGAAAAGCATGTTTTTGCAGCTCGGAAGAAAAGCGTCACATCAGAGATGGTTAAAAACACAAGGATTTTTCACACAGTGCCAACACAGTGTACATAAATGCTCTCCTAAAAGAAGGTTTGTTCTGAAACAATAACAAACGCACATTCTGTGGATAAGACCAGACTGGGTAGGTCACGATCCGCACAATATGTCAGTTCAAGTGAAGGTTACGCGTTTGTTCCAACTGACCCATTTCGAGCTGCAGAAAAAGAACTAAAGAGGACGCTCAACAAGCACACTTTAACAAACAACGGCAACCAGGACCAGTAAAGAGAACCGTCACGAAAAATGAACATATCTAAACAAAGCTATTCAAGCGTGCACACGCACAGACACAAGTGTGTACCTTTTCTTTTAGCCCGCAGCTCTTTCAGAGGCTTAAGCAAGAACATGGCTTCTGAGGAAGATGCATTCAAAAGACAAGAAAAACAAAGTCGCTTTAAAGCTCCAGATTCCCCTTTGGTCTTGGCATGATGTTGGTTGGTTGGGCCCGAGCAGGGCCCACCGTGAGGGGCCATGCAGAGAGCATAACAAACAACAGGAGCCTGGATGATAGTATGCAGAGGGTCCCTGCCAGAAAGGCTGTCGAGGAGGAGCCCATCCCTCTGTGTCCCCGCCCATTCCTAACCCTCCTCTTTCTGTACGGCAACTCAACTCAGCATTCGGAAATAATCGCATGCAACAACATAGCAGACTGGGGAAAATGGTTACTTTCAGTTCTTCTATGTGGAATTGCTTGAAACGGGACGACAGTGGATGGGGATGTAAAAGAATGAGGGAGGGAGAGGAGGTGGATTCTGCCGAGCTGTTGTTTTGTGATGAACATTCTTCATGTAGGATCATTCATTTTTAATAATGTGAAGCACCGTGTTGGTTGACTAACCAGTGTGGGAATGATTCATGGATAAGAGAGCAACTTAGAGATGAAGAAACTGGAGTGTGCACGAAGAACTGTAACTGTTTTATACCAAGAATAGCTGACATACGAGGCTGCAGTGTGCAGAGAGTGGCTGCTAGTGCAAGGACAGGTCACTCTTTATTTCTCAATGTCTGCTCAAAAATTAGAATGGTTAAAATGTGCTTGAAGTCATCCCCTTTGAAATTTGTTCTAAAGACAATTGTAGCAAAGTTATTATGTAAAACTGTGATAGAGATCAGGTACTTTGACAGTAAGACGTTTAAGAATATCACCCAAGAGCTCACTGCACACATCTAAGATCTTAAATGAAGAAAAGCGCACATAGACACACACTGTGCCAATGAAAACAGATGGTCAAAACGAGTTGCACTCAGTTGACCTCACTGCTTCCCTCAGAAAAAGTATTGTTCAGACTCAGCAAACCAAGGTCACATCACACTATCCAGGAAGTAACCAACTACCTTCTGAGCTCAATGTGACGTCACATTCAGCTGCGGATCCAGAGTCTGCTGCTCCTGCTGGGGGCAGGACAGTGTTGAAACACCCACCCAGCTTTCATCACATACATAATACAGCGACATCTGGTCAATAAGAACCAGACACTGTTTGGAGATTTCTTGTTTCTTCACACACTTCGTACGAAAACCTTTTAAGCTTCACTTTCCTTTGTGTTTCCAGGTGAGCTGTGGCAAATCTAATCGAGGTCAAACATGGTGCGTCGTCTCTGCTTGCTTACCCGTACCAGTCTTGATCTGTGGGTCCTGGGTTGGCATGGTGGCTGTACCGTCTGGGTAGGCTGGTTTCACAAGCAGTTCGTGTCTCACTGGGCCCCGGGGCATCGTGGACGACTGAATGTACGGGCCCACCGCTGCCACACGAGACGGTCCGGACTGCTGTCCAGCTTGGCCATCAGAGGGCAGCTGCATGGTGAAAGAGGAGGACAAGAAATCGATCATTATCACCGGTGGTGTAAGAAAAAATAAGACCTTGAAGATTATTGAAAACATCCTATTGAAGTCTGAGAGAGAACAAACGTTTCCACTTATAATCAAGTTGATGACAAAAGGATAACCAAACTATAACAAGCTCAAAATTTTTAAAGTTTATAACAGAAAGGATAAAAATATATACACAAAAGGGATAATAGGATTGTAATGCAACTACATGCCTAAGTAATGATGACTTTAGCCTGTAGGTGGCACTAGGGCAAACTAAAGTTTTATCCAGATGAAGTGAAATCTGTAATGAATAAAAATGTACAGCTCCAGCTGAAGCCTAATAGGACAAAGATTTTCTGTATTGTGTTTTTTTTTACTGCAATGATCACAAGTATATAAATATAAAGAGGATTTAAGGAATTTTCCCTTTGTTTTTCATGAATGTAACTTTAAAGTCATGAGAATCAAACGCAGTATCTCTAATGGTATAAGATTTCATAATGTTTTCCTATATTCTAAGTGAAAACAGTTATCACAACAGAAATTGTTGAAACTTTTTCCCTGAGTTGCAAGTGAAAAAAAAAAAAAAAAAAGAAAGTTACTACATTTTAAGTTCCCCCCCCCCCCCCTTTTTTTTTTTTTTTTTTTTTTTTAACATGCAAGGATAAATCCTACAAGGGCCAAAGTAATGTAATAACAGAGCACCATTGCCTCCCTCTCAAACAAGTTTGAAACTATTAACACTGGTATTTTCTTTCTTAACAATTGTTTTCTACTACAGCATCAAGCAGAGAAAAACTTTAAATAGTTTGTGGCCTTTTTTTTCTTCTTTAAAACATCCTGCAATGTAAAAACAACATTAACGTGCGAGAGGCTGGTATACATGAAGGTAACCGATACAATTGGAATGCGAACAGATGCACATGGAAAGCTCAAATGCTAGTTTAGTTACCTGAAGATGGGTGTCTTTTGCGGCCCTCTCTTTACCAGGATAGCCATTCTTGAGAAAACAAAAACACAAACATGCAACAGCAGTTCAAAATACCAAGTTGTCCCCCCTTTTTCTAATCTAATATTAGCCTTTTCTCTGTGTTTGTTGAACTATGTGAGTGGGATAATGCAGCTCTGGGTCTCATCTGGCAGCTCTGGGTCTAACTCTCATCCGTCAGCATGGCTGCATGTGTTCGCTGGGTGATGTCAGCCGGGCAGAGACTGTTTGGTTGGAGGAGAGAGCAGCTTGGATGGAGTGTGTCTTTGTGCTGATGTGAAAAAGGCCCAGTCATTATGATTCTGGGCAGGGTGCGGGTAAATCACCTCCTCACTATGGGCTATTCATCTTTCGCTTGCGCGCGCACAGACACACACATTGTGTAATCAGTGAACTGTTCCTATTGCTCGTGATGAAAGCAATAATTGAGAAGTCATTGTAAAGCACTGCTTCAAACATTTATATAAAATCTCCATTAGACCATCTATTATTTATGTCCAAGACCATTTTATAGTTTCAGCAGTGCATTTGCTTAGTAAATATTGCATGCTTAATCCTCAAGAGATACCTTTTTTCCCCAATCAGCAACAGTGAGGAAAATCATTTCAAAGTTATGAGTCAGAATTAATGAAAATTAAAAAAAATAAATAAATGTTTGTTATTTGAAGGATGAAAGAAAATTCAGTCCAAGTCTGTTAAAACCATTTGGGAGACAAGTGAGTTGATTAGGAAAACATAATTAAAGAACTGCATAGATTAAAGTGCCTCATCATTTCAGGAGACGAAAACATAAAATCGTGCGTCATACGTTCAGGATGATTCCCGTTTTGTTTTTGGCCACCCTCCAATACTTGAGCTACCTACATGAGCATATAACCTCAAGCAGTGAGTATGTTAATTTTTCGTGCTCAGCCTGTCATGTACACAAATCAGTTGACTCATTTTTACAGTCCCAAGGCAACCTTTGTACTAAACAAGTCCTGGAAACAGGGAGTGGGGATCAGGGGAGATGAGACTCATCAGGCAGTGAGCTCTGAAATAAAACCTACGAGAGCTATGCCAAAGAATATATCATTTTAAACACTGCAATGTGTTTTTTGTTTTTTTTTTATATATATATATCCATTAGTAAGAGGTGCTCTAAAAAATACTAGCCAGCCAACTTCCCTTCCCTCTGCCAAGAGGGCAAACAGAAAAGATATTATCTTCACTGACATTCCTGCCAGTCTGCGTTATCAGTCGGCACTTATGACTCCACTCTAGTCTTCAGGACTTGTTTCTGCCAAATGGGACTGAAAACACAGCTGAGTGAAGAAATGGGAGTGTAAACTCAGATGCGGCTCGGTTACGTGATCGGAGCAATGAGCCAACGAGCTATCACAGTGAGAAGATCCAAAAAAGAAATAAATGGAAGGAGACAGGAAGAGGATTGATTCTTGAAAGAAAAGCGGTCCTGTGGTTTCCCAAACAGAAGAGAGCAAGTTAGAGGAGCCTTACATTGGTATGGCTGAGCTCTGAATGCCTGTGGGTCTGAGGTTTTGGGAGGTAGAGAGAGATTAAAAAAAAAAAAACAAAAAAAAAAAACAGCCCTTATTAGAAGGCCACTAGAGGGAGTTCTGATCAAAAGCATTTCCACTAGTTTGTTTTGGCATTAATGATTATCCATATGAAGGCCATCCCACTGGGGCCGGAATGTACTACAGCAATACTCACAGGCAAGTTCTCCTTCTGCTGCAGCGCCGCTTTCTTCTTCCACAGCCGATCCCGGAGCTCGTTGATGCGTTTATCCATAGCAGCGACCTCCTGGTTGCGCTTGTTCAGGCTCTCTCTCTGGTGCTGCAACTTGGAGTTTTGATCCTGGTTGAGCTTGTTCCTCAGCTGATCGTCCAGACACACAAGAGAATTACAAAGGGTCAGATTTGTTCTCATTTCAAACAACTATTATCTCTATTTTGGTTTTACTACTGCATACCTGTAGCTCCTTGTAGAGGCGGTCCAGTTCAGCCACTGAGGTCTGATTATCATGGAAATTCTCCATTTTGCCATTTTTGAGCAGCTCCAGCTGTCGGCTTAACTCCTCCACCTTAGACGCTGCCATCACGAGCTCTCGCTGCTTCTGCTGGAACAGGTTATTCATCTGCTCTATCTCCTCCACTGTGGATGGAATGAGAGAAGTGTCATGATGGTGGAAAAGACGAGAGAACAGATGAAAAAAAAAAAAAAAAAAAAAAAAACCTCTTAAGCTATCTGAAGTTGAAGCCATTATTTTATGTCACACAGTCCTGTGAGGAGGCATCAAACTATACAGGTCAGCTCACCCAGTTTGCCATTGCTGAGCCGTTTCTGCTCCACCTGGCCCTTGAGGGCCCGGACCTTTTTGAGACGGGTTTCCTGGTTCTCGATGTTCTCTCTGAGGTGCTGCAGCTTCTCCTGCTCAGAGGCCTGCTGCTGCTGCCGTTGTTCCTGCTGCTTCAAGTAGCGCAATCGCTGCTCCTGAGAGAAAAACAACGGTGCGAGAATTAAGAGAAATAATGATCCATACACATCCCTGTCTAGTTCAGCTGAGTAATCCATGGCTGATTGTTTTCTCTTCAAGTTTCAGTACTGCTGTGAACTGTTTGGAAAACAAATGATAGCTATTGTACTGATGCCTCCAAACAAAATTCATTCCACTTGTTTCTTTATGCTGACATACATATCATGTTTGTATGTATCGATTGAAAAAGAGAAAAGAGAACAATAGAAGTAATCAACGTCTGACTTTGCGTCGTCAAACGTCGAGGCCATAATTGTGACAAAGCACTCCTAAACAAGTTTTCCAGACTATCCGGAACTGTCCTCGTGACAACTCCTGAAGGTGACGCTTGTCTGTTGACTTTACTCCCGTGCAAGTGTGTTTGACAGCTTGCTTGTCACTTTCCTTGGTCTTTTAAATTGTCCTCAGGCACGCACAATGCTTGGAAGAGAATGCTAAAAAGCTCAACAAAAGAAAGAACAACCTAGGGGGCATAATTTAGGAAGGGCTCAAAGAAAGACTACGCAAAGTTCCATATTTTTAGCGGTATCTTCATCGAGTACAATTGCATCAACACGAGAGAAACATTTTTTTTAAAAAAGGCCTCGGAAAACATCTCGGAGGTGTGGAGGGAAAAGAACGCTCACTCAAGCATTCAATTACAACTGGCATGTGTTCTGTCAATGGGGCTTTCTCGCTGTCAATGCAAAAATCTAAAGCGAAGACAAAAACAAGTCCTGGGCAGGAAGCATTTCTTTACAAACTTTCAAATACCAGATGAGCTCTATACAGTGAGAACTCCAAGCGGGGAGCTGTCCCAGGCTTCTCAAATTATGAACGCCACACTTGAAGCAATTCATCCACACTCCATTAACAATTGCAGAAGACCTCCTTTAATGTATTGAATTTGCCTAATTCCTCCTTTCTTGTACTTTAACCTTACTGCTTTTTCCCCTGTCACATTGCTTTAATTTCATCTTCATCAATTAAAACACTATCTCACTTATATCTACATAGAGTCGTTCTGATTTCGAACTTATTCACACACCTTGGAAGCAAGAAGTTGTTGCTGTGCTTCTATCTGTTGCTGCTGTCTCGCAGCCATCTCTTGTAGCTCAGCCAACGTCATGTCCATCCGAGGTGTTCCCACCTGGACCGGAATGGGCACAGAAGTGAAAACATTTCATTTACAATCTACTCACATGATTGAAATAATCAAAAATGATAACACTTATCACATGTGGGGGATGAAAATCCTTTTCCTACCATATTTGAAACCCCAACAAAGACTAACGCAAGCTTTCACGCAATTTCAAAATTCATTGTTATTAAGTGAGGTTTTGAGATTATATTACATGAGTCATGCCCATGTTATGAAACAATATCACAGCTTTATTTTGCTATCATGCGTAAATCAGTACCGTATGACACAACAGCTTATTAAATCCCAGTAAAAATTATTTTGATTCATATCAAACTGCAGGATCCACATATTTAATATCCTATGAAGACATTTCAATGAAACATGATTTGTAGCTGTTAAACTTGCAAATTAAAATAAATTTAAAATAAATTCTCGATAGTCTTGTTATTGTTGCTTACCCCATTCTCCATCCGTCTGTCTGGGGGACCCTTCACTCCATTTCTTTTCGGCTCCGAGCCTCTTGACCCTCCTGAGTAATCAGAGTAAGAAAAGCCTTCAGACGTCACATGCCAATATGGAGCTTCATCGAATGTCACTTTTAAGTCCATTTTAGTTCAGGACTGGCCCTTCCTCTTGCCTCTTGGACTCTCACTATCTGATATTCCCAAACTATATGGAAATGTGTCCGTCAGTACAAAGCTTGGGGAAAAAAATTAAATAAAACAGACTGGCTGGAGCTGAATGATCTTCGCTTCTCTGGGAAACAACTGGGATCAGTGCTCTTTGTAACTTGCAATAATCTCAGGATTTAACCTAATACATAATCGTCTGTGGGTGGGTCAACAGCTGTGTGCTTCTGTGTACATGAACTAATAATCAACCATGCTACGGGCCTTTTACAGGGGCATCTGACAATCCACATTCTATCCTTTAAAGCACTTGCTCTTTACGAAAGCTTTTTTAGCTTGCATAATGGTTTTAGATGCCCTTTGACCTTCAGGGTCAATGTTAAATACATACCGGTTAACATTAAGCCACGCTGAGCTGAAAGGGTGGCGTCAGGCGTGAAGTTATACAGAGTATAATTTTATACTTTGTATTTTAGTAGATGTTCCATGTGGCTATTCAGGACCTTTTTCCAAAAACTCAGTGTTTGCAGGACTGTGTGCAACATAATTAATTTAAAGATATTGTAAGAGAGAGAAGTAACATAGAACAAGCCAAACAGAGCAAAGCTAAAAGTGTGGGAAAACAAGAGCGGGCTAAGATAACAGGAAGGGAAAACAGCCGTCTAATCGCTGGGCCAGACTCAAGCTGTGAGGGGTAAAAGGGCTTAGTTACGCAACTGGGGGCAGAGAGGATAGTGCACGACCAAAATACTAGACTTTTCTACGTTCCCAAGAAAAAACGAAAAGTAACAAGCTTATGACGACGTGACTGGGACACCCTGCTTTCAGCTTGGCCTCCTACAGAGCGGCTAAGTAAGGCTTCGCGGATTTGAAGGCCTACTAGTATTAAACCCCGTCGTGGATAAAGGCAATGTGAGGAGTACAATTCCCCGAGCCTGTGTCGTGGCGATAGGGAAGGTGGTCCAGTGCAATCTCAGCTTTTGGGTTTTCGGTTTCTAAAAAGGAGCCGGTCTGCCTTGGGTTCACTAAATTTGTGTCAAATTGATTTTGATGAAAAATAGCTCTCGCGTAATGATAGTTCTCATGTGCGAGAAAAGTCACGTCTGAAAACCTTCCCTGTATTTTGTCGTCTGTTGTATGCGTGGTCATGTCGAGTACTCAAAGCCAACACTTACCGGGTTCCCTGCTCGGGGCTCGGTTGTGACGCAGAAAGAAGCGCACCTCCGCCCTGTGCTGTCCCCATCGCTGGAGCACATCCAGCATCCTCTCACCCTCGCCGACAGCTCGCTCTAAAGATAGAGCACATGCAAATTTGGGGAATTTTATTTACACACACACCCACAAACTCAATACCAAAACGTTCTAATTACATTAAGCACAACAAGGTTAAAATGCGTGACTGCACATATGTAGGTCAAGTGTGCGTACAGCGTTTCATTTGAATCCGGTCCAACATAAACTGAAAGCTATTTTCATTTTAACATCGTAATTTACACGAGGCTTTCTTAGCAATGAGTTCAGGGAAAACAACTATAATGTCTTGTCAATAATTCTGTCCGGCATTACGCCAAAGGGCTCATTAACTATTCCTCAGCCTTCATTTTAAAGGGCCTCGGAACATTTCATTACACGAATGGACTGATACATTGCACGCCACATAGATGTTAAAGAAAGAAGGAGGTGCTGTGAAATAAATGATTCATTTCATTATTACTAAAAAAAAAAAAGAAAAGAAAAAAAAAGTAGTATGAAATGCTTTATTGTTAATTGGAATGAACACGTAGCTGATGGGTATTCAAGGAGAGTCAAAATTGGTCTGTAGTGAGAAGCAGCAAAATGAGACATTCAGTATTTAGCCATCCTTTTTATAGGCTACTTGTGGAAGTACTCAAACACAATAATTGGCACTTTGCTCAGTCTTACAGCAACATCACCATGGAAACAGCTATGAAGCCTGGCTCCTTGAGTTGTGATTTCAATACTTCTCGACTCTTGGAAATGGCGAAAAAAAAGGCAGGCATAGACATCTCGACCCTTTACCCCCCCCTCTACCTCGATGTCTAGGTGCTTGTGTTTGTTACAGGGATTATGG
This sequence comes from Lipophrys pholis, assembly GCF_963383615.2. Lineage (NCBI taxonomy): Eukaryota > Metazoa > Chordata > Actinopteri > Blenniiformes > Blenniidae > Lipophrys > Lipophrys pholis. The sequence continues at coordinate 11,686,708 of NC_137642.1, read as the reverse complement.
GCTCTTGTTCATTTGCATTGCAAGCTCGAATGAGATAAGCCCTTCAAAAAGAAATCATCAAGCAAATGACCACACAGCTAATCTCCCCATATGGTCTACTGAAGCAAAAAGCAATTTCCCACAAAGTAAAGTAAGAAGAAATAATGATTGTCTACACACGGACTCCTGTCTCTTCAGGTGTTCCACAAACAAAACGCTGAGTGTCAGAAAATCCCACATCATGCTCGGTGTGTAGATGGACAAACACAACACTTGCACACTCACCAGATCCACGCCACATCTCAGACAGGTGGCATTCGGTTTCCCCCGGCTCCTTGCACAGGTCAACCACATCCCTGCAGAGCGTCTCCGGGGTGACGGGAACCTCGGTAAAATGCTGGTCATTGTTACTGAGGTATACAGTCAGGAACATCTGGGGGCAGCCAGAGGGAGGGACACAGAGAGAGAAAGGCTGCATATTAGAATAGATAGAGACAGAGAGGCAGAGAGAAGGTTCTCTAACTGGTACCTGATTTCGCTTCGGTTCAGTGTTTGTGTATGTGTAATATGTGTGCCTCACTCATGGCAGCACTGTTTCCCAGGCTTCATTCCTCTATGGCAACGAAGAAAAAAAACAAAAAAATCAGAGGGTAGCTCCTAGAATTCCAGTTCATCCCACACCATCTCACTGCTAACTAGTGCTGTCACCACTGTGAGAGATCCCTCCATCCCAACACACACACACTAAATACCCCTGCCAAGTGCTCTGGAGGAGCAGACCACTGAGGATTTAGAAAAAAGCTGGATTTGTGTCAGTGTGTGACAGACAGACAGATGATAGATCGTTTTATAGCTATCTAAAAAAAAGAAGAAGAGCAACTCCAGTGAAATTATCATCGATAAGAAAGTAGGGTATGAAGTTAACCCGTCTCACACAAACACACTCACACTCACTGAAGGTCAAACTCAATATTTACACAGGAAAGTATTAATGTCTTGACTGTTCCGGTACCAGAAATTCAGTTCTAATTAAACAGAATCGGTCTGGGTCAAACCGAAGCCAAAGGCAATTTGAAAAATACATCCTGAGAATTATCACGTTACATCTTCAAACACAATCCAACACTGATAGCAAAATATCAATGAACAATCACATTCTCTGTGTAATAATCGTAAACAAATATTTGCTTAAACTGTTAGGGATGTGTTAAAATATGCCATCATCTAAAATCTGATCACACAACAGGTATGAGACCAACATAAAAACCAACATAATAACCTTTAGGGCATGGCACGGCTTTAGAATACTTAGCAGTTTTGATTCAACCCCAGGTACTGGCACCGCCTTTACAGCGACTTTAATAATGATGAAATAGATAAGCAGCAGTCCAAGACCTTGAAGAACCTTAAGAGAGTACAACTATCAGAGTAGTATTGGAAATGTCTGGAAAACTCCTGTTAGACTTTCATTTTTATTTCTTAGCAGCTATGAATGGCTGTGCCTACAGGGGGCACGGTGGGAACATCAGGTCAGCAGGGTCACAAGAACAAAGGGGGCTTAAAGGGGCGAGCATCCAGAACAGCTGCATCATGGTGCAGAAACAAAAGTAGTTGCGTCGCTTTTGTGGGGTACACTTGGCAAAAGCACAAAGGTCTGAAGATGACTAGCTACATGCTCCTTTTTCTTATTCCTGTGATAAAAGCTTAGTGAGGGAATTTCCTTGACAACATATACAAGCTAGGAAGATTGGGAGTTTTTTTGTGCTGGGAAAATGAAGGTGGACATAAAGGGTGGTGGTCTGACTCAGAGGACCTGACCCAACTGGTTTATTCAATGGGGATGTTAATGAAAGGTCCCCATCAACAGAACAAATCAGTAGTGAGTCACCCTTTTCAGTAATCTACAAAAACCAAAAGCTGGAAGACCGCCCGGGACAACAAAGCTAAAAAACAGCTTCTGGTTGGAAGTTTCTGTTCTGATCATGTGAAAACCCTTTGTGACATCGAAAAACAAACAAAAAAAAGCACCTTACCATAACAGGCAAGACTTTTAGAAATGGTAATTCTGTGATTCAAAAAAAAAAAGAAGAAAAAAAAACCCCACCTTCGCTTGCATCAGTTTCATTCAGTCTGTCCTTAAAAACAAAATATATTCGGAGATCAATACAAAGTAGCTGACATTGTCACCCCTTCCCAGAAAAGTCTCTTTAAACGCCGCCCTCATATCCGAGTGGTGAAACAAAGGACCCAGAGGGTGTGAGAACCAACAACGACACTAGGTGAAGATAGTGGAGTGTGGTCTTGTGGGGTGATTAAAACCCTCTTCAGCACTAAAGTTAATGATCTCGACCATCAGTTGCCATGAGTTAGCACTTTGCAGCCGACCTTCACACACATAGTACGTGTGGTCACTCCTGACTGGCCACAATGATGCACACATGTTCTGCATTCACATAACTAATTATGCTAATCTGGGTGATTTTCATAACCCTGGTATGTTAGGAGTGATACATTTCAGTAAGTTTGGGGAATACGTTACAATTATTATTTCTTACTAACTACTGTATAATTATACTAATTGGAAGTCTGTCCAGCACATAATGGAAAGTTAGGCTGGGCTGGAGTAGACTTTTTTTTAGAAAGAATACAATCAATTATTTATATGTCAAATTGTCCAATGATATTATTACTACTTCATAAAACACAGCCCAGATCAAGTGTATCAACATAAAAGTCAGAAGACTCACTGCTAAGACCTACTAGACAAATAGATAGTTCATAAATTATTCATGGTTACAACAGAAAAGAAAATTACACAGCTCAGTAAGGATCAGACAGGACAGGTTCAGGACAGCAGCCCCACACCGCTAACAAGAACTCGCTGCTTCAGGTAGCCTTAACACAACCAGACGACCAGAACCAATTTAGACTGCATGTGACAACGTTTGACAGAGATGTGCTTCACTTGCCTTCTGTCTGTCAGGTGGGGAGCAGATGACAGTAGCAATTGCTGAATTGCACTTTCTTCCTATCCGAGACAATGGGAAAGAGATCGCCCTGGGGAAGGAGAAGGGACAAGCTGCCTGTGCTGCTGGAGGTTCAATATTCTCGGGATAGTTTTATAAGTCCATCATAGCATCAGCTCAGTCAAAGCTGTCTGCCGGGATGCGACACTGGTGTGACAGCTCAGAATTGCATATTGACAATTATAGCCACTGTGGAGAGATGCCGCTATTAATTCTGCGGCCCGCACTGTAGATACTGTCAAAGTGGAGCTCACTATCACGCTGGTTCATTGGGGCTATATCGCAAGGATTAAGTTAATCCGCTATATAAAAATATAGCCCTTTAACAGTCTGCAGCCTCCGTGTTAAAACAGTAGACTTAAATTAAATACTTTCCAGCCAGGGCGCAGTCACTACTGGCTAATATAACAGTGCAGAAGTCATTATTTATAACATCAGATTACTACAATCTGTACCTGGTTAAACCACATGAAAAGAAAACAGGTTTGCCTTGGACTAACTTGGGCAAATAAAAGCATAAATCCCAAATCTTCTAAGGCAACAATTGTATATGCTCCAGATGCACTATTTGAGATACAATACAAAGAGGACAGTGTGGGTCTCTCAAAAGATGAAAGGCTGCAACATCAAACCACAAGAGAAAATAACACTGAAGTAAAACACATGTAGGAGGACATCAGTGACTGCAGCTGGTGGAGCCTGACCCGGCAGACTGAGAGTCTGGAGAAAAGTAAGCAATCCAAAGCCTACCAACCCGTTACTGCTGGGTTTGGCTCATGCATAGCAACCAGCTTTGTTGGGACCGGCTCTATAATGTATAAAGTTATTAAGCTGCAGCATCTGTAGGGTGGGCAGAGCTTTTCTGTGAAACAACTGTGCACTGAAGATATCATCTATGAAGCCCACAGTTGCCAATTTTGCTCTCTGATGTGTAAATTGGATCCCTTCCTCTGCCATTGAAGCCAGAGGGGGCCAAAAGCAGATGCCATTGATTGCAAACCTGAACAGGCTTTTCAAGCCACTCCAGTTGTTTGGACAAGAGTACACTGGGATGACTTCAGTTTGAACATCAACACTGTAGCTGCAGCCAATTACAGAAAAGAATGCTGTGCTGATGTGTGTCTGTGTGGCACTCCCACTGATCCTTTAGATAACGTATGTAGGAGTGCAACAACAGACCTGGTCACATAAACAGAGCAGCTGGCAGACATTCCCTGCCTTAATATGAGTGGGAGCAAAAACAAGAAGGAAAATTAAGTTAGGAGAATGTTCATCAGCAAATTTTATTTCAACAAATCTTATTCCTACCAGGCAATTATCCCCAGTGACCCACCTTGTAAAGCTACCCTTCAGGCCAGGGTCAACTCTCCTTCCTTCAGCTCTCTACACAATTGTCTAAATGCAATTTGTCAAAAATTGAATTACAAGTGATCAAAACTGTCTGCCACTGCAGTTCACCATTACCAGGAATAGCCAAATCAAAAAGAACTCTACATTAATGAAATGACTCTGCAATATGAGGTCGTCGTCCTCGTTTGGTCCAATTAAATGTCCCTACTGATTTTCGTGAAACCAATTTCTGTTCAATGGAAGTACTCCCGTCTCTTTTTGCTGAGACCATACACCGTGTCATTGACTAATGCTGACATTTCCTAATAGGCTTGTTTCCTGCACGACACTTTTGGAACTGAAAAACAAATGAGATATTTTCCATTATCACTGATAACCTGAAATACATATTCAGATTTCAAAAGTTAGCAGACAAAGTTCAAACCAACCGCTTTATTTAAACAGTAAAATGGTTTAAATTTAAAAATGTACTAATCTTATAAAAGTTTTGACTGAAGAAAAAGTTTATTTTTCATCATTGTAAAGCACCGCTCAATAAACTTGGGACAGAATCATGTTTACTATTTGTATACAATTTTTTGTTCATCCTTAACAAGGCTGTAATTGTCTAGCAAATCAGGAAAGAAACTAGAGATTGCAGACCGTTCCGGAATTCTCACAAGATACAAAAGCAGAATATCTCTTCCTCAGAGGAGCATGAATGCTGTCACAACAAAAAGGCAACATGTCAGACAACTTGATCCAATAGCTTGAGATTGGTTACCACTTATATGCAAGATCAAATTGCTCGCGGTGAAAACCATGGCAGGGAAAACAAAAAAAATGGCTGGCGTAATGCATCAGGAGACAACTGGGACTATATCTTCACCCACGCCGAAGGAAGTGCTGCCGTACGGCTGCAGGGTCGTCTGTGCACACGGTCATTCAATTACAAATATTGCTGTGGTAAGCGAGTCAACCAGGTCTTGTTGACTGAGTCACCTCTGAATTTAATTACCACAGGTTTGGAAGACACTGCAGGATCTTCCAGTGCGAGCCGAGGTTGCACCCTGCCACAGCTTAAAGACTTGACACAGTTCCAGCATAGCAGTCCTTCAAACACAAGGCAGCAGAAAGACAAAAAGTCCTTAATGGCTTCATGCATTACTTCTCTTCGTCCCTCTTTCACTCTGCTGAATATAGGGGATGAAGGGGTGAGGAAGAAAAGGTCAGGGGTAACAAACAGCAGAATCAGAACACACAGTAGCGTCATTGAGCTGCAACATTTAAAAAAAAAAAAAAAGCTGGGCAGCTTTTACAACAATGAAGCTGCAGAAAACTTCTCTCTTCACTCAGGACAACCTCTTCTCTCTGTCTGCACTGCAGTACTGAACCGAACACATCATAAGCTACTCTGTTGAAATACTCCCCCATTCCAGGGCGACGTGATAAGACAGTTCCTACTTATGCTTATCTGAGAGATACGGGAAATGGGAGCAGAATTAGGGGGGAAAAGGAGAGGATGTATCATTCTCTTTCCAAAGGTGTCTTGTCTGTACCGTTGAGGACTTACGACAAACACCCAAGGCCTTTGCAACCTGAAAGCTATTATCGAAAATATACACAGGCTTAAATCACTGACATTGCTGGAAAAAAAATACAGGCCTGATGAGAAACTGGAACATTTACCAAAGTATAAAAACAGCAGCATGCGTGCTTTATGTGAATTTACAGGATGTAAAATGATCTTTGATCAAGCATGAATTTATGCAGGAAGTCAACAGGAAAGAGGTTGCGATTCACTGTGTTAGAAACTCTAATTGGCTTCTTAAAAAATGTGCACTGAATGATGCCTTTGTGGCATTTAATCTGTCATATGCAAAAGAGACCTCAGTGAAGCAGGAAAGCGAATGAATGCAGCAGACAGAGGACAAAAGCTCTTTTCCATGACAGGAACATTTCCAGGACTCGGATAGAAAATGCGTTAATGGGGAATAGTTTTAATGCACCAAAAAACCTGAACAACTAGTTATCAATGGTTAAAATTATTTAAAGTTTGGAAAATTGAATACAGTGGGCAATGATTCAAAGCTATTCGCCAACATAACACTGAGGTCTGGAATGTTCATGATAAAATCAGAATTTATCAAACAAGGCTAGATAAATAAAGAGTAGTCTCTGAACATCTAAAGACTTCCTGTTTTTTACCTTAACACTGGTCTTTCAAAGTAGTCATGAAAAACAAATATTCAGCATTCCCTCTTCAATTGTGTTGAGGTCAGCTGGAGAAATCATCATTATCAAAGTATGTGTGGATGCACCCCACAACTGAGAGAGGTAAACTGTGCATCTGCATTTGCATGCATACTATCTTAAGGCCAATGCAGCCTGTTGTCAATATTACCTTCTGCTCATGGCTCTGGGGACGCGGTCGAACAGCAACCGGGGCGGCACAAAAGAAACCATTGATTCCTGACTTAACCTAAACCCCCACATGGCCTTCGTGGTCCCCATGACGAGATTAGCGGCACAACCTTAGACAAAGCTTTCACAATGTATTCATTGTATGAAAGTGGGTCCTTTCTACAGTTGCATCACTTTAATGTACACTCATTTTCACATGGACTGCTCAAACATGCGAATCACTTCATATTCTGAGGTGGTAAACTGACACCTGCCAAGGTGACTATTGTAAAGTTCCAGTCTGAAACTAGGATAATGTTATGTTGCCATTGTGGGACTGATGCATTACAGTCGGATTATCTTCACGGAAATTATCCAGTTTCTTTATGGCGTACTTGTGAACAGCAAGCTCAGCTTTGGACTGTTGACAAGGTATTACTTTTTAGTCCAGCAGATACTTCCAGGGATTAGTAAATCTAACCTGTGTACAGAATGTACAGTCCCATGACCACATGGCAATAATATTTAATGTCAAAACACACAAATTCATGGACCCAAAGGGCATACTAAAGACTTTTCGTTTTCACGTCACTTTTCAACTGATAAAACCACCTTGACAAACCCACTCCTTAAGACCAAATTCAAAATTTTGCAATCAGATGGTTCTTATCACTCACATGACTGGGTACTTATGCAACCACCACAACTCTCCCACAGAGTAAACACAAGGCCTGCGGTGGCCACAGAGAAAGCCTCCTCAGGTTTCTGTTGACACATGCAGCAAAATCAGGCTTCCCAGAACATCACCTCAACTTTCCCACCGTCAGGACGCCACTATATTGTCTAGCAACAGTGCCATTTGTTGAGGCGTGACCAAGATATGACACAAATGCATGTGGAAATAAAATACAGGGTCAAATAATGGAATGAACGATTATCTTGTTAAAAAATCTAAAGAACAAGCAACTTGTGCCATGGGAGAGGAATGACAACGTGATATGAGCTTTATAATTGCTATTTGTAAAAACCAAAATCAGCCCCTCTTTTCAGGTTAATTTTGTGCTGGTGCATTTTACCAATTGAATGTAATTAATCTTGACAAAAAGCACAATAAGATGAAATACGAGCTAATAAACAGAGAACGGATTCAGGCTTTAATGCGGCATAAAGGGTGTCTGCAGAACAAAGGCTCGTCTGAGCAAAGATAAGAGGAAATTGGGGTAAATGAGTTATACGACGTTGTGGTTCAATAAAGGGTGAGCCTCCCTTATCGGGACGCTGCCACAGCACAGGCACATACACAATGTACCCTCCACGACACACTGTTAAAGGGTCCCTGGAGCTCATTGTGTTCAGGAAACAGTGACCCCCTATTTACCATCCTCAGCCAGCAATTATGACACTACATTGGCACCACCCCCCCCGAGCCCCTGGCCTGCACATGCAGGGTCATGTGCTATCGGTGTATTTTATAAGACAATACCTCGCATCAGACATGGTTACATAGAGGCCACTTTGTGTTTATCAGGCCAACACCAGAAGCCGGGTCTCAGTCAAGCACAGCAAATCACATATACAGATAAAGATTCATGGTGACGTCACCAAATTGGTGCAGAGGAGGCAATTACTAAAGAAGAACCAGCTCCCGTTCACAGCAGCTAAAGTTTATATCTGCGACTGAAAGAAGAACTGAGGGTGAAGTCAAACTGAGGTCACGAACTAGAGAGGATTCATCCAAACGCAAGCCTTATCGCTAATGCCAAGATGATTAATTCACTGATCAAGCTGTTTTACTGGATACACAGGTCTGAGAGAAGAGTGGCATCATTGTAAGGATCCGAGGACACCAACAAACTCCTGGGTTGTGTTTTTTTTTTTACCTCACCTAAAGAATCTACAACTGTGTGTTATACATTCTTTGCTAAAAACACAATGGGCCAGATTCAAACCGAAAAACTAACATATTACAATAACAATGTAAATACTGGCTACACTTTTCTTTATAAAGTGAATAGTGTGCAATTTCAGAAAAGATTAGTTTATTGAACAGGACACAGTAAATTAACAAGAGTTTTAATAGTTTGATATTTTAAATTAGATTACCAACACAATGACAAACTGCACTCTGGTTCTTATTTCTAAAATGTGAGGATCTGCTGCTTTTTCTCTGTTGCCCGTAATTGTAAAGTATCTTAAGGAGCAGTGTAAGTCACATTAAACTAATCATGAAGATAAAAGTTATTAAAGTGATAATCAATCGCAATAACACGTGACCGATTACATTCCCAAAAGGAGCCTGTAACAGTCAAAAAATGCAGTTACTCTTTCAGTGAACTAAACTGCAGACATAACAGAGTTAAATATTTACAAATGGCCAACACCGCCTTTATTTTTGTCATCTTGTTCCTTCGCTGCCAAGCTGCCAGAGCATATAGCTGAAACACTCGTCATTAACTGAAACCGTTAGCAAGGTTATTTTTCTGGAGTGAGCACACGCAGGCGGACGACTGTCCTCTTCCCTCTCTTTGCACACATTTCAGAGGAATGCTGAGAGATGGAGCCTCACACTGCAGCAAAAGCAATAGACCTCCTGATGATGATGATGAAGATGATAGTGATGACATGGCAGGAGTCCAGAGCTGAGGTTCGCCCAGTGCCAGCAAGACTTGGCAGGTGCCCTCTGCTAGTTGTGTGTGTCCTGAGCAGGATGGGTGTGTGTGTATATATAGCAACACAAACGGGCAGAATCATTGCATCTGCAGTAAGTTGATTGCCATTTTTTGAAGTGGAAATAATAAAAATATATATATAGATTGTGTGCTTTTGATGGGGTAATCGCGCGTGTGCACGAATTATGCCTGAAAACTAACACACCATCTACTGTGCGGCATGATAGAAAGCATTAATCAGAATAACTTCAGCCTGTGTTGACACAGAAATGACACCAGGTACCATCCGCACTTGCCACGTCTATTTAAATGTCCAGGTAAATCATGATCGTAGCATTGCGGCGATATCACATCGAGAGAATAAACACCATAACAACAAAAAAAATAATAACAGGGGAAGAAGAAAAAAAACAACAACACTCACCGGCATCATTTTAGCTTCGTACCGCATTTAGCTCAGCAGCCCAGCATGAATCCCCACCGGCGGTTTCGACGAAAGGTAGCGATCACTTTAATCCCGGAGCCGAAACCCGCGACAGGCAAGGCTACTTTCTCCTTTAGGAGGCTCCTGTCCTGCAAGGAAAACACAACACCTTGTTATCCCCGCAAATCCCTCCTAATAAAGCGAAAACACACACACACAGACACACACACACACACACACACAGGGGTGTCCGACGAGCCGCCGTGGACCTGTTGCTACAGATAACAAGGCCTCCGCCACAAAAGTTTCCGTTGTAGTTCAGGGAGAGCATCGCTTTTGAACTTTACGACGGCGAGCTGCGGACGTCAATCACCACCAAACCCGAGCAGTTTGTACATGAAATAACAAATTAAGCCAAATAGAATCAACAGGGAAATAAATGTGGCGGTTTCTAGGTTCGTCTTACCAAGGGACGCGGAGGTTAACCAGCCCGAAACCCCGTTGACTGACTGTTGCTCTACAGCTCGTCGCGAGCCTATCCCGGAGTGACGTAGCGAGAGAGGAAGCAGCTCGCTCCGCTTGGAATTCAAGCTCCGCCCCCTCCTGGGAATGAAACACCCCCACCACCAGGACGCACCCGGTGTTCATAACAAACCCACCTGCAGCACGCCACACACTTTGTACCCCTCTAAAATTCCAATTCCATCCAAGTCTACATTATCAGGATAAGTACCAGTTTATCGAAGAGGAAATGGATCCCCACTTTGAACGTGAATTAATTTGACCAGTTGGAGGGCAAAGTATAAGTAGGTGGACCTTAATCAAGCACATTTAGTTGTAACAGACCGGGGGGGGGGGGGGGGGGGGGGGGGGCTCCTGTTAGTGCACACTGCAATTGATTGATTAATTAGTGACAGAGAATGGCAGATGGGCCGGATTAAGTCCAAACAGCATTGGTCGAGTGCCCTGAGGCACCAGCTAATAAGACCTTCAAATAATTAGTCCATTTACTTCAAAGAATCTCGCATAAATCACTTATTCACATACTGTTCAACAGCAGAAATTGAATTTGTTGTAAATACCACCGTCTTGCTGAACACTGAATACTGTAAATATTGTAAATAGTACTGCCACTATGTATATTTTTTCCCTCCATCTGGCTCTTCTGTACTTCCATATGTGTACATACATATTTATCTAAATATCTACTTATATAGTCTCTTCTCTTGTGTGTCACTGTCCTTAATGTAACTATTTGAGTAATATGGGGCTGCTGCAACGAATTCCCCCATGTGGGCTTAATAAAGTCTGATCTATTCTAATCCAATCTATTCTTATCTATTGTTGACAGAAACAAGCCAGAGTCCATCTCCAGTGAAACAAATACATTTATTTGTGTGTTACATAAGACAGTTATTTGAAGGTTATGCAAACAGGAAGGAAAGTATTCATATATTTTTAGCATAATTTTGAAAAATCAGGGGTTCAAAAGTTTCTACGAAAAAAAAAGGTCTGGCAAATTGCAAAAATTGTGTTTTCTGTATTGGAAATACAATAGTTCTGAATTATATTGTGAAAGCGGGCCCATTCTCACACTAGCAGAGACAGCTAAATAAATAAAAAAATAGCCTCATCTTAATAACCCACTATCAGGAACACCAGAGCATGTACTAATGAAAATTTAATAGGCCTGTATATTGATGAAATAATACATCTGTATGCATTATTAAACCTTTATCATTTTGTGAACGTATTACCTGTCCCATTTATTTATGAATCTTGATATATAGATTACAAAATGGATCGGTTTTGTTCCAGGTTCGTCAATCACTTAATCTAATAAACGTCAACATTATTATTCATGAACATTTTAGCTCCTATGGTTCAGTTTGGTGACGCTCGTCCAGAGAGAGAGAGAGAGAGAGAGAGATGCGCTTTGACTACAACTCCCAGAATCCCCGGTCTACGGCGAGCCGGACGTCCAAACCCGCTGCGACAGCACATTTCGTGCACGTTGGTTCGTCCCTGTGCGTCCGCGCCGCTCACTGCAGGTGCTTTGCATAAGGGAGTTACTCCTTTCGTGTGAACAGTGTGCCAGACGCTACCTGAAGTCATGGCGGACCAGGTGGCTGCTGTGTGTGATGAGCTTAGGAAAGCTGTGAATGTGATGATGGACGCAGAAACAAGCCAAATATATCGACTGGAGGCCCTAAAGGTAGCATCCATAACAGCTGCTAGCTAGCCGCTAGTTAGCTTAGCGTGTCGTTTGTTAGTGCTTTTTTTTGGGGAATTGGAGCTATGTGCACGCACAGCTGAATTAAAAAAAAAAAATTATCTTGGTAACAACGTCGTTGAAAGAGTAACCCAGTGTCGCTTCACGTTAGTTAGATTTGAAGTTTTAACAGTAAGCACGAGCTAAGCGTTGTCTACCATGATCATCACGTCCATTGTCGACTCACGTTCATCCATTCATACACAAACTAACATCTGGTTTCAAAAGTGATAAATCTCTGAATACTCAGATGGAGTTTGGTCCAGACAATGAGTCCGAGCGCCACTATTCACTGAACTTGTACATTAGATTCTCGTTTTGATAATAATTCTAATGTGTATTAGTAGACTACTGCCATCTGACATGTTAGCACGTGTACGTCAATATGAGCTCAGTCCATTCATTACCGTAAACACACGACCTGCTTGCTTGTCAGCATATTAACATGTTTTATTTTCCCCTGAACAGTTTTGTGAAGAGTTTAAAGAGACCAACTCTTTGTGTGTCCCATGTGGATTGCAATTAGCCAAAAAAGACCAGCCTGCTGTTGTGAGACACTTTGGGTTGCAAATCCTTGAGCATGTCATCAAGTAAGAGGCACCAAATTGACACAAATCCAGTCTAACAATGAATACTTTGACTCGTCCTCAGTTTTATTTTTAATATAATTTTGTTTTTTCTCACAGGTTCAGGTGGAACAACATGCAACAGCAAGAAAAAGTCCACTTGAAGGAGTGTGCCATGCAGCTGCTTTCAGATGTAAGTGTGATAGTAGCAGGCTGCCAGTAGTTTTTACTTTCCAAGTAAATAAAAACACTTCACAGGCTTAAAAGGGAACATAAACAGCTTTTCAACACTTTCACATGGGTCTCATTGGTCCAAAAATGTTGCATTCAAAGTTTATTTCCCCAAATCCAGCTTTTCCATGAGTTTCAACCATTTGAATATTTCATCATATGAGCTGCAATTCAGAATCTGCTGTGTCTCTTTGAGCTGGACTGGCTCCACCCACACATGCCTCGCTTGGGAAAAGGAGGAAGTACTTCCTCTCGTGGTGCCATGTGCAGAGCTGCCTAATTGTGGGAGGGTCAAGGAGGGAGGGGGGGCTACCTTGATTGGGGTTGGCTAAACCCCTGATGACACTATATACGATTTCCTTTGTGATTCACTTGTTGGAGCAACACACTTTTTAAAAACTGAAATAAGCCAGGGAGAGAGAGGACAGACTTTCATGACCGTTATGGGGACACATAATACTGTTGGAAAACTATTAGAAAGTGAATTTTGCATAATATGACCCCCCCCCCCCCCCCCCCCCCATTAAGTAAAGTCACACTTTGTGAGTTTGTTCCAGATAAAATGTATTTAGTTATAACAAACCTGCTTACTGACATAAACTTTTTCTGTGCACTAAGCAAATGAGCTGAGGCTCATAAACAGACGTGATCAAATCTAAATAAGCCTTGTTATGGTTCTATTGAGAAAATCCTATTGCTGGGTTGACTCGTTTTATAGTCTGTTCTAGGTTCTTAGTGGGTAAAATTTTACCACAACATTCCTTCATGTGCATGGATTTCACCCTACACACAGCATTGCAGTAGATAATGTGATACATGTGTTGCATAAATGTGTTCAGTGTGCTATCTTCATTGGCCTGTTGATTAAGATAAGCTTAGATAAGTTCTCATGTGTCCTACAATGGAGAACTTTATGTCACACAATTTAATGACAGCTCACATGTGAATACCAGAAATATACAATAAACATATTATTTAACTGTAGTTGATGTTTAGTAGCATGGCATTTTTTTTCATATAAATTGATAAAGAATTTGGTATAAAGGTTGTCTCCAGATACACTTACCAAATAAAAGTATGTATGTACCCAATGCAGCTGTATTGTCCAGAATGCAAGAATACACAAGTCAGATAGTCTGTATCTAAAGTACACATATGATGTATGTACAGGAAGTAATGATAGGAGTGTTAACAGAGCACTTGAAGTTTGTCAAATATCAGTTCCTGTGTTTCTTTTCAGGGCACTCATTCCATCCTGGAGGAGGAGAGCCATATTAAAGACGCCTTGTCACGAATCACAGTGGAAATGATAAAGAGAGAATGGCCACAGCATTGGCCGCACATGCTGAAAGAGATGGAGGATCTCACCAGCCAAGGAGTGAGTGACCTTTACGGTGACGGGAAAACTGTCTGTCTTCAGATTTGCTTATTCTACCAGCATGCATTTGATTTGAATATGTAATAACTTGCATGAAAATGAATCCCAGCTCCGGATGAGTCATCCTTATTCCCCTGTGACGTCGTCTTCTAAATCCGGATACCGAACGACGACTTTATCTTTTAATACACCGGTTTCCAACCTGTATTATATCACGTTTTTCTCGGCGTAAACTCATTTCTTAAATCTTGTCTCACCTTTTCCAGACTTCTCATAGATACTTTATTATTATTTTTTTTTAAACACAATTTACTTGTGCGTTTTCTAGGAGGCGCAGACCGAGTTGGTCATGTTGATCCTTTTGAGGCTGGCAGAGGATGTGATCACTTTCCAGACGTTGCCCACTCAGCGACGCAGAGACATCCAGCAGACGCTCACCCAGAACATGGAAAACATCTTCAGTTTCTTGATAGCCATCCTCCAACTGAATGTCGAAGACTATCGAAAAGTGGTTAGTTTGGTGTTTTTAAAAGTTGATTCCTGTTGCTGAGAGCAGAAGTGGAACTGTGACATGACAACAGTTTTCTGATTTCTTTATTTTTTTGTGTGTTTTCTGATCCAGAAAGATATACCTGGACGAGAATTGAACGTAAGAAAACATTGTTTTCCTCTGCAATTACCCTCTCCTAATCTTGAATCATTGAAGCAGTCTAAAGTTGGTTCTTTACTTTTCACACACAGGCCAGAGCTCACTGTCGAGTTGCCGTGGCTACGCTGAACACACTTGCAGGTTACATCGACTGGGTGTCTCTGGTGCACATTACCACCGGTAACTGTCATCTGCTGGAGATCCTGTGTCTGCTGATGGCTGAACCGGAGCTGCAGCTGGAGGCCGTGGAGTGTTTGCTCATCGCCCTGAGTCGGAAGGTGAACTTGTGGGAAAAATGCAATAGTTGTCACGTTAAAACAGCGCAACATCTAAAAGTGATGGACTGGCAAGTTGTCTCGGATGTTTCCTTCCAGCAGCCGCCTATTGATGTATGCATATTAAGTTTGAGTGAAAAAGTGTGAAGGTTCACTGAATATTCTGAGCAATACTGCCACCATGTGGGCGTTTATCGCACATCTATATTGGTCAATCATGACTTTAGAGGTGTTAATTTGTCTCAGCCTCTCGTCCAGCCCACATACAGTGTAAAGACGGAATGTATTTATGAGCTCCTAACTGATTTCAGTTAATATTGATTTTCATTTATTTGTTAGGAATCTAATGAGAGAGAAAGATTGAATTTCAGCTGCCCTTTTACATGGGTAACTACATATGATCCACATTCAACACAAGCTTCATACCCAACCCTCCTCCTGATGCAGCCTGAGCAGTTTTTGGTTAAACCCTTGTTGGAAGACCCACAGCCATGAGCTTGCTTCTCTAACATTGAGGAATCCACTGCCCCTTTTTAAAAAAAAAAAAATAAATACTGTGGCATGCTGTCTTGACTGTTGAGTTTATTGAGAACTTTTGAAATCACTTAAACCTCATTTACAAGGTACACTCATACAGGTTAATTGAATTTAAAGTGTCTCACAAACGTTTGAAATGATATGTATATAAATACTGACCATAAAATATCTCTTTATAGATGACATTTTAAAGCGACAGATGGGAAGTATAACTGACATGAAAAGAAAACCATCTGTTTTGATGGAGTGAATCGAATTCACATGTACATATATCTGATTTAAAAGCTCCTACTAAAACGAATGTAAAATCAAGCATTAAGTCATATATTGAAACTACTGTTATTCATGATTTTGTATAGTTTCACAAATGTACGTGAGTATTTATGACAGGACAGGAAGTACCAAAGTTCCATACTTAATATCTGTTGTCAGTCGGTCAGCATGATGATTTGCTGTGCTCCATTGATTTAGATCCATTTGTCTCCGTTTCTAAGCTAAAATAAGGAGACTGATTTTGGACAGCTGTGCGGTCTTAAATCGGGCTTGAGTTTCAGATAATCTAGGAAATTTAGTTCAGACAATTAATGCCAAAACCTTAGAGGAGTCTTGTTAAGTGGTTATTTATATTAAACGGAGAGAAACATGTCAGAAGTGATCAATCATCCCAATGTGTTTCAGGGAAAACTGGAGGAGAGGAAGCCGTTCATGCTGCTGTTTGATGACACGGCCATCCGCTACATCCTGACTGCAGCCCAGTAGGTTCACCTGCTTCTGTCGGTCAGACATGTGAAGAGGTTATGTCACTGAAGGACTGTGTGTGGTTACAGGTCAGCAGATGGACTTGCGATATGTAAGAAATCCCCTGATTCACAGTAAGTCTGGTGGTGCATCTCCTCAACGGGAACACGTTGACAATACAGCACATTTGGCCGTGACTTCTAATGTTTCTTCTTCTTTTAGAGTGGTGGAGGTGGTGGAGCGAGGTTACATTTTCTTAAAGAGGCTCTGCCAGGTTCTTTGCGCTCTGGGTGGACAGCTCTGCCAGTTAGTTGTGAGTTTTGCAGATCTCGCTGGGTTCACATAGTTTTCTGATTCTTTTTTGTTCGTTCGTTTTTTTTTTTACTGATAAGAATGTTGCTCTCTCCTCAGGGTTCAGATGTAGAAGTCGAGGTACCTGCAAATCTTGGCAAGTACATGGAGGCCTTGTTGGCGTTCACCACACATTCCAGTCAGGTGAGACAGTTGATCTCTTGTTATCCAACCTTTTCCACTAAAACCTTTTGTGAGAGATCCGGTTTGACTGATCAGAGTATTTTTTACTTATTTTTTAAATCTGAATGTTTTGCTTTCTCCTATGATTCAGTTTTTGAAGTCGTCCACCTTGCCAACGTGGGGCGCGTTGTTCAGACACGAGACTCTGTCCAAGGATCCAGTTGTTGTGCAGATGGCCATCCAGTACGCCCGAGCGTCTATGATCAACCTTGTCAAGGTAAACAGAGTTACAATATTCACAATAAGAATATGAGCCAAATCAGGCGTCACCGCATGTTTGGTCTTCCTCTCCACAGACTGGGTTTCCTTCCAGAAACAATAGCCCAAGTTGCGAGTACTCCCGTGTGGACTTTGACAGCGACGAGGACTTCAACTCTTTCTTTCACTGTATGTGCCACGGCTTCAGACGCACCTTGTTTACGATCACTTCTTTTAGTCCATACCCTCATGTCTCGCATCGTGTGTCGTTATCCTTCACAGCTTTTCGGGCTCAGCAGGGGGAGGTTTTGAGGATCGCGTGTCGTATAGTTCCTCTCGAGGCTTTCCAGATAGCAGCTGAATGGTTACAGTTCCAGATTACCAACCCAATCGACACCGGGGACACAACATGTAAGTGTTATTTCTTTCATTCAGTGTTTGATGGCTTTTGATTCCTGCGCACATTTGTTTGATTTGCATACGTTCATAAAATATACAGTGTCATGGCAATCATTTAGTTTTGGAACAAGTAACAGCTGGTTAAAGCAGTGAGTGCTACATTCCATTTGGGTATATTGGATTTGATAATCTCGGTATAAGATCTAATTTACCTGAAAAGTTGTGCGTTTTCAATGATTTTGATATTATTTAAGACTTTTGTCACAGTAAACTTTTACTCCAAGCAGATCAAATGGAAAGATTTACCTTCATTTCTCATCACTAGCTAAAAACATAGGGGGCCTTTGTTCCCTCCTGTCTCCATCGGTGGTCCAGTGGGACGCGATGACGGTGTTCATGGAGTGCGTAGTTTCACAGATCTTCAAAACTCTGGATGAGGCGGTATGGAAAACATTCAAAAACTAGAAAACTCATTAATGTGCAGGCTATCCTAATATAAGGTGTCACGTTCCCTCTGTTGCGTCCTATTTTGCAGAAGCTGCCTGTCGATCTGAGCATGGAGCTGCTGCAGGCGGTGCTGAACTACGACACCAAAGACCCACTTATCTTGTCCTGTGTGCTCACCAACGTCTCTGCCCTCTTCCCTTTCGTCACACACAGACCACAGCTTCTGCCACAGGTCCTCTCCAAGGTTGGCACCATTCACTTTGATTTGACTTTCTTACTTGCACTTTGGTTAAATAGATATATGTGCATTTAAAGTTGTTGATGAGAGGATAAATATGTGTCTCAATAACTGCTTACGTAATGTTTTTGAAGTTGTGGGATTGTGGCAGTATCTTAAAATATGTTGGAGCTCCTTAATGATTTCTTTCAATTAATGATAATTAACGTTAGTAACAGTTTTCACTCCTCTTTTTGCTCTGCAGCTATTTAAAGCCATTACGTTCGAGCTTGATCTGGAAAGTAAGGTAAGCTGATTCACAGAATCAGTATAAGATCAAGTTTTTATGCCCCACTATGTTCAGGTTGTTGAAAAAGCCGCCATCTGATGTCCCCAGGCACCTCGGACTCGAGCTGTGAAGAACGTGAGGAGGCACGCCTCCTCTGCTATCATAAAAATATGCCGGGATTACCCACAATTCATCCTGGTACGAGCAGTTCAGTGCCATTTGAAGTGAAATATTAAAAACATCACCCACAATACACCCTGAGTATAAATAAGTCTCAGCAAATGTGCCTGTTTTTTTGTTTTTGTTTCTGTGACTGCAGCCGTCTTTTGACATGTTCTACACTCATGTGAAGAAGCTGTTCTCGAACGAAGCTGCGCTGACTCACATGGAGAAATGTTCTCTGATGGAAGCTCTGGTTCTCATCAGTAACCAGGTCAAAGACTTTGACAAACAGAAGGCTTTTCTGGATGAGCTGATGGGCTCGGTGGTGGCAGAGTGGACCTCGGAGGAGATGAGACGGTGCGTTCAAGTTGGACTTCACTCGCCGCTCACATTTTGCGTCTATAAGGTTATAAGGAATCATCCTGTTGCGTTTTCATGTTTCAGCGTGCTGTGGGATCCTGTCGCATTCCTGTCGTTTGTTGGCGCTGATCAGGTGGTCGGTGAGGAAACGAAAGACACAAATGCAGCAGGCCTTAACAGAGGGCGAGTGAGTAGAAGCTGAAACGATCTAATTCAGTGTATAACTAAGCATTTAAAGACATGTCTTTACCCATAGTCCCCTACAGTCTGACCACAGATTACTAGAAAATGACAGAAACGGAACATGTCTGTTGTAATAGTGCTCATTTTAAGTTTGAAGCTTTTTTAGGGGTTGTATTTACGTTACATTCAACCATTAGTTAAACATAATTATCCTATTTAATCTTGACATGTTCATATTTTGTTGTCTTGTTGCTACTTTCTATAATAAATACTGAACATACGTCCACATCCATGCAAGACTGTAGTTTAAGGAAAAGTGTTTATAAATAGGAGGAAAACACATTCTTGAAGTCAACAACAATGCAAACTGTTGCTTCAATATTCCTCTCGAAACCAAAGTGGTGATAAATGTTCCCTTTTTTGTCGTCTCTTCTTCCAGCTGAGTTTCAGTTTGTATGCCATGTTGGGGGTGGTGAAACGGGCACGCTGGCCTGCAGACCTGGAAGAAGCCAAAGCTGGTGGCTTTGTGGTTGGCTACACCCCAACTGGAGCCCCCATCTACAGGAACCCCTGCACCGCCCAGTTTCTGGTCTTACTGCCCAACCTGCTGGCATTAATCAGGTATGCAGGATGGCACGAACTGCTTGTATTCATACGTCAAAAGCTTGCGCTCAGCCAGTTATGACCGTTTTAACATGATGTGTGACTGTTCTGGTCACCGCAGGACTCACAACAGCCTGTACCTGCCAGAAAACATGACTCGTCTCAGCGAGACTTTCTGCAGAGCCCACGAGGTGATGGATGCCGGAAAAAATGTGGTTCTCGGTAAGAGGAGAAATGAGCCCAAGAATATGATGGAGTGACACATCAATGAATGGGTTTTAGTTACACTCTTATAATGTTTGCATCCTCTAGGGCTTTCTCACCACCTTCTTGATATTTATGACTCTCCGGTGGATAAAACAAACCTGGAGCGCATGCAGGGATTTTTCACTACGTTATATGAAAACTGGTAAGACCCTTTTTTTTTTTTTTTTTTGTTTAAAGTTTATATCTTCATAACACGAGTGCTTTTGCAGAATAATTGTTCTTCACACTTCCTTTTCTTTGTAGCTTCCATGTGCTGGGAAATGCAGGTCTGTCATTGCAGCAGGAGTTTTACACTATTGAGAGGTTGTCTGAAGAAATCGCCGGCTCTGCTTTCGTCTCCCTCGACCACGTGCCTGACCACAGGCTTCGCCCAATGATTCATATCCTTATTTACCTTATTTAGCAGCGATTTCTATCAGCGGCTTAGTTTGTTGTGAAAACGCTAAAGCTCCTGCCTAATTTTTTCGATGCTTAAATTTCCTTGACCAGAGTACGTGTGTTTCTGCGGCAGCTGGTGATATCGTGTCCACAGGACTACTATGAGACTGTGCTCTGCCCTCTGCTGGGCCCTCTCTTCGCCTACATGATGCAGGTGAGGATCTGCACATTTCCCTGGAATTAGACTTCATCTATGCGTTTGTTGCTGATCACCCTGGCCTTGATTTTGTTTCTTACAGAGACTCAACGTTAAGTGGCAGATCATCAACCAGCGAACCTCGATGAAGTAAGCTGGGTGTTTGTGAGAGGACAAGTCACACTGTCATGTTTTAAAGTTTGATCCAATAGATTTCCGTTGAATGTTGCATTGGACCTTTATGGAGAACTCAAAGCCATCTTAAGAGACATGGTGGATTTGTGGACTCACTGGTCATCTGTTTTCAGTGAGGATGAGGAGGAGGTGATCTGTCAGGAGAGCCAGGTCACGCAGGAGATGTTGGAGGAGCAGCTCGCACGCCTCCTCACCAGGGAGGTGATGGATCTTCTCAGTAAGTCACTCTGTCTGTAGTTGCTGCTTCCATTCACACTGACATATTTACAGCAGGGCTCATACAGGTGCAAGCCAAAAACTTTGAACGTGATCAAAAAGGGAATTTTACTGACTTACTAATATTAACAAGTATATAATATAAGATGCTCATTTTCTTATATCGTTTATTCCCAATTTGTATTTCAAGTTTTAAGATGCAACTTTTCTGTAAAGGAGTGGTGTTAGTGACTCAAACAGCTGTAGTTAATTGGTCCATAAATGCATCTGATTCAAAGTGAATGTGTTTTCTGAAGATTAATTACCCAAACAAATATGAAATTGAATGAATTGAATCCAACCTCAGCAATGAGAAGCGCCCTGCTTTGTTTTGTGTTGAATACTGCAGGGTAGATACTCTGTTATGAATAAAATATACTGTCGCTCATGGCTTATTAATCCTCTGAATGCAGTTAAGTCACATCTAAGGTTATGTTTACGCCAACGACAAATGGTTCCAGAAACATCATGAAGGTACAAATATCAGCTACAATTTCTCAAAAGAGCTGAGACTCTGCCTGGTTGAACATCAGTAGAGCGCAGAGAAAGTTATGGCAATGACACAAGCACCATTAATTTGATCCTGTATTGCACTTCATTGTGGAGTTTCTCTGGAATAAACATGAATCAAAAGGTGAGCTCGGTTTCCTACGCAAACATAATTCAATTCAGTTTTATTGTTCTAGCTCCACTTTTACAACATGGCCTTCATAAGGCATTTTCACAGAGAAACCACCACCCATCCCACATGAGCAAGCATAGGTCAGAATTTATAAGAAAAACAGGCGGAGTCTTGTGCAGAACACGGCTCAGAGAGGAAAGAATAAGACCTACAAACAGTGGCAGGCTGATCCACTCGCTGCAGATGGAGGTGGGAGACACAGATAAAACTTCCCATTGTACTGTCAGATCCTGCAGGGATGTACAGAGAGGAGAGAGTGCAGACTACAGGAGAGAGTTGAAATGTTACGCACACCCATTTACGCAACAACGCTTCAAGTGAAAACCCAATTCAAGAAACTTTTGTTTTGAAAATGATGTATGTTTCCACAGAAACGCTGAAAATGATGGCGTTTTTAGCACACAGAGAACAGTGCGCTGTAAACAACGAAGCTCCTTCAAACGCTTTCTATGTTGTTTTGGCTCACTCTGTATCGTTCTTTCTTAACTCCACATGTGAACCAGATGACAGTGTAAATATACACTTAATTTGGAGAAGCGCTGTTTAATTCAAAAGTGAACAGCACAGGCTGCATTCGTTGTTATGAACGAATCCTTCTCGCGAATGTGCGACTATTTACGACGACTGTAGTGCACAAGTGCAGTCGCATCATTTCTGAAAAGTTCATGTAAACAGACGCACAAAATGCAACAAAAGTTTTCCATATTGAAGACATTGTTGTGGAAACAAGGCCAATAGTGATATGTAATGGCAACACATGAATTTGTTCATCAGCTCTGGCTGCTGTGCTTTTTCCCCACAATAAACCTTTGGTTTCTTCCTCACGTTAACAGTTTTTCTGCTTTTCACCAGTCCCTCACAAGTTTGTCACACACTCTGAAACTCTTTTCTGCTGCTTGGTTTCCAGTTTTTGTATTGTATATTAAAAAATATGTATATTTTCTTTCCCTTTTTTCTTTTTCTTTGGGTGCCTTGCTGTCAATCAGATATGTCACAGTGCCATCTAGTGGTGTTTTGATGTATAAGTTGCATGACCGGCCAAACGTCATAAAAAGTTGAAATTATATAGATTTTAATAAATAGGTTTTAAACCTAATGCTTTTACACGTGTCCAGCATCTAATATGTTCCAATACAATACTTACAGTTTAATTTTGCATTCTAAATATATTTTTTCTGTTTGTCCAGGTTAAAACTGTAGAATGTGAGTGTGCGATCTTGAAACAGAAATGGCCAAAATACTGTTAGTGTTGTTGCTTGATGGTCTGTATAGAGAAAACATCAGAAAATACGAGGTGTGAGATTTTCAGGATGCAGTGCACAACTGCCTGATCAGCTTTTACTCCAAGACTTGAGTTATATAGTGTGAAGTTGAGTTATGATCGGCTCCTGATATTCATCATCTCCCTTCTCCCGTAGCTGTGAGCTGCATTTGCAGAAAAGGTCCCGAACCTGCGGCGAATAAGGAGGAAATGGAAGGTGAGAGTCAAATCAAGACGTGAGAGTCGATGATGATTTTGTTGATTTTCAATGTGACCTTCTTTTGTTTGAAATGTGTTCTCATAGAGGAGGAAATGATGGATTCTACGCAGACTCCGTCCACTGCCCAGCCCACTGAGGAGCTGACCGAGTTGGGAAAATGCCTGTTGAAACACGAGGTCAGGCTGAGACGTCTCGTAAAACACTGGAAAGCACAGCAGAGAAGTATGCGGCATCTAAACTGTGTGTTTTTCATTATGTTTCGTCCAGAACATCTACACGTCACTGTTGACTCTGGCCTTCACCTCGCTGTCCTGGAAGGACACAACCAACTGTCATCGCACTGCCTCCATCGTCTGCTGGACTCTCCTGCGACAGGTAACGCACCAATTTAGTTTCAAAGCACAAGTTAACAGTCTTGCGGAGGCCTGGCCTTAGTGTTTCCCAAACACTAACTAACATAATGCCTTTTAATTGGCTTCATTGAGATGGCGAAAGTGAACTCTCGGCAGAATACGAGGATACAGTTTGTTCCTGTTTGCTTCTTTTATTTTAGAACTTGATGCAAATCTCAGTGCTCTTATACTTGTCTGTGTACACTTGTACATATTTACTACTAAAGGAACCCTCCCTAACAGTCAATGAAGCACATTTTTTATTTACTTTCTGTGTTTTAACACTCACGTTATTTCCATTAAAAAAAATCCTTTCAGACCAAGAAGGTGTTCTTTAACATCTGGCACTTTACATTGAAACAGCAATGATGAATTCTTTGCAGCTTTCAACAAGAGAAATCTCTGCTGTGCAGAAGACGCAGTCTTGATGTTTGTGATACACGAGGATTAGTGCTCCTAATTTTGTTTGATTTTCTTCATATTTCTGAATTTCTCTTCCCACGTCCACTATGCCTCTCTTCAGGTCGTCGGGGGAAACCTCCTTCCGGAAGCCGTCACATGGTTTTATACCAGCGTTCTCAGGGGTCTTCAGGTTCATGGGCAGCATGAGGTCTGCAATTCCACACTTTCTCAGCTGGCCATGCTCATCTATGAAAACTTGGTGAGGTTCCAGCCCAATCCGGACAAACAAAGTCTGAGGCTACAACCAGTAGTGATAGTGTTTGGTGCACTGAGGGTTTGGAAATGGTTAAAACTCACTGATCAGATCACTTTTTCTTTCAGTCAAAGCACAAGTAACCTTTTCCTTTGCTAAATAAATTTCACATTATTACACTTTGCATGAAAATGATCATCAAATAACTAATCTATTTTCAGTACATTTTAATATGCTAAAGCAATCAAGTACTTTATTAAGGTGAAGAAAATGTACTTTCTATGTCAACATTTTCAGTAATACTGCTTTTATGGCGTCTGTTCGGTTTCCAACATAATACTTGGGATTGCGCCTCCTGAATGGAACTTTTTCTGCCGCAGCGGCCGCGATACAAGGAGCTGCGAGCAGTGATGGTGCAGATCCCAAACATCAACGTGGACGCTCTGGAGCAGTATGATCATAGGCTCCTGGATCCCAACGCCCAGAAGGTCGGAGACAAGAAGAGGAAAGACCAGTTCAAAAAGCTCATCGCAGGAACTGTTGGGGTAATGCCACATTTAGCCACTAGAGAGCAGCGCCTCTCTTAGTAAATCACACAGCGTAGCTGCACATCAGAAGTGACCACAGACACTGGTCTAATAGTGCAAGTCATTACTCAGCAGTGTGAATCTGGCTGTGTTGTAAATCTTCTCTGTGCAGCGGGGGAAAAACCAGCAGCAGCTCAATCTGATGAAATTCCTTCTTGTAGGTCTTCGGTTTTCTGAGTTTAACCTTTCCTCACCCTCTTGCCTCCGAACAGAAAGCTCTGTGCCAGCAGTTCAGGAAGGAGGTTCATATCCGCAATCTTCCATCACTCTTCAAAAAGCCAAAGCCGGACAAGGATGTACTGAGCAGTGAAGCCCTGGGCCTGGCAGCTCTCTTCTCCCCGAAGACGGATGCCCTGTGAGAACCCGCCGCGGCTCCGGTAGACTTCACACTGAACAGCGACCAGGAGGGCTTTCCTTCACCCGGCAGGAGCAGTATCTAACATATCTGTCAGCACTCCTCTTTTTTCAATCAGACGACTTTACTTTTAATCCTCAACGTGCCACAGCACAGTCGGTTTTTCCCTTGTTCGTGCAGGCAAATATCACACTAGAGACCTTTAAGATACCTTTTGCAAGCTTCTCTATTCCTCTGCCCATATCGATAGGGAAGTTTTATAAGCTAAGAATTTTTGTTGCTTGAAAACAATTTTCTGTCAGATTGTATTAATGAACAGTCTCGGAAGATGTATCTGCCCTACGGAAAAACATGTGTGAATGCACAATTTTATTTAGAATAGGATCATGCTACAGTTTGCCATTTTATTTTGTGCCTATTATGTTTGTTTTGAATTGATGTAATTGTACGCTGGCTCCACGACTTCCCCACTAAGGATGCCAAAGATTTATGGGACGAGAAAACTCCCGGCTACGTTTATATATTCAGTGTTGTAAATGGCATCTTATGATACAGGTGTGCTTTTAAGTTTCCATACCCTGGACGAATTTTTGATTATTTTGATCATGACGGCGAAATCCCCAAATGATCCCAGTCCAAAGTTACCACAGTCTGGAGAGTTTGGCCTGATAGCTGCACACAGGGTGACGCTACTGCTACCATCCTCACCTGTTTGATTGTAATCAGTGTTTGTCAACGGTGGGTGAGTTTCTGGGCTCCTGACAGACGCTTGTATCATTCATCCAGTGCTGCACTGATGTTTCTGGATTCAGAGGTAAAGCCAAAGAATTGTCATATGGTCTGTAGGAGAGAATCATGGAATTGTGTAAAAGAGAAGGGCTGTAAAATATTTAAGGAAGATAGAATGGCGATCAGCAGTGGAAAAGGAGGGATTCTGTTCAAACCAAACCACGGTCAGGGGGACAAACAAAAAACTAAAGCCACAACTGCCGGGGAAGTAGTTTGTGATGCAAAGAAAAACCCACAAGTAACTTCAGTGGAAATACAGGACTCTGGCGAAAGGAGGGGGGGAAAATAGTGTGGCTGTTTCACAATCAGGAGGCGCTTGGAGAAAAATAGGCTGCATGGTGGAGTTGCCAGAAGAAAGCCATTACTAAGGAAATGCCACAAAGCATCCCACTTACAAGAAGCCAAACGGCAGAGAGACGAGCCTCAAGGCGGCTGGAGGAAAGTCATTTGATGCGATTAGACCACAACTGAACTTTTTGGCCGAAACCATAAACGTTACATTTGCAGTCAGCAGGGCGTTTGAACGCAACACCCTTCCTACTGTGAAAACACGGAGGTGGATCGCTGATGTCGGGGCGTACTTGGACATTCCAAGTCGGCCCGTGATTGGCTACAGCAGAATGAAGTGAAGTCTTGTCTCCTCACCTCAATATCTTTGAGCCACTCTAGTGGAGATCTCAAACGTCCAGTTCATGCTCGACGGCTCAAGAATTGACAGGTTTGGTGTTATCGTTCATATTCTCTGGGAAGTGCCCAAGAAATCCTAACTTCTGCCCGGGTGGGTAAACTTATGAGCACAACTGTATTCAAATTAAGCAGAAGGAGTACAACGGATATCCTCAGAGGGAGACGGTTAACTGAAAACGGTATACGGTGAAGGTGTTTTTGTTTTCCTGCTTGTGGAGATGCAGAGAGCTGATTTCAGTGATCAGCAGGTGTGTGTGTGTGTGAGACCATCCTGCTGCTGTCAGTGCTGCATTGACCCATGTTGAGAAACAATACGGGGGGGGGGGGTTGCTTTATTTACATTTTTTCTTAATGAATACGCTTCATTCTGACCAAGTTTCAAGATGATTAGATGAAATTGACGTCATCCCTGAATGTTATTGTATGTTTAAATTTACAATTACACTGCAGGTTGAGGCAATGATTGCCTGGCCTTTGTCGTGTAGTTTTTTAATATCGGCATAACTTACTCGGCTCAAGTACTGTTTCGATCGTTTATTTATTGCAGAGCACATGTCCTGTTACAAATGATGGAGCCGCAGTTTGTGCCAAAACACTCATTACACCTTCATGAGGACACGGTTGCATTTGAGACGGATTTATCTAATTCTTGTAGCTTAATCGACGTCCTTTTTTTTTCTTTTTTTTTTAATAGTTTGTTTTAACATGTCCCGGTCTTTATGCTTGTATCGTTTTGCAAACAAAAATGAACCAGCACTACATTCCTTTTTTGTCCAAGAAAGTTTATTTAATTCATCATTTGTTGTACTTTCCTGTGATGGACTTTGTCCCCACAGTGGAGTGTAGAATCAGACCAAAATGGATAAAAGTGACATAAACGTTTGCAATTCGGATGCAATTTTACTGAAAACATGTTGTCATTTTTGAAGTAGAAACATTTGTGACCCTGTCGTTTTGCTTCCAATGAATTAGTTGATTCATTCAGTGATGATTGTTTGTTTTTCACGTGGCCAATTGTTAAAAATGCTTGTTCAACACTAAGAAATGTCTGTAAAAAGGAGGAAATTGACTTTTTAAATGTGTAGTGTGGTTTCTATTTTGTTTTTCAAATAAAAGAATTTCTGTATATTTGATCTTTTTTAGTGTTGTTGGCAGACAGAAAAAACGATTCAAACTAAATATTGTACAAAAAAAATTCAGACACATGGACCACACAATAAAATGCAAATGTCTAACAAGCAGGTGCAACGTTTTGATGTTCGCTTTTAGTTGTATTTAGTTTTGTCCCTTCAAATAAACTGAAGCTTTTTCTAAAGTACGTTCAGTGTAGAACAATCCTCAAACCCACAATAACAAATAGTTTTCTTCAGGGACATTTTATTTCCTCTATTATTTTCTATTGCTAATTTGTTTTGCCCCCAACTTATTGTTAGAAATGTTACATGCACCAAATATTAGTAATACATTTAGTTGTATTTAGTCACATGACCATGTTATTTACTTTTGAAGGTAAGCCAACTATAGCCTGTCAATCTTTACTGCAAATATGATATATTCAGAATAACATTATACCATAAGTTATAATACATGGAATTTCAATATGTGATGTAGCTTAATATTGTTTATATAAAAATCAACTATACAAGACAAATGAAAATACAGTAAGTATTTACAGTAGACATCTAAAAGAGACAAGAAAAACATGTTAATGGTGAATGTGGACAGTAGAGCCACACAGAAGTGAGTTATTGTAGAGTTTTATGTCACACTAAATAAATAAAGTCTGGTACCGGACTTGTTAATGCTTTTCACACTTTGTCATTTTTGCTGATTTGATAAATGTTACTGGTGATGATTCATGTATGTCTAATGATATAGCTTGTGGAGAAATATTGCAGAAAGGACAGATGCCTTTATTATATTTGCAGTAACACAGCGAGTGGTTCCCATTCCAGACCAGTAAAGGGTGAAACAGGAGAATTTCCTGTTAGTCAGAAGTCAAAAATACTTTAAATAAATGAGGAAATGTGTTGCACAGTACCTGCTGTCTGTGACATCTCTATTTCTATTATTAGAGGAAAAGATGAATACTGTTCAAATGTCTAGATACTGGTTGACATACTGTATTATACCCTGTAATGTAATCAATTCTTTATAGTGGAGGCGTCACTGTCGTTGCAGTTCAGGGGCCAGGTACAGGCTAGTTTTGTCTCAAGGTGGCAGACCAGGAAAATGATGGCATAAAAACTGTTAAAAAAAAACAACCAGGATGTTTCCTGCATACTTTTAATTCAAACCGAAACAACTTGAAATATTGAGAGAAAAATACACGCAATTTTTAGACATTTTTCAAGTCACATTTTCTTCTTTAATTTAAATTTTTCGGCCCAAAACGAGCAAATGGTTTGATTCATTCTTCTGACATGAGATCGTGTTGAAAGGTGACGCAACCTCACCCATTCAGAGGAAATCTGGTGCTAATTCTGATTAGCTAGAAACAAGGTAGCTTGCTTTTCCTTTTGTGATCTCATTTATGTTCACCACTGTTACTACAAATATTGCAATTTCATATGAATAAATCATCACACGGCCGGATTGGATCCCCGAGGTGACCTTACCTTTTTTTTGGGGGGACCAAAGATCATTTAATTCCAAAACAACAATTTGGCTCAACAACATACGAAAACTTGTGTCATTGTCTGTACTTGACAAGTATACGGACGTATACATGTAATTTGAAATTGAATTCCCTCTCCCTTATCAATGCCTACATTGTGAGACACTTGCATGTTCGAAGGTCAAGTCGGTGAATCGTTCAGCTCCATGCAAACCAACCACAAACACGTTTTAAAGTAGTTTAGTTTCCAATGGGAATGCTATTATCATTAATGACTTATTTTGTTCATTTTTCAGATGATACGTGAGTTTATTGAGCACTTTCATTTGTATTGTTGATATTATATTGATTATGATCAACCTATGGCCTTATTGAGTCGTATTCATTCTCCTGTTTAAGTTACAAAGGCTATTTCTGTTTGAATACATTTTAATTCCAACAGTTTAATTTTATTGAGGGGCAGGTTTCATTTCTATAGATATGACGTCTTTGAGAAGATCCTTTTCCACAGAGGGGAATTCAGGACGTCTCCCTCCCACACTTCACATTGTCTGAAGATTTGGGATCATCAATACTTTTAAGCAATTTGTTTTGTTGTTTTGTGTCTTTTAAGTGTGCTTATGCACAAACATTGATTTTCCTCCTTGTTTTCTGAGGCCTATTGGCCTTTCAACAGCAGCCGCCGCCTTCGAATTCTCTCATTAGTGTGACTCTGCAAAAATGAGCTGAAGACATTCCTCAGTGTTTGTCTGCAACTGTCGCACGGCGCCTAGTTTCCCACGTGATAACATTTACTGTGTGCAAACTAAATGTGATGAAAACAGATTGCTTTCCCCCCTTTCTAAACATGCATTGATTGATTATTCACGATCAAAATAACTACACTTATTGTCCTTCAAGATAATTCAGTAGGAGAGGGCACACAACATGGCAGTTGAAAAAAAAAAAAAGTGGAAGATGTATGTAGCTAGAAAAAAACTTTAATATGTATTAGGTGGCCTTGCACTTTGAGACATTTTTGTCTTAAATCTCTAGAAACCGCTCAAAATAAAGTGATCATGTCAAAGGAATAACTGATTCCCTATTAGGTAGAAGCTTCCTTGGCAGCAGTTGGAGGGTTGAGTGCATTTGGGTCTTTGGTTTCCTCTGCACCTCTTCAAAAAAAAAGAACTGCCGTATGGCTTCACGTTTGGAGTTCACGTGTTTGAAAAGAAACACTTTATCAAATAGCTAATATGTAATCTGTCCCTCCATTTTGCTGCATTTAGCTGTCAACTTCCCCTGCAGTCATGATGCAACAACAGGCCTTCACTTTAATTTGAAGTGTTTGGCATGCGCCACATATTTTGTATATTTCAGCATTTAAAGTTCCAACAAGCCTTGTGTTGGCCTGCCATACTGCTCACATCATTTCACATGGTCTGAAATATTGTGAGGTCAGATTAATAGTCAGGCTATTTGACATCCTCAGTTAGAATTTAGAATAGAATAGAACTTTTATTCCATAATTTAAAAAAAAATATGTAAATTAAATGCCAATCAGAATATATTCAAAGCATCAAATCATTCAAAGTACATTGGCCTCTGTTTGATTGGATAGATAGATAGATAGATAGATAGATAGATAGATAGATAGATAGATAGATAGATAGATAGATAGATAGATAGATAGATAGATAGATAGATAGATAGATAGATAGATAGATAGATAGATAGATTGGTTCATGTTTGTTTTAAACACTAAAAACAATACACAGTGTTCTCAAATTATGTAAACAACTTTAAGAAACTTCATAGTTATGTTGATCTGAACACAAAAATAATACTGTGAAGATGATGATGATGATGATGATGATGATGATGATGATGATGATGATGATGATGATGATGATGATGATGATGATGATGATAGATATAATTCCAACCGCATCTACAAATAAATAAGTTGCTTCTGTTCAATTACAACATCATGTCATGTTTGGTCAATGAGAGGAAACATTAATTGAAATCCACTTAATAGTCATGTTAAATCGTAGGCTGAGAAATATACAGTGTGTATCATTTGAGAAAACTATAGGATAATAAAATTTAAAAGCACATGTGTCAATAAAACACATAAAATGGTGCATTTGTAAAGATATAAAACTAAATGGATGAAGCTGTAAAATGTCATGTCTATGGAAGCATTAGCGTTCATGTTTTGATGGACACCACTTCCACCTAAAACGTGCCCCTCTTGTGTTATTAATGTAAAAACCACACTGTAACGTCATTTAATGAACATATGCAATTTCCTGGCACGTGGTTTTTCTGAATTTCTGTTAAAATCCTTTCAGAAGCAGCAGTTTTTGTGTTTGTTGTTTTGTTTGTTTGTTGAGGGCGGGTCGGTTCTTCCTGATTTCAATGATTCCAATCAGCAGATAGGACTCAGGTGTGCGCTAAATGCGCGTGCAGTCCCGATCTTGCCACCAGCCAGCAGCCCACCTCGAACCCGCTCAGCCTCTTTCTCCACAACTCGTTGGGTTCAAGATGTTTGTCTGGTTCTGTGTTGTTCTCTGCGCCGGGGCCACCGGCGGCTCTGCTGAGACTCAGACCCCCGGGGGGGCGCTGGTCGGTCAGCCGCGCAAAGTGCCAGTGGACGGGGCTCAGGTGGTGTCCGCCGCCCGGTTCGCCGTGGCTGAATTCAACAAAAACAACACGGAGGAGCGGTTTGCCTACAAACTCATGAACGTAACCTCTGCCAAAATGCAGGTACGACTTAACGCGGGACGTGAAATTCAGACGCGTTTTAAGAAAATGGCTAAGAAGTGTTGTTTTGTGCAGTTAGTGGCGGGAGTGAAGTACATCCTGGACGCGCAGCTGGGGCGCACAGTGTGCGGCAGGAGGAGCGCCACCGACAGCGAGCTGTGTGCTCTCCATCCTGAACCCAAGGCAAGTCCACGACACTCCACCTCCAGTACCGTCTCTGATGTCTTTACACAACAATGGACGTGCAACACCCCCCCCCCTCAAGCCATCACATCTGATTTGTATTATCATTATTTGCTTACAATACTGTTTGAACATTTTACATATACGTGTTTTAAAGTACTTTTTTATCAGTTAAAACTCTCAGGGTGTTGTCTGATAGGCTTCACATTTATTCTGCAACAGATAACACCTATGTCATTAATAATCTTTAGTATAAAGTCCCTGGGAGTGATGGTGTCGCCCACAAACAGGGTGGAATCTGTCTGGGGTTGCATGAAGAGAAAGGGATTTCATCAAGGCATCAATCTCTTCCTGCAGACTTGCTCTTCAAAAGAAAAAATGTGCTTAGAAGTCAATGGGTTGTCACTAAATACCTTCCTGTTCATTTCATTATTTGATGAAATAATTAAAAAAAAAAAAAAATAAATAAAAAAGTAAAATTAACAACCCCTGTAATTTTAAAAGCATTATAACTTTACAGCCTTTTTCTGCCTGAAGTTCTTGACTGTATGTGTTTGTATTGAGTTTGCACTGCAATTGTATAGAGCGGTAAAAACTTTCTTGTTTCTGTTTAGTGGAAATATGTTCTCTATTTTGTCAAGGTGTAACAGGATGCACTAATTTGTCGTTTATTTCAGGAGTGCCAGTGCCACTTCATCGTTAGAGACGTCCCCTGGGAGCATTCTCGTGTACTCGCTCAAAATAAGTGTCACCCAAATAAAAAGTAATGCGTTTCTGCTGCTGGTGTTGTCAAGTAAACAGTTCCCCATGAGCAGTGTTGTTTTGGTGTATTCATCTCAGATTCCAAAAAGAGGGCTTATTAGCATACTGTGCACACCCTGAATTTATAATAGCATGATCACAAACCAGTGATTTCATTGGCTCCCATCAATCCCACTTGTTCCAACACTCTGGGCTGAATAAGTTCAGTGACCTGCACTCACACTGCATTGTATTGGGCAAAGTTTGGCATAATTATTCCAGTGAGTGACCGGGGCAGCTTTACTGTGCCTCATCTCCCAGTGTGTGTCCTGGCAGCTGTAAGGCTCTGGTTGCGTGTCAAGCTCGGTCAGACACATGGCTGCTAAACTGAGACGAGGCTACACCTCTCCACACTACAACCACGGTCTCCAGAAGGGCTCTGTATGGAGGATTACAGGCATTTTCAGATTACTGCTCAGCAAGACTGAACTGTCTGCCTCTCTGACCCCCACCCCCCCTTTTTATTTATTTATATTTATTACAATACAGGGAAATAAACCGAGCTGTACAATAGTGTCTCTGTAAATAAGCTGCCCTGGAGAATTTGTTAAATTAGATGGTATTGGGCAGGAGTGATGTGTTTACAGATTTCCATTTTTGTACAGTTTTAATGTCAATTTAAGCAAGAATGAAAACACTCTGATCTGAACTCTCAAACAAAACCATTTTGGGATATTCAAATTTGCGAAGTGGCATAAGTGCAAAATGAGCCGTGCCTGTTTGGCTTTGATTACAGTAAACAGCGGCTCACACAGCCTCTCACCCGACGCGTAATGCCTCTAATCGTGGATGTCTTAATCAAACTGAGAAAAACATAAAGAATTGGCTGGCACTGGACGGTCGGTAGCAGGGGTTAGGAATGTGGGGGAAGGGGGGATAGTCCTTAATGTGGGATGACTAATATCGAAGCTGCGGTGCCAGGAGTATGCCCTGTCCATCTGCCATTCCGGTCACCCACCCACTGACACACTAACAGGTGCATGCACGCAGATACACGTGTGTTTCGCCGTGCACGCGCTCCCCATACTCCACCCCGCGACTGGCCCTACCCCTGTCCTCACTTAGCCTGGGCAGCAGATGGTGAGGGGTAAGGCTTGTGGTCCCCCCTCCCTACTCCAAGCCACCAGCCCCATCAACCCCTATTTTTTTCCCCCCCATGAACTCTACCCCACCCCTCTTTGTGTTGTTGAAGAGCCTGAGTGTTGAAAGGCGAGTCCCAGCTTGCCCCCCCCCCCCCCCCCCACTGCCCCAACAAATCCTTGGCTGGCTGCCATTGGCGGGACTCAGTCAGGTGTCCTAATGCTTCAGTTAGGGGAGGAAACGCTGGTTAATCTGCCCATCGCGTGCCACCGGCCATGGCCTGGCCTCTTTGTGTCTGGCACCCCTCTGATCAGTCCCTCCACCCCCTCATCTGTCTTTCCCTCTTTTCTTCCAACCCAGTTTCTCAACCCCAAGACGGTGTCATCCTTTCTTAAGGATCAACCCCTCTGCCTTTTTTTTTTTTTTTTTAAACTACGCTCTTTATGGTCCAAATCCACAAATTTTTGCTCAACTTTTTACATCATTGTTGATGCATGTGACCATTTGGTCGTTAAACCTTTCATGGTGCTGACTCATCACAAGCATCAAGTGCACCTTTAAATGCACCAACAGGTAAACATGCTGGTGAATCATATGTACTCTTTCATTACAACTGCACACCTGCCGCTCGTATTTAGTCTGTGTTGAGTTTAGTTAAACAATAAAAACTTAGCCATTATGACATTCTGCTTCCTGTTTTTCTCTTGAAAATGTAACCAAGAGTCACACTCCTCTATTGGCCGCAACAGTGATTGTACATCATATTCCATACTGAATATATTTCAGTGGACTTTAAATTAATGTTTAAATGTTAAGCTTTCAGTATTATGAAATAATTAAAGATGCATATCAACACTTCAACACATCCAATGTGTGGATGGTAATGGTCCATTCATATATTAGTGTTTATACATTTTCACTTGACAGTGTCACCTATCTCACGACACAGGGGAAACCTCACCCTGCGCCCTCGGAAGGTGCAATCCTCTGATTAGAATGAATAATGTGGAGATGCTATTTGGAGGAGGCAGATAGGGTGTGGTTGCGTAACCAGAGAGGAGTCATTACCATGTGACCCCTGCTGACCTTGTTTTTGATTGACCCTTGGTGTGGTCACCGCTTCAGAGCACAGGCAGGAGTATAAGGTTAGAGTTCAAAGTATCCTCAGCTGTGTTGCCATAGAAACGTCAGCGTTGGCTCTTCTGATGGCCAGCTTTAATTTAGGGACAGTGGTTCATTTAAAACAAAGGGTTTTGATTGCCCTTTATCGCCACTCTTTTTAATTGAATGTTCACTGTAGCTACATAAAACTCCATATGTCCTGCGTTAGACTGATGTCAGATTTGAAGATATGGTTACAACAAATGTCCATGGAGAATGTGTGGAGATGCTTTGAGGATGATGTGGCAAATAATTCTGAAGTGTTTGTTATGTTTTCGTTATGACTTTTAATTGTATTATTTTTGTGTGCTACGTGCTCTAATTAGGTTTCTGTCACATGGGCTCGCTACAGAAACACAAATCTTCAGCGTTTTGACCAAAGCTCGTGGTCCGCCATTGTGCTCAATCGAAACACACCCGCGGTTTGTTTTTCCGCTTCCTGTTTGTGACCAGTGTGCAGGGTTTCCTTGCAATCAGCGCTGCTGCGGGGGAGAAAAATCAATACTTTCAATGTAATGTGTGGCCAATGGAATAAGAGAATGATTTATGTATGGGGACGGCTACTCCCTGAGTCAGATGGGATCCATGTTTGGTATCCGGATGAATGAAAGAAAGGAGGGGTGATAACACAGCGACTCGGGGCAAGAGGACCTATAAAAGGTTTTAGAAAGAAGTGTGTGCTTTACTGCTGGTAATCGTGAAATCAGACCTCTCCTCCTACTGTCCCTCTCCTCCTACTGTCCCTCTCCTCCTGTTTTCATCCCTTCAGCGCGCCATGCTCCCCGACTGTCCCGTCTAATCTTACTGCTGTAGTATCATGAGTGTAAAGACCGAGCGAGCACAGAGCCACAAACACACCTCGCGCACTCCAGGAGTTTAGCAGGTTGTGGACCACCGGCCAGAAACAGCATATGTGACTCTCCCCTCCAGATTAATGAGAGCATGTTAACACAATACAGTGAGAAAGAGAGAGGAGGGATGTGGGCAAGGAGTGAAAAGGGGTGGCAGATGAAAGGTAGAGGGAGAGTGTAAGAGCTTGGCAGACAGACTGAGATTCAGAGGGGAAGCACGAGGCGAGAGGAGCAAGCGCAAGTCTGCAAGGGAAAGGAGGGAGAGAGCAAGTCTTGGAAAGAGACAGAAAGATGGAAGTGTGGAGGCGGGAAAGAGCAAAAGAAGCGAGGACATAACAACCGTAGAAAAATGTGTGTGTGAGTGTGTGTGTGAGTGAGTGTGTGTTTGCTTTATTGCAGTGGCCCCACCTACCCCTCCATCCTGTTAAGGAGGCACAGTCCTAAGGAGGAGGGGTGGGATGGTAGGATCCCCTCCCTCAGCCACCAACACACACATGCTCCCTCGCTGTGGCTCATACACACACTCTGCTCTGTGAGGGAGCAGTCGCTGAGGAGATCTGGATAGACCATGCGAGGTTCTGCAGGTGTCCCACCCTTCTCCCAGGACATGGATGCTTTTGGAGGTACTATCTGATTGTGTTTCTTTTTTTTTCTTCCTA
Organism: Lipophrys pholis; assembly: GCF_963383615.2. Taxonomy (NCBI): domain Eukaryota; kingdom Metazoa; phylum Chordata; class Actinopteri; order Blenniiformes; family Blenniidae; genus Lipophrys; species Lipophrys pholis. The sequence goes on along the minus strand of NC_137642.1, from coordinate 11,649,821 downwards.
TCTTTTCCAAACCCCTCAGTTTCTTTACAGTTTTCTTTGCTTTTTCCTCTTTCCCCTTCTTCGCTCGAAGATTTCCTCTCTGTAAGAGTAAGCCGCGGTCCTCTGCTGGTAATGTGTTTGTATGGGATTGCATGTGCGTTTGTGTGAGACTCAAAACGGTTGTTTACAAGCTCTACTGTAGCTGCAGGTCCGACAACTTCAGCAGAGTGGATCGAATCAGCCACATGTGTTTCAGTTTCTATTTTATTATCCTATAAGCTGATTTCAAAACAAATTTCATAGAGGCCATGGTTTACGATGCTTGTTATATTGTTTAGTCTTGTATTTTACTATATTTATATGCAGTAAATTCTTCAGGGGGAAGAGAGACAAAGCGCAGTATGTGTGTACACCCTGTATGACGGTTGGGTAGAGGCTTTCAGTCAAATCAAATCTCCCACTGTTACATGGGAGCATCTTTACAGCAAGAGTGCCGTCTTTTGGGTGCGATGGTAGAGAGTTGAGATGTACTGAGCAGATTTCAATAATTAATTCTTTCATCTTCTCGAAAACTCGAATCAAGTTGTGCAGTGCCGTTTATTGTTGATCCATTATCTCAAAAAGTTGATTTAAGTGTTGAGGAAAAATGTAATTGGATATATAACCAAACTGGCCTGTGTCGTGCCAAAGAAAAAAGGATAGATGTGGCAAAATAACAAAATATCCTGTAAAGTAGACTTTGTGCATTCATGTGTATGTGAGACAGAGATAGATAGAGAGAGAGGGAGAGAGAGAGAGAGCACATGTCTTGCATGAAACGTGGTGTGTTGGCAAACGCCCAATACACCCCTTTCCTGTTCATGCTACAGATTGAGCTACAGCGAAATGCAACATTCATCTTGCACATCGATTAATGTTTTTTGTTGTTGTTGTGGTTTTTTTAAGATATATTGTGGTTTGGTATTCAGTTAAATTATTAAATCCTATATTATGGATCTGTATTGTACTAGTTCCCTTTTCATAAAAAAATGCTCAGAATAGTTTTACCAGGTTGAATTTGGCAAAATGTGCAGGTTTTTTTTTGCAGAGGTGTAGTTCCATCATTCATTTGAGAGTTTTACAAAGCACACTTCCCTCACCTTTTTTGCATTTGTTTAACGCACTGCAACACTCATACACTAAGTAGCTGTATTCCTTTTCATTATTCTGATGTTTTCAGGAAGGCCTCACTTGTATTTTTTTAAGAAAGCTGTCCAGGTTAGGTCATTGCATCCTTGTTTGCAAATCAAATTGATGGTCACTTGGTCAAACAGACTTGACAAATAACCTCCAGGTCCACCCAGAAAATCTGTCCTCTACACAATACGTCTCCCTTATCCCTTCCCTCCGCTCATATTTTAGGGTCACCCCCTTTTTTTCGGCTTGTATTGACCTGTTAATAGTATTATCCACAGAGCGTGTGGCAGGGCCAGGGTCACATCCCTGTAGGGTTTGGATGGTCAGCCCTCTGGTCACAGCTTGGCCAGAGAGTGGCCAATGGGATCTACGCTGTGGTCATTCTTCGATTTGGCTATTTTCAAAGGAGAGGTCACATGAGTCAAAGGGTAATAAGTTTAACCCCTCGAGGGGTGAGAAGTCAGAGGTCACAAAACAGGTTTTAGGGAGAAGGTTTGCATCATCAATCAGAGGCACTCCTGGTTTTATATCTGTGCATATTGATGACACGCTCGCTCCTGCCAATCTCATTTGCATGGTTTGCTAAGTACAAAAGGCAGCAGTTGTAATCATAAAACTGTGAATGGAATTGTATTGTAAAGAGATGTGATATGAGTTTGTAGCCTTCAGACATACACAATCACCCCCTTAGTGAGCTTTATATCATTTTTACTGTCTTCATTATACAGAATGTCATAGTTACACTTCTCAATTTATGCAATGGTAATGCTGCTCTGAGTGTTCAGATGAAAATGTATAATCATTGCACTGATCAGGTGTTTTGATCTGTTATTACAATCAAAGAAGTTGATTTGTGCTACAAACCTCAATGATGCATATTTTTTCAATATTTACCAAATTTGTGATCATGATGTACCAGTGTATTTAAATTTTTACTCGCTTTTATATGTATGTGTTAGTCACGATACGTTACAGTATAAATGTGTCACAGCCTATCCCGAAAATATTTACCCTTTGCGGGTGACGTTAGTGAAATAATATCAATTTCAGCAAAACTGTAAATTAAATTCTGCGGCAGATGAGCAAGTGTATCCCTCATTTCGTATTTGAAATGTTGCTGTGCCGATGTTTCAGCGTCTCCCAGAGGTCTCCTCTCCCTGGCTGATGTTAGCGATGTGTCAGCATTAAGCTAGGCCTGCCTGCTCGCTGCTGGGGCCGCGGTGGCGACCAGCCCAGCCTGGCTGAAGGCCAGACCAGACATGTCTTGGCACCACACAACAGAGACGTGACAAGATCAAGGATTGGCTGAAATATGCTCCTTCAATGCGCACTTCTGTGGATCAACAAAGTATGACCACATATGTTGTACACACCTCTTTTTGCATTCATACAGTTTATCATCTTTTTTTTTTTTTTTTTTTCTTTCAACAGTATACCATGATGAGAGAAAGCAGGTGATGAATGGGGCCATGCAACAAACGTCCCAGGTCAGACTTCAAGACGTCGTTTTGCGGTGTGTCTCTTTGCAAAACGGGAGACTGTGACAGGTCGAGACGCTCTTGTATGTTAGAGCTATGGCCCGTGGTAAAAATATGTTCGGCTTAGCACACGAGGGGATGTGTGCATGCCATTAGGTGTGTGAATAAGAGAGATGTACATGTTGCTCAGTCAGCTATTGCCCAGACAGAGACCATCAATCAGAAATGCACGGTGAGCTGCACTGCTCTTTTGCTGGTCCCTCAAGTCCTCTCTCCGGGCTGGAATTACACAGCACTTTACCTGCAACACTGCATTTTCCGGGACTTTGTCTTAACCCTGCGCCACACGTAATGGAACACGTTCATGCGATGCCATGTCTATTTAAACCATGACAAGAGGGGCAGTTGTATGGCACAGCGTAAGCAGTCAGCACAGGGTGAAATTAACTGTAACAGAGAAACGTACAGATTAGAGAGCGTGCATGTGTGTATGTAACATCTGAGGGGGACAATGTTTGCTTTAGGATCAAGTACGGTAACTAACGTAGTTCTTTCCACCCTTCAAAACGATGCCTGTACTTGCCTGCTTGACATCTTGTTTCACTGCATGCATCTCATGTGAGCCGCTAAAGAGCTCTGCATGCGTCTGACTTCTATATTAACAACCTGGTATGTTCCTTCTTAAGTCTGGCCAATTTGATCAATATGGATGTTGTCCTTGTAGCTTTTGGGTACTACTATAAGTAGATATACTCTATTTTGTCAGCAGCGGCTGTTTTATTTCATAAATTATTTTTTTTGATTTCCTGTTATTTTTGATTTTATCTATATTTTAAAAAATTATTTTAAAGAATAATTGTAGCATGTCTTTTTAAAAGTGACTAAAAGTGTTATCAACTTAACTATTGCCCCGCGTTATGGGTACAGGGCAGCTGTATTTGACAGATGAGTGTAGAGACCTTGGGTTTTGGATAAGAAAGTGAGGTGACACAGGCTGAGGACTGTACGAGTTTTGCAATATTGGTTGCGGTGCTGGCAAGTGCATGTGAAACGGCAGGTGTACTAGTTATTGTTGTGATAAGAGCAAATGATCAATCAAACGGTCAAGGTCTTGTCTTCCAGACACAGTTTGACCAGCTGAAATGTTCACTTTGCATTTATCTCCTGAAGTACAACAGAGGGTGTCAAAGTGTCCTACACAGGCACTTTATCATGAAGAAAAGGAACCGTCATGTTTAATTGTATTCTGTAGAATTGGTGTACTATTTTTCTATTGACGTGAGAAACAGTTGTATTGCTCGTATTTCTGCAGGTGTAAATGTTCAGATTAATTGAGACAGTAAGAAGGTCATCAAATGACTTCCTTTTCTGATTATAGTATGCTCATGTGACTATTTAAACACGTTTTTCTTGGAAGTTATTGCAGAAGGAAACCTGCCCTCTGGGAGAGGTGCCCTATGAAATAATGCAGCGTCTAAGTTGTCAAGAAACGCTATTTGCAAAGGTCACATATTACGGCCTGTTGTGTTGTGATGTGGCCAGTAAAGCAGCCAATAACTGACTCTGTGAAATGTGAACTTGATTACAGTGTTTTGTGAAGGGTTTTATTTTTCTAGGACTGGAAAAAAGGGCACAAATTGAAATACAGAATAAGCCTTCGATCTCATTCATGAAACTGTGGCGCTATCATTTTAACTAAAGACTCCAGCAGAAAATGTAGTTGACCGGATCCATTTTTAGGAGAAGGTTACAATTTTATATGAATTGTTTTGAAGGTCTGCGGGTCCAAAAGACATACACATTCTTCATCAGAGAACCCATTCTACGTTTTTACGGCCGCTTCTCAAACATGACTCAGCTATTTAATTTGCATTCATACAGTGAGTGAGGCACTCACATTCACACATGCCGATCGTAAATCTAGCCGACGTTGAATATAACATAATGACTGTGTTTTATGAGTTAAAAATAATGATGGCACAGGAACTGATTGCACATAAGCTTAATTCAGTGGGTACTCCTGGGGTCTGTGCATGAGGACAGAGGAGTGACGTGCATTGCAATCTGTGGTCTTGATTGTTTTCTTCATCCTTTGTATTCATACTGTATTTAGGTAAGAGGCGTGGGGGTTGATAAGATGAGGTGTCATTCAGTGCCAGTACCATATGTTAAATCTCAGTGATGAACAGAGACTTTACCAGAGGTCTATAATACAACACTTCTGGGTAAAAGGCCAGTCCTCCAATGGACCCACATCGACTCCTTGCTCATTTACATGACACATAAATTCACATTTAAATGGCAGAAAATTGCCTGGGCGGCTGATACACTGGAGCATATGAAATTATAATTGTAGTCAGTTGTGTGTGTGTGTGTGTGTGTGTGTGTGTGTGTGTGTGTGTGTGTGTGTGTGTGTGTGTGTGTGTGTGTGTGTGTGCGCATATGAGTGGTGATATAAGATTGAAGAGATGTGTGGAGGAATTATGCATCCAATAACTGAGATGGGATGTAAATATGGTCAGGAGAGTGAGTAGCCTGATGTGCCATCAGCTCATTATATGGGAGGCTGCAGTGCAGGGCCTCAATTACACCGAGTCTCATATTGAACAATAGATAAATAAAAACTGGGCTTTGGACTGTTATGAGGAAGTATTTTGTGGCCACGTCTACGTTTTCCTCGTTCTTTAAAACCAATAAAAGTTCAAAGCGATTCCAGAATACATCACTTTTCCTGTGTTGCACTCTGATAGCAAGTAGTTTAGGGGATGAGACACGGGATTATGGGAACATCCCATAATTTAGATTTTTTTCAGTTTCACAATTTCCAAAATATTTATTATTTATAAATGACATTGATTGGTTTTATACCCACTTTTAAATGTTACAAAATGAAAAAAAAAAGTCCTAAAAAGCCTTCAACACTGGAGGGTGAAAATTCTTGTGCCCCAGAATGTGTTCAATATAGTCCATTGATTCAGCAAAGACAAGCAGAAAATAGTTGGACTCCAATTTGTTGCTTAAAAAAAGTCAATTTTGATGGAAGTATTTTTCTGTTGATTGATCTTTTCACGAATTGTTGGCTCTAGAATTGACTGTGTACATCCATGTGCACATCTCAGAACACAAAATCATGTAACAAGGGTCATTTGTTACAAGGCAAATTTGTATTTAATTGCCTTTCAAGTGCTCAATTATTTTTCTTTACACAAACAGTGTTTTACTGTTTTTATATATATGTTTATTGTGCCTGTATTTGCCATGGACTCAGTGTGCGTGAACCCACTCTCAGATTATTTTCAGTATGCTTGTACTCACACCGAGCTCATTCTGCCCCCTCCTCATCATTGTCTCCCCTTTTTCCCTCCCTTTCTTGGTGCATTTTTTTCCCCCTTTCACATCCACAGAAGGACTCCTAACGGAAAGGCTGGGACAAATACACATGTCACATCGGTTCACAGAGATCCCAATTGTTTTTAGCTAACGTGCAGCTCTCGGAGGTCTCTGGGCCGCCTGTGTTTCTCAGCATGGTTCCACCAATGCAACCACACTCAACATCCTTTCACACAACTCCTGCACACCACGCTGTACCGACACTCACATTTACTGACTCATATTGTACATGTATAGTGGCATTTCTCAGTGTTTTTTTTTATTTTTTTATTTTTCTATCCGAATGTCACCACATGTCATTCAGCCCAAACTGGACCATCAACAAACAATACAATATGACTCACCAGGAGGCCCCCTTACAGACCTGCTCCATAATTTGGGCTGCTCTGTCTATTGTATCGGCTCCCTTTGATAAATTTACCTCCGACTGATACAATGCGTCAGTCTTTTTGTTAGAGGAGGACAATTGGTTGTACAGTGAAGGTCCTGGACTTTGATGAAGTGCTAAAGCACACATTGGCTACAGGGCACAGGGGTTGTTTCTTGCTCTTAACGTCGGATGACAGCTAACGGAGCAGAAGACGCAATGAAAGGATAGTGCCCGAAGTTCATATGGTGATATCATTACCTTTTGTTCATGTAAAGCATGGATGAATTTGTTGAAAAATGAATTTGACAGTATCGATGAGTCATAGTCGGGACACCAACTGAAGATAACAATGAGTATTAGTAACCAGCGTGAGACCAGTGATGTGGAGCAGGGTCATGACACAGCAGGAAGCTCCAGTGCACTTCACTGTGAAAAGACGGTCTTGAATGTAAAACACTCACTTGTTAATTATCAGGGGGGGGGGGGAAAGGTTTTTTACTCTTTCAAAAACATCACTTATTTGTGACAACTTATTTATTGAAGAAATTAATCAAGAGTGCATTTGAAAGACGCAGCAGAGTTACTGTATGAGATCTAATATACTGTAACTTTCAAAAAAGTCAGTTGAAATATTGAAAGAATAGTTGCACAGGAACTTTGTTGAAGTTTGCAAAGACAGCATTTTTTTTTTTTTTGGATAATCCAGAGTGCATTTACGTTGAGCGCTTCTTTATAAAAGCCAAATAAAGTGGATTACAAGCACTATTGTTTGCAAAGGTTTTAACGGGGTCAGCAGTTTAAACTGAAAATCTGCTTCAACTGGCAGTGACGCAGAACTTCAAAATTATTAATTTGATGTCGGATGATTAAAAATATGGTGTCTTAAAAGCACTATTGCTTGATCTTTATGCTAAACTGTTGGGGGACAGGTTGGGGGGCCTCATGATGTTGGGACAGATGGCATTTAGCTCTAGCTGTGCCGGGCTCAGTGGGACCCGAAGCTTAAGAGGTTAGGCCTGTCAAAACCACTCTGTTCATTCACTGCCTAACAAAGTGTGGACTGTCAGCCTGTTCCGTTTAATAAACTTAAGATTTTTCTTTTGTCAACGCTTGAGCAACACTTTGCAACTCGATGACCTGAATATCCTAACATAGACCCAAGCTCAATGGAAAAGATGGCACCTCTGGCTAAACACGTACCTAAACGTGTGGACATAATGCCTGCTTTTGGTCAGTTTAACTACAGTAGCTCATATTCTTTTTCTAAATAAAGCCAACGATAGGGTGGAGTCAAGAGGATTGTGTGTGGAATGTATGCATGACTGGGATGAATATAAAGATATATTACATGCGAAATAATGCATCTTGCGAGAATCCAGCCTTAAGCCACAGTCGAAAACATCAAAAGAATAAGGAAAAGTATTACGCATATCTAAGATTTCTATACACTAGATAATATTTAGCTTTTATAAGTACACTGCCTGTTATTATATAGTGTTGTGCAGTGTTGCTATAGATAAGGAAATAAACAGAGGAAGGTAACAATTGAACCTGGACTGATGTTGGAGTTTTTTGGTTTCAATCCCTCTGACACATTTCTGTTTGACCCTTTGAACCGGGTTGAGAAGAAATTTAATATATTCAAGACCTCATATCACCACAAGAGGGAGACATACTGTAACATGCAGAGTAATCCTCCACCACACTGGACATCCTCTCACAGAACTGTACTGCTCATCGTCACTCAAATCACCCAAAACACGGGAGATACTTAAGTTTTTCAGAAAAGCTAAACCGAGGGGATCAGGTAGGACTGATTAGTGAACATGTTCAGTTTTGTCATCTCACTCTGCCTTCTTCCCCCATCTCTCAATTTGTTTCAGTGTTTGTTGGGGTCAAAGGCTGAAGGCTGGCGAGTGGTGCCCTCAGTGAGAGGCCTTGGTGACATCTGACCTCTCGCTGAGTGTGCGGCTGACCCTGGAGGATACGGCTCAACAATGGGAGGCACGTGCCTCGGCCTAGTCACCATGGTAACGCGAGACCTTTTGGGAAACGGTGAGGAGTGGAGGGGGTGGTCGAAGCACAGGCTTTATCCTGATCAGTGTTAGCCATCTGCTGCCAATTGACTCTTATTGATATAAAGCACACCCACCACAGAATGGCGGGGATGTAACTGAGAAATCACAAGCGAGAAATCTGAGGGGAGACTGCGTAATCTCTGCAGGCAACTGTGATAGTGCTTTATATTCTCACAATCACCTGGAGAGATTCTGTAGTTTATCTATAAAACTCTACTAATACTAATTAATGCTAATAAATCTGTGGGCACTGACCACTGACTGCGTCCTCTTTATTCTCTCTATTACTTTAGATACAGACTTGTTTCCATTGGTTAAGCAACATATTTCTAACACACTGCATGTTGGTGCAGTGTGTGAGACGATTGTTTGCCAAAAGTTGGCTCAAACACTGTCTGCCCACCTGAACATGTGATCAAAGAGTGTTTCACATCTCAGCCTAAGGTGATGAACATTACACAATAGAAGATACGTTTCTCAACGACGGTTTCGCTTAATCTTTTTATGCTTGTCTGTTACAAGTCAAAACAGTTTTTGATTGGTTAAAAAGTGGGGGATCATTGAATTACAGGTTTGAATAGGGGCCAACAGGTGCAGTCCACCTGGTGAAAAGACGTAATTCACACATTATACAAACTCTTTGATGCTGTGAAATCTGCACATTGAGCACAGACCTCCTCAACCCTGGCACAGCCATATGCACAAATGATTACTGCTCGGATCCTAATAATCAGCTCATACGCATATTCTTCCTTCAATACTACCACCAATTCTCTCTCTCCAGAGTCTTTTCCCACTCCTACCCCTCCTCCACCTCAGATTTCCCTGTCTCATCCCCTTCTCCTTGTGTTCTGCTGTATTTTGGTGAAATCTCAGCTGGCAACTGTGAGTCGTTCACTAGCTGCTCTCACAATGGCCTCTGGGATTATGCTAAACACAGCGCCTCGGCTGCTCTCCACATCGACCGGCGTCAACGACGCCCTTTGGAGCTTGTAGGAAAGAGATGGAGGACTCTCAATGAAGATGTCACTGCAATTACACAAGCGCGTTTCACAGACACCCTCTCTGTCTGCCCTTCCTTCTCCCACATACCCCTTCCCCACTTTTTAAAAAAAAATTCTTTTCGACAGTCTTTTGAAGTGCAGCCTCATCTCTTGCAGCTCTTTCATAATGCATGCCCATTTTGAATTTGCATGAATTCACTTTCCAGATGCTTCTGCTGCCATCTTGACTTACGATGATGCGTACTGTACAGTACTGGCTATTGTATTATCCTCAGATGAAAAGAATAATTACGGCTTGTTCTTATATGTTTGGGTTATTTTTTTTGCATCAGTTCTTCTGACAAATTGCAAGAAGATCTGAACCCGGTGTAAATATTTCAGTTGCAGTCGTTTGTCGGCCGATGCTGGGATGAAGGAAGAGCTTTCTGATGTGGATGATACTGCATCAGGAACTGATTGGCTGATGCTCATTTGCCAGCAGTACTTGATGCATTGCCTTCAGCATCGAAGAAACATCACAAAGTCCGGGTTCCTTTTTATCACAAGAGCAATAGTACTCCAAGAGCCTATTTCTAAGTGCATCAGTGATTTTGTGTGTGTGTGTGCGCGCCTTGACAGTGGTGATGAATTCACTCACAATAATATTTGATACAGACATGCCTCATCTTTACCACAGTGTGTTGTGATATGTGCACTGTACGTTAGTCGCCGATGGGGGATTAGGTAATAATGATCACAGAGATGTCGTGAAACTCAGAGCAGTACTTATGCTACGGCATGATTCAATCTATCACTCTGACATTTAGATATACGTCTGTGCTATCTGATGTATCGCGTTCCCCTCCTGTTCGCTCAAGTCCACATGGGACACCTGTGCCATTCGAGCTCACGCGTCTCTCTGCGGGCTAACTGAATGCGTTTGTGCACCACATCACCGACGCTTCTGTGACATCAGCGAGAGGCGGTCATCTGCTTTGACTTAAGTATCACTCGCGTGGAGACTTTCACACACCAAGTGATACTTCCACAGGGACACACCCACTGGAGCCTTGACGCTGTGAATCGCAAGCCTGAATGTCTAAATTAGTTCCAGCGAAGAAGAGGACCAATGGGAAGGTTTGTTCACCCTTGTTTTCATCAGTCCTGGATAAAAACTTGTATGAAAAACTTTTTAAAAAATTCATTAATCAGTGCTTTGTCAGTATTTCTGCCTTCATGTGTTGTATAGCAGACAAAGTGAAATAAATGTTTGAGTGAAAACTTGAGTTTTGTGCATTGTTCTTTCTCCTTTGGGCAGTTGGAAGTCGTGTTTATTTACTATACAGGTTGCAATTTAGTTAATTCAGTCACAGTGTGACAAAGACACAAATATCAACAATGTGAAGGACTTGGCAACATGCGATTAATAGGCGTTAAATACTTACAATAACAATTACAACCCCGGATTAGTGCCTTGGAACAAAAGAATCACTTATTTTTCACAAAAGATTTAAGGATGTTTCCTGGCATCAGAGAATGTATCTGCTACCCTTTTGTCTACGCCACTCTGAGCGGTCAGAAGGTTAGATTTAGAAGAGATTGTGCCAAGTCCATCTCAGTCCAGGTCAGCAAGCTGCTGGCACACATACACGCACAAACACACAATAACTTGCTGTTTCTACACCCATGGGAAATCCGGGAAGCCGTGCCAATTCCAACAGATGTTCCTGATGTGCAGGCATCTTGTAAACACCAAGAAATTTATTAGAGGCTAATGTAGCGCCTGTTGACACTGATCTTCAACACAAGATTTGACTTCACCACCTGCTCCTCACACATACTGTCCATACACACAGTTGAGGGAGTCTCACAGGATGACAGGGTATAACGTAACAACTTTGACTTATGAAAACACTTTCTTAAATAAAGATCATTAATTAATGTGTTGCTGTACAAAGGCAGCTGCTTATAGTACCAGATTCATACTAAGAATACAAGTTAAATTCAAAAGTGAGGTTCAGATAGGACACTCCCCCCTCCCACTAAGGATTACTAATAAACTTATACATGAGTAAATGTGCATTCATTAGGTTACCATAATTGAAAAATTTAGGTTAAAATAGTATATTGAATACACAAGTGCAACTATTTTTGAATTGAACTTTGTTACAAAGGAAAGTTTTCCTGCTAAAAAATAAAAATCCTCTTTCAAAAACCTACTCAAAATATCAATTACTTTTTAACGGCATATACTTGTGTTTATAGCAGACACTTCAATTTGCCTTCAAGGCTTACATTTGCCAGACAAACCATCAGTAAGTTACACTGTCGAGACTCTTTTGGAAGCAATTGTAGATTGTGTTAAAAATTATAAACTTGTTAGTTATAAGTGTGCAGATTCGAAGAATCAAACATTGATTGTATGATACAAATTGTTCTTAAACATTATTAAAATAGCACACGGGAAAAAGACAAAACGTGTCAAAGACTTTCACAGCTTGCACCAAATTAGATTCGTTTTTTTTTTTCTTTTTTCTTTTTAAAAGATACAAGCTGTCTACTTTTTTTCTTTCTAATATCACCGTGCTTTCTTCATCAGCCATCAGTCTATAGAGGGAGCCACTTTAACCTGCTGTTGTGCTGCAGCTCGATGAGAGGAACTCACGGAGCTCAACCTGCCCGGTACCCCCCCCCCCCCCCCCCCCCCCCCCCCCAATGTCATTCTCTACTAACCGCATGTTCATCACAAGAGCTGCTTGCGCTCCCTCAAACATTTAACATCCTCTGCACCGTAAGGACCGACCTGCTTCCCACTGTTCAGGAACTACGCAGAGAGCGGAGGAGGTTTTCGTCCGCAAGACCTGGAGAGTTGGATAATCCGCAGGTAGTTGCAGGTACGTCGGCGTCCAGGCGCCACTGGAATGATAAAGCTATCACATGAAGGTTTTTTTTTTTTTTTTTTTTTGTATCATCAATGAAAGTAACAATGAAACAAATCAAAAGAAAAAACTGCGAATGCCTGGGCAATAATTAAAACACTCTGGTGGTGCATGTTTTTGTTGTAACTCATTTATTTCGAGGAATTGTCCAGTAACAAGTGTCAACGTGATGAACAAAGCAAGTTCAGGGAAAACACACTCATGCAGTCATATGTGCGGATACAGAGTTTTAATCAACATGAGGTCCGCACGGGTGATTAACTTCTTCATTTTCCTGACACTGATTGGCACACGGGGACGTGTTTACGCACGAACTTTACGCGCATTACGCACTAATCCATTTGGAGAAAAACAGAAAAACACTTCACTCGGTTGAAGTCGCAGATTTACCTGGAGCCGTGCCAACATAAACATCAAGCCAGCGGCGGGAGATGTTGGGACTCGTTAAGCAATGCCATCAATGATGTAATAACGGGTATTAAAACTTGTAGGCTTGTCAAGCCAAAAAAAATGATCTTGCACGCTCTATCTGCTCGGTGCCTCTGCATCTCGTTACAGTGCCTCTCCGACGTTTGGTCGACATGCTGGGAATCTGCGTGTGTCTTTGTGCGGTTTTCACTCATGTCCTGTCTCAGGAGGCTGAAGAACCCATCTCCTACACAGTGAGTACATTCATCATTTTTCGTAAAAGGCTCTGGGTTTGTCTTGTATTTATTTTATGCACTTGCTTATAGCGGCATTAAAACGTGTGTTGTTGTGTCCCCCCCCCCCCCCCCCCCCCAGTGTACAGAAGGGTATGAGTATGACAGAGTCAGAGAGCAATGCAGAGGTGAGAAATTACTGTTCCGCTATGTATTTTTTTATGGAGATTGATGCTCTCTCTCTGACTTGTCTGTTTAATGTCAATCTTTTTTTTATATGATCCTTTTATCCAAATACTCTCCTCACATATGAAATCTACATTTCTTTTTCTCTCTCTTTTGATGTCAGACATTGACGAGTGTGCCTTGTTAGCCGATGCCTGCAAAGGAGGGATGCAGTGTATTAATCACTTTGGTGGATACCTCTGCCTCCCCAAGAGTGCTGTCATCTATATCAGCAAGGAGGGTGAGCAGGTGGTGCCTCGTGACCCCGTTCCTCCTGCTCCTGCTCTTCCAGCAAACCCACCTCCGTTCACGCAGGGGACTGCAGGTGGGAACAGTGGCAGTTCCTCGACGGGGAGCCGGACCATCCGCTGTACACCCGGATTCACTGCAGATGAGCAGAACCTCTGCAGAGGTAAGGTCCACAAGCCCGAGGAGGTTACGTTGCCCCTCTTGACAAAAATTAAGATGATGGGAATTTCCTTTAGAACTACAATTTCTATTTTGCTGCTTGACACCAACACATGCTGTGAACACATGTTATCTCAGAAAGCTCTGTTGAAAAGTGTCTCAGGAGAGAGCTCGGCCTCTGTCAGCAAGCCTAGAGGTGTAACTAAAAGCAAGGCCTCGAAGTGCAAAAGGGAGGGCTGCCATATTCTCTAGATGAAAAGCATTTTTTGAAATCTTCCAGAATATTGAAGGTCTTTGGCCTTCATGAGAGATTACACCCTAAAAATGTGGTTGCAATTTGAGCCCCACTCCGATGACTGCAGTGTGCTGCAGTATGCTGGCAGAATTGCTGGCAGAAATATTTTTATCTCCTCAATATCAGGAGTATGTATCTTTTGTTGAACTTGGCCAGGAGCTGCTCTGCTGCCTCGAAGAATGTGTCTCTTGCAGAGCTATGTAGGTATTTGATAATTACTTGCTAACGACTTTAGAGCCTCAATAAGCAGCGCTCCAAAGGTGAACTGTTCATCCATCTGTTTGACAGTCATCAAGAGCTAAACTATGCGTTGCTGCCAGATGTGTTGCAAGCCCCTCGGTTTTCCTCACCGTGATGTCATGTTTTCTAAAATCTTTGGTTGCTCGCAGCGTGATGTTTTTGGCCGGAGTTCAGCTTCTTCTGAAAATTCTTGATATGCTGGGTATTGGATTTTTCTGCTTCAGGGTGAAAAAAATCAAGCATATTTTTTTGTTAAAATAGTGGCCTGCTATGTGTTCACTTTTAGCCTTTACACCCACAGGAGTGAGTCCCTGAACCTCGACTAGGTAGTAGGCTGCGACTTCAGTAGCCGTGCATGAGCGTGGGTGTGATGTTTTGTGTTTGAGCAAGCCACTTTGATCCCCTCCAATGGGGAGTGGTTTTAAGATTCATTCTTTGTCTCACTGACACACACACACACACACACACACACACACACACACACACACACACACACACACACACACACACACACACACACACACACACACACACACACACACACACACACACACACACGCACACACACAACAAAGGAGTTATCTCCATCTGGATCGGAGGCTCTGATATCACTTTGTAGGCTCGTAGCTTCAGCTTGTCCACTGTCTTGTTCTAAAGGAGGTTGAGGGTGTCGGTATGTAAACTCCACCAAATCCAAAGCAAAGTGCATTAAAGTACAGCGCATGTGTGAAGGCTTTACAAACTCTCCGTGCCAGCAGGCAGGGTGATGTGTGGCGTGGCTGTGGGGTTGAGGTCTGCGGTCACATCGTGAAAGTAACAAATTTGATTTTACACCTGGGGCGAAGATATGTGTGAGGCGTTTTATGTGTTTCTCTGAATTGGAACCCAATTAGGTTTTATTAGAGTGTAAAACATGGCAGCATATCAGTTGAAGTAACCACATAAGCAGGCTGGCATGGGCAGGATACGTATTCACTGGTGTGCTGTTTCGGTGCATGGGCTAAACAAAGATAGGCTGTTGCTGTCAGTATTATTGCTTTGAAATGACTGCCGTTTTAACTGGAAGGCGTCTCATGCCGTTATGTGGGCGTATATTTCTGCTGGTAGAGTGATATAATCTGTGTTTACATCAGTCTCTGGTTTCTCTGTCATTACCTTTAACTCGCTACAATGAGCCAATTGTTCTTGGACACAGGATTGTCTTTGCTGCTTTTCTTTTTTTTTCTTTTTTTTTTATTATTATCTTTCTACCGCAGTGGCTGTTCCTCACGGCTACCTTGCTAGTGTAGGAATTCCCATTAACTTTGAACGGGGGTGAAACCTCAATGTATCAAATAGCGCTTACAACAGACTCCTTCCCTGCTAACTCACCACTCTGTGGAGGAAACCTGGAGTGCAGCGTCAGGTAGGGCAAAGGGGAAGATGAAAGGCTGACACTGACTAAAGAACCACAGATGTGCCGGAGCACTGACCAATCCAGGTTGTACCAACGCCACGACTTGTGCAGCTGCGGAGTTGTTTTGGTGACTTACTGCTGAGTGTGTGGTGAATATAGGAGAGATTAGCTGAATGCGCTGCAAGAAACCAAGCCAATTTTCCACATAACAATTTTAACGGTTTGAAAGAGAAGCTTTTAAAAGGAAATGAGTTCTCTTAAGTGCAATATTTTTTATGCTGATTAAAAGCAAAACAGCCCACAAGAAAATATAACGCACATGAATCTGATGTTTTCTTTTTAATTGCAGCTTTCATATGAGGGGAACCGCTCGCAAGGAGGCATTAAGGCCCTTCGGCCCTCGAGTGTGAACGGGAGCCTGAGTGTGTGTTATTGCCCTGATACATCGGGTTGTGTGTTGGCGCCTACTTTCAGCCACACTGTGAAACTATGAAGCTTTACTGTACGTGTGACAGCTTAATGATGCCTCACATTTCCATGACCTACACCCGCCCGCCAAAAACACACACACACACACACACACACACACACACACACACACACACACACACACACACACACACACACACACACACACACACACACACACACACACACACACACACATAACCTACAGTGTTTAGCGCCGGGTGACGCCTACAAGCGGTTTGTTGTCGTCCTGTGTATTTATATTAACGTTTATTTTCAGCAGAGGTGAGATCACTTCCTGTAAGAAATGAAGGTTGTCCATCAAACGTAGCGGAATCCGTCATCGGATCTAGTGAGAAGTGAAAAGCACTTACTGTATTTTATGACTCTCGTGTACAGCTTAGCACCTACACATGTTAGAAATACTTGCTTCGCTGTATTTTCTGTGGCTTTAGGTATACAGTGTTCGCCACAGATAATTCCGCACATCGTGTTTTACATTTTGCGTGTCATGGTGTTCTTCACACCGGTTTTCAGTTTACATACTTTAGAAGCAGCCTTTTTTTTTTTTTTTTCATTTCTAAATTAGATACCAATGCACTGCAGTATGAGACATGAGAAGACACGCCACTCCTGTTTACCTGTCTGGTTTCTTCAGGTCATGTAGGCCACATTACCACCTACATGCTTGACTAATTTCAGCTATGTCTGGCCGCTCTTCACCTGTAGCGGCTGGAAATCTTTCCTAAATATGTTCTAATAAGGCCGTTAAGCCTTGTGTGACAGAGAACTTGTGTACTTTTCCGAATGAGGCAGAGCGCATGCAATAACATTTTTCCGCACAGATGCAATGCACTCGGGAGGAATATCTCAGGAATGTCAGCGGTGGTTGTTTTTTTCCGTTTGCTCCCATCTTTTGTGATGGTAGGAATTACTCACCACCTTGAAAGATAAGCATCCGATCGATCTGCGAGGAGCAGGAATGCAGAGAGCAGAACAAGCAGGGAGATCCCAGAGGCTGCGAGGCACGACACAACACCGCCGGCAGGCTTCATGATTTGACCTTTACAGTTAATACTTTGGATCTCAACCTGTTGTCGTCTCATCTTAACATTTGCATTTGAAGAAACGGGCCCCGGCTGTGAGGCTCTGGCGAGCCACTGACAATGTAGAGGGATGAGACGACAAATGCGAAACGTCCTCACAGTTTATCAGGAAAATTCCTCTACATCTTATCCCGCAAGTGATTGTTTCTCCGAAACCTCCATCAAAGATAAGCAGCACAGATCCAGAAAATATGTGTTGCACTGAGAAGGAAGTCCTCTGACTCAGGATACGATGACTGGTAAGCTAAAGTGATGCTCGGCAGGAAGCAGTAGGATCAAATTCCAAACATTTGTTTAATGGAAACTGACCCATTTTGTCGGGTTGCTGAAACAGAAAGACACCTGAGGGAAACCTCTGTCCCCGCTGAACCCTGGCATTACCAGTTAAGCTCCTGTCTTCCACCCAATGATTTACACTGCCCCCCATCTATATGTCTTCACATGCAGCCCTCCCAGCGCCCTATGATTTCACTGTCCTGCCTATTGCACCTGTTACACTACAGCTTCAGTTGTAACTACTAGTGTTGACTCTATGAGCCTTTGTATTGTGAATGCTGGCAACACTGGCGGGCTGTACAGGGCTGAAGTGGTTCACACTCTCACCTCATAATAAGAATGAACATATTATGAGCACAAGTTGGGGTTGGAGGCTTTTTTGTTTCTTCCCACAGTCAAAAAACATGCATTTTACTCTAATTGGTGACTAAAACTTGGTGAATGTGTGAATCTGGATGTTGTGTTGCGTTTAGCCTGCTTCCCTCCACCATAAGTTTTATAAAGCAATATAGAAGATAGATGGTAACACTGGTGTAACTGTTGGTTTCTATTTGGTCATTGAATAAGTTGCCTTAAGACTTGTCAGACAAACACGTTTTTTTGATAGAACTTTAAATAGACTATCATTATTTTTACCTTATGGCAAAGTTTCACAGCCAAAATGAGTCTAAAGCAATTATCTTTGGTTCGATTGAACATCTTGAAGGCTCACTCAGCCAATCAAATCACTATTTATGCATGTCTTGATTTATTACTTCCAATGAACATCATTGAGGACATGTCAGAACTCTTTTGAAATCATTTTGTGCTTTGACCACCAGAGAGCACTGACAAGTATATTTTTTAAATGCAAAATATCCATTCTGTATTTTTTTTTCTATGAATCCAACATTGTTGAGTAACTACACTTAATTTTCAAAACATTCAAAACATTTTTTTCTTTCAGTTTAAAAAAAAACCCCCAGACTTAATAAAACATTACGATTTACAGTTTTCTAAATGAGATTTTAGTACGAGCATTCTTTTCAAACGCCAAGCATTTTTCTTTTAATATTTCAGAGTTCCTAATAATAAATCAATTGTGCAAACAACTCCCGGCTGTCAGAACCCAGTTCCCATCAATGTGCTGGAAAACCTGATGACTTTGCAACTTCCCATCGACTGATAAACAACTTTCAGCTTCTTTGGATTACCAAATGTGTTTTAACCTCTGCGTCTCTGCAAAAATAAATTTGATATATACATTTCAAAATGTATGAGTGGTAGGCACTCTCACCTCACTGCTAGAATATTCAAGTCCATTAGGGGCCTTACTATGTGGAGTTTGCATGTTCTCCCTGTGCACGTGTGTTTTGGAATCTTTCTTAGTGGATGTGTGTTTGCTTCTCAGTCTTTGCCTTGTGATTTATTGGCGACCTGCCCATGATGTACCCGGCACTTCGGTCATAGCTGGGATTGCCAGTCTCTGTAAATTCAATCAAACCAACATGACAGATCCCCCTCTGGCCTGTGCAAGGCGACTGTACAGTCTGCTGTTATTGCTTGCGGTTTCTCTAGCGGGCCCTCGCCGCCGCCACATCAACAATAGAAGGGAGGGGTGAGGAGAGGAGAGGAGAGGAGAGGAGAGGGGGAAGCAGCTTTGCCATGCCTCCTTGGTGTAAGCGCCTGATGTTGTTGTTATTATTCTCCCCGAGGTCGGTGCCTGTCCAACGGCCAGCTGCTTCCTCCTCTGATGTTCTTACATGTGTTGATCTTTCCGTTTACCTCATGATGGAAAGGGACACGGTGCTGCTATAAATCACTATTCAGCACTCTGCCGGGTGACACTCGCATGCAATCGCAGAGCTGCTGTTTTCCTCACATGTTCTCCTGTTCTTGTTATCAGGCTCTCTCTTGGAGCGTGTTTACCCCGTTCCCTGTCGGCTTGCTTTCATTCTTTCCAGGGCTGCACATAAATGGCTGCAGCCGTGTCAGGTGGGCAGAGTGACTGATTATGCTCAAGTTGCTCAGCACTTCTTCTTTCAAAGCATTTTTAGAGGAACAGGAAGGGATGATTATCAGTTTGGAATGCGGCTGGCACAGTGGATGGATTTTCAAGAACGTCAGGACTCTGCTGGACCTTTGGAATAGTGTGGAACAAACTCACAAATCAGTTAGTGAGTGTCAGCAGGACTGAAACTCCTGTTCCTACTGAACAATGAGAGTGATGAGAAGGGGAATCTAGGGAGCGGTGCAGATCGCCGTGGAAATATTTAATGCCCTAACATGGATGGAAACACAAGGAATATGAAATCTGAGTGTCTTGAATTCTTTGATTTCTTATCTGTTTTGTGTTTGGATTTGCTTTGAAGGGGAAACACAACCACTCCCATTCGTCCCAGGGTTGTGTTCAAGCCAGCGTTAGCTGCATTTTCACACTGCAATGCAGAGAGAATTATACACCAATGAAACGACACGCAGTGCAGCGAGGGGTGAAGTTAAGGTGTGTGAGGTTAAGCAAAACCGAGCACTTTGGGAATTGTGTAGTATGACATGCTGATAAATTTGACGTTGTGAAATTTTATGGGCCATTAACATCACACGTCTTGCCCCCCTGCTTTCCCCAAAGATTGAATTATCCAATAATCAGAGGGAGACTCTGTCCAACAGCAGGACGGCTCCAACTGTTCTCTGGAACAGCTCAGGCTTTCCGTTGTGGCGAGGGAGGGGGGGGGGGGGGGGGGGGGGGGGGGGGGGTTCAGTGAAAACAAGGCAAAATGCTCTCAAGTGATAATTACAGCGAGTCCTATCATGTCCGTATAAATGTGGAGCAAATAACACATTGTTCTGAATTCAAGCCAAATGATTTTTACTCTCTCGTTTGGATGGATATACCACTAAAACATGTGTGTGCCTGCACACACAAAGTGTATCCCTTCATTCTGTAAAGCATGAACAGCTTGGCAAAAAGACCTTGTGAACACCTCGAACAGGACCTCAGAAGCACATGCAGTCACTAAAAACGTAGACATACACAAATTCTTTGAGCTGCCGCCATTGCCGTTACTCCCCCGGCTCCCACAAGGCATTTAGAATTAATCTCCCTGAAAAGCAAGGAGTTCTAAACTCTGACATCACGTAAGCACACACGACCGTAAATCTAAGTTTAAATCAGAAAAAGCCCTTTTGCTTTTTTTTTTTTTTTTTTTTTTTTGTTTGAAAAGCGTTTCCACCCTCTCTCCTCATTCTTTCCTTTCACATCTTCCCCTCTTGTGCTGGACAGCCTTATCGTTCCCTGTGATGTTGCAGCAAGCTCCCACTTGGAAGAAACTTGTAAGCCATGTTGAATAAATTGAGAGAGAGAAAAAAAAAAAAAATCTGACCTCAGAGAACAGGCTCACTTCTCCCCACTCACAGCACATCATCACATTTGATAGCTTTTCGCTGTAAAATCTGTTTTCCTTTGTAAACTATATGGATTGCATGTGGCACACTGTGGAGACTTTATGAGACCGAGGAGCCATCGAGTGTGGGATACTCTCCTACCCCACCCACCCGCACACACGCACACAACTCCTGCGAAACTTTATTTTGGCAGCCTCTAAAAGGTTTAGTGACAAAGTAGCAGTTACCACGAGATATTCCTGTGAATGAACCTTTGGATTGCATTCAGCACATGTGCTTTTATTTAGAGCTCTGCAAGCTTTTTTTTTTGTGAGGAGAGGGAAGATGACTCTGACTTTTCCGAAGAACTACGCTGCTCATATTTAAACAATTTACAGTTAGACATGTGCAGTCACTTCTTTCGGTAACTTTTCATGGTCTCTGCACTCACTTGTGCGAGCGTTGGAGCGCGATCCAAAAGCCAGCTGGATTATGTTCCCTGCAGCTACAACACCTTGTTTAATGATTCTCGTCGTCTTTTCAGAGAGCCAAAAACCACTTTGCCCAACGGTGGCATAAACATTGTGGAGATGCCAGAGAAGACACTCTGAAATCAAATGCAATGTTAGTAAGACAAAAAGTCTTTGCAAGATTCAACAAATAAACTTTGTAATTGGAAAAAGTAGGCCTATATCAAAAAGATACACATAGGGGTTTTAGTTGTAAAGGTGGCTATATTAGTTGGACTGGACAGGATACTGTACAATCTTGAAGGTAGCCATTCATGAACAAGGGAACTAGATAGAAGAACTCATGACAACATGAAGAATGAAAGAAAGAAACAACAAAGCAGCTGAGATAAACTACAGACATGCAGACAGAAGATAGACAGCATTTAAGTAATCTCGAACGAACAGTGTCCAGGGGGAGTTTGCTCAACTGGGGCCATCTAGGATTGGAACAAACAGTGGCTTTCAGAAATTAAAGCTGGTGACCTTCCATCACAAGCTTGTTTCACTAACTTCTGAACTCAGCACCTCCAACAGGTCTTTAGAAAAGTGAGCCGCTCTATTCTGACCGGCAGTTCAACATCTTACATGTTGTCAGTTGGTTTAATGTCACCGAGCAGTCGAGCGGCTCTTCAGCCAACACTTTAGTTATTGCTAATGCTTTGATAGGCGAGTGACAGTATGTCTGTTATATTTCCGCATAACTGTTTTCACGTTCAATAAAAGCCAACTTATGCTTCAGTAAATGTAACTGCGTAACTGATTTCATGACAAGAATTATGTGCTAACTTGTTACTGTCAAAACTTGTTGTCATGCAGGGATATCATGGTTAACTTTAGATTTTGTCCTGATTCTAGTCCGAGCTTCAGGATGATGTATGTGTGCTGTTATAAATCCTGTACATCAACACAACTGCCTGCATCAAAATGATCACCATAACATTTATTCAAATTTTTAATTTGATTTAGATGATTTCTTTTGATTCGTGCCCAACATTTAAAAAATGGCATTGAAATTGATTCAAGTGCAGGTGGAGTTAGTACATTTGCTCTGTGTGAACACAGACCCTCCCAAACATCTGCATTGTCACGCATTGTAGGGTTTAACTAATCCGCTTGTTGGCTTTTCTATCTTGTTCGATTACGTATGTAGTGACATGAAAATCATAACATTTCATTTGCATCATAGCTTTTGTTGTCCATTTGTTGACACCGTGATCCCATCGACCCCCGGGACTTCCACTCATTAGGAATTAGGAGTCTGACGATTGCGTGGTGTGAATCTGCTCTGGTGCCAGAGGGCAGGGCATTTCCAGTCCAAATGAATCACCAAATACCTCCAGTAAGTGGGCGTGGTCATGAATCACAGGGGCTTGATTCTGGCTTCTGCTGTTGTCTTGAGTAATTGCTGATGTTCATTCAATTTGTTGGTGCTGTACTCAGGATTTTATTGTCTTTATTTATTTGATAAGAGCATCACTCTAATTCTTTGAGAGTTCTAGTTTGCACAGCTATCTTTGGGCAAGTGGTTCCTCATTGTGCCTTACCAGGTAATATTCACCTGCTGTGTTGTTAATACTGTTCTCAGACAATAGTATTGTCATATAAAGTGTATTTCACCAAAAGTAGAAATTCTCAATATTAATTCTCAGTATCAAACAGGGCCTCATCTGGAAGTTTCACCAGCAGGGACAGGCACCTTGGGATGTTGCAAGTGGGACAGTGTCCCAAAGTGTAATACATCTGGAATCCAAGTGTTTGGTTTCTTTCTGACACTTCGTGCTATTTACAGACACACTTTCACTGAAGACTTTCAAGACTTTTGTTTTTCCTGAACATGTTTTCTCTGTGCATTCCATGTCCTTCACCTGTTGTTCCTGAGGTGCATCTTCACTTAAATCCCACTTCTGTCCCACTTTTGTAGAGTTCAGCAGATTTTCATCCTCTTAACTTTTCCTTCATAGCAGAGTGGATACACTTACCTGCAGTCTGCCTTTTGGTTTTTATTTGTACTCCAACAGCAGCTCAACTCAGTGGTGGATCTGGATATCGTGGGTCTGGAATATTGTTTCCAGCTGAACCCACATCACATCAAACATTTCAAAAGAAATATCAGTTCAAGATCTTCATGCAGCAACAAGCACATTCCTGTGCTCATTGTGATTGCATATATTTATTAGTTTTACAGATTTCATCACTGTGTACCCTCCATGAATGTATACAAATTTTTTTCAAGACTGGCTGCATCTGAACCTGGCTGGAGAGTAAAGTAATCATATCAGGAATACACAGTGCAGCTTACACTTCAAGTCTTTTGGCTATTGTCAAGCTCCACACGTGCCAAATAACAACACAATAATAGTACCCTCTCCTTTCCCTGTGTGTGTGGTATTGAGGATAACTGTCTGTCATGCCATTAAACTGATGCCCAGTGGCTGTCTGCATATGACGGGTTGTGTCAGACCACCCAAGAGGATTGCTGGTGGGCCTCGAGGATGAGAGTATACACTATTGGCATATTTGTAGTGTGTGTGTGTGTGTGTGTGTGTGTGTGTGTGTGTGTGTGTGTGTGTGTGTGTGTGTGTGTGTGTGTGTGTGTGTGTGGGAGGTTTACAGTTAGAAAAACCTTCTTTTTTTTTTTTCAAGAAGCTGTGACTCCAAGCAAATGAAAACTGAGATGTGTGTTTGTAGGATCAACATTAAACGTAGAATTTCTTTCACCGTATTGACGGTTTAACCAGTAGTTAGACACATACTCATCAGCCCATCATCTCATTACTTCTGAGTGCATGAAGAGTTGTTCGAAACCTTCTAGATGGCAGTAACTTTTGGGTTTCCACCTCTGAACACCATGTTTTTAAGCTCCTCGAACTCCCATGAAACTTCTGTTTGCAAAGTTATATAACTTGATAAACAGGCGTGTTTTCAGCTCGTATTAATTATGGTGTGAGAGACTGAAAGTGTTTGGATCTGTTTGCGTTTGACTTGATGGATGTCTGTTGAGAGAGCAAGGTGTTGAGGCAGTGAGCACAAAACTTATCAGTGGAGCTATTTCCCCTTCTCTTTCATGTGCTCACACACACACACACACACACACACACACACACACACACACACACACACACACACACACACACACACACACACACACACACACACACACACACACACACACACACACGCAAACCTCCCCCCTTCTAAAGCTGTCCTGTTAGTAGAAGATACGATCTGTGTTCCTTCCCTCACCCACAGCCTCTGAATAAAAGCCTTCTTTATTTAATCGCCTGCCATCCATGTGAACATGTGTCTTTATGCCCATGCGTGTGACGCGATGGTGTCGGTGATCACAGGTTTTACTGTCTGTGGAAAACAGTTCACACATCACAAAGCACACACACTACAGACATGTTGCTTTTGTCTGCCATATGTTCTTGCGTTACAACAGACAATAGCCTTGTGCAGCGCCTCTCAGTGCCTGTGTGTGTTTATTGCAGACATAGATGAATGCACGACGGGCAGAAACACTTGTGGGTCTGAACAGACGTGCTTCAACACTATAGGCTCCTATGCCTGCCAGTGTCCTCCAGGCTACCAGAAGAACGGAGATCGCTGTATTGGTGAGACAAGACACCCACCGTGTGCAGTATTAGTGATTGTAACGCAAGCATACGAACTGATTTGAATAGCTGCAATTTCAGTCAATCCCTAGTGACTCTCCTGTGTACCTGCAGATAGAGACGAGTGCGTCTTAAGCCACTACTGCATGCACAGATGTGTGAACACCCAGGGCTCTTACTACTGCGAGTGCAACGCAGGTCACAAGTTGGCCAGCAACAACCACAGCTGTGTTGGTAAGTCACTGAAAAGCCGTGTGTGCTCATGTGTGAGGGGGCGTCTGTGTATTCACCACTGAATTATAAAAACATTTCGCTTCAGTGCTTTGTTAGAGAAACAGCCTTACCAGACATTTTGTACTGAAGTGAATATCCACCTAATCTGCTCAGGGTGAGTCTCGATAGATTTTGACTTGTTATTAATTGAATTCTTGATATTATATAATAACAATAGAACAAAACCTCCCAAAACAAGTACAGTAAATAAACATTAGAATTTAAATTTAAACTAGAATTAGAATTTAAATGTAACCACTTGTTCAGTGTGTTTTAATAATACCAATTCAGTTGTAGCTACTAAATTAAAGAATTACTCTTTGTTTGCTCTACTGTCTCAGCATGCAGATAGTTCAAGAAATCTTTTAATCAGAGCAACTTTTGGCTTTGATTGCCCTGACGCTCAGAGCTATCATGGAACTTGAACCCACCCAAAGCAAAAGTCAAACAGTTACAGAGCTGTTGATCTGTAAAGGATATTTGGAGATTCGCACGTGTACACTGTACTGTACTTACTGTGTTGGTATTTATGCCTTATTTTGACTTCAGAGTCAAGATTGTGAAATTGTAATGTTATTTACTGAGATAGAATTATAGAACGGTTTACAATGTCCTCTTGATATTTGACAATCATAAGAAGTTGTGCAGAAAAATATGCTTGTAAAAATGTAGTCCTATATTGTGGTGGAAGTCAGGATTTGGGGTGCCTACTCCTCATAACAGAGTGTTTATGATATCTAAAAGATTTCAACAACAGCCAGAGTAGCACTCATTCATGAGTCATTATGGTGACTCTCTGGAATTTTGCAATACGCATTTCATTAGACTTGGGGGAGGTGGACTTAAAATGCCTGACACTGCCATTGTTAATGAAATTTTTTTTTCAGAGTTACAATCTCACTAAAATTACACAAGACAGAACACGAACCCTGACAGTACAATCTTCAAGTCACAGACAAAAGTCACCTATGTATACCAGGAGCACCACAGTACGGTCAGAAACATTTTGGACATGAAATCACGGTAATGAAATCTGATTAAATTCCGGTTCCCTGAATGTAGTTTTAGTCAAGAGGATTAAAAAAACTTCTCGTCCAATGCCTTTAATATACTTTATTAAACTAATTGTCAAGTGATGCTCTAACGGAGGAAAGAGGCCGAGCAGTGCACCAGTGGTCAGCTCCGTTATAGCACAGAAAAAAGACCAGGCTTCAATTCTGGGCTTGAGACTGCATGTTTTTCTAATGCCCAGCATGTTATGCTTGATATTGAGACAGTTGATTATTTTACTCTGTACTTTGCTTTTATCTTATAAACTAAACTAGTAATGCAGAAGCAGCTGCATTTGTAGTCATATTAGCACAAAGTAGATTCAAAGTGGAAATATTCTTAATTCACATTTCACATACATATGCAGCATTTAAAACAATTTTTTTTGTGTGTATTTTAAAAAAAAAAATTTCAGATGTGAATGAGTGTGAGGTGCAGAGTCCCTGTCAGCATCACTGCTACAACCTGATCGGTTCCTTCCTCTGTCAGTGTGAGCAGGGCTACGAGCTGGCACCAGACATGGTCTCCTGTCAAGGTGGATACGTGAATCAGCACACACTTTCGTATACAAGACTTACAGGAGCAGTAAATGCATGTTTGCAAACATTCACGTTGCCTTCTTTGCAGACATCGATGAATGCAGCTTGTCCAGCTACATGTGTCAGTACCAGTGTGTAAACAACCCAGGAAGTTACTTCTGTGAGTGTCCTCAAGGATATCAGCTCCAGGGGAACAGGCTGTGTCAAGGTACTGTTGTCATATCCCTTTTTAATATTTGTTATTTCTTGTTTTCTGGCTTTCATCAACATGGTCATAAGTGTCTTATTCATCTGCTTTGTTTTCACACACGACGAACCTCCCAAACAATATCCCTCCTCTCCTTCACTCCGTCCTCCTCCACTTTGGAAAGTCTTTGAAGATAAGCGGTTGAAGAACTTGGTATTTTCTGCTATCACTCACTCTTCTACCTCTCGAGCAGGACGGAAAGCCACCCAGTACTGTCATGGAAAGAATGCAGAGGTTAAGCAATGCAAACACAGCAACTTTGTGTTGCCCCGCTGAGCCACCTCTGTGAATTTATATGCATGATGTTGGTTTCTTGAAGTGGATTTATTTGAAGCTCCGGCGCGTTCTCAAAGGGAGAGCTGTTATTTTTTCCTTTCCCCCTCGGTCAGGTGCAGGGTTTATAGGGAGAGCCATGAATCCAGCCTGTTGTGTCAGGGGGACGTTTTGGTGATGAATCCAGGTTGCTGTGCCAGAAATAGCTTTGTGGTTTGGGGCACATTTGATGGGTCTATTTTCATGGCGCAGCAAAGTAGGGGCTGGAATCGGGCCTATATGGGGTTACATCAGGGGCTTCCCTCAAATACAGATCTGCAGGCTTCCCTCTTGTGTTTGTTCGCATCTCTTCAGATGCGGGAAAACGAAGCTGCAACCCGAAAAGCCCCATCATGACCACATGCTGAACTTTGACTGTGCTTTCACTGCTCTGATTCATGAAGCGTGCCTGTGCTTTGGAAGCATTGTCATCCAGCTATTTTGGATTAGCAGTTAACAGATTCTCTCACTCTCTTTCTCTTTCTCTCTCTGTCACTGTGCCACAGATATAAATGAGTGTGAGACAGGGACTCATAACTGCCAAGATGATGAAATGTGCTGGAACTATTACGGAAGCTTCCGCTGCTATCCCAGAAACCCCTGCGAGGCGCCTTACGTCCAAACCTCTGAAAAGTCAGCAAACTCGATGACTGCCATTTGTTTCTTCATCATGTCCGTAAAGTGGTGTCATCAGGATTGTCCAAATCATTGTGTTTCAGCAGCCGCTGCATCTGTCGCTCTCAGAATGACTGCCAAGGCCTCTCGCCCTCGATCGTCTACAAATACATGAGCATCCAGGCGGACCGCACCGTGCCAGCAGACATCTTCCAGATCCAGGCCACCAACATATACGCCAACACACACAACACCTTCAGGATTAAATCTGGGAATGAGGCAGGAGAGTTTTTCCTTCGAGTAAGTTAAAGCTCGGTTGCAGGAAACAAAGGGTTAACCACTAAACTCTTAGCTTTGCAATGCTTCAAACTCTGACACGCCAATATAGCATTTTGCTGAAAGTAGTGGAAAAACTTAAAAATTGATTTTTGCACAAGTATTGTTTCCTTGTCTAAAAGTTAATATATCTTTTTGTGAGTTTTTTTTTTTTTGTCTAACTGTGTCAGAGTTTATCATTTTGTGCTTCTTGTATATTTATTTTGTTTTATCCATATATATAAAATACATAAAACTGACAATATACTGATTTCCAAACATTGACACTGCACAGCAAAAAGACTATGGTTAAATCATGGGGAGAGTTTTTCATGTTCCTCCATGCTTGTGTGAATTTTCTGAGGGTACTTGAGTCCCCTCCTACAGTCCTTGTGTCCCATATGCAAATTGTTTTAAGTTGGACATTAAAAAGTTTGTTTTCACACATTTACACACCGATTTCTTTTTTTTTTCTTTCAGCGTTCCAGTAACGTGAGCGCCATGCTGGTGCTCACCAAGCCTTTGTCAGGCCCCCGGGAGTATATTGTGGACCTGGAGATGGTCACTCACCATCTGACCATGAACTACCGCTCCAGCTCAGTGCTGCGGCTCACCATCATAGTGGGACCCTACGCCTTCTGAGCAGCACCGCTTCCAGCAGCTCGCATTGAGTCTGGTTCAGCCAACATAGCAGTGTAACACAGCAGATGCCTGTATCAGCCTAACATACAGTACTTTACATTTTCATACAATGCGTGCATTCAACCTATAGCATAGGATGCCTACACTCAAACAGCAGCACAGCAGGTCCAATATGTTTGCCCATGTTAGACCATTTGAATGCTGGTTAACGGTTTTGGCACCTACGTTTATTTTATGTTTCAAGTTGAATCGTTTCTTACAGATTTTTGAAGTGCCTGAACAGAAAAAAAAAAAAAAAAAAGTTTGAATGGACCATTTTCATCCACAATAGTAATTTACAAAGCAATTGTTAACAGTGCAGTGGGGCACTTGGGAATGGAGGCCGAGTGCACACACATTTTAAAAGCAACTGAAGCAACCAGAACTTTTTATCACATCATGTGTGTGCACCAGTTGCAAGAAAGAGAGAAAATCTATGCAAACACAATTAACAGACCTTGTAAATCACAACTTCTGTTGAAAAATGTTTGAGGTTAGTACTGCTGTGCTGTGCTGTTTGCGCAAGTTCTTGTATAGTTTGCCCTCATGAGTAATAATTTCCAGAGAAGCCCCTGAACAGTTCAAAAGTGTAAAGGGAAGGGACTAGCCTGTGAGTTGAGAGAGTATTAAACTTTGTATTATGGCAGGCTCGATGCTCGATGCTTGTTCGACTTCACTCACAGGAGTTTAGTCATGTATATACCTGGAAACACATCTGTATGGGTATGTGTATGTGTGAATGTATGTTTTCAGTCTGTTGGACTGGCTTTGTTTATGCATGCAAGCAAATGTAAGTGTGAAGCACAGAGGAAGCGAGAAAGGAAAGAGTGAGAAAGAGCCGGTTCCCTGGATTTAGTAGATGTGGTTGGGCCATCCCAACACCTTTTTCTCACAGAGGCAATAAGAAGAGATTTTTGAACTGGAGAACATGTTCAGGAAATGACAACTTTTTGTAACACACCATGGCGAACTGACCGCCTTCTGGTGCCACAGTGGTTCTCCAGAGACACAGTCGGTCTTTTCTGATGTCGGTCCCAGGCAAGAAGTCACCCTGGCACCAGGCTGGCTTGCGTGATAAAGATAATTACAGCATTTTGGCCTTGTAGCTTGTTCATGCGTGGCACAGGGGATTATTAAAGTGCGAATACAATGCCACCAGACCTTTGGCAGAATGAGAGCTCTTTCACCGCCCGCTCTTTTGCCTTTCAGGACTCCACGTGTCTGCTTTGGCTTATTGCTGAAACACTGTAAATTGTTGACGCACAGTACTGTAAACCACATTGAACCACCACGCTGTCACAGTTCTTTAATGTAGAAAGTCATCCAACTTTGCCCTAAAATTCGAGTGCGGTTTCCGCAGTGATTATGTCGCAGTGCCTCAGAGATGAACACACACAAAAGTGTAACACTAATCTAATCATTAACTTTCTTCAGTGAAATGCCTTAATGTTTTTCTCTTCTATTTAAAATGTATTTTGTATCTTATATTAATTGTACACGGAAGAGCAAAAGTTATATTGTTGAATAAAATATGATGTACAAAAGGGCATGAGTTGTTTTTTCAGCTTTAAAATGTTTGGATCATCAGAAAAAAAAAATTCTTGTACAAAAGTTAACAAAATGTGACTTCATAATCTGCAAATGAAACAGCAGCAGCTGTGTAAAACAGAGCTACAAAGTGATGTAGTTGTTAACACTTTGGCCTCATAGTGAGAAGATACTCCATTTCAAATGTGGGTTGGACTTTTGATGTGGAGTTTGCATGTTTTCCCTGTGCATGTTTGGCTTTTACTCTCGCACAGTCTAAAAACATGTATTTGAGGCTAAATGACTATTCTAAATAGCCTGTAGATGTGTGTGTGTGTGTGTGTGTGTGTGTGTGTGTGTGTGTGTGTGTGTGTGTGTGTGTGTGTGTGTGTGTGTGTGTGTGTGTGTGTGTTTGCCCTCCGATGGACTGGTGCACTGTCCAGCATGTACTTTGACTTTGCTCAGTCAGCTGGGCTTGGCGTCACGCCACCCTAAGTTGGATAAAGCAGCATGGATGGATGTGTGAAATGCTCTGCTGCTCTTCCCATTCCTTCGGGGAAAATGTGAAGATGATTTCATCTGAATATAACAGTGATAAATGCAGTCAACATGATGCCATAACCATCATATCCATCCTGTTTACAGGGATCCAGAGGGGCTGCAGTAAATATAGTGTGTTGAGTCAATGTGTGCTGAGGGATACACTGACCCAACACACTATATTACTTAAGTCACACACACACACACACACACACACACACACACACACACACACACACACACACACACACACACACACACACACACACACACACACACACACACACACACACACACACACACACACACACACACAAACACACAGGCGCATTTAAATGTGAAAATGGTTGGGAGTGGTTTTATGGTAAGTTGTTACTCAATCATGTAGCTGTCGAGAGCTGTAGTCAGAGCAGCACTGGGACGAGTAAGATGATACATGATGTGTCATTGTTCCCCTAACCCCATCTTCAGTTCCCCGCTCGCTGGGCTGTGCTCTTGCTGTCCATGCATGATTCAAACCCTGTGAGAAAACATTGCTCACCCACTTTCTACTGCGACTCAACCATGTGTTGAACCCCTTAAGAGGGGCAACATTTGTATGTTCTTGATTAATATTCCACTCAGGGTAACAGGGAGGGTAATTAACTAAATCTCCTTGCATATAAGCTCAACGTTTGATGAATCATTTTTAGATTTATTGGGGAGATCAAAGCCCAACTCACTGGCTGAAGATCACAGGGAAGGAAAAGAATCATGAAAGTTCAGTAACTTCAATGTTTGCTATAATCTGTCATGTTCTCCACACTATGTCCCAGTGATGCAATAATGGTTCTCCACTCCTCATGTCTTCAGAGCTTATTTTAGGTTTTATAAAACTGTCAACATTAAACAGTGACCAGTCTTGTGAAAGCCACACAAATGTACTTGATTAACGTTACCACTCAATCATTTAAAGAGTAAAGCCTTAGCTGGCTTTAGTTAATTATGATTTTCCAAAAAAGATAAGTCGCTACTTTGGAAAGTAACCATATTACTTTAAATTGTCTCCTAAAGTGTATGTCTTAGTATTTTTGCAGTGCACGTGGTTGTTATGCACATACTTTTACTATATTATTGACAAATTGCTAAGCAAAGTGGTGTTTCAAATACATTTATTGAAAGCTGCTAATGCATCAAGACTGCTGTGGATAAAAGCAACTGCTGATGTTACTTCATTTTGTGCATTCGTTTAGCATTAATGAGGGACACCTTCTCCAGCAAACATGAATTGAGAGACAAACAAATATTATTTCAATAACTTTGACCAATGCCAAAGTAAAATGCTGTCTCTACCAGCAAGGTTCATTAATATAGCAGTTTATTAAAAGTGGTGCTGCAGTAAAATGCAGTGATGTATCTTGATTTCTGCTGAAACAGCAGAATATGGGCTCAGAATTTGGTGACAGCAGCATGAATCCACAGAGCCAACGTGCAGATGGTGAGGCATGAGGCTATGGGGGAATGTTTTTATGGTTTCATGCGAACCCGTCAGCACTAATGAATCATTGCTTGAACGCCACAGCTTTCCTGAGAAACGCTACTGACTGTGCACAACAGGTTGAAACAAAATGCAAAAAAA
Organism: Lipophrys pholis; assembly: GCF_963383615.2. Lineage (NCBI taxonomy): Eukaryota > Metazoa > Chordata > Actinopteri > Blenniiformes > Blenniidae > Lipophrys > Lipophrys pholis. The sequence continues at coordinate 11,617,167 of NC_137642.1, read as the reverse complement.
GAAAAGAAGTTAAACTAATCAGAAACTAGTTTGGTGAATGGGACAATGAGATCAATGCACTGCAGAAAAGTCAGTGATTCAGTGAAGCAGGTTTAAGGTGTAATACAGTAGGTTTAGTGCTGACTAATGTTCACAGATTGCCTGCTTCACCATGCCAAAATGCAGCAGAGTCCTAAAGAAATGTTTCCAGTAATTTTGGAACGTTTGCTACAAATATGCAGTGACATAATTATATTTATCAGCTAGTACATTAACACATTCATCACATTCAATCCATCCCGCTATTCATCCGTCTATGTTTCCTGTATTAATTTATGGCAGGGTACACCGTGGTTAGTTAACCAGCCCATCACAGCTGTAACACATTAAAGCAGTCACTCACAAACTCTTTCACGCTGAGTGGACATAAAAAATAAGTGGGAGTTGATTCACTATGTTGATGTATTTGGATATGTCAGTAGGGTTTTTCTTTTGGGGACCATGAATAATATTTGCATACAATATTAGATTGTGCAAGAGTTGTTGAGTTATTATCTATTTTAATTGTGACCAGAGCAGGTTCCTAACATTTCCCCCAAGACATATCACTAGTGGACATGACGTGCAAGTAGAACCTAATGCACACACTTACAAATAACAAGGAAAAACAACCTTTATCGTGGAGCAAACATACATGCAATGACACATTCTCAAGGCTCCCACTTATACAGGTTTAGAGACTGGACACACATCACACAAATATAATTGATTAATCACTTCTCATTAGTCAATCTCACACAATTACCTCATAGTGTGCAGGTAACTGATTTTCTTCCAATCCTGTGATGAGCACACAAGAGAAGTAAGATCTGTTATATAGTGAGAAGTGAGCACAAAGTGATGAGACATGATACGTTTATTGGATGGCTTAGCAGATTGGAAACACGTAAGAGGATGAAATTACAGCGGAAAGTGTCACATTGAAGTGGGATAATGTGCACATTATGCACATGCAGAGAAATCAGTGATCTGACAAGAGTTACTTGTCAGTAAGTAAGTAACTTGTGACAGTTTGAGTTCAAATGGTGAAATTTACCGGTATGGTACGCTGCCACCGCATGTGGCTACTGAACATGTGCCAGATCATAAACACTCCCTGCCTGGTACCTAACCACAGATGTCGTTTCAATCAGCCTTCAGTCGGGCTGAAAAATAAATCCTGGAGGTCCATACCTGTGTGATTACATTCCCTAATTATAGTTTGGAGCTGTAACTTCGAGTTGACTGAACGAGACGGACCCTCAGGGTGTTGTGAATGTAATTATATCCTGACAATTAATAGGCCTGGTCCTCAGAGAACAGTTTGTTATATGATGACGTACCTGAGCGGTTTTAGTGCACCAGGGAAGCCTTTGAATTATGACATAATTACAAGGAAAAACATGATATACAAGGATGATAATTATCCCCAACTACAGTAACAGTATATGGCATTGCCTTACATGATACAAGTTCATAACAAGAAAAGAAGAGTTTCTATATTTCCTCGCCACAGTGAAGTGGTGATCATTAGAGGCTTTGCCAGAGGGTGATCTCTTTGACCTTGAATGAAATGTTTCTTCATTCAGATTACTATTGATATGTTGCTTATGTGAACAGTGATGAGACGGTGTCAGTATACAGGTAATCTAACATCCTATACCGCTTTATCCAACTCACAGTTGTGGCTGTTGGAGTCGATCTCAGCGGACTATAGGTGAAGTGAGGCCACACTCTCGTCATGTCGCCAGTCAGGTTCACGTTTCTCTTTCTTAATGTACAACCTGCTCAAATGCACCATTAAAAGCCGATTATTAGACGTCTCAATGTATACTTTGCTGTGGGGTAAAACAACCCACATCTAAACTCCTGCTCATTGTAAAAGTTGAAGATGAACCCCGCTTCACTGATTGACCAATTACAATGAAACCATCACAATAACAATAAGAGCAATCAGAGATTTCTGACCTCCACCAAGGGCAGACATGGACCCAAGGAAATGACACATATCCCACATCCAGATCAACTGCCTTTATTCATTTAGTTAGTTTGGTGATCATGGGATTTTATTTCATAATTTGAAAGAACACAAGACATGACAATATATTGCTAAAAGAAAATGTTCTATTGTGACAATTATTTTGATCTGGATCACTCCTAACGTTTAATGGGTTCTTCTTTTGATCAAAAAGCCCCTGCGTACCAATTTTAATGAAGGGCCGCTGATTGGTTTTTGAGATATCTTGTTAATAACGAGACAAACAGACGTATAAACGTGGATGATTTTATAACCTCCTTGGTGGAGGTAATTAAAAAAATAAACTGTAACAAAGATGTGGATTTCTTTGGTATCTGGAGAGCAGCTGACATGAAAAAAACTAAACAAAAGATGTGTATGTTCTAAATTAGGAAAGCAATAAATTAAACTACCTCTTGTCCACCCCCACAGGTGTTTTCACTCACACTACCTTATTAGACCTCTTCCCCAGACTGTGTGGGCATGTACAGACTGTGCTCGACTGGCATATCTCTCGATCTTCTGTTAGCTTTACTTCACACTTAAGGGCAGGATTGCTGACACCATTATCACTGTCAATAGTCCAATCATTTTAAGAACCTGACATTTGTTTTCCCTGGAATAGTTCTCATTTAATCTAATGTGGTCAAAAAATAAAAAACAGGTGTAAACAAAGAACTCAAAGATACATTTAAAAAAAAACTAAACAAGAACAATGTGAACTGATGATAACTTTGTGCAGGCGCGTCTGCCCTGCTGTCAAATATTTGCAATTTCTTCTCTAACTGCGGACACGTGCACTCTGGCAGCCGCAGTAATAAGGGCTGCATGTAAAACCTATGACAACATTTTAGAGTTCTTCGAAACACATTTGTGGTGAAATATGTTGCTTTTAGGCTGCTTTTGCAGGAAGGGATAATTGTGGGCCAGAGATCGCTTCACACTCTCTTGTTGTCTGTCATTTTGACTGAGCTATTACGAGAGATCGACTCTCTGTTACAGAGTCTCTCAGGAGTAACCAAAAATGTAAAAACAAAAATGCATTCACCTGTCAGACAGTCATTCATTTAATGACTACATCTCACAGCAACCGTTTGAAATCTCCACATCTCTAACTGAGAGAAAGTTCATTTAAGGCACATGTTGTTGTTGTTTTTTTTTTTAAATTTTTAAATAAGAATGAAGAAAGTAATTGGAGAAAAGCTTTTTCACTAAACTCATTTTCACCTCGGAGCGAACTCATAATGACAGCAACTATGGCCTAAATGCACCACCGTGAAAACACAGATTTCAGAGTGGGTGACAGATTTGATGTCTGAATAAGCCAAAACTGTTGTACAATAGGGTGTAAGAGTTCTATAATCCCATTCTGGAGTGATGCGGAGTGAGGCTACCATGTGGTTGCTGATTGGTCGAAAGTCGAGATGAGGCAGGAAATAGTTCAAGAGAGATAATACTAAAAGGAAGGTACTGTTAAAGGGGGGGTTTCCTCACACACATGCTGCCTGCAGCTGCAGTTTACCAGTCAAATGTAGGTACGTTATTTTCCCTCATCTTCGTAATGATCTCATCCTGGTTTACTTAACAACGTGGCGGGGACAATTTAGCCAAATAAATATTGGACTAATTTCCACAGTGAGAAAGGAAAGAATCTATTGAAGCCTGGAGAAAGAGCCAGCTCGTATCTCGAGAGTCTCACTCATATCCACTTTCATCACTCCTGCCCTGTTGGTTGACATCTGCCCTAACATTTTTCAGGCCTTTTCATATTTTCCACTTTCCTGCCATCCCTCCCTGTGCAACACAGGAGAACTCAAGAGAGGACATGGTCTTGTGTGTGTGTGCGTACGTGCAGGTGTGTATGTGCGCTGTCGAGAGCATGTGTGGGCGTGAACACATGCATGTGTGACAGCGATGAAGACAGGCAGATGGGGGGGGGGGGGGGGGGGCAAGGGTGGGCACGAGCTCTTGACATGCCAGTCAGTAATACTTTTCCTGAGGTTGAGGTGCGCTCATTGGGAGGGTGTGTTGCTGCTGGAAAGCTCTGTAATGAACAGAAGGCTGGCCCTCTGCCTGATCAAATTCCACCGAGGCCTTGTATCTGTCTTGCCTTCCTAAAATGTTCAGCATACCAGTGGGTTTTATTGACTTGTCAGTGCAGACAGCAGAGTGCAAGCTCTGCCTTGTAAGGTGTGCAGTTAGCAGGTTCCTGAGGGAGGAATGTCTGCTGATGACTTTTGTCTCAGTTGTATTACTTTTGTGTGTTTTAGCGAAAAGCACTGCGTTAGAATTTGGGGGAAAAAGTGATCTGTGATTCCCTTTAAGTCTCAATTTTATTACATTTTTATTTCAATTTAAACTGGATTCGGTCCAGATGATGGATGAAATCACAACACTGATTACATATTAACTGATGTGCTAAAACAACCGAAACAGGATTCTTCAGCTCTAGTTTATCCATGACTTTTAAAGTTTGAAGTTTGTAAAACACTCACATTCTTCACAGATACTTGCACAGTTAAGTGTATTATTTACTGTACTGAAGGCCATATAACATGGGCTATGAAATAGAGTCAAAGGAAATTAAAACAATTTGCAAGGCCATTTCTAGATCTTTCTTTACTTCAAGTCAACAACTTGTAACATTTGTCCATAAACATATTTAGGAGAAAACAGACAATCTGTTCTGTGGTGAGAGTAATCCACTTCCCTTTCAGCCAAGTGGTCCATTAGTTGTCAATGTAACAAACAAAACATTCAGTAGTTTCCTTTTCAGCACGGTCATGTATCTCTCTTGTCCATTCTGTCCAGGGACACGTTTTACTTTACTGTTATCTTTGTCTGTTGCATCGATGAATAAATAAAGGAATTTCTTTTTCTTTCTTTTATGTCCCTTCCATTTAGGGGTTGGGGGTCAGGAAGGCATACACAAAATAATTAAGTTGTTGGTGATGCATTAGTCTGTATTGTAATCTACTACTTTTACAGTTTCAATCGAGTACAACTGCTGGACAAACTGTTCGTGACTTGGACAAAAATCTTTCTACCATGATATCTGATTTATTTTTTAAATCTAAAAAGTGCAAGGCTACATTGGAACCATTTATATAAAGTCTGATGATTGTTTAAAACATTTAATTATTTAAGTTGATCGTGTTGAAAAACGAAATTCTGTGGATATATTTGAGATATTTATTTCCTCCTGTCTTTCTCCTGCAGAGCCTTGAGAATATCATATTCATTTACTTTTTTAACCACATGACGCAAACTGGAGAAAACCCACGCATGCACAGGGAGAACGTGCAAACTCTGCCCAGAAAGGCCCAACCCAGGTGCAAATCAGGGTGTTCTCGCTGTGAAGCACACAAACTAACTACTACACAACCGTTCAGCCCTGTTACAGATATTAAAATTAAAACTAAACTAAACTAATAATAGACAACCTAAAGAAACACATTTCTTCGAACCGTGACCCCCACATTGTGTGATAGATACTGCTACTCGTGCAAGCACAAGTAGTTTCCTAATGAGTCTTGGCTCCCTCTAAACCTGGAAGGCTGAAGTCCAACATGTTTTCCATGTCTCCCAGCTAAGTGCAATGAATGTGTCACCATGAAACTCTGCAGGAGGCCTGATTACAAGCCAATCATTACAGTCGTGTGTGTTGATGCACAGACGCTTAAAAAAATAAAATAAAACTAGCAGATTCTGACACCAGATGATATGGCAAAATAAAATAAAATCTGACTTTTAAGGTTGACCCGAGGGCAGACTAGATGCTACAGTGATTCATCACCACCACCATATACATATAACATATGCATCACTTACACCTTACATGTTGTACCTTTAACAGAAAATTCTAAAATTGGGGCTTATACTAACAGCAGTACACAAATTGAAGCCGAACCGAAGCATGCAAAACTTTCCCAAAAAACCTCCCTGTTTATGAGGCTTCTTCTGTTATTTCCCACACTTTGCATGATATGAGCAAACATTTTTACTGACTGTGGAGAGCATGGCTGCCAGTGCTGACAGATGTGCCTCTTCTACTATCTTGGTCATAATGAGTTTAGCCTCTCCTCATCGTCTTCCCCTCTTTCTCTGTCTATCCACTATTGCCCCTCACCCCCTGTCCTGCAAATATAGTTAACTGCATGACCATCCGCGATGAATGGCTGTTAACAGCTGTCTCTTTTTTTTTGATGGTCGCCTGTGAGAGCATGTAATTGCATTTGGCCCTCGGTGTACATGCACTCATTAAACCAGTGTCAATGTCCATTACATTCCACAGCAGCGCAGCTCAGGTAGAGAATGCAAATCCCAGGCAAAGATGGAGTGCACTGTGAGGGCGTCTCAATGCACAGGACAGGCCTCAGCGGATTACAATAACCTGAGATGAAGCTGTGATGCATTGATTGTTCTCAAAGTACATTTACCTTTTCCAAAGGCCTGCCACTCTGTGGAGCACAAAAAAAAAAACAACACGCATTTATTGTGTTTCATTCCATTGGGTAAATTCCCATGTAAAATGAAATAATCAATTCTAAAATAGATAGTGCGATAACCCAGCCAAATGTATCATTATTAGGGATAAGGCCATATGTTTAGTTGGCCCCTGTTGGTGAGGCTCGGAGAGAGGATAAGATCTGCTATGTTGGGATCAGATTCACTCTGGGATCCGATGCTGAATTCAAAAAATTCCCATCGACATGCCAAAATTCAGGATTGGGCCCCTTTTGTTGAGCTGAACCCCCTTATCGCTTTGCATACCGTTCTGGGAGAAATAAAAATGAGGCAAAGCCTTTCTCATTGAGCACCTTAAGGTGACCGCTGATGGGAGACAGGAAGTTCAAAGTAGATTCCTCAAACCCACAAAAACATATTTAATTTTGTTAGTGGCTTTCAGGTCCTGTATCCATCAGTTTTTGTGACACATTATGGCATGCTGTGTCTATTGTTATGGCTGGGGCCTCTCTGCTGAGTGAGACAAACCATCAGTCATGTAACACCCGGTAAGGTGCACTGTCTGTCTGAATTCCACAATAAGACTGCAGAGACAAAGGGGACGTGACATTTCATACCAGTGACTCGGTAATGAACACAATCGCCTCTCCTCATCACAATACGACGTGTCAGGGCGTTCAGAAGACACGGCATGAAAGCCCAGCTCAATATAATCAACTTTGGCGTCACATTTATTCAGCCTGCGCATGTAAAACTGCAACACAGTGCAGAATCAGCCTGACACCTAGTGGACAAAGAGTTTTTGCACACATCATGTTGACATTGCCACACCCAGGAAGAGAGAGAGAGAGAGAGAGAGAAACACAGGGATTGATTTCATGAATCAACAAAACAGCTCTCTCTCTCTCTCTTTGTCTATATGTAGAGCTCATGGCTGCTCTTTGTGTGTCCTCACTTTTCTCGGGTGAAAAAAAACAACTGTTTAATAATTAATTGTAACTGGAGGAACAATGAGTGGTGTAATGCGGTGATGGTCCAACAGATGGCAAAGTCTGTCCAGTTTATGGGGCTGACACGTTCCCTATCCCTAAACTAGGCCTCTCCCACTGTGTTTACCACATTGTCACGTTCTAAAACCACACCAAGTAGTAAAATCCTGCAATCATTGGCACACATTTCCTCCCGGCTTAAAGAGCTGGCACTTCTAATAAAATAGCACGATTGCTCAGAATGATTAAATGCGACTGAACATGCCACTGAATCAAGAAGAGGGAGGCTTCACGCTTCTTATAAATGGAGCTGGCCTAATAAATGTGAGGGAGACACTGCTTCAACTGTGCGTAACTGTTTTCTGGTGACTTGAATGAAAAGCTACGGAGACAAAGAGGGTGTATGTTGGGTAGAGAGAGAGAGAGAGAGAGAGAGAGAGAGAGAGAGAGAGAGAGAGAGAGAGAGAGAGAGAGAGAAATCCCTCCATCCTTCCTGGTGGGAGGTTTGAGATGAGCTGCGCAGACCGGGTCCGCTCCCGACGCATCTTCCTGGCCTGCCCCCTCCCTCCTTCTCTCTCCCTCCTCCTCCTCTCAGTCTCTCTCTTTCTTTTTTTTTGCTGTCTGCCACTACCTGAAGGGGACGAACACAAAGCCAAGAGGAGGAAACCGGTGTGTCGGCGGGGCCCTGTGCGCGCTATGCTGCGGTGAACCGGGCCGCTGTTTGCGGTGTTTACAGGGGATGTAGAGAGGGGACGGAGGCACCGCGCTCTCTCCCCCCCCCCCCCTCTTCCTCCCCTCCCAACCTCCCCGGCGGACCGCGCCGTGTCTGCTCTGCTGCTCTGCTCCAGCCCGCTACATCGCTGAGCGGCCTGCGAAGCACACAAGATGTCGACCAGAACGCCATTACCCACCGTTAACGAGCGGGACACCGAGAACGTAAGTGTTGTTGTCCCCCCCCCCCCCCCCTCGACCGGAAGCCGGCGCGGCCGCCGTGGCCGGGGACTAGCAGCGCCTAACGGCCGCGGGGATGTGCTTCTGTTTGCGCAGGTTAATGGCAGCGGCGCTTCTTCAGGCTACAGGGTTGCAGAGCCCCTCCACCAACGAGGCTTTCGGCTTTTTCTCCCCCCGCATCCTCTCCTAACTGACGGGAGTTAAACACCTAGAATATCCGAACGGCTCGGTTGTGTCCGTCCCAGTTTCAGGACACAATAAGACAACGCACTGCGTCAGTGATACGCGGGCTCTCACGGCTCACCCCGAGCCTCGCTGGGCCACGTTAGGCATTAAAACGCTCTCTCTCCGGCCTGTGAGGAATCTGCGTGGCCTCTGTCGTGCTACCGGGGAGGTTTTTCTAGTCCACGCCGTCAATATTGAGGCAGGATGGGGGAGGATGTCGCCCTACTTTTCCTATTGCAACGCTCTGTAGCATCGCAATGTGACATCCATCACCGCCTGGGCCCTGTTGTAGCTGCACAAGAGGAGGAGGAGGAGGAGGAGGAGGGAGCTGTTATTATTCACTACTCTGCTGCCACGACACTGACGAGTCCAAGCAGCATGCAGGCATGCATCTATTAGCAGGAGACACAACTAATTGAAATCATCCATTGACTGCCTGCTGGAATGTTCATGAAGCTTCTCACTTCAGCTCATCACAGGACTGCTGCATGAAGCTGACAGGCTCTGACACATTTAGTCTGGATTCTCCCACCTAGAGTCTCTTGAAATGATGTGGTGGGAAAAGTACTTCATTTTATTTTAGTCTCAGATCGAGAAATAAAAAAAAAAAAAGAAGAAGATGCATACAGGCTGGATGATAATCTCCATGTGATGAAATTCAAATGAGAAAATGCATACCCAGCCCAGTGAGAGGTTATATAACTTAAACCATGTAATGTTAAACTGCACAGGATGATATATCAGCCCTCTCATCATTTTCCAATGCATTACTGAACACTGGTGTGCCTCTGTTGGGTAATGCATCAGCTTAGAGGAGTGCTAATGTAACTGTCTGTCTAATGCTGCTCTCACAGACATAGACTGCGAGTTGGCTATTAAACCAATACCTCAGCATCGCTGGCAATGGCCAGCCAGCCTAGCCTGACTATGTTCGACTCCAGCGCAGCCCCAGGGCCCACTAGCAGCTGAACTGCGTTGCATAACAGCTTATTACTCAGAGGGACGAGTGGTTTTTAGTGCAGCAAAAGAGAAACTGCTCTCTTCTGGCCTTCTTGATTTTATTGTTGCGTGTCATCACAGGTGTGAGTTACACTGACCGCCCGAAAATCCCGAAGACGTAATGGCATTGAAAGGAAACTTTCTACACTGATCGATCACTTTATTGCAGTATTACACTGTCGGGATAGAGCTTTTCGAGTATTTGTGGCAATGGTGGTGGACTTGGAGGTTAGGAAAGCAAACCTGTGATCAGATGTCTGCTGGTTCTGACCCCACTGTCAACAGGTCACCACTGTGGGTGCCCGAGCAAGGCGCTGAACCCACAACCAGGAGGAGCATCTGGTGTAAAACATGTGCTCCAAGATTTGCAGCAATAGTCTGAAGTTGCTTTAGCTGAGCACTGTGAAGCTGCCTTTTATTACTGATATAAATTATAGTTGTGGTGAATTAATGACAGGATCAGTGACTCTGTCTGATCCCTAATTTAGTTTTTTTTTCCTCCTCCTCCTCTCCCTGCACACACTGAGAGTCTGGGGAACGTTTGTTCGCAGCGAACATCTCCCTGTGCCAGGATTTAGGCGAGCCGAGGTGATGCGTACCCTGCAGGGTGTAGCGTTTCCACAGTGAAACGGGAGCAGGGGAGCCTGGGTAACCAGACCAAGGCTTTATTCTCTGGCTGGGTGTGGTGCTCAGGAGCAGAGGATCATGGGATCTCTGACCTGGACTGACATCAGCAGCTGCTGTAGAGGAGAGGAAGCAGACCAGAGGAGACTGCATAGTCTGTGCCAGCGTTGTACTTATAGCAAGCTGCTCCTAATTCACCTTCACACGCCATATCACAGGGACGCTTGTTATCAGTTTGCCTGTGGCGCCAGTAGCATTGCTATAAGTACATGCATCTTTGTACTTCACATTTTATCGGTTTTCCCACAGGCACACTCTCAAAGGAGTTCATTGTCTTGTGGTATTGAATCTTGCTCAGTGGAAGATAAGGTCTTGAGGTTATGAGGTTAAGGTGTCACAGAAAGAGAGGAGGGAATCTGATTCCCTCCTACACTGTTTTTTTTATTTTTTTTTATTGAATACTTCAGTGTGAGTGTCTTTGTGTAAACTTCGTTATACTGACACAAATTCATGCCTGACACAGAATACTGGATCCAATTCTTGGTTCTAGGCTTCATGCATTGAGTTCATTCTTTGTTTTCAGATTGAATATTGTAGTTCTGGGACTCGAAGGCCTTTACGCAGCACTCTGGTCCATTGTTATTACGAGCAGCCTATTTCAAATCTCTTTGGTGCCAATAAGCTTCTTGTAGTATTAATTGTCTGTAACTCAAGTTTCTAGAGAGGCAATTGAGGATCTTACTGATCTCTTGTGTGACTTTCCCACAGCACTCGTCGGTGGATGGCTTTGTTGAGCCTCCCGTCCCCCCAACAAAGTCCGCGAGCCGCCACAGCCTGCCGAGATGTCGCAACTCCTTCACCTCCACGGAGGAGCACCCTCATATTGGCAATTACCGCCTCCTTAAGACCATTGGGAAGGGCAACTTCGCCAAAGTGAAACTGGCACGACATGTCCTTACTGGACGAGAGGTGAGACGGCTCTTTCATTTGTACTTTTTAAAAGCCTGTAGTGTATTGTTTGTGCACAATACATTAGGCCTTGGTAAAACCTGCTTTGGTAGCTTGGTAATTTTATTGTTGTAGTCAAATGGTTAACTATACAGCTTAGTATTAATTGAATTGTTGGTCATGTTCACACCCCAAAACCCCAGATGACACATTTTGAAGTTTTCATGTGACCTATGGAATTTTCTAAGGAGAAAAAAATATAAATTTACAGCCTAACTCCTGGACATTTAATATTGGGATTGAAAATATTTACATGGACTGAGTTTGCTACAAGAGTTTGTTGTTTTTGTGTGAAAAATTCTATCTCGCACTAAACTGACTGAAGCTTTATTCTTTTATTTGCAATGTTTCTACATCTGGATTGGAAATGATTTAAGCAGCTTAAAGTTAGGTTTAAATGTATTGCACTAAAAGATACCCCAGCTACAACAATGCCCTAGAATGGCTATTTCCTTGTGAGGTAAACACATTTCCCCTTTATAAACATCCTATTAGACCAGCTGTGGCTCAGTTGGTAGTCACACCCAATTTACAAATACACTTTTGCTCCAACAGTTTAAAGCACTTTGAGACTGCTGAAACGGTGACAATGTGCTATATGGATGAAATTCTGTACTATTCTGACTTTAGACTCTTGGATAAGGTTTGATCCTGGTCGTGCAAAACCTGGATCCACACTTTGGTATTTCATTTGAAACTGTGATATAGTGCAATGTAAAGCCCTTAGAGATTCAAAATGCGTTCAAGGTATGATCAGACGTGAAAACTCAAGTCGAAGTAACTTCCCCAACAGCAATTCAGAGGTCACACTATTGGAATATATACAGCGGTATGAACAGACAGGGTCTTATTTTATATGTACACATAAAAGATATCCTCAGAAAAATAAAAACTGGGATCAGCTCCATAATCAGGATGCTGAAGTCCAGGTAATTCTAGATTTCCCGACTGTAATCACTGTCATCACGATGGATGAACTCCGGTCATGACAGCGATGTAATTGACCACAGTGGTGAACGTCAGTTGGATCTGGTCAAAATGTCTCTCCTGTGTTTTCAGTCTGTAGTTTTCCTGTCACACGGTGATACACTGCTAACTTGTCTCAGTGATTGACACTCTGCCTTGGTGAGCTGGTAATTAAAGCTCTTTCTCCGAGGAGAAAACAATAGCCTGCATTCTGTTCACCTTCCTTCACTCAACAGCACTCCCTGACATCCCTGCTCCACCTCAGAGGTCCTCTCTGTGTCTTGGCTGCTTGTGTCCTTTAATCCTCCCAGTTCAACAAAGTGCTGGGTCATATTAGAGCTTTAAGGCCATAAATATTCCCCTCAGACCCGCCGGTAACAGTTTTGCATCATACTGCGTCCTTTAATGCTGGTGTTTAACAGGCAGATTGAGTATGCGTCCCACTGTTTGCCGAGAAGGTCAGGCGTCACTTTGTGCTCCTGAAAGGCTGTGCTGGCTCATCAGAATGCAAAGACATGGAGCAGAGCTGGCGAGAAAACAGGTGGATGAAGAGATCCCACTAAAACTGATGCTATCTTGGTTTAAGTTTCTTTCCAGCATAGATTTTCCTCCCAGCTTATTACAACACATAATCTGAACTCTGTTATTTCAAATGGAAAGGAGCTGTGTGGGTCAGAGAGGAGCGTCCTCCCTGCCTCGCTCTACCGCAGAGGGTGACTACAGGATGTGGACACACACACACACACACACACACACACACACACACACACACACACACACACACACACACACACACACACACACACACACACACACACACACACACACACACAAGCACACATACATGCTCAGCTGCACTGATGGAAACATTTGCCTCCCTCCGCCATATGCCTTCATCCTCTTCACAGCATGAAGCGGCGGTAAAGCAGTGCCACTCTTTAACATTTTAATTTAGCAATTATATGTGAAATTATTTTATAATGAGATGATTGAATCACTGTGTGATTGAATTTACTTTTCATTTGGAGTTTTTTTTCCCCAAAAACATTTAAATGAAGGGACATTAATAAGAGCAATGAGAGAAAAAACACTTTTTATTATTGACTGTGGCATAAGTTTATTGTGACGTTTCTAACAGCAACGTTAGTCGGCTTTGTCAGCTGATTGATCACAGCAGGGATTAAAATATTAACAATGTACTTGATTTGCTTGATCTGTTAATAGTTTGGCCAAAACAGTTCTTGACTTGACATCGAATCAACCCTTAAACACATTTGTGCATGATATCTGGAATTTGCGTGTTCTCCCTCTGTCACAAACATACTTTCTATGCGTACTTTGATTTCCTTCCACGTTCCCAAAATGATTTTTGCACTGAATTAGTGACCCAAAATAACAGGTAGTTGTAAAACTAAATGTGTGTTAGTGTCTCTCACTGTATTTGCTCTATGACGGGATGGCGGCCAAGCTTGGATTGGCTCCAGTGCCACAAAACCCTGAACTGAATAACGTGTTATCAAATATGGATGGATATTACTCAAACATACAATAAACAATATACCTTGATGTTGTTGCAATGAGGAAGTATCATCCCAGTTCGAGTTGCGATAAGTATTTACTTATGCTGACAATGTGTTCTTCTGCTTTGGGATTTGCACTTTCACATAACAGTGCTCGCTTTCTTTTTGTCTTATTTTACACGTTTGCAGTTCTCAGTAGCAGCAGTTCAGAAGCAGAGCAGCAAACACTACTACTTCAGGGGCATTCATCATGAATGCATCATGCATAGAAACACAATTCATCTCAGTCAGTCTTTTTACAATATGGATATTGTGAATGTAAATAACTACTCATTTCCAATATAACATGAAGCCCTATGCTGTATTAATCAATATTACATATTTACATGTTGTTGTTTTTTTCCCCAAGAAACAATGTGAAGGTCTTTATTTCTCATTGTCCCAGTTTGGGAGTTCACAGCTTGTTCTCAAAACATCATGGGCAAAACTTTTGTCTTGTCTGGTAACTGTTGGGTAAATGGTCAGAAGTCTGGTTAATGCAGACAACTGGAAGTGCTCCCTCAAGTATGAAATACTAGAATTAACTTTGTTTTATTTTGTTTTGTTGTTTTTTTTCTTCCCAAAATGAACTCATTTCTTTCTTCTTGTGGAGGAGGTGTCCACCTTCAGGCCCTGTTTACATGCCAATGTTTTCAAGTGAAAACTGTCAACGTTTTGTTGCGTTTGGCTGTTCATTCACACAACAGTGGTGTTTTGAGTACCTGAAAATGGCTTCCAGAGTACATTGTCATTATGCCCTTGTCTAAGTTTAGAAAAAAACACAAGTTTTCTGTGCGACATGGTGGCACGCGATAGTTTTTCTGCACATGGGAAGTAGGAGGACAAGAATGACATTGACAGATTCAAGTGTGCCCTTGGTTACCCTTGGTAAATGGCATCACAATGTCTGCAAAAATGTTTCTGCATTAAAAAACATTTCTGGTAGTATCGTTTGTATGGTGAACACTATCAAAAGGTTGCGTTGTGCATGTAATACATTTTCAAAGTGATTATAGAAAAATTATGCCATGTCCAGCAGATCGTTGATGTGTGAACTGAGCCTGAGGCTAACTTCACCTCCCTCTCTATCTTGCTGTCATCAACAAATCTTTATATTAAAATTTTTATGTATTTGTGGATACATTTGTACTACAAAAGGAAAGTAATAGATATCAAGCCTTCAGCTTGGGTTGACTCCAAGCTGGTTTGAGTGCTGTTTTTTGAATCAGTGGTTGTGACACTGCATTTCCTAAAAAGCTCAGTTGAGGCAGTGATTGCTCATCTCTTTGATTATGTTCTCATTGCCCAAGTGATCCAAGTTTATGCTGTCAACATGCATTATTTCTTCAAACATTATGATTTCCTTTTCAATATCGCCAAAAACAAGAAGAAAGTGCAAATAGCATGTAGAATTTTGTTAATAAAGTAGATGCCTGGCTTAATATTTTACAGACAATCATATTTTTTTCTTTTGGTACATGTACACTGTTTTTTATTATTATAATTATTATTATTATTATTAGAGCAGAGGTTGGCTCTCCTGGGCCTTGCAGGCCACAGTGCTGCACGTGTTCAACTTGTCCCTGGTTCTAATCAATACCTCCTGATCAGGCTGTCTCCAGAGGTTTTCAGTTGTTTGAGCAGGAAACGCATTGGAAACATCCATATATACATCCATATATATCCCATGTAAACACATGGGAATGTACATTTGGTATTTGTTAACAGTTCCCTCCAGAGCACTGAGGTCTCAACCTAATGGTTGTTAAGTTAAAAAAAGAAATCACAGTCCAGAGGAAGATACAGAGCACTTCTGGTCACACATGATGCTCTCAGTGAAGTTTCTTTACTGTGTCCTCTGTCTTAATATTCAAGACTACATTTTTTGTATGCGGGCGCTCTCACCAGACCTGCATACGGTGAAGAGCATATGGCCCCCGTGTTACGACTGGGCTGAATAATTAACAGTGATGCACATTGCCCTTCTGTCACTGTGGAACTGAATAATTCACCCCCAAATCCATTAGAGTGAACAAGCACGCTGCGACATGCACACAAACTGTCGTGTATGATGTGATGCCCTCTGTACATCTTTCAAATCTAATCAAACAACAAAAAGGGTCAATATTTGCACATGAGCTGTAATGGTTACTTGTGCTTTGTACAATTGGGGGGGGGGGAGGTTTTCGCACCTGTAAGCACACAAAGGTACACATGCATGCCTCCATCCTGAGTTTCTTCCAAAACAGGACCAAGTAGTGAGGAAAGGAGAAAATCTGTCTGTGCACCTGCCGACCAATGGTGGGCTGCCAATAGGCACCGCCTGCATACTGGTTGTTTGCACACACAGTAAGCCTTTTTGCAGACTTTCACTTTGCTCTTTCTTCTTCCTGCTGGTCTTCGCTTCTTTTACCGACACTGCTGGTGTCATAACGGAGGTGGGCTGCTGTCTTTGGGCGGACTTAAGTATCACTGCAGCTTTTGCTGTAAGTTTCCAGGAAAGCCCTGTTCAGGTTGAATAACCTGCATTCTCTGCACCATGACTCAGCATTTGGTCTCTGGATTTTCCCTGAACAGACTGTTCAGGATTACAGCCAGTGTCTGTGTCCAGTAAAGCATGCTTCTTAATCTACTGCAAGCCTGAAGATAAAGTGATGCTGTTAAAACCAACAATAATGAACGCTATATTGGTATCGTAAAAAGGCAAAAAGCAGTTTCTCCTCTTCCACATTTCTGCAGCGAGACGAACGATCAGGGTGTTGTTGGTCTCATTAAAAAGTTGAACATCCACAGCATCAAAAAAGTGGCAATTAGTCCCATAATGCAATGCATGTAGCTGATGTGACATATTTATATTTGGAAAAGAGAAAGAAGGCAGCAACCATGTTCCCTCAAAAGATAATTTACAAGCAATTTAAGTTCAACGTTTTGTCGATAAAACATGTACATGCATTAATTTCTTATCCCGCATATCAGTAAATAATGACAAGGTTTACCAAGGTTCTACTTTACTGTATTGTTACAATATTATTTAATCATCATGTATTAGTGCAATCATTAGAAGTACTTTAAGTATACATAGAGTAAATGTGCAAGTGTGCAGAGAAACATGCCTGAGCTCTGACAGAACCCAGACTAGGGATGTTGTAATTACGTGGTACATGTCTTTGACCACCGCGATAGTTAATTAGCTTCTGAGTGCAAAAACGTGTAAACTGCTGCCGGTTGTATACACTCATCAACAACATCACCAAGTACCTCTGTTTGGGTGGTCGCCAACAAAAAACACTGATAATCTCTTAATCATGACGCGTTTTAGTGGGTACTGGGAAAGCAGACATTTTGTCCTCAAAGTGGATTGTTAAAAAGCTTAAAAAAAACAAACAAAGCAGTGACACAGTGATAGTGCCATGAATCACCCAGGCTCATTGAAGCACATAGGAAGCAAAGCTTGGCTCATGTGATCCAGTCCAACAGACAAGCTATTGTAGTTTAAATTGCTGCAGAAGTGGATCCTGTTTGTTGCTCATGAAATGTCAAAAGAGGGATCTATACAATATCAGGCAGTGGTCATAGTGTTCTGTCTCGTATATTATTGAATATTTGAGAACAGAAGCATTAAGGTGAAGTGTTGAATTGAAAAATAAAAAACAAAAACTTGTGAACTTGAAATCGAACATTACCTACGAGGAAAGAAGTTTTAGTGTTGCTTTACAAACGCTTGACAACCTTCAAGATAAGTATATCAAGAAGAAGTCAATTGATTGGCAAACGTAGGCGAGGCCCAGAGAAGTCAGAACAAGTTTGTGAATGGCTTGAACCATCTGAACAGCTTTTATCTCTTTCATCCTTTTGAGTTTTGGTCACTTTGTCGTGTGACTAAATCAGATGTTTACAATGATTGTCACTGGTTACACCACAAAAACAGACGCTGATATATTTTTAGCTTTTTGTCTCTATGTACCAAAAACAAACTCTAAAACTATGTAGTGTTTGTGCATTGAAAGAAGCTAGTTTTGTAATAAATACACATTTCCGGGAATCACAATATACGGTTTACATATGGTTTACATTTTCCTTAACAAGGCAATTCTATTTAATGGTATCATTATTCATTCAAGAATGGTTTTCAGATACACAGAACTTCTTGCAAGGTAACACAATTACCTCAATCAATCCTGATAACTTTTTATCGTGCGTGCCTGTGTGTATGTGTGCTTAAGTATATATTGATTTTCTCAGCTGTCATATGACTAATACTAATTCAAAGTAATCACGTTATGTTGTGAACCTGCCCTGTCAATCACTAATCAGCATAATGTAAGGGTTTAGAGTGAGTCTGCTGTCCTCCTCAGCCTGTGGTTTTGTAAAAGCTGCTGAGCTCTCAGAAGTGAGGAGAGCAGCCCTGTTCCAGTGTGCACTTTGGGGTGATTATTGAGATGGATGGTCTAGAGTAGACTGCTGTCCAGCAAAGGCTGCCAGACCAACAGTAGCTCAGCAACCTGCAGAGTCGTGTAAACACTGACCAGGCCTCTGGACTGGGACAGTTTGCCAGGTAGACTATATAGAGTGTACCTGCTGTGATTATGTCTCTTTATCTGTACGTAATGGCAGCTCTTGTACAATCTATTCATCACCAAGAACAAAACCGGTACTATTTCTGCCTTTTTACGCTGCCATTCACACCCAACATGTCCTCACAGAATATCAAATGGAGTGGCTTTAAGGTGTGTTCAGGCTGAATACACAATTTGAGCTGTGACATGTTTTGACAAAGCCACCTTGCAGCAGAATAGTGAAATAATGAGGATAGTTTGTTTCAACACAGGCTTTCACTGCACAACCAAAACACAACTAGAATTAGCTTTGACATCTGCGTTGTCTTTTATCTCCCCCTGTCTACATCCCACCCTCTCTTCCCTTTCTTACACTATTTTTGTCTTTGTGTCTTTCTTCTCTCAAGGTGGCGGTGAAGATTATAGACAAAACCCAGCTGAATCCGACTAGTCTACAGAAGGTGAGTTGGTGTTTTTAGGCCACATGGAGACAATAATGTCTCGGTTGGCTTCGCCATTAGTCACTCCTCATGTTTTGTCACTCTTTTACTTTGCTCTTTGAACTCAGGATGTGCTGCTTTACATAATGTAATCAGATGTAGTCAGGAGAGACCACAAGGGTTGTTTAATTTCAAACCGCCCCCTTCCCCCACCTCCCTTCAGTCTTGACTGTTGGTTTGTGGCTATGAGCAGCTAAAAATATCCTTGACAGCCTGTTTGTCACTTACTCTTGTCTCACACTCACAACCAATTAGAACAAAGACTTTGGGACAGTTTCCTGATTACAGAGTCCCAACCCAGGTCTTCTTTAACTGACTAACTACCCATACACACTTGTACTCATACAGTCTCCATGGTGGGTTAGACCATGTGAAATGAAAGGTTTGAGCCAGCATCACCTACTGTGAATCTAAAAATAAATCAGGTGTGCAGCTGACCGACAGGAATGCTTTTTATGGCCATGACCTTATCGTAGTATGGTTTCCCACTGCTGCTATTTTAACTTCAGTGTTTCAGTAAAAGATTACAAGTAATTGCTAAGCAACTGCTGTCTCGTCATCATAATGGGCCATTATATCCACCACACCTACTAACGGCTGGTAATATCTTAATGGCTTCTCCCTCCCCGTAAGCCACCAGGGTGTGGAAATCTTGCTCATGTGAGCTTTTTAATTACGAAATGATAATGATAATCAGCGTCCGAACATGTCAGTCACCCTGCTTGTACATGAACAGAGTCAACTCCTCGAATGAATGAATGAATTAATGAAGGCAGGTCATGGTAAGCAAAGTAAAAAAGTAAAGAACCTGTAATTGTTTTGAATCTTTTAGGGTGAATATGTGAAATCCAATCACTTGGTTTCATATGCATCTAATCAATGTGAGATTATTTTTAATGCCCGAGACCATTTGTTGAACAGGGATGGCTGTTGCCATCGCCGCACAAGCAGAGATAATGAACCTTCAGAGTTCCCCGTTAAGAGTCCTCATATGGGCTGACTGTGACTGTGCAAGCCTGGTTCCTGTCGAGGTCGTGAGTGGTTTCAGACCCGGTGGGTCGGGTTGTCCGCTGCCTGGTGATGAACGTAACAGGGCAGATGTATCATGTGAGTCTGTGGACCAATCAGGATCTCTGTGATCAATTATTCAGTGGGCCTTTCAGATGTCAGCTGCAGTAGACCCGATAGGGTCAATATGGAAAAGTCTTAGAGCTTTTGAAAGCTATTATTGGGGTAATAGCACGTATACGCTAAAGCTTTTACAAGTGGATACACAGATATGTTTAAAATTTGTTGGCCTATTTGTGCATTTCTTATGTACTTACTGTTTATGTGTGTGGGGAGACATACATGTAGTCATTGCATTGCCCTTTGCTCAGAAGCTATAGATTCCGGTAATGGTATCCAGATGTGCCATCTGCAATGCAGGAGCATATCTTATAATGCTGCAGTCATCTCCTGGATTCCATTGATTGGCTCATTGACTCACAATGTCCTATGCTATCCTTGTGCAAGCTCCACTATGGATATATTAATGGAAGCTTCCACCTTGATACAGTATTTATGGGTTTCTCTTGAGACCTTGAAAAGAATATATAATGCCTGATGCAAAGGAGAGTTCTATCACTTTGTCTCACTCTTTATGGATTTTAGGGACTTGTAGTACTTTGAATATTTGTTTGTAAAATTATTGCTATGCTATTTAGAATTGATTACCAGAATCAAACATGACAGGCGAGGAATCAAAATATAATTTAGAACCGAGGATCTTCACATGTTCTATAGATCCCTTTATCCTCCCAACAGTCCCGCTCAATATTGTCTGCAATGCTGATCTTCAGCGTTTCTTGCTGACATTCTGTATTTTTGTCCTTGTTGTGCCCTGCCTTTCACCCCGTGTTGGCAGAGAGGCTTCAGGACTTTGTGACCCTGAATACAGCAGGGATGGATAGAAGCTCTGGTGTTTTTTTTCTTGAAACATTCTTCAGGTCTAGACTGAATTTCACCCCCTCATTTTCCAAGGCTGCACCTCTTTCTCCTGCTCGCAACACGACCCTCACTCTGGAAAAAGCAGAGATCGAATGTAAAATTATCCACAAATTTTCTGAGTGACATTAATGACCTTGTGGTCTTTATAGTTCTACAAAACAACGTCTTGGGCAATAAATTGATCCGACCGCAGCGCACATTTTCATGGTTAAAAAACAGCATGTTGTAATGCTGACTCGGCTAATCTCAGAAGCAGCTATAAAAAACATGCATAATTATCGAATAAGTGACTCAGGTTTTACATGTATGTAGCTTGAAAGCTGCTGCATTGACTCATTGTGCTCCAGTGAATTAAATGAAGTTGTCTCTGGACTCTGGAGACATTTTGTAGTCAATGTAAACCTAGAGAAGAATTGAACCGTGTGTAACATCAGCGCTACATCACTGCCTTTTATTTGGAATTCTGTTTGCCGGCGTGGGTGAGCGAGGTTCGGCCGTGTTGTTTTGCCACTTGCTGTTTACGGCCAGTCTTTCATGTCAGCCTGTCAAAATGCCACTGATCTCTGTTTTTATGGTCTCAAAGGAGCCAGGCTATGGGCACACCATCTGGCACTGCAGGCACAGCCAGTGCTGTGACAGATCCCATGAAGCCACATGCATGCACACGTACACTCAACCCTGCGTGACACATACAGACGTACACGTACAAGTTGGCAGAGCCTCGCTGTTTTTTAAGTGTCAACCACAGTTTTTGCAACTTGCATGCATCTCTGTGGCCGTGCGTAGCCTTTAAGTCACTCGTATATACAAACATTATCATCCACTCCGTTATCCATCTTATAGATATGACGAGATAAAGTCAAGCTGATGATGTATGCTTTTTTTTTTTCACTTGTTCTTTAGCCCGGCTTTTGGGACTGTGGCGTGTTCCTTCAATTATTTGTTTTTAAAGGAAGGTCAGCAGGGGCTAGAGTGAGTCATGAGGTCAAAATGAACCTCTTATGTTTCCTTATGGCCCGTTGGTTCTACTGTGACTTTGTGGTGGTTTCATTCTGACAGGAAATGAGGTCAGCTCAGCTTCCAAAGCACCTCCTCAGATCAACCACAGGTAATGCATCACATGTCATCTGTGGTCTGGGATGTTGACGTTGTCATGGTTTTTAGGCATTTCAGCCCTAAAATAGGCCTCTCCGCTAATCCCCTCATCCACTGAGCAAACACGGCACTCATTCCACCATCCCACGGCACCCTGCCTCCTTCTAATCTGTAAATGAGAGATGTTCCTTTTCACTGGTTCAACAGCATCCACAAAATATCCAACTGCTACTTGATCAGCATTTGTTCGGTCGGTGTTAGTTCACATCAAATTAAACCATTGTGCTTTTTGAATGCTGAACACAGACACATTTGGAGAAACAAAAAGGGGAAGGTTTTGGTTTGTGACGCAAAAAAGGCTGCAAAGAGCCAAGAGAGTAAATGAAGCCAGAAATGATTTCTTCTTTCCCGACATGTGTCAGTGCCAAAGTGCCTATACTCAGCCTCGCTATTTTATCTGTGTATATTTGTGTGATGCCATCAGAAAGCTCTCAGAGCAACGCACCGTGACTCTTTTTTTTTGTGAGTATTTTCTGCCAGTTGCAAAAAAAAAAAACTCACCATGGGGTCAAACTCTCTAAATGGCTGTTGTTTATGTCTTTCTTCTGCCTGCCACTCTGCATTAGCCAATGAAATGCTCACGAGCCTATGGGCGACTGGAGCTTTGGTCTTGTCCAGACAAGTGGAATGTGATTGGACGGGGAGTAGTGTTGTCTGAGGTGAATCATGATACAAATCAAATGTTAAGACTGCTTGAATATGTGCAGCTTGACGTGGTGATAGATAGTTTGCTTTTAGGCTTTGATAAACTTTTGAGGCTAAACTTGAGACAGAGGTTTGTTGCTTCACATCGTGGCCTCCTACTGTTGTGGATAATAAATAATGAGGGTCACATCTCTGCAGAAGCAGAGCAAGAGAGATACAAAGAGGCATAGCTTTTCTTCTGGAGGTTATTTTGAGGACTTCAGGAGTGGAAGATGGAACAGGACAGTCTGTCCGAATGTCAGTGACACTTTGGATCCCTCTGGGAGCTTCTCTCTCTGTCTCTCTCTTTCTTTCTATGACAAACAAAAAGTTATTAACTGATACAGGGTTTTGGAGTACTACTTGTGCACTTGAAAATGCACGCACACACACACACACACACACACACACACACACACACACACACACACACACACACACACACACACACACACACACACACACACACACACACACACACACACACACACACACACACACACACACACTCATTAGAGAGACCAGGGCTTCCAGACTACTCATCCTATCAATAATCTGCATTTTGAATGAGCCAGATGAGCAGCTGTGACTGAAATAGTCCAGCCCAGTCCTCCTGTAAGTGTTTCCAGTCTGATATCTGCTGTTGTGCTCCTGCTGCATGGGGGCTCTGCTGTAATTAAGGCTAGTTTGGGAGTCTGGGCGCCCCTAGGTGGCTGGAAGTAGGTCACTGGCACAGACTATAGAGATTCAGGCACATTGGATATGGTGGGTTTTCATGTGTGTGATGCACGTTTTGTTTGCAGTTATTCTTGCAATCATGTTCTTAAATCACTTTCTCAATTTATCAGCCTAATTGGATTGGCCCTTTTGATTATTTTTCTTTAAAGGAAGGTCATCTATTCTTTCAGGAACTTCGCCTCACTGACTGGTTTGTTCGCAGCCACCTTAAAGGTGCCATGCTGTGGCTTCCCTTTGCGCCAGTAGATGTTATCAATATTAATACTTGCCTGGATCAAAGATCCCATACTCATCATCTCATTTCCCCCTCCATGGTGGCTACTTGCATCTTGATTTTGTATTGACAGGCTTGCTGTTTGTTGTCGTTTTCTACCTCCCTTCTCAGATTTGCTCTAATTTTTGTTTCCAAGTGGCTGCACGCATGCTTCCCATGTGAGGGGCTTTAGGGCAATGACGCAAACTAGAGGAAGAGAGAACCGAGCAGAGAGAGGAATAGATAGGAGACTGAGATACATCACTGATTCTTTAGTCCATCACTCATCCAGAATAATAAAGGATTTCTTTCTTGAGTGACGCATCACGTGTTGGAGCACGTGGACGGATTCACAGTCCAGTCTGTCACTTGTGTGTTTGTTCTTGTTTACATCTTTTGGTTATTGTGTCAGTGTGTTTCCACTCTAATTGACTTTGTTACCATGGGGGAACCTCTCAGGCCAACACAGCAGCTGATGAATATAGAGCAGGGTTTGCCACACTAGACGAGCTTGCTATTCCGATCCGCTGAGGCACCGGAAGCTTTTGTGAACAAAACCTAGCTCCCATTGCTAAAAGATACTGTAAGATCTGTGTTCACTTCTTTTCCTTTTGAAATATAAAACATGATATCGACTGATTGATTTCTTTCTAATTTAAAATCTTAAGTCCACGGTCTTGGTGTGAGTACACACAGTCATACGGCCTGGTAAACATGCAGTGCATTGTATATTCTTTCACAAATGCCGTCACATAAAACTTATCTTCAAACTAAGATATGTATTGTTCCTGCTAAGATGTGGTGTTCATATGGAATACTTTTCCTCTCCAATTATTTTGATTATTTGCTCCAAATTACTACTATATAGTAGGAAACTGAAATACCTGGAGGAAATGGAGAGAATCTAAAAATTCTGCACAGGAAGACCCCCGGCCCAACCTGGACTGAAATTGCAGGTATTCTCTCTATGAAGCCAGAGTGCTCACCACGACTGCACTGAGCCCCCATCTAAAATCACAATTTAAAGAAAAGTCAGGCCTCGGAGAAGTTTACTGACAAAAAAAATCCTTCAGCAAGAAATGAGAAAGGTAATCCATTTTACAATCCACCTTTGGATTCTGTTCTTAATATGGTTCTGAAGTTTACACATAGATTGAGAATTTTTATTAGCATAAATATTGCATCCAGGATTATTTTGGCTATGGATTAGTCCTTATTTGGAACTCTACTCAGTGTTTACAGCTGTGGGAACTGTATTTGTGGGCTTTCCTCAGTATAAGCTACAGCATTTATTACAATGAAAGAAAATGTCACTGTGGCTTACTGATGTGGTTGTAATAGTTTTTTCGGACAACAATGAAGCTCTGTGGCACTGAGGAATTATGTATACTGCAGCCACACAGACAGCACTTGTTTATATGCAGGAAATTCTTGGATGGTTTTCTTAATCATATGCTTTTTGTTGGATTTTCTGACAAAAACATTCGTATTAAAGATTTATACTTGGAGCCCTTTGCAGGAGCTCTGTGTACGTGTGTGTCAGGTCTAATGAGAGTAGCGGTGCCAGGAAGAAAGGGGGGGAAAAAAGAGCAGGCGAGCAAGTTAGGACAGAGAACAGAAGAACGAATTAGACTGAGACAGAGTACCTGCATGTTGTTGAACCAGACTGTAGCTGAGAGGTCCCACAGAGTCGGGCCTGCTCACACTGGTATAATGGCTGTGTTTGATGACCTAGAAACATAGACTATCCTAGCACTTATGCAAGAAGGCCAGTAAAGAAGTTACATGGTCACTCTGCTGTACACACATTCAACCACACCGCAGCAGTATTCATCCCCCCCCCTCTTTTTTTTTTTTTTTTTAATCTGGCATGTTGGAATATGATGGCTGTGTGATCTACATTTTTTTCTATACTGGCCAATATTTCTGTCAAATACAGGTCAAATGGCCAAAAATCTGTGTTCTGTCTAACATCACAGTGGGTGCAAAATCCCGGTCGCTGGTGTTGGAAATGTAACACTCCAACAAAGCCTGAGCATGGCTAAACCGAGAATCAGCAGAATGTAAATGATTCAACAGCACCTCTAAGTGGCTGCGGGAGCTCGTCTGACACGCACTCACGCCACGACTGAAGAGGCAGTTTTAAACGCTTATTACTCTGAATCTCTCTTTTTCCGACTCTGTGCTCAGCTGTTGTACGTCATACTCATCGGGATGAGTGAAAAATACTATTTTAATTTTATGGGAAACTCTATTCAGAATAAAAACGACTGCAGTAAAGAGACACTATTAGATCTTTGCATTTTAGGTCACATTTAGCTCGGTATAAGCATCGGTATAATGTCGCTGCTCATATTTGCATGTTACGATACAGTGACTATATTAGGCAGCAGATGCCAAACTATAAGCATAAGCCTGTGCTGCTGCTCTGCAGTGGCTGGGCTTTGTGCAATGCTGCTGACTGCATGTTTGGAGTGTCGATTGGCGAGCTTGCTGAACTGCAGCATGTCTGTGGATTTCTAGTTCTGTCCCTTATCAGTGTAGGTCAGGGTTTAGGTCATCGTTGTCACTGCATCTGCCACAGTCCAATGGTCCCATTATCTTCCAGTACGAAAAAATTTCTGTAAAGTGTAATACAGCTTCAGATCAATACACACTTTGGAGTTTGTTGTGGCTCAGCTCTTTTTGTTTTCTAACAGTGGTTTCCTGTTAGAGAAACGGCGGCAGACAGTTCACAGTCTGGGTCATGTGTAGTCCTGTAACAGCATTTGCTGCAATTTGCTGCATTAAATATTCTTCTCTGTCTCCACAGCTCTTCAGGGAAGTAAGAATAATGAAGTTACTGAATCATCCAAATATAGGTAAGTTTCAACAGGAACCTGCGACATCCTGGTGAATTATTAGTATCGCCAAATAAACTAATACTGTGCAACAATATCAACAATAATGACAAATGGAAAATATGAGTAGTGAAAATATTGTCTTCATGAACTTTGAGTACATTTTTGTAGTTTTACCAGATCAGTATGATGAGCTAACATCAATTATAAAAACCTCCGTATGTTTTCTAACTGCTAATTTAGCTTATCCCCACTTCTTGCTCCTTCCTTTTCTCTACGTGTCCTGCAGTGAAATTGTTTGAAGTGATTGAAACAGAGAAGACACTTTATTTGGTGATGGAATATGCCAGTGGTGGTGAGTGGAATCATTAATGCATGTTGACTAAATTCATTACATGTTGTTGATTGCATAAATGTAATGCTGTTTTAGAGAATTATATTAGACACACACACATGGACTGTGTAAAAATCTGTGTAGGATCTCATGTACCTGATTTTTAACAGGTTTGGTGAATTTCCTCAAAATGAGTATGAAAATGTGTGTGGCAACCTTAGTTTTGCTTGAGGTGACATAAAAATGTAACTATACATGGACTAATAATTATATATTTCTTCTTCCTACAGGAGAGGTATTTGACTATCTCGTGGCTCACGGCCGAATGAAGGAGAAGGAGGCCAGGGCCAAGTTCAGACAGGTGAGTCATCAGTATTGCAACGCTCGTACGTCTGTCGTCACTCCCTTACTGTTTTCAGAGGGAAGACCGCATGCACCAAGATCAAGCTTCGTCACTGACTGCAGAGGAGAGATGGAGAGCAGATAGGTTGGCCTGAGAAGGCAGGAGGTTCAGAGCAAGTTCCTCACGGATGCAGTTCTGACACCTAGTGGTGCTGCAGGAGCAACAAGGCACAGGGCAGACGTTACTGAATGCAGAGGCTC
The DNA here is from genome assembly GCF_963383615.2 of Lipophrys pholis. Lineage (NCBI taxonomy): Eukaryota > Metazoa > Chordata > Actinopteri > Blenniiformes > Blenniidae > Lipophrys > Lipophrys pholis. The sequence continues at coordinate 11,589,692 of NC_137642.1, read as the reverse complement.
ATTTATACACAGAAAAGGGAAAAACAAACTCTCCCTATTTCACTGTACCACACTAATTGATGATCCAAGTTAGTTTTTGTTTGAGGTCTCTCAGTAATTGTGTTGGATGAGTCAAAGGAAGCGTGTGGGAAAGTCAGTGTACCTGTTTCTTAGTGTGCAGTTCAAAATCCCGAAAGGTAAACATGTTTATGTGTGCATATGTAGGTGGGTGGCCTCTGTCAAATAACAATGTGTTTTCTGTATAATTAATGCCTATTCTGACGTATGTTAGTGAGATGTCTTCGTCAACTGTCATAGCAACTGTGTCCCACACGGTTTTTAGCAGGAGAGGCGCACTTGCAGCAGGTTTGCATTTTCTAAACCTCAGACTGAAAATTACTGCTCGTTATAGTCAGTTTCTGCCCCCTCATCTACCGGCAAAATGTAGTGGATACCTCTGTTTGTACATCTATGATCAATTTCTTAAAAAAAGGTTATAAATGAACTTGTCTGTCCCTAACCTTTCCAACTGACAGGATTTGGCTTAAACATTTATCACAATTATGGATTGTTTATGTTCTCCAGAAGGTTCAAAAGAGACTACAGCAGGAAAAAAGAGCTTTGTGTCTTTATACCAGTTATTACAGTTTTTGTTTGTTCTCTTCTTATGTGAGCATGAATTGGCAAACTTTAGACTTTCAGACTGAGATTGACAAAACAACTGTCTTTCTTTGCCTCTTTTTAATGTTTAATGCACCTGTAGTGCCCTGTAGACTTTATGTGTGATTGTGTTTCAGATTGTGTCTGCAGTGCAGTATTGTCACCAAAGGAGGATAGTACACAGGGATTTAAAGGTGAGAACCTGATCTGATCCCTGCTGAGAAAACCTGCTATAATCTCTCGCAGTCTGAACGTGATACATATAGTATCCATTACTGTACATTTGCCCTCTCTTCCCCCCCGCAGGCAGAGAACTTATTGCTAGATGCAGATATGAACATTAAGATAGCCGACTTTGGCTTCAGCAATGAGTTCACCGTGGGCAGTAAGTTGGACACGTTCTGCGGCTCTCCGCCGTACGCGGCTCCGGAACTCTTCCAAGGAAAAAAGTATGATGGCCCTGAAGTGGATGTCTGGAGTCTGGGAGTAATCCTTTACACACTGGTCAGCGGATCACTGCCCTTTGATGGACAGAACCTAAAGGTGAGCTCTCACTCTAGGAACTTTCACCGCCTGAGGTTTGTACTGACGGTGTGTGTTTGTAGCAAATTTATTTAAGTTTGAGTGAAAATTGTATCCAACAATTATAGTATTGGGATGTACAAAAATGTACCCAACTGCTCCAAAAAATTATGGGAACACATAATCATCATGGTGTAACTCCTGGGATATCAACCTGTCCAGTGAGGAAGCAAATACAAGACAACCCCTATTTAGAAATGTTTTGCATGTAGTGGCCACAGACCTCCAGCATAGCCAGTTTGGTGGTGGGTCGGTGATATAGTACCTTGATTGCTGACAAGACCCCCACACCCTCAGACCCATTGTCACTCCATATGCTGCTGCTGCAGGTTCAGGATTTCTTCTGGTGGGTGACGATTACCCAGCCTTATGTGACTGGAGCTTTTCAGCACTTCCTGGTTGATGAACACATTGATCCCTCAGACCTCAATCCAGTCATGCACCTTTTAGGACTTCATGTGTTATTGCATCCATTGTCACTTTTCTGTATGATTCTGAATCCAGTCCTCAGTAAGTTAATGATTGTGGTCACCAGGAATTATTCTCACATAGTAAGTGTGTTCCCTATTATTTTGAGCAGTGTACATATCAGACAGTTTCACTTAAATTACAAGTAACGGTGGGAAGCTAAAACTTCCTTTTAGCTGAACGGAACTTTCAGCCTGTACTGCTCTTTTTCAGGGTTTAATAAAGAAAGAAAAGAACCAGACAGTGAACAACAATCCACTAACCAACATTGTGCAGCTTAAAGAATTCAGGCACATGCCAATCTTTTTTAAATCTGACAGACTTCTACCCTTCCTAATGTTTCATGATAGTTTCATGTGTTACTGTTTGGTTGAGAGGTCAAACAAGAACTGAAAGCTTCCCACTGGGAAAATAGGATATTTCATAGAGCTAAATTTTATATATATATATATATGTGTGTGTAAAACAAAGTGATGGTTGTATAGCAAATGGGTTGACATGTGGTGTGAAAATATATTGGACTTCCCGAGCTCAGTTTTATCCCATCAATCCATCTTCTGTAAGGCTTCTTTGAGTGTGTGGTCACTCAGACAATCTCAGCTGACTGTGGGTGAAAGCAGAATACACAATGACGGGTCGCCAGTCAGTCACACAAACAGAAATGAACAGAGAGACGAACAACAACACACACATTCACCCCTAGTGGCAATTGAAAGTCCAGTTAACCTCAAAGGCATATTGTTGGTCTGTGGGAAGAAATAACCCTGGAAAGCCCACACACCGTGTGAACGTGCAAACGTTCATCCTCCTATTTCATAATCTATGTGATTCTGTTTTTAGACTCGGACAGCTGTTATAAAATGGCATTGCTGCTGGAGGCCATGTTGTTTTGTTGATTATTGTTATTTGAACACTGTAAACTGGGAAATGTGACCTTCCCAAGCTTCGCCAGTTATCAACTGTATAAACGCAGCATTACACACGTCACACACACGTCACACACACGTCACACACCTCATTTCAATCTATGTGTCGACATGGGTCGGCTGCAGAGGCCTGAAAAATCATTACTTTTGTTCAGATAAACACCTCTGCCCTACAAGTTTGTACCTCATATCACGAGGCAGCAAGTTACTGCTCCTGTCTTCAGAGCAGGGGTGTCAAACATATGACCACCAGGCCAAAACTGGCCTGGTATTGTGGTGTAGAAAATACAAAGGAAACTTCACTTTAAACTTGTAAAAATGAAAAGTGTCCAGTTATGTGTTGCATTTTTAGTTATAACAAAATGAAAGAAACGTTGTACTTTGACTTTTCACTTTATTGGCACTATGTGGAATTCTTGTATATAAGATATTGTATTAATTTCATAAAACAAAGGCAATATGGTAAGACTTGTGATCATTTTTACTTTATAGTGCTGTCATTTTACTGGTCTTGCCCATTGCAGGTGATTAGTTTTTTTAAAAAACACTTTTGGAATGATATTTCAAAAATCCAGCATGTGGCCTTGCTTATCTGAAACATGCTGACAATGTGAATTGATGGGTCAAACAGTAAAAGTTATAGAGCCTAATCAAGTGAACATTTTATTTGTAAGCTACCGTGCTTGGATGTGAAACATGTAACAATCTAAATTGCTTCCAGGCTGGACTCTAAATGCTCCTTTGAATGAGTTTTATGAATTTAAATGGATGAATAATTCCATTTGAATCTAAATTTGCCGGCATAGCACAGGCCAAAGTGAACGGAAAGTGCAAACCGAAGTGCTTCAGTCTGGTATCTTGAGAAGGGTTTTTAAGAAGTAAAGTATGGACTCAGATTTTATCTGAGTTAGGATGTTTACATGTTATTGATGCATTAAATGAACTGCTTAATACAGTGTTTTTAATGTGGTCCAAATGAAGGAAAAAAAAAAGAAAGAAGAAGAAGATGATTCTCCCTTGTTGCTAATTTTTGTAACTTAAGGCTTGTTTGGTTTTACTCTCTGGTGTGCAGGAGCTTAGGGAGAGGGTCCTGCGGGGGAAGTACCGGATTCCTTTCTACATGTCCACAGACTGTGAAAACCTGCTGAAGAAACTACTTGTGCTCAATCCCGTCAAACGAGGCAGTTTGGAGGTATTACCAGAGTTTTCTGTGACACGTCTTTATTTGTTCTACAACAGTCAAAAAGACACTTGGAAGCAACACGTTTTGCACATCATTGTGGAAAAACACACAATTGCTGCTGTTGTTAATTCTGAACCTTTTTTTGTATTTATGGCCTGTCAGGTGAAGATTTAAGGAAACCTTTTTAATCTCGGATCATAAAACTAACATTGTTATTAGAGCTAAACATTAAGCTTTCACTGCATCCATGATAAGAGCTGAAGTTGGTTTCTGCAAAACATTTTGTTCAGCTTAGTTGGCATTCACTGTCCAGGGTCAATACACCCCCTGCATTCAGAACCAGGCTGAGGTTCAATAGTAAAGATTTCTCCACCAGTACCAACGATTGCTCTTACTGTTGCCATTCATTTCTCATCTTTACCGTGTTTTTGTTTTGCATCTGTAGCCTTAAGTGGGACATTGTATAAAATGTAAATCGTGCAAATCATTTAGATCCTGCATTTAAGTATGAGTATTGAATATTATCGAATTTGAAAAAGAGAAAAAAATCTGCTCTGAACAAATACCGGGGAAGTGATTTGCAGCATTGCAGACCTAATTTGTTGAATTCACAAATCATTAACATGATGGGATATAAAAGGAACTCTGAAGCTGAATATGCAGATGCTAAATGTGGAAGTGTTCTTTGAAAGAATGACATTTATTAACCTAAGTTTTGCAGTACATCAAAAAATAATCTGTGCACAGAGAGGAGAAACAAGACTAGTGTCCCAGCTCTTTGTCAACAGGGGATCAGAAACCGACATGATTATGTAATGGAATGAAGATCGGTGCATGGGCTTAAAAACACAGTTAATGAACAGTTATTTTCTGCATCTGTACAGCTAAATTTGAACTTGAGTAGAAACCAAATAAAAAACATGATCCAGGGTCTAGAATCCATTTTCTTTGGGCTCGTTTAAAACAGACTGAGGTGAAACAGAAAAATCAGCATGCAGTTTAAGACCCCGTATACCAGGGCTAAGAAAATGTGTGCTTTTGCTATTGTTATTTTACAGTGGCCCATTTTTAGGGGAATTAGGGTTGCTGCAGTCACGTCGTATGATTATCAGAAATAAGTCACAGACAGAATAAGTCCTCTATAATTGGAATTGCTGTTGTAGTGGACATGTATCGGCCCTAATGGTCTTGTTGCTTCTGTGTTAGCAAATCATGAAAGATCACTGGATGAATGTGGGTCATGAGGAGGAGGAGCTCAAACCTTACATCGAGCCTGAGGCGGACTTCAGTGATTCATCCAGAATAGGTGCGTCTCTGTGTGTGTGGCTGTACATGTGAGTGAATGTGGATGTTGCCCTTTGTCATGTTCAGCGTGTAACCTCTGATGTCGCTGTCCTCAATCAGAACTCATGGTAACGATGGGGTTCCCCAAAGACGAGATCACAGATTCTCTACAGGGCCAGAAATATGATGACGTGATGGCTACCTACTTGCTGCTGGGCAGAAAAGCTCCAGAGGTGAGATTGGTTGACGTTGCATCAACTTGACATCATCGCCACTACCCAGTGCATGATGTCATGTGACCACTTCCCTCATGGCGTGACTTTGTGTTGCAGTTCGAAGGGAGCGAGCCTCTGACTAACAGCGTTCTAGGTCAACGGCAGCGGCCGACCAGTGACATCAACAACAGCTCCAGCATTTCTCCCGCCCATCCCAAGGTCACACGCAGCATCTCGGCCAATCAGAAGCAACGCCGCTACAGTGATCATGGTGGGGATGATGATGGTGGTGGTGGTGGTGGTGGTGCCGTAGAGAAGCCAAGTAAAGTAACCTCGTCCTTCCCAGCTCTGAGAGTGCTGGCGGCTGCGTGTTGTGTAGGGGGAAGTTACTCCAAGTCGCTGAAGACTGACTCATTCATAAGATCTCAGTATCTAAACATGCTGATGTGCCATTGTGCGAAGCACCAGAGACTTGTCGGCTCCACTGGTTCTGTTAAACCTCTAAATTACTTATAAGGCAAATGTGCTCATAGATTTTACGAAAATTTAAAAAGTTGTGTCAAAAATGCATTTAGTAACAACCCTGGAGTAATTTTTAATAATAGTTTGGTTTTTTTAAACGCCCATGTCAGTGACTCAACCTGAACACTGCACTGGTTGTGTAGCAGCTTCCTCCTATGTCATGTGGGCCATTGTATCTGGCGCCATCTTCTGGCTGGCTGCTTCCCTGCAGCTCTCTCAGGAACAGCACCTCAAAGCATGAGGAGGGAACAGCTTTGCTTTGTACCTTTTGTACGTGCTCACCTTGGCTTCTATAACTGTACGACCCATGAAACAAAGTCTTGTTGCTGTGTATCATATTTCACAGTGTGGTTGACGTGTCACTCCTGGCTTTGCTTGATGCCATTGTTACAAAGACACTGTCCTTGTCTGGTTATATATTTCCCCAGAGTCTCATTCAGCAGAGTCATAGAAATACTATGTTGATGTGAGACTTAAGTGAATTTGTTTCTGTGTATGTCTCTGTCAGTGGGTCCATCTGTGCCACCGGCGGTATCGTACACCAAGCGTGGCCAGGCTCTGAGTGTGGAGAGCGACCACAGGGAGGAGTGGGATGGAGCACGTCGACTCGAGCTCAACACTTCTAAAGGAGACGTTCCTGCCTCGCCATTGGGAGTGCAGGAGAGGAAGAAAACCACAAGTGCTGTCGGGGTGAGAAGAGTGCAGAAAAGATATTTGAATACTTGAAACAAGTCAAAATTTACTGTTCTGTCACACATATTCTCCTTTTTTTTTTTTTGTAACGTAAAGTGCTAAAATTTGCATTTTGTGTTCCTCCTTAAGCAAACCAATGGTTCAATGACTCGTAGGAACACATATGTGTGTGAACGAACCTCCACTGACCGATATTCAGCTATTCCAAATGGCAAAGACAGCAGGTAAATGGGCAACATTCACATTCTCATCCATCTGATATACCGGTTTATTGCAGGATACAGGAGCCAATCTCAACTGTCTGTGAGACACATCCTGTACAGGTTTCATGTCCATTATTGGACAGACAGACACATATCCAACTTGCATTTGAACTGGGGACCTTCTTGCAATACTTTCCAAACCTTTATGTCTGAAATAAATGCTACTATTCCAATAATAAATAATTCAAATCATAAAAATCATTATCTATCTTTGGTTATAAAAACAAATCAGAAGTTCTGGAAGTAACCGTATGACTTCCACAGGGGTCTTATCTCAACATCATGAAGGTTGTTTGTTCCCTGATGAGACACAAGAATTTGTGTCTCTTCAAAACTCTTCAAAAACTGAAGAATTGATGGGTGGTCACACAAAATATTGATTTCTTTTCTAGTTATTCACTTTTCATTGACAACAATTACAAACTTTCTTGGCAACACGTTGTCATTCAAATCTTGTACAGCAATAAATAATAATAGCAATGATAATAGAAATATAATCATTTTACAGAGCACTTTGAAAAATGAATGTACTCTATATGTGCTTTGCAGGTAAAGTGAAACTAATAAAATACAGCAAAAAATAGGAAGTTAAACACATTTTAACAAATAAAAACAGTACAAACAGTTGCAACTCACTCACTCGGCTGACTTGATGTCCTCAGGCAGATTGTGTTCCCTGTAACCATACTTCGCCCTTTTGTGTCTGCCTTTGATCACCAGTTTAACGGAGGTGTCGGGCAGCACGCCATCGACTGCAATCAGCTCAACACGACCTCGTCACACCAAGTCCATGTCATCATCGGGACATCCATCAAAGAGCACTCTGCCCCCTATCGATGACAACACAGAGCTTAAAGCCAGGTGAGCGGCCCAGTTAAGCTCATGTGAAGAACAGGATGTGTTTTGCCTTCAGGTCCAGCCGCATTTGATTTCATCATCTCATCCACCATTTTCTTGTTTTGCAGCTCTTCTCCACGTGGCCCCTCCACATCTCCATCAGCACACAGTATCAGCACCCCAGAAAAGAACCGCTTCCCCCGTGGCACCACCAGTCGCAGCACCTTTCACGGGGCTCAGCTCAGAGACCGGCGCAGTGCGACCTACAACGGCCCCCCAGCCTCGCCCACATTGTCCCATGACACGGGGGCTCTCGCTCAGCAACGCAGGGGCACCTCCACAGGGATCATCAGCAAAATCACCTCCAAGTTTGTCCGCAGGTCAGTGAAGACAAACAGCTGAGCAGTTGAGCTGCACAGCGAAGCTGCCTGAGAGCGATTCAGTCTGAAGACTCTCGTAAACCACAATAATGAAAAGCCCTTTTGAGCTACTTTCCGGTGCCTAAATGATTCGTTGTGCTATTCATATATTAAAAGGAACGATACTGAGAAGTCTGTGTAAAACAAAATTAAATCTATCCTATGAGGTTACCACATCACAGAAAATCGTTTTAACGGATGTGCCCAATTTGACGGATAGAATTGCCCCGTATTTGAAACGTGACCTGCGTTCATTCACTTTGTTCTTTGCGCTCACATTTCTAAATTTCAGTGATACAATAATATTAATGGATTATCAAATTACGTAACCAAGAAATTAGAATTTACACACAAATTGTTTTTAGTCGGATCAGCCGCTTTTTCAATTTGGAAGGATATAAAATGAGACTAAATCCACAGCCATGCTGAAAGCTCTACGAAATATACTGAAACACTGATCATTTGCAGAACTATCACCCAACAAGGACTAACATGTAAACATGGCCACTGCTGATCACCAAAAGGTTTTTTTTCTGTTATTCAGGTCCTGAAAACTTTTTTCATAAAAAAAAATTTTTTCCTCATTATTTTGTTCATTTTTAAGTATAGTATTGATAAGCTCTATTTTTTTTAACTGTTTTTAAGATATTTATTGCAATTTACTGTGTTTCATATGACAGCACTGTATATATGTTCTTATTTATTCATTTTGCTTTTGCTACAGTCACGCTATTTTGTTCTTTTAAGAGTCTTAAAAAGGTATCAAATGTTTTTAAAATGTTCTTTTAATATGTACAGGCAACCTGTCTGATAAATATAAATCAGACAAATTACCTACGTGCAATATAAAAACATTCACTTCTTTGTGGTTGTGGCTACAAAGTTAAAAACAAGAAGTTATTATTCTTATTTTTTTCACGATCATTAGTCGAGACGAAATCGTCACACACACTCCCTACGTCTTTATTACCCAGCGTCCCCAGTGCTTATTCTGGCTCCACCAACACTTGTACCCTTTGCTGTCGTTATGAGGAGCAAAGCACTGACCCTCCTCGTCCTTACAGCAGTGGTCCATCTGCTAGAAGCTCACAGCTTTCTCTCCTTCTCTCCCTGCATAGAGCTCTGTCTTTCAGGTCGGCCCGGAGGTAGGAAAACATACCGCTTGCTGCACCTGTTCCCTCCCGTCCAACGAAAAGAAAACACCCAAAAACAAACGTACTCTGTGCCCACTATGACCGTGTTCCCTTAACCCCGTGCGTACTTGCCCACGACACCACACCCCCTGACCTACTGACACCCTTGTTATGCCGTGTTCTTCCTCCCCTTGTGTCCACATCCTTGACAGCAAACCTCATAGCTCACCATCTTCTTCTACACTGAGCCACCAGATATCTGCTTCTCCAGCTGCGAGCTTTCCTCTCCTTACTCTCCCGCCTTCCTCGTGACAGAAGACCAGACCAATTACAGAGGCCAAATCACAGATTTAGAGCTACTTTTTATTTCAATTTTTTTCCACTTTTCACAGATCAGTGGGGATTAAGGAAAGGTAGTGTCATAGTGTGGGATGATGCATCTGGTCTATGTGAGCTATCCCCTCCAAAGGTCACAGTTACCTCATTGTGTGCTGAACCCCCAAAACCCAGGAGTGTGGATTCTTTCCTGGCATGATGCCTGACAATCCCCCTCTGTGTCCAGTGATGATGGGGAGTCGGTGCTGGTAGTGGGTGGTGGTGGTGGTGGTGGTGGGGTGGGGGACCCTTGTTGATATCAGCTTGTGGGAATAACAAGTCTATTCCTGGTTTATTTCAGGGTGCCTAGTGAGGGGGAGGCCAGTGCCAGGACAGAAACACCAAGGTGAGCGTTCGATTAAAACGTTTGACAGACCCCCTCCTCGTTCTCGTACTGCTGAGACAGGGGTGTCAAACTGCCCTAGAAGTTGCTAATCCATTGCCAACCAGTGATTGCTGTAACCACCTGATCAAAATGTCTACCTTTCATGAGGCTGCAGTCCATCTGTCTGTCCATCTTCTATTCTGCTTCATCCAACTTAAGTTTACAAGACACTGGAGGCCAACCCAGCTGACTCTGGGTTAAAGCAGTGTTCAGTCTCTGGATACTTTTGCCTCAAACCGCTCCGCTACACTATACTCCACTACACTACACTGTCCATTGGTCCAGGTAGATTCCCAAAGATAAAATTCAAAAATTTGACCGGTGTGACACTCAAGATTTCATTTTCAGAAATGCTGGCTCTGCACTTTTTCTCTCTTACACGCCATGAGAGTCATTTTTAAACACTGTGATCACAGTGTTGTTTGGTTTTATGGCTAAACGACCTGCTCTATTTTTCCACCGTAATCACTTGGCAGTATGTGCAGACAACTTTTCATGGAAGTTGACTTGTTTCCTTAAAGAGGATCCTACAAAAAACTGGTCGAAATGATTAATTCAATGGAAAAAGAAAACAAAACACTTTTATCCAAAATGGTAGTCAAACATTTATACTACTTAACCTCTGACTTCTTAAGTATGTTTCTTCCATGTAGAGCTTTTTGCTGCTGACTGGATATTTTGTATAACGGTGCTTCAGAAACAACATGAATCATATATAATGTTGAATATTAGCAGCTTATAGACTCATTATATTTATTTGCAGCTATTAAAGTTTACAAACATTGTGAAATATTTTACAGCTCAAATAATGCAAAGGAAAAATAGAATCTAATACCAGGATATGTATAGAAATCATTCCTTCCTTTTTACTGGCTTTACAGCTAAAATGGGGATTTTAACATTAAAACTCCAGAAATTTATTTAACTCAGAAAAGTTTCCCTATTTTCATTTAAGTTGAAGGTTAATGATACATGGTTTTCTTCTCTCTCGCTCTCTTTTTTTGTTTGTTTTTGTTGACAAACATAAGAAAAACGAAAAAGTATAGCATACAAAAGTATTTATCCCCGGCTTTACTCAGATTCCCTGAACAAATATCCAGCACAACCAACTGCCTTCAGAAGTCACCTGATTAGTAAATCTAATCCACCAATGTAATCTCAGTATAAATCCAGCTGTTCTGTGAAGCCTCAGACGTTCATTAGAGAACATTAGTGAAGAAACGGCTTTATGAAGACTAAAGAAGACACCAGACAGGCCAAGAGAAGGTTTAAAGCAGGATTAAATTTAAAAAAAATAAAAAAAATCTTTGAACATCTCACAGTTGACCGTGTAATCCATCATTTAAAAACCAATTTGAAAAGCATGCATCATTTTCCTGGTTGTTCTGTGTTGGTCTATCACATAAAATCCCAATAAAATAAATATACATTCATGGTTTTAAAGTGACAAAGTGTGAAAACGTTCAAGGGGTATAAATACTTTTGCAAGCTGCTGTATAGAAACAATAAATAACACAAGATAACAATACAATCAGTGGTCCCTATAACTTCGTCAGCAATTTGATTAATGGAGGATGGGAGCTTGTTAGTGGTATTCTATTATTATTATTATTATTATTCTTATGGACTATTACTTCAGTTTTCCTTCAATTCTTTTGTTTTGGAACAAATAGTGTCCTGCTCGACATGGACAGTCTCAGGACCACAAACTGCAATATGGATAAGATAAATAACACTGGAGACACTATTTAACCACATTTGTCCTCGTAACAGTTTTAAATGTAATATCAGATTTAAATGTGTAGAGCTTGTGATTAACCTTCATCCTCCTCTGCCTCCGCTCTTCTTCCTCTCCTCCCCTGCGGTTGCAGGAGTGCGTCCGGAGACACAAAGGAGGAGGGCGGCCGAGACTCGAAGCCTCGCTCGCTGCGCTTCACCTGGAGCATGAAGACCACCTCGTCCATGGAGCCTGCCGAGATGATGAGGGAGATCCGAAAAGTCCTGGACGCCAACAGCTGCGACTACGAGCAGCGCGAACGCTTCCTGCTCTTCTGCGTGCACGGCGACGCTCGCCAGGACAATCTGGTCCAGTGGGAGATGGAAGTGTGCAAGCTGCCCCGCCTTTCACTCAACGGCGTGCGCTTCAAGAGGATATCGGGCACGTCCATCGCCTTCAAGAATATCGCTTGCAAAATTGCCAATGAGCTCAAACTGTGACGACACAGCGGAGTCGCCAGTCGGTCTCCGGCGAGCTCTGGCCACAGTCTCATCTCGTCACTGGATAAGGTGTTGGCTTGCAGGACAACATTCAGCACTGAGGGTCCTCACCGCGCAGAATCAGGGTGGACTCGGCTGGTAACGTGCAATACTGGCCACGAATGTACTGTACAGGGTAGTGGATCAGAGAGGTATCGCTCTGTGATGGAGAGCAAGAAAAACCTGCTAACTCCCCCCCTTTTTTTCCTCCGTCCAGCCGTCTCTCGCATCAGCCCGCTGCTCCGTGTCAGAGGAGACATTCATATAACACATGCAGTATGCAACCGAAGATGACCATCCTGCAATAAGGTTTTCAGTCTCTTTGTTTTTTTTCTAAGCGCCTATTACAAGATCTACTCTCCTCGCTGAATAACCATTAAAATTACTGTAAGCAAAAATAGCCGCTTTTCCACCTGTGTTAAGTCAGTATATAGATCAGGCTGGAGCCCATACTAAAAACTATGTAAAAAGAGAATTGTACTGTATGCATAACATCTGCAGGTACTGTATTGTATATTGATTTTGCGTTCTGTACAGAATTTTATTGTCAATACTGTCTTTTTTCATGGGATTTCAGTTCTTTCCTAATATAATTGATGTCTCTTAGAGCATTATTCTTTCAGTCTGTGAGGTTTTTGTTTTTTGTTTTGTTTTGTTTTGTTTTTTTAAGAGCCACCATATGAAAATAGTGTTTTTAATTTTATTTAAACAGCACTAAATTATTTTGTGGAATATTAAGGGATGTGTTCCCTTGCCTTTTTATGTTCTATTTTTTTTTTTTTGCCTCTTGGGGGGGGAAAAAAAAAAAAAAAAAAAAGAAACACTAAGTTGCACCACATAGACTTGAGTAGTAACTTCAGTTAAAACTGAAACATGTGTTCACTTTATTTTCTCTCAGCAGTAGGTAGGCGATTAGGAGATCCTGCCGCCATTGCACAAGTTTTCCAGGGTGACGTGTATGGACATGAGAGTATGCACCTGTGTTTCTTTCATGTTAGTTTGGTAATCCTCAATTACAAATAAAAAAAAAAAAAGAAGAAGAAGAAAATGCAGGGTTTAAATCAGTTTACTTCAGAAAGCAGGGGACGAGATGTCCTCCTCCCAACGACTGAAGATGCATGAAAGATCCTGAAAATGACTTCACTTGAAAATAAAAACAAACAAAAAAAAAATACAAACTAAACATTAAAAGTCAGTGTTTCTTGCAAGGCCTTTCTAAAGAGGCTGATTTATCCTGCCACCAGTGTGATTGTGCAGGTACTTGTGTATCTCCTTGCTTGTTTTCTTTTTTCTTTTCTTTTCTTTTTTTTTTCTTTTTTTTTTTTTTTTTTATTTCAACATATTTTGTTGTATTTATTCCATTACATTGTAATGTGCTGCTTTGTAGATTTGAGGCGTGCACTTTGTTGGAGAAAATAAAAATGATTTTATTTGTTTGTATTCATTTTGTTTACGATTCTCAGTTAATGTGCTGTACCAGGGGTTCGAGTAAAACTATCATCCACCCATGGCGATGCAGTGATTCAAAGGAGGGCACTCGAAAGCAAGTTAACTTACAGGAAAATTTACCAAGAACATTGTTTCATTCTTACTCTTTTCTCACATCTTATTGAGCTTTTCAGAGCTGAAACGGCTTCTTCCATCCTAATTGTAAATACAGGTTCTTTCAAACCAGTGGTAAACAGTTCCTATAGATAACACAACACTTTTATTGTCAATACAATTTATATAAGAGTAATAACTTGGGTGTATCTATGGAATCAAAACAAGCATCAATCTGAAAACAGCCATTTGGTGACAGAAGTATACTTTGTTTTCTTATCCCTGTTATGTGTTTGCTGGCCTGGTCTTCCTGAAAACAAAGGACTTTCTGGTAAAATGAACGTTCAATAAAACTAAAAATAAGATTCTTTTTACAGAGATCTTAGAACAACTAATTTCAAGTGTGTACTGAATATCCATTCATCTTTCTTTAGAGGGTTGCAGTGGACTGGAGCTGATCCCAGCTGACTATAGAAACCAGCGTACCCCCAAGACAGGATGAAAGTTCATCGCGGGTCAAACGCAGAGAAGGACACACACTCACTTTCACTCGTACAGGTAATTCAGAGACGGAAGGTAACCTTGGACTGTGGGAGGAAACCAGAACACTCGGGTAGAAACTTTTAAGAACAACCACGGAATCCTTTTTCATCACAGCGTTTCACTCGAGAAAAGATTGTCACTTGTTTGTCTGCACAATTTCTTCATCATCCAGTGTACAAATGGTTAATGATAATTTCCCTGCAATAACTTGGCCTTTGCTTTTGCACGACTCTGGCCATTTGCTATCCAGTGTCGTTTTAGCTCCCCCCTGTGGACAAAATAGGAACAGCCGTTATTTTCATTGTAAAATTCGCAATGAAAATGAGAATTTTGTAAAAGATCCCTGTCCTGGCCCACTGGCCACATGTTTGATGCTTTCTGAAGAAACAAGGTGGCTGTATTGGTTAGTGTGTCGTGTTACACAGTGCAGGAAGCTCAGATGAAACGTTAAACTTTATTGACTCTAAATAGCATGTTAGTCCTAATTATGACACAGTTGATGTATTTTCAGTACATGTTAGCCAAAGATAAAGCAGTATGAACAGTAAACGCAGTATTTTTTTTTTTTAATGTGAGTGTTGAAAATTGCTTCACGAGTTCCCAGTTGTGAAAAACTGTATTTTCAATACCTTAAACATACAAACTATTAACGATAAAAATGTAAGTTGCAAGGATATACAGGTAGACTCCTACACAAATCTGTGGATATTCGTCAAATCATGAGCATCAATTTATATCCTCCTCTGTAACAAATGTATATCCAACGGCCATGGTCCCTCGTAAACCTACAAAAAAGCTTCATTTACAAATCTTCAAGCTTACAAATGGAAAGACAGAAAAATGTAAACATTTCATTTTGGCAGATTTTGTTCAATTAAACATGTCCATCGATTAAAAAGTACTATTTTAATATTACTTTCTGTAGATAAATATATGAGATTACAAATGTATAAACATTGCTGAGTCACATGTAAGGCTGAACACAGACACACAAAGAAAAAGAAATTCCTCACTGGTTGATTTGGTGGACTTATGAACATGGATGCTGCATTACTCAGAATGAGGCGGCCTGGGTAAGGCTCTTGTCATGCATTAATGACTTGATAAACAAACTGGCTGTAATCCTAACTTGAGATGCATACAATTAACTAAGCATGCATCTCAGACTAATTTGGCTGAGATCTATGCCTTCATCTTTAAACTGTGCGTGCATTTGATTGGAAAGATTTCTGTTTGTTTGTTGTTTTTTTAAATGGGTGGGAGGAAATTCTGCCGTTCTCAAGTTAGGATCAACACTGTCAGAGTTGCTTAGTGCCGCAGCCTTTCTTCAGACATGAAAATAAAGAAACAACTGGCAAAAAAAATAAAAAATCAGGCAAAAGACAAAAGATTCACTCAGTTGCTCAGATCGATGACCAGATGTTCATAGATCTGAGTTTTCCCTTTGAAACTGGAGGCCAGCAGGAACTGACGGTTGTCTATAGAAACTGGAGAAAAGGCCCGCGGCGCCTGGATGTTCACCTCCTGGAAACGAATAAACTCTCCCTTCTTGGCATCCCAGCGGTACACCTGGGTGAAAGAGTAATCGCTGCCCAGGATGGCGTACTGCCAGCTTCCCACAACGAAGGGTTGGAACACCATGGAGCCGCGAGAGGGCATGGTCTGCATCTCTCTGAAGAGGGCCCCGTCCCAGCGCATCACTTTGGAGTCGCCAATGAAGCGCGTCAGGCAGATGAATAGGTCGGACTTGACCTGAAAGTGCTTCACGGCATAAACATCCTCCATCTCCGGGATGTCGGTGCGCCTGTCGAACAGCTTGGTGCCTTTGTTCCACTGGTAGATGACGGGCCTCTGGGAGCTGCTGGACAGGATCAGGTGAGGCTTGGAGGAGATCTCCATGTACTCCACGTCCGTGTCCCGGTACCACGGGTGGAGGGACTGGTGGGAGTAGAAGCCGTTGCCGTTCCACTTGTAGATGGTGGTGGACCCGGCCTTGGAGCTGTCCGCTATGACGAAGAAGGACTCGCCGTCGATGCGGAACGTCTCGACGTCGTTGGGTTTGCGGATTCTGAGGATGTCGATGCCTTGGAGCTTAATGAATTTGTTCGCCGAGGTGTCTCGCTTGTAGATGTGAGAGCCGCCAAACAACTGAGCCACGATGACGAAGAGCTGGTTGTCAATGACCAGAGGTTTACAGATGACTGTGGATGTGCCTGATGGGAGACAGAGAGAATGAGAACGAGCACAGGGTCTAAACCGCTGACACTGGATCATCACACAGATCATTACCTCCTGGTGGTTTGACACAGTGGCGTAGTGGTTCGCCCTGTCGTCTCACGGTGAGATCGCCTGGAGCTAATTGCTGAATCTAAATCATCCACAGTGTGTATTGTCCGTCTCATTGTGTGGACAGCACATTTGGTATTAAAGATGGATGGAATCCCTTCCAGCCCGATCACAGAGAGACAGATGATCCCACTACTGAGTTATTCAGTCACCAAGTAACCTCAAGCAAATGTTTTTGAACAGGAGAGGAAACATATATTTTCTAATCTCCACCGTTCCACTCTTTAACCGTGTATATTCTTCCTATTGTTCTAAGATTCTTTTATCCATTAATCACCTTTAGGAATTCTTAGTCACATTTTCCTCACTATTCCAGCTGATTGACCCTCAGAAAACAACCAGTTCCCGTGTGCGTCTGTAGGAGACGTGTTGAAACTAACTAACTAATTAATGTTACGCTGAAAAGTTATTTGAACGTCATATGTCTCCTAAAAGTTAAAGGTTGATCCTATTATTTACAATCAAAAGTAAAAATACCGGTATATTTACAAGTGATGCTGTGATAGTAACAGGAAGCCAATCTATTGAGAGACGCATACATATTATGAAACTGGAAGAAAAGCCAAGAAAAACCCACTTCAGGTGCAGGTAGACCATGCATAACACACATTTGAGCCCTGGTTCTTTTTTTCCTGCGAGGGAATAAGCCACTTCATAGTATTTATTTTTATTTTTTTTAAACTCACAACATCATGGTACATTTAAAATGACGCGCTTGATAAATGACTTACTGTCAATATCATCAAAGTTCCTGAAGACCATCTCCACATGATCCCACTCGAGAAAGCTGCACTTCCCAATGAAGGGCTGAGCAAACACCACATACTGGTCGTTCTCAAAAGAAAAGGCTTCCACAGATATGGACTCAAACTTCAGCGACTGATAGGAGGCAAACTCTGGGGAAGGAGAAAAAAAAAGAAGCTCACTCAAACACTGAATACGTCCAGAGAACAACGATTATCTTCATTGCGAGTTGAATTAAGAACAGCGGTGGACTTTTATCACCTGTGGTGATGCAGTCAAAGGACTGCGGCACCAGGTCGTTGATTTTCTTGTCGAGTTGCGCGGCGGGGCCTTTACAGTAGATCTGATCCACGGTGGCGTTGGTGTTGTAGATCCACTCCACCAGCCACTTCAGCTTACAGTCACAGCTGAACTGGTTTCCCCGCAAGTCTCTGATGGGGGGGGGGGGACAACAACACAAAAGCTTCAGCATTTGATAGATTAGAAAATATCGTTCTTCCTCACTGCCGCGTGTAATTTTAATGCTGTTAAAAGCAGCGTCTGCCCACACGTTTTTCCCGGCCTTGGCTCAAGTGGAATGGAGACACAGTTTTGTAAAAATAGACGACTGTACACAACACTCATTGTTCATCACAGGAGAAAAATATCAGCTCTCTAAATTAATGGGAGTCGTTTCTTTGTGCGGCGAGAAATAAATTCATACTTACACTTTGGTCAAGGCCTCCAGGCCCTTGAACAGATCTTTGGGTAGAGTTTCAAGATTATTGTAGGCCAGACTCCTGATAAAAAGAGGGAAAAAAATACAATTATCCTGGCTAATCATCTATTTTCTTGCTTTTTCCTCCCGTTTCATAGACAAATTTGCTGTTTGAATATCATCAGAGGAGTACTCAGGTGTTAGCGAATACTAACTGTAGATGTGGTATTGCAGTATTTCTCCACAGCTCGCTGTGGATCCATTACAGAGCTTGGTCACATACAGTCACCCGAGAGAGTGAAGGCAGGAACATTGCTTATTGTGAGTTTGAGGAAACATTAAGCTATTTTTAGCACTGCCTCCTCAGCCATTTCACTGCTGCCTCTGCTACAAAAAAAGGGAAACCAGTCGACTTTGTTTCATATTTAAAAAGGGTTTTGCTGGATCTCTAATCAAATATAAATATGATATCAGTATAACATTGACTTCCAGCTGTGTTTTGAGGACTGCCTATGTGGCAATTAAAGTTGTGCAATAGACTTTGTCAGCATTTCAGTGGAACAATGCTTGCTCGCACCTGCACACAGATTACAACACTTGGCATTAAAACAAATACCATCCAACGGTTAGATGGTTAAAGGGTTAGATTCTAACCCTTTAACAGTCACTATTTACAGATAACAGTGGTCAAATGCGAGGGTTGTCGCATTCCAATGCGTGAACAATATTGTGCCACTGTCAGGGTTAACAGTCTCCTTTGCTTCTCCTCCTTGTGTGTGATTGCTGTTCCTCACCCTGATGTCTTTCCCCTGTGTGATTGTCGTCACCTGGCGCTTTGGTATTTAGTGGGCTTTTCTTGTCTGTTCTGGTTGTCAGTCTTGTCTGCAATTCTATGGCTGTTCAGTCTTTCTGTGTCTGTGTCCCTTGAGTCCACTTCCCCCAAGCCAAACCGAACGGCCACTCCAACTCTAAAAAATGTTTTGTCCAAATATCAATTTTCAGCATCAATCTGTCCCGTACTATTCGCGATTAACCTGAAATGACAAATGTCTGTATAAAGTCTGCAACAGTTGTAGCTGGTACTCTTTGATTTTGAACTGAAGCTTATGATATTGATTAGATTTTTATTCTCTATCACATTTAAAAACACACATTTTCATTTTCTTTTTATTAAAAGAAACTCTAGTGGTATTTTTCTTCAGAAACATTAAAGGGGAAAAATCCTATTGAACCCTAAATGTTGTCTCCTGAAGCATGCTCTTCAACCCCCACCCCACATTTTGAAAACCACTAAAGGTATTTTTTTATTGGTTCATGGACAGGATGTTAGGAATCGTTGTACTTACAGGTGTACCAGGGTTTTCAATCCACGGAAAGCATGTGGCGATATCGACTTGATTTGGTTGTTTTCAATAAATCTGAAAAAGGCATTGAATGAAAAGCATGAAAAAAAACCAAATTTTTTTCTTTTTTTTTCTTTTTAAATGAATCCAGAGCAAATATGTATGATTTACTCACAGGTACTCTAGATGGGGAAGACCGAGGAAGGCATCCTCGTCTATAGATTCCAGATTATTGGCTGTGAAAAGGCTGAACGGAGGAATCACAAGTTATTATCTTTTAATCCATCAAGATGTTACCAAGCCCAATTCGTGAGGGGTCCACGGATGTTTGTTTTGAAGGATGTATTGGTTCTGCTGGGAGACAGCGACTACAGGGGATTCCCCCTTCAAAGGGAGGAATCCCCCATAAATAGATCTCATCTGAACCTGATTCACAAGATACAATTACACCTTTAGGTTTGGAAGGATTCTCAGAGAGGGGATCGGGGATCGTTTACAAATGTATTTTCTGTAACCATTATTTTTTTGCTGCATCTGGTTCAATGGCTACAACATCACCAATTGTGTTTTTAACATGCAGCATCAGTGGAAGTTGGGGGGGGGGGTTCTGGACATCAAACATGGCGTTGATCATGACAATATGTAACAAAGACCGAATTACATAGACATTTCCTCACAGGAGATGCAGGGCAGGCGTGTGGATGAAGCTCTCTTTGGGGATTTCAGTGAATTCCGACTTGACGAATGATCTGTGGGAACATGACGGAAAAAAAAGAAAAGAAAAGCACAGGCTGTCATATAGGAGAATGCATCAGTGTGCTGCAGCATCAGAGAAGACGAGGACCCTGGTGTGTATATATATATATATATATATATATATATATAAAAACACATTGAAAAAGGTAAAATGCGACTTACAGTGAGATGACATCGGAGGGGAAGCTGCGGGGGATCAGACCCGCGCTCTCGCACAGCGCGTTATCTTTGGTGCATGTGCATGACGCGGGGCAGCGCGGCTGCCGGGGTCTCTTGCTCTCCGCCAAAAGTAAGAAACACGCCACCAAAATCAAGCCGAGCCAGGGTGATCTTCTGGGTGTGATCTCCATCCCTGCGAACCACACATGAACCAGAGTGTCGCCCTCCTCCACCACCGGCTGCCTGCTGGACTGGAGGCCGAGCGACGCGCTGCTGATCCCCGCAGAGAGCCGTGCGCCACCTCCGCTCCGGAGATGATGGAACCAAAGGCGCTGTGATTACGCCGCTCCCCCGAAGATCTAAATCCTCTGTGAGAAAAACAAAACAAAACACAATCCACCTAGAAGCCTGTTGTCCCGTGTGTGTGAGTGTGTGAAGCTTAGGAGAATACCAGCTGGCGCGGTGACAGACGCGGTGTGAGGGCAGGTGGGGATCCCAGCGGGAGCAGACGGAGCATCTTCATCCACAACCACGCCTATGATTTCAGCAAAAACGCCACACAGACACACACAGTCTCTCTCTCTCCCTTTCTGTGTGTGTCAGGCTCCTGGAGGATTCCGCCTTACAGGCTCACGGAATTGAGCAATGTTTTTCGTGAATCAGCTCGAGAAAAATGAAGCAGTGACATGAGCCAGCGGATTGCAGCGTTTGGCGCAGACGCACAGCGGCTTTCTATGCGGGCAGCGGGGAAACCCGGAGAAAATGAATGATGGAAACAGCTGTTATTAATCCTGCGTGGAGATTTGGGATTGATGTTTTATTTTGTGTATTCGTTCTGTTTGAGGGTTAAAAACAAAGCGAGACTTTTGCAAACATTCCGGGTGCGTTTCCTGGTTTGTGCGTGGTTTCCATGGCGACTGAAGGACGCAATCTGTTCTGACCTGCGATAGAAGGGTGAGGGGAAGCCCTCCTGTCACCCTAACATCTGCTCCCACAAACCCATCCCCCTCATGCATACTCCCCCTCTCTCACAAAGGACAGTTTGAAAACACAGTTTTCCTGCACAACATGTTCACATCAAAGCCACGTCACAAAAGGTCCATCCATCCATTTTCTGCTTTAAAACACCTTCACCGTTTTATTATTGTCCTTTTCCTCTGTGCCAGACATGCTTTGGCACAGCACGATTCTACTTAAGGTCTTTTTTTAATCTTCTTGGTAAAATTTCTCCAGTTGCAAGATGAATATGTTTACTGGTTGTGCCTGGAACGCCCACAGACCCTTCTGGGAACAAACGTGTTCAGAGCTTTCTGGAAGGTCGTTAAATAAATGCATGCAGCACTGGACCTCTTTGTCGCTGATGTGATTTTACCATTTGACATCCACCCTGTTTACGAATGATAATACAATTCTGCCTGCAATTATGAAACCAGGGCTTTTAGAGGAACAGGGTCCTGCTATAGGGGGTGTTGAGGGGGTATGCTGTTATTCAGATTACATTATTAGACTTCTTTGAGGAGGAGGAGGAAGAGGAGGAGGAGGAAGAGAAGGAGGAGGAGGAAATAACCGAGAGGAATGGAGATGTTGAGAAGCTGAAAGGGATCCAAAGTAACAAACGTCTTTTCTCATGAGCAGAGTTGGGACTAAACGGAGAACACTGGATATTATTGTTGTGCTGCAAGATGATTGGTAGTGTCCATGGTTCATAAATGTCGCCATTCATCACCTGAATAGTGGACAGGCTTTCAAACAACAATGTGGCCACAGTGACTCCAGTGTTTGTGACTTTTAATGGAATTCAGAGTCTTGTTTCCTGTTACTAACTCAAGACTATATTGAAGTGCCTGGTTCCTTCTGATGCACCAGTTCATCTAATTAATGCGTCTTTAATATGCAAAGCTGAAGCTTGTGAGCTACAGGTGCGAAAAGAGACATTCTCTTTTGCTGCATTCACTGTTGAAGAGAAATCCCCACTAGAGGGAAACGGTGAGCCAAAGGACATAGATAGATGTCATCATGAGTGGACTGAATAATAAACTCCCAGCACTTTACAATTCTCCCACCTACATTTATACTTGAAGAAAAACATTGGAACGAGATGAATTGAATTCCCTTTCATCATTTAAATTGCCATATAGGGCAAACTATGATACCATGTCATTCACAATAATAGTTATGTTGACAACCGGTAAGCTGGGATTGGCACCAGCACCCTGCGACCCTGCACAGGACATAGAAGCGCGATGAATCGTTATCTAGAAATCAAATTCATATTATAACTCAAACAATATGCTTCTTGACTACTGAGGAGAAAAAAAATTGGGGAACACACTTGTTTTGCAGAATGACCCGTGGACCCTCTGGTGGTCTTATATTGTGTCTGTAAAGCAGCCTTACATCTTGTGACACTCTTGCAAGGCTTTGACATCTGAGACACTCTGTGCTTCTTGCATGATCTATGAAGTTCTTCCTAAATGTACAACAATGGTTTTCTGTATATTTATTAGTGCATTGAACCTAAAAGGCTTTTGTTAAATCGTAATAATGCCTTTCCCCCCTTGCATAACCCCCCAACCACCCCAACCCCCAATTAGGCCATAGAGCAAGTTAAAGTTAAAGGTGAGAGGTCAAAGATTAGCAAACCAGGTCAAGGCTCAAGAAGGAGGGGATCATCATATTTATTGCCCCTGCTTTAAAATAATAGTTGGAATTCATTGCCTTCTTTGTGTGAAAACAAAGCGCATGCACAACACGTGATTGTTGAACAGGTAATCATGTGAAGACCTGATCTAAATGAGACACACAGGTAGTGACATGAGCTCCTTAGCCGCCAATTAGAAGGCGATGCGTTTGGTCAGTGGCGGTCACCTAAACCACTCAGCAGAGCAGTGAGTAGAATCCCCCACAGTGGCTCTGCTGTGAGGTCGCGACACTCTAAAGGTTTGAATAACTCAAAGGAAGGAACTGCTTCATTCAGTACGGTGCCTCACCTTTACACTTGTCATGCAAATTACATAAATGACCAAACTGTTTGGAATTTCTACTTATGTGATTTCAAACATTTTTGTTTCATTTTTATAATCTGAAAAGAGGTAACAACCACAAAAAAATAAGTTATTTGGGAGTAATATTTATTTACATGTTTTATATCAACTAAATGCACATTTAAACAGGATGCCGTTCAAACTATAGTCACATCGTAAAATCAGATTTTATTTTGCAGCGATGGCTTTTTTGTCAGCATAACAAACATATGATACCAGAATAAAACAAATGTGTAATTTCAGCATCAAGTAAAGGTCATTTACATTAAATACGCAGTTTCAAAGCCGTATTTCTTTGACAGTTTCGAATCTACTGAGCTCTACAGCGTTCACCTGACACCTTCTTGTCCTGTAAGTGCCATGTGCATCGTGGACACGCTGACGAATGAGCATGAGGGCAGTATTTTTACTTTATGTAAGCGGGGGACTTAAAACAGAAAGCCCAACAGCTCGAGCTGGCTTATAACCAAATCCAATTCTCTCAAATCTTCTTACATCTCTTTCACATTTGACACAGACATATTGCCACAGTTCAGCTAGAAAAAAAATATAACATAGTACATTTTGTTTATGATGATTTCTTACTATAAAATGTTTTCTTTTCTCCCCCGTCATAGATATTGCTGCATCATATTTTAATATCAAGCATTCTATTTAAATTATTTCTGAAAAAAATACAGCTAAACAATCTTTTGTCAAATCAAGTACACATCTAATAAAATGGTCTTAGGATACACAATGCTCGTTTAAATAGTTCAAATTGACTTAGAGTTTGCTTAATGGTTTCATTAGAATATCTTTCTGTGTCAGACAATAGAGTACCTAAACATTATAGTATATAAAAATAACATTTTAAAGCTTAAAATTCCCTCATTGAGCACATGCACATTCACACACTGTACAAATACACATCAGGTCAAACAACCAGCAAAGCTTCCGTGTTGCTGTTGTTCTAGCAGATAATGCATGTCTTTGACTTTCCGTCTTGAGCTGTAAAAGGAACAAACATGAATGAAAAAAAGACAGTAAGAGGGAAATGAAACCTGGCAGAATGATTTTTGAACGTCATAGCTCACCTGGCTCATTACCACCTTCTAGCCGCTTCTTCTCGTCTTCAATAGCCTTCATCTTGGCCTCGTGGACGTCGGCCAGAGCCCTCCACTCGGATCTGTTGTTGTTTAACCCGTCGAACATCGGGGTGATCTCTTTGTGGAAACGGGAAAACTCCTGCGCATAATAAAAGCGCATGCATGTAAATGCAGATGCAGAAGCAAACATGCAATGCGTGTTCAGAGAAGCGAGCAGGAGCTTTTCACAAGAAACAGCCCTGGAAATTAGCAACACCTGCGTTTATCTAACGAGGTCAGAAGTTTTACCTTGTAAACAAAAGAGCAAACAAAGTCAATGAAACCACACTGCATCTTGGGAAGCTCATCAGCATGGTTCCTATCCATCATGGGCTGAAAAAAAAAGGGGAGAATAGGAGATGAACGTGATCAATATGATCTCATGACATAATGTGCTGATATGAAATTTGCTCTATTTTCAGTCGGCTCACGATTGGCTGCTGATCGAGAACTGTTCTCTCAAGGTCTCCCTGCTCCCAGAACTCTGCCGCCACCATCAGAGCAACCTGGAACCAACATAACGATGACAACCAGTGTGTGGAGAGTGACTTCAGCTAGTTATCATGTTTTAAAGCAAACACACCTTGCTCTGAACCTCCCATGGCTTTGTAATGGCCGACAGGTCACAAGCTGTCATCATCATCGCCCTGCAGAAAGAGCAACGCCAGTGATCCAGGATTTGAATGACGGTACGAATATTGGGCGGCCTTTTTCTTCCATGATTACTTACATGATTATTTCCTTCCTGGTTGCATTGTTGGATATGTGGCTGATCTTGTCTTTCTCTTCTGGAATCACTTCAACAGCCTCGACAATCTTTTGGAACATTGTTCTCTTCCTGAAAGAGGAAAATGTTGTCAGATTTTCTCTTTGACGGACGTTAAGTGCAATTATCAACAGTAAAATGTTGAAAATGTGGCATGGTTTTAATGACAGGGCAAAAACATGTTGCTTACTTGAAATAGAGGGCGAGGTCAGTGGCAATGATGCAGACCTCAAACAAATGCTGCACCGTTTCAAACTGACGCTTCTGCATGTTTTGGAAAATATTCAGGTTCTGCGAATGAAGGTAAAAGGAAATGAGGGGAAAAAACGTACTGAACCATTTTGCCTGACGGCATCATACATACAAACAAATATTGGACACGGCAAATCACTGGTGAGAAGCTGAAACTTTAGACAAGAACCCACCTCGTCCTCCATCAGCGTTTTACTGTACTGGAGATGGTGTCGCTCCAGAATAGAGGTGCTGTGCAGTCTGGCCAGTGGCGACGCACTCCTGCCGAGGTCCACCAGGTACAAACACAAGAAAATAAACAACACACACTTTTGTTCATCAGACGGGATTCAGTGTCTCCATGAAAGCGTTTCACTAATGAAACGTGTGCCGAACGTCTCACTTTGTCTGGTAGAGGTTGTTGGTTCCCCTGTGGTCGATGTCATGGCAGAATCCGGCTGCAACCATGGCAAAGGCATCAAGGTCTGAGTAGTACTTCTTCAATTTACCCGTCTGTTGAGGAGCAAACAGGACGAGCCGGTGTGTTGGACTTCAAAAGCAGAATCAGCGGTGGATAAGAGCGGCAAGTTTGCAAAAGCTGAAACTCACGAGCAGCAAAGTGAACATGGTTTGTCCAACATTGAAGCCATGCCTCCAGTTGTGGTAGGTGATGTCGCGGTATCCTTTTCGAACGGTGTACATCCATCGTGTGAGGGTCTGCATCATGGAGAAGGACCAAACAGAGACAGCTGCAGTGATCATCTTTAATTCTTTAAGAAATAAGAGCCAAAGTAAAAGAGGACAATATTTGTTCATCTGATTTCCTTCGAACTATAAATCATTTGCATGTGCTGGGTGTTTCAGGGAGTAATGACCCTGGTGTGCTTCACCATACTGTACCTCAGCTGGGACTTTGAACTTCTCCACCACCCCCAGCTCAAAGAAGCAGCGAATGCCACACTTGATGAGGTCGAACTCTGACAAAGGAAAGTCACTGAAGCGGAATTCAAGCAGCTCCACCTTCTGCGCGTCAGGGATGTTGGCTTTCTGGATTTGGGAACACGGTCCCAATAGTCACCAGCAAACAATCGGTAAGAAATACCCTTACAGATAACGGACAAATCATTTACCAGCAGTTTGTACATCTCCTTCTGGTCACAGTCCTCAGGCGCTGAGCCCATTTTCTCTTCAGTGTTCTGCAGGTAAACGAGAGTTCAAGGTAACCGTGGGCCACTGATCTGGATTCAGTCTGGCTGAATGAGGCAGCTTCTCACCAGAATAG
Organism: Lipophrys pholis; assembly: GCF_963383615.2. NCBI lineage: Eukaryota > Metazoa > Chordata > Actinopteri > Blenniiformes > Blenniidae > Lipophrys > Lipophrys pholis. Next base: position 11,562,932 of record NC_137642.1, on the reverse strand, counting down.
TCTGCACATCACCGAGCGTGGCCTTGGTCTGGTACATGAGCATCTCCTCGGCCACATCTTTCCTCCACTCTGCCCTGTTCAGAGAGTCGTAGGTGTCGCTGTTCAAGGTGGACCAGCCAAGGAACTGTGTCAGAGCCTGTTGGCATAAAGAAGGACAAAACCTTTTCAAAGCGGCATATATTACCTTTTCAATACTGTATTGAACAGTATTGAAAACCTGCGTTGTGATTTAACAGTCAGGAAGATTCAAGACCAGAGCGTACCTCTGTAATCTGCTCGTCGTTCTCGTCAAATGTTTTGCCGTCTCTTCGGTTGAAAAAAGTGGCGACACCAACAATTTCTTCTTTTTTGTTGACAATGGGGAGGGAGAGGACGTTCTTAATCATCCATCCAGTTTCATCCACAGCTTCTTTCTGCCAAACAAATCAAAATCAACATCCGGACAACTTGACTGAAAAACCCCGTGACACAGATGTGCAAAGAGGCGCCATGAACTCGGCGTTTCACCTGGAACGTAAAGTACTCGTCGCCTGAAGCGTTCATCATGTTGCAGATCTGGAAAAGTGGAAAAACATATGTTCACCGATGAACCGGAGAAGCTTTCCACACGACCGTGTCTGGAGTCATTGAGCAAAAGATCGTCTTACGAATCCATTCTCAGCCACGTATGTTGGTAGTCCGCTGACCAGAGCCCAGTGGTCTGCAGGAGGGCCGCTGAGAGTCAGGAGAGGAGGGGCAAACTCAGATTGGAAAAGTCTTACAAAGCTGAAATCATCAGTAATGGTTGAAATGAGTGGTAGAAGTTCAACGCCACACTTACGGGATAACTTTAATTTCCTCTTTGTCTTCAAGAAGGTAGTCGATGATCTTGTAGAAGTTGATTTCCTGTAAGTTGATAGTAAAACTTGATTCTTGGCGTGAGCCTTAGAAACCAGTCAGCTATGCTGCGTTGAACCCTGGGTTTGGACTTACTCTGCCATCAGGCGTCTTGGGCCCTTTGTACGGCTCCTGATCCCCAAGTTTGATTGGCCACTCGTCGAAGAATTCCTGGCGAGAAAACGATCAAAACCTATTTGCACAATGTTCCTCATGAGGAATACATGTAGACACTCCAGAGAAAGCTTTGCTCTCCACACCTTCTCTTTGGTCATGTCCAGGAGTCCCACTGAGTATCTCTCACACTTGATGTACGTTCTCACTGTGTACAAGGCTTTGTGAAACTGCCGCTCGATGTCCGTCAACTCTTCAAAGACTTTGCTTGCTGACCACAGCAAAACCTACAGCAGGAAACATTAAAGGACCATTTAGTTATTTTTTTTAGATAATCACTTTCATTGTCAGGAATACAATTTGAGTAGATGGAATGACGTTTGGCTTTTTTTTTTACCTGACTTCTCCTGGACTCTACATCCCACATGTAAGCAGTGTGTGCTTGGAGCAGAACCACACTGGCAAAGTTCACATATTTTGTAAAGAGCTATAAGGAAAATGCAAAAGAAGCAGAAGAAGAAAAAAAAAAACACATATCACACTTGTGAGTTTCCTTTCAATGGTCTTGAACCACTTTCTCTGATTGACCTCCAGTGTCAGTGTCACTCGGACGCCATGAAATGAAAACACGTCTCCTCCCTGACTGGATTATGTGCTTAGCTGTCATACCAGCGACCCAGAAAACCAACTGTGAACTGTCCATTTCACCGGGCATGTTAAGGCGAGGCTGCGACTGTCATGGTCGGTTTTATATCTGCAGCTTTGAATTTTTTGGGGGTCGACGAGTCGCATCCTCTACTGATTTTTGTCCTCTGAACGAAAGCCGGTGACACTTACATCCTGGTCGCCCTTCGAGAAATCCTCAGCTCCTTGTTTGTTCAGCGCCATGATGACGCCAATGGGTTCCTTTCCGCACAAAATGGGAGCTGTGATCATGCATTTGGTGGTGTATTTGGTCTGTTTGTCCACAAAGTCACTGAAATGAGAATTCTGGAAACAGCATAAGGAAGTCGTTAAATCATTAATAAGATGAAGTGACACAACAGTCTCAGCAGATATGAACTTTGATCTATTCACTCTTGTTTAAGTCACAAATCAGTTCTGAATTTTTTGGTTCTTTATTGGGGAAAATTCCATCTATGATCACTCCCAGTTGTCTCTAGAAAACAAACGATTATAACTTAAGTCACAGAACAGGTCACTTTTATTTAGTGTCAGTATAGCTTAAAGCATGTGACAATAAGATTTAAAGATTAAAAACAAACTGGAGTTAGGCTTATTTGTGAAATATATTGTCACATATTTAATGACAAAACGATGCGATGCATTGGTGTTTATTTGTACTGATTTTAACATGTTACAGGACAAAAACGTCTTTACAAAGCTTCCAACAACACTCTTCTAAATTACTGCTTACAATTTTTAAAGCAAAAGTAATTTAAAAAGACGGTTGTAGGTAGTTGTCATAGTGCCCAGATTTATTTTTTTATTTTTTTGTCTTTTCACAGAAAGGATCAAGCAGTGATGTTTTGATGCAGTTAAAAGCCAGATTAAAAGGCAAAAATTTACTTTCTTTTATCCATCAAAGAATCATTTTCATGCACAATAGGGCCTAAACAGCAATATATCTCTAAAGGGGGGGGGTACAATATAGAGACAGTGGGAGTGAACAAGACTCAATCAGCAGATTTCGAGTTCATTTGTAGTTAACTGATGCTTCCGTTTGTTTCATTTCTTGTTCTGAAGCTCGTGCCGTCACTCATTTGCTCACCTTCTTAACATCAGCAACGACCTGAGGCTTCTTGGTGTGTGCTGTGAATCCAACAATCCCCATGTCGGTGGGAAAAACAATCTCTACGTTGGGGTTGACAATATTCTTTTCATATGGAGAGTTGTGTGTCACATCGAAGAGGACTGTGGACAGCTCGGGCGTTCCATTACGAGCCCTGAATCCAAAGTAGCTGCAGCGGTCAGCCTGGATCAGCAGAGCGATCCTCTGCAGAACTTTGTGCAGGGCTTTCTCCATGGGATCGGTGCCCTGCAACTCCTTCAACAGCTCGAACATGAAGTCGGCCTCCTGGATGGTGGTGACGTCCTTGTAGGACGACGGATCTTTAACCTGGACCTGGTTGTTGAAGGCAGCTGTGATCACATCTGCCTTGACTTTCTTTTCATAGTATTCCTTTGCGAACTGTGGGTTGTTGTCGAGAAACTTCTCGACAGTGTCTTTGTCTCCCATCTTGTCGAAGGTGAGGACGGCGGATCCCTTCAGAAGCTGCGCAGAGACGCTCCCCTACAGCTGGAGCGAGAAACGATCTGCCACCTCGGAATCCTACTGAGGCATTTCCTAATAATTACAGTGACTAAAGCAGACCCTTCAACCCTCTCCCAGGTAACAGAAGGTAGTGAGTAGCTTACAGGGTAAGGGGATCCCAGGTCCTACTAATGACTGTGACGCAAGCAGCCAAGCCCCTGAGCTTTCTTAACTTGCAAATCCATCCACTTGTCATTTTAGAGGGGCAAATCCCATCACTGGTAATGATAGCTGAGTTATGGCACTCGCAGTGTGACCTGCATATGGGAGGGCAGGAAGCAGCGAGTCAGGGCTGAAATAATCTCTTCGCAATCTGCCCGTTGACATTTTGCTGACTTGTCTCATCTGCTTTTGAATATCAGATTAGAAATGATTCTAAATGGTGCTAGAAGGATGAGGATAGTACCACAAAAAGCGCGGCGCCACACAAGGCCCAGAAGAATCGTCTGATAATAGCATTTAATAGCGTTTAAGGAGTCTTGGAAGGTTTGGATGAAGGCGTGTATTTAAAGACAGAATTAATTTATAGTGAAACAGAAAATCATTGTTTAGTTGAAGCTGCCACAATAACAAAAGTCGGTTAGCTGTAATCGTCGGTTATATAAAGTCAAAGTCACACATACAACAGTATTCTTTCCTTTTCCACTAATTCTACTGGATTTCCTCTATGAAAAGAGTATTTCTCTCATAAGTCTGATTTTCCTGCATCTTGGTGCTCTTCTTGGGTTTGACCGGCGACACTTAACCTCCGACAGGATTACGGAGGATTGTTTCCTGCTGTTTGCATTTTAGTTACACTTGTTGGCAGTCAAACTGATTTCTGCTGCCATGATGAAATGGGCTTTGAAAAGCTGCTCCAAGTTGTTTGACAATGAGCTCACTTTATATTGAATTTGCCAACACTTTTGAAACAGCTTGACTTTATCTGTTGTGTTATGCCCCCGTTTATTATGTATTTTTCAGTGCATCTGATTGGTGCCTGTAAATAAAAAAAAAACCCGTTTAGTGCTGTCATGTAAAGTACGGCTCAAGATAGATGTACTACATTGTAGTTTGCAGTTTCAGAATGAGGCAGAATGACTGTTAAAAAGAAGGCGACTCATGCAAAAGGCATGAAACCATGTAGATTGTGCTGAAGGTTTCGGTGGTGTGTGTCTCCTATTATCACAGTGTTGTTAGTTTTGCGCTTTGTCCTGTTTTCGTGCTTTGTATCCTCTCATTCTTCAGATTTAGTCCATATCTGGTTTCACACCCCTGGCCTGCATGTGTTCAGTTCAATGTTTATTTCTATTTATTTTTTTTTTTGCTCCGTTCTCCTGTCCTCCTCTGTTCTCCTGCTCGTCTTCTGATCACAATGATTTGTGTCGCCTCTTCAATCTTCTGGGTCGAGGCCTTGTTTCGTTGTCTGTGCTGCTGATCCCATCCTGTCCTGCTTTGCTCAAGTGGCGAAGAGCTCATGCTTGAAGGCCGCATCTTAGCTAATGCTTATTTGAGGTCTTGCAGATTTTGCTTGATACGAACTACAAATCAGAAGTCCACATGCTCCTGTGGGGAAACTCATTTCAAAATATGAATCAAGGCCACACATGGGGAGTAGGTCCGGTGACTGAGAGCCACTCCACACTGATGGAAGCCATAGTGATAACGTTGATATAGACACTCATACAGATGATATGTTAGAGATAAAGTACTGTGTTACAAGTGGAGAACCCTGACGCCTGGGACACAGTGCAGCGCAGTGCCACAGTCTGCAGAGTCAGCTCTCCTCTCGAGGACTGTTGCTCAGACAGCTTAAGCTCATATTCTGACTCTCCATGAAGACATATATGTATGAACGGTTCATGAAAGGTGCCACAAGTTAAGCTGCGTCTAAACCATATTAGCATCTTTTTCTGAAGCAGTGAGCCGAGGTCAACCCGCGGTGTCACGTTCCCTTTTCAAAGCCCAAAGCCATCGAGCAAACCTTTGACAGCCCATATTGGAAGCTCACAATACTAATCCTGGTCCTGAAATAGCACAGGAAGGGATTTAGTTACACAAGAAGTTGGAAACTATTCATCCGGTGTGAACAATGCGAATATTGACAGCTAATAAGGGCCTTCAGGAAATAACGGGAAAAAAGGATTTATTCCATTAAGATGAAACAAAAAATGAAAACATCGAAAGAATGAACACAGCACTAACATTCTGTCTCACAGGCAACGATGAGTCATGTTATTATTCTTGTAATGTATTTAATTCCTAACTGAACTGGAGGTTTAAGCTGAGGCCACCAAAATAATTCTGTCCTCTGGGATCTATAATATCGATAGCACATAATTCCATGCACGGTCAGTATATTTACATTTAAACCAAATACATTAGTGAAATGGCAGTAAGTCCAGTAGGCTTCATTGTGTGTGGATTGTGAATGTGTTCAATGCACGACGCTCATGAGGAGTGTCGCTAATGACATCTGTTGGTGTTCTCATGTACTCATTCATAGCAGCTTCAATCAGTTTAGGGGGAAATGTTTTGCAGATCAAGAGTGAACAAATGAAGTTCTGGTTGACGCGGTGCATTAGTGTTCCCTTCAAACTGCCATCAGTAAACAGGCACCAGATGTGTGCACAGCTGCAGCTGTTGGGTCTGCGCTGGATGAAGCTGTGGTGGATGTTGTGGTGCGTGAATGCACCCAGGCAGAGCTTTGCGGTCATTTTAAACACAGGAGAGGCACAACCACAGAAACTTAACACTGCGGTTTATTAACACGACTTCCTCTCGGTATACATCATGGATGAAAAAAACTCCATATTGCCAGAGACAGAACTGAAGAAGTCTCCCGGTCGGCTCAGGCGAAACAGACGTCTATGTGGTTCAACAGCTCTCGGTAGCGACTGACTGGGTACTCAACCTGGCACTTGGGACACGCCAGAAAGCTTTCGTCCAGCAGGTTCCACTGAGGAGTGGACGTCACTTGGCCTGTGGTGAACTCGGACTTGGGGTGAAGCTCTTGGTAGGAGCTGTGAGCCTGCTGGTCTCTCTGATGTAAACAAAAAACCATCAATGGTTAATGTTTCTCTGCTTCAGAAAGATTTTCAGATAAATCTATTACTAATTAAAGCTTAAAGCTGTTTCAATAAATATGTTGATAGTAACCATGGATGCTTGATGGGGAGGGGGTCATATTCATTCTCTAGTGTTAGTCCCTAAATATAAGAGCAGGCGAACAATATTTATTTGACAGCATTCCGTGCTTATAATTTATGTGATTTTTCTACAAGTTACTGTGGAAACGGACAAAAAAAAGTGGCAGAAGTTATTAAAATGCATTAGTTATAACTAAGAATGACTCATGCAGTCAGTTGCTCTAATGACAAGCACACAACAGACTCTAACAGTATCATAGACAATCCTGAGAGTTTCAGCTCTCAGACTATGACCCGGTGAATAGGAACAATTCTGCCTCTCATCTTCAAGGTCTTGTGAAGAAATCTTGATCTAAAATTAAAAGGGGTTGTGAGTACAGTCAGAGCTTATAGGTACGGGATAGATTTTGTTTTTTATTGCAAGAATATTTCTTCCTATGAGAACGAGCTTTGATAGAAAGGAAATGCAGGATCTGCTCAGATAAGCTGGGTACCTGTCGCTGAAGGTCTTCAATCTTTTTCTGCCATGCACACTGATGACATAACTTAGCCTTCTGAAGGACTTCGGCCTGAAAAGAGAGTAGTCATTGTTTTGTTTTGATATGTTATCACTTGTTAACTGACAATAAGATTTTCATTTCTCTCGCTTGTTGCGTAGTATGACGGTGTACCTGCAGCCCGAAGCTATCTGATCTTCTCTTCTCCACATCAAGCCTGGTCTGGAGGTCTTCGGACTCGTCGCTCAGCTCTGAGCCGTCATGATCATCCTGCTCCGCTTTGCTCTTTCTTTCACTCTCCAGCTGCTGTCTGAGCTCTTCTACTTCTTCCTCCTTTTCCTTGCACCTGCACATCAATTTGTGAGTCATGACCCTCACCGTCTGTAACCTTCGTCTGTAGAAAGAGGCCATATCAACCTATTTTTTTCAATTCTTGACCTACCAGCTCTGGGAGATCATCAGGTCCTGGCGGGTCACATCTACCTTCTCCCTCAGGACTTCCAGCTCCTCTTTGGCTCTCTGCAAGAGTCTTTCGTAATGGTCCTGCATCTGGCTCATACTCTCCTTCTCTGCGAGAGAAAGTGGTGGTAGATCATATAAAGTTCAAAGAAAAGCTGGCCATGGGAATGATGTCACACAACTAAATAAACGATCAAAGACGAGACAAACAGCTGCGCACATGTGCAACACATAACATGAAAACACATTGGTGTTGAAAATTCAAAACCAGGCTGAAGTGGGCAACTCTGGGACAATCTGAAAAAGAAAAAAAAAAAACCCTCTTGTGAGAGTCTGATGTGTGTCTACTGCTCGCTGTCCCTCCAGCTCACCATCTGAATGTGCCTCATTGTGCTGCTGCGAACGGGCCTGATTGGCTTCGTTCAGCAGATTCTCCAGCCACGACATTCTGTCCAGAATCGCCTTCACATAGGCCTCTCTCTGCTGGTCATATTCCAGCCACTGCTGGTTCTTTTCCAGGACCTCGGGGGGTGGGGGGTGGGGTGGAGATTCAGTACAAGAATAAGAGGCACACAGCAGAGAGGGGACAGAAAGAGAGTCCTGCCAGTGGTATGGCTCCAAAGCACAAGCAGCAAGATGTGTTTACTACACCCCTGCACATTTCTTCATATTGAAATATGTATACTGGTGTTAGATAACAGTCAACAAATGTAGCAAATTCTAAAAAAATAAATGCACCAATAGTTCATTTTCACTACACAATACAATACAATGCAAATGAACAGAAAATAAATCCGGATTGAGAGTATTTAGTGTGACCACCCTCCACAGGCCAAACTTACATCTTTCAGTTGATTTCTGAGCTCAGTCACTTCTTCGCCAGCGGTGGAAGACTGTTTACATGAAGAGGAGTCCTAACCATGAACAGAATCTCATTAAAAGCTTCATAACTATCATTAACATGTGTTTAAAATTGGCCCTTTGCAAGGAAGTGCTTTAAAATACAATATCAGTGCAGAAGAAAGATACGATTTACAGACAACTGCTGCCGCCTAGTGGCCCAAAATGATAATACAACCAGACATTTTGGGATTTATTGCATTAATGCTGGCACTGTCTGTCACTACTGTTATTTTGAAAATCAACTAAGATCTGACACATTTCTGTATAGTTCAGCAGCATCTGCAACATTCTTTTTGATACAGTTTTATAGGCTATAAAGGACAACTTTATATTGAAAGAGAATATTTGTTGGGAGTATTCTTAAATGTCAACATATTTTTTTTACAATCAGCACGTTAATCTCTAATGAATGTTATCTCTGTTAGAACTCTTTCCTTGCACACTTGAAGAGATCCTGACACCTAGTCAAGACACGTTTGAGTGTGCTTGATTCTTTATACTCACTCCGTCTACTGAACTTCCTTTGTTTTGACGCAGCGGCTCATCTTCAGCCTGCTGAGAACTCTTCAGCCGCAGCATTTCGAGGGAAAGGAATCCCTGCGAGGAGACAGAGAAAAACATTTTTGAACTATCTCCAAAAATTCTACTGTTTCCAGTTGTTTTTTTTATCACTGCACAATTTCACAACTACAGTATATTCACAAAGTGACTGTGCTTACCTCGATCACCTTGTACTGCTGCGAACATTGGCTGTAGAGCTCCGAGACGGTCTGGTTCAAACAGGTGTTCTCCTTCCTCAGGCTGCGCAGAGCCGCCTCGTGCTCGGAGTTAAGCTTCTTCTTGAGGGAACATTTGTATTTTGAGGCTGTCATCTTTATCACCTGCTGATAGATATTCCACAAGATTATCAAGTAAACAAAACAACACCATAAACAATGTCAAGCACAACCACTCAGAATGTTTTTATCAACATGAAGATACACAGTGACATGGGATATGGACCTCATTTTACTGTCTGTCTTTACTGGAAAGCCCTTTGGTCACCTTGAGTGTTGCAAAGGCCTTTAGAAATAAATGTCGATTGACCACATTTAGTTTCTTAAAGGGATTTAAAAAAGAGCCTAACAAAGAGTTGATGACAGTGTAATGCAGTTTAATAATGTGATACTTTTAGTGTCTGTGAGATATGTTAAGATATGAGCGGGTTTGGTGACTTTGCACTGACGATTGGTGTCAAAACATTTTTTTCCAAGTTGTACTTGATGTAACTTTCAGCTCAAAATGTCAACGTGAACCTGGAAACTGCTGAATTATAAAGATGACATTTCACTGGATGAAACAACCTCAACTTTTGCTACATTGACTGAGCGATCAAATAATCTTAACTAATATTAACGACAATGTTTTTGTGTTTATCCAATAGAATTGAACAAAGCCAGCAGAGGGTCATGTATATATAAAGTGTGATTTTAAACCGAATAATGTCATAATGCATATATTGTGTTCCAGACAAAAGGAAAGTGTGGGGAAACAGGTCAAATGCAACTCAAAACTTCTAATCTAACCCAATCAAACACATTTTGTTAAATTCGTCTCTACTCAAACTTTCTAGAACTTCCAGTCATTGAGCATACTTTAAAACAATTTTCAACTGCTGGGGGCAATGCTATGAATTATTCTTACGCTGCATATCTAAAACACATAGATATTTTATATTTCTTTACAGCTAAAAAAGCTCCAGACCTGAGCGTGAGTCGGTTTTAGCAGTGTACCATCCTCAACATTCATCTCAGCTATAGAGTTGATGAATATGGTGCATTTACACTGCTGTAGTTTACAATACGTACACAAGAAATAGACACGTTATATTGGTGGATAGCTGCTTAAATAACTTTGAGAGAAAAAATTAGTTAAATTGAGATCACTGTATAGTTTAACAATCGATCACCTAAAGAGAATAAATCCTGAAAGGAACACACTGAATAGAAATAATATGCATATGTTGTATACATCAACATATCACTACCTCGTAATTTTCAGTAATGGCATGTGTGGTATTAAAAGGGTTTCTTCTAAGGAAAAGTAAAAAAACACAGTTGAAAGTATGAAATAAAAACAATAAAAGGGAAAAGAACAAACAATTTATCAGTTATAACATTATTGTTAGTTTATCTGATGACAAGCATCTTTACAGGCTGCCATTCCTTCACTGTTTTGCAATAACGTAGTTATTTCTGCCAGAAATGACAAAAAAGGGACAAATTAAATACCAACTTTACCCATTTGCTGATAAAAAAAGCCATTTTTAAATCACTTTTTCTAAGTTAGCAATTTTCGAGAGGCTAATTGTAGCTTCGTTGCTAGCGAGCACAACAGTCCCATTACAACGGTCAAATTCACGTCCTCTTAACTTACTATAGCTTCACAAAAGTATTTAAATTTTTCCAAGGGAATAATTTCGCGATATGATTATATATATAATATTTTTTTTTTTTGAATCATTGTCTTATGAAAATAGGTGGTCTTACCCGGCCGAAAACGGATACAGGTGAGCCAAGGCGTTAATCTGTGAGAGCCTCTAGGGGGCGACAAAGATCAGTTATTGTATTCTCCTCTCAGTCAACACGTTAAAACTGACCGAACAATTTTTTTTCATTCAAATTAAATTAAATGGTGACAGCTTTTGTTTTTGGTTCATTTATTTTATTTTTACTTTTGGGTTCAGAAATGTATACTTTTGTTTGAAGTGTTTTTGAAAATGAGGGGAAGATGAGTGGCTGAAGCTTCAACTTGAGGAAACGCACCTTACATCGTTGGGTGATGTGTGTGTATATGTGTACACAGATATGTCATGCTGTAATGTTTTGAAGTTGGTAAAATGTTGCATTCATGTAAGATCTTCCTGTTTTAAAAAATGAAAAATGAAAAAAAAAGAAAAAAAAGAAAAAGAAAAAAATAATTAAATTAAATTAAATTAAATTAAATTAAATTAAATTAAATTAAATTAAATCAAATTAAATAATACAACAGCCAAATGTCATAATCAACTTTTCATCACATTTTGTGGAAAATCTCTCCACAATCACCGAATCACTAAATCACTAAATAGTATCACACTTATTCTGATTTGATTTATTGAGTTGTTTGCTGTTGTAATAACTCCCTTGTTAGTTTTGTCTGCATGTTGTTTCTTTTTTAAATTTTTATTACCGTAATGTTTATTGATGGGGAGGATTTTATATAAGCCATAGTTGGGCTTCTTTCCTCTCCTGCACAGTCAGGTTTCATTTCTTGTAATTCTGTATTATATTTTCATTTTGTACAAAAAAAATTTAAAATACTAAACACAGATGAACAGGTTGGTTCAGAAAAAAAGGCAAGAAGTACTCCTAAGGACAATCTAAATGTTCAGTGAATTCATGTGCACAAACTGCAGATGAATAATTTCCACCACAGTGCGGCGCTGTAGTACAGCAAAAGACTGCGTGTTAGACTATCCACAATGCAAATTTATCAACCCCTGTGATTTGGAATACATGTGTACGTAGAACCTGTATTTCGTTAAAGGTTTTCAGATCATCTGTGTTTCCTGTGTGTTGATATTGCAGCTGCAGGTGACTCATAAATGAAACAAGCAGTCAGGGGCGCGCGCTCCCTCCTCTCAACTTCACCACAGTTGCGTTTCTCACTTCACTCTGTGAGGACACGACCTGTCGACAGACCATGAGATACTTCTGAATAAATTTGGATTTTTCTTTTTCTTTGTATATTAATTTTTTTTCCATTATGCTGCGGGTCATAGTTGAATCCGCATTTGGGATACCAAAAAAGAAACTTGGAAACCCAGATCCGATAGCAGCGGTGGTTTTTAAAGGTGAGGCATTTCTCCAGGAAAAAAACAACAACAAACTCTCACCCTGTTGTGTCCTTTAAAGTCAGATTAACTATGCAGATGTTTCAGTTTCTATACTGTAATCTTCTTTGTTATTGTTGCATGTGGTCATGGTCAATCTCTTTCTCACTGCATCAACGAATATTTTGGAAGTCATTCAAAGTATACAAATGGGGAATGCGTTATAAGAACACAATTGGCCTCTTTGCTCAGAGTGAAACAATTATGAGCAGTTTCTTTTTCTTTTTCTTTTTTTTTCTTTTTTTAAATTTTAGTGTCAATTAATGAGGTTTTTCGATGAATGATTGGTTCCATTTCAGAAAACTGAAAAACGTAGATTTTATGGATGGATATAGTTTGTACCCAATATATTTATTTGACACCATGAGCTAAGAATGTAATTTATTGTGCTTCAGGTGAAAAAAAGAAAACCAAAGCAATTGACAATGACCTGAATCCAGTCTGGAACGAAGTAAGTGGGATTAATGTTGAAAGTAATGTGTGTGAGCCATTGTTTGTTATTTATTTGTTGTGCAATGATTCCTCATCTTTAAAAGTGACTGATTACAATGTCTGCTTTCTTGTTATGACAGGTTCTTGAATTTGATCTGAAAGGTTTTCCTTTGGATGCCTCTTCATTCATCAATGTGGTTGTGAAAGACTATGAGACAATTGGGAAAGACAAGTAGGTGCACAGATACATTTTCACTGTTTTTGGACTTATGTTGTTCTAAGTCAGACGGGTGATTGCCTGATGTTTCAACTGACCTTATAAAGTTGTTCCCTGCCTTTGTGGGAGAGGTTCTCTGAGTCAACACCTTCCCTGTGAATGCTGGTTGGTATTACAGGAATCCTCCCTGCAAAAGCAACCCCCCCCCCCCACCCCCTACCCCCATTCCAGGTCATGCGGGGACTCACTGAAAGGAAAAGCTTCATCTCGCTTTTACCTTCAGTGATGATAGATGTGCCATTCTAACTGGCAAAAGAGTCTCTACAGCTGTACTTTGAGGACTGATTAAAAACAGTGATTATGATGCAGGACTCACATCACCCTTGTTTAGACTTGCTGTGTAAGTAAAGAAGGAGCTTCGCCTCCTTCACAATGACAACTCCTACCAGGAATGTTGCCTTAAAAGGAAAAAAAAAAAGATCCCTTCATAGTGGCTTCACTTACCACATACTCGTGTGATTTATTACTTAATTGTTCTGTGTTTCACGTCGTCGCTGGGCATATACAGTACATGCACATACCTGCTGCAATTAGAGTCTTATTTTTGTCTGAAGTGCAGGGAAGAGGGCAGACCAAGCAATAACCTCTCCAGTGAGTGACTCCATTACACGGATTGTGTACAGTATAAATTGTTCTGAAGCAGGAAAGAGGGGTGGGGGTGAGGGTGGAGGGGTGTCTGCCTCAGCCACGCAGGCACTCAAATGTTTTTCCATGACCATTGCCCACAACGCACGAGAGGCCTGAGTAAGAGCTTGTGGTGACTTGTCATTGGTGCGTCTCCAATGACTCGGAGCAGCTCAACAAACAGACCGGGCATCAAGTTCACTCTTGAAATTTGATAAGAAATAAAGGACAGTTTGCTGCCAAATCTGCCCTCAAGAAAAATGAAGAAAAGATGTGGCGCCTGAAAGGGGGTATCAAATCTGGTGTGCAGTCAAAATAAGATCATACTTATCTGATGGACTGTTTAGTTCATTTGGCAAAGTTCATGGTTAACAGCTAAAGATTGAGTTAGATTGATTCGAGTAAATGTGTTTGTTTACAATAATAAAGCTTAAATTTCACATTTGCCAGTGACTACAAATACTTGAGGGTTGAAAATATTTTGTCATCTATTAATTCTTGTTTATGACCTCCGCAGTGACACGAACTGTGAATTACCCCACCGAACGTCCTCCACAGATGACACCGTTTTCAGAAAACAGGTCAACTGTTTACAAGTAAAAAAGTAATCCCTCGTCCTTTGACAGGAAGTGAATGAAAAAAAGAAAGAGTGTGTGGTTCTTGTTAATTTTCAGCCTAGTTATGGGCTTTGTGTTGCCTGAGCAACTACATCTCTTTGAGAAGACCCAAAGTAGACATTTTCTTTCGGAAAATTCTGCTTTTTTTTTTGGTTTGTTTGTTTTGTTTTTTTTGACAAAAATAAATTGGGGAAAAAAGGGAATTTTATTAAAAGTTTCAGGTAAGTATTTGTCCTCAGAGCCTCACTTTTTATCGAAAGTGCTGATTGTCTGTGAAGCAAGGCGTTTCCACTTGCCGTGGTTTTAGAAAATGCACAACGTGTTGCAATCCCTTGTGCTTATTAATCATTGGTACATGACTTCTGTTTGTTTGATTGAAGCAACAATGTGCCCGTTGCTTGGGTTTGTCACAATATGTGAAGAAGTGAAATTGGGAAGTGTAAACTGTTGTGACCGTCCAGCCAAGCGTTCATAGCGGCATCGCTTTTTGAGCCTTCGATGCCAGCTCTCCCTATCATTGTGAAGCAGAATTCACCAAGCATTGGATTGTTCACCCAGTAATAGAGAACGCGAGCTGGGATTGAACCGTTGTGAGACAGGTTAGTTTTACCCTACTGATGATGTGTCGTTGCAGTGGTAATCCTGCTCACTACAACACATCATCAGTGGGGTTAAACTAACCTGTGTCACGACGGTCACACCCAGATCAACTTAGGAGTTACATTCACAGCGTTGCTTGCGATTCCCATTCTCTGGTATCTGCTTTGAACAAATAGAAATGTATGTGGTTTTCTTTTTAGGTTGATTGGCTCTGCAAAGATCTCTCTGAAAGACCTGGCCAGCGGGCATGTGAGCTCCTTCCCGTCCAAGAATGTACCACTCATCAATGAGAAACAACAACCAACTGGGGTGAATACATTCAGTGGCTCTCACAATCAGCTTTCACATGATACTTTCCAATTGTTGTTTATGCAATCGAGCATAACACATAACACTGATTCAACTCGGTGACACTCTCAGTAAGCAACTTCTTGAATGTCTGTGATGTGTGGGACCATTTTGGCTTGTGTTAATGAAGATTTTATCATTGTTTTTAAAGGCAACCATTAATTTGCTCATTGGATATGAGCCACCTGCCAACGCAACTCCAAATCTAAATGTCCAGGCAGATGGAGACAATACTCATGCGGATGGTGGTAAGAAGACTCAATTTTCAGAAAATATTGTATTATTAATTGCACTTCTCTCTAGAATTCAAAGGATGCTGACATTAAACTATTGTGCAAGGATGGAGCCCATCACAACTGACATTTTAGTGATACGCATCATACATCCTGAACATCTGTCAAAGTGTTAGCACGTGGGGTACCACTGCAATGGTGGAAGGTTTAATGCCCCGTCTTGGAACTGTCCATGTGTTAAAGGCAAGACACTTAACCTTGGTTATCCCCTATTACTAACCATATTTATATACTTAATCTACATGCATGTCGAAACTCTGTACATTTCACTGAGTTTTCAAATTTAAACTAGGAAAACACACAGCACGCTTCAATACGGGAACGGAGTTTCTGCTGATAAGTTCACTTCCTTGTTGCTGGTTTTGCTTCTCCGAAAAAAGTTCTAGCACTACAAATGAAAGTACATCGTAATCACCAAACAGATACTCTGCACTAAGAATTTATTTTCTTTGCTTATTCCGACTTCGACTTGTTCTTCTTAAAAGAAATGGTGAACATGGTGATATATGATTAGTAGAGTGACACAGCAATTTCATTATCATACACAATGAATAGAAGTTACCCTACAAAACAATCTATCCGATTAATTTTGTGAATACTGATTAGTTGTCGATATTTTATGGACTACAGGAGACAGTGGTGATGGTGATGAAGGAGCGGCTGAAATGGACGGAACAGGTGAAGGTGGAGGTCCAGGGGCTCCGTCTTCATCAAGCAAACCTGGGAAGTCCAGCCACAAACCTCTCCGTCTCAACCGTAAGAGGCACAGAGCCCTGGCAAATAAGCCACAGGACTTCCAGGTATTGTCTGCGTACACTGTTACACAGTTCCTGGATATGATTTTGAAAAGAATTCTTGATATCACATGTTCATCCGTGTGAATGCTCGTTCAAGGCCGTTTTAGAGATTTGCTGGTGAATCATTACACTTTTCTACTATTGTTAAACAACTGCAAATATGGGAACATCGTCTTGCCCTTGCATGAAAGAAAACAATTTCACACATATGATTTTCTTTCGGAGTATGTTTTTGTTTCGCTGTCCATGGCTGAATTTAATAGGCTCGTGTTCTCATTGTTTGTTAACCCAAATGAATTGATGGCACTTTATCAAGCAAAAGATCTGGGTTTGTTAAGCTGCTTTGTTTGTGCTTTGTGATGGTCAGATTCGTGTTCGGGTTATCGAAGGCCGACAGCTGCCTGGCAACAACATCAAGCCGGTGGTAAAAGTGAATGTGTGTGAACAGACCCACAGAACCAGAATTAGAAGAGGAAACAACCCATATTTTGACGAGGTACTGAGTAAACCATACAATGCCATTCAAAAATATACCTCTTTTAAAAGGACTTTTTCAGTAATCACAGGACTTTTACCTTCCACTCTGCTTTTCCCTTTTAACATTCTCTAGTCTTTTGTCTTTTGCAAATAATCTCCAGGTGCTTCAGTAACAACCTGAGTTGTTTCTCACTGCCATTAACTTTAAAGGTACAGTATGTAGCATTAATAGTATGAAACATCCGGGAATAACCAAATAAATAGTCATCAAACTATAGCAGAGAAATCTACTGAAATTAACATGTTAAGCAACTCAATCAGTCAGTCTTGTAATACCACATTCTATCACAAGATGGTGTAGCGAGTAGGTGACAGTGACAGTGCTTACATTTTACATAATGTACCGTTAAAGACTGGACTCTTGGCTTCCTCTGTGTCTGATTCCTTTCATATGCCTTATTTCCTCATGTCCGCAACAGTAAGAGTCGCATCTTAAAAGACTGTAAGTTCTATTGTTTCCCACAAAAACTGATATCAAAGTGTGTCTGACAACAAAATGTATTGTGCGTATGGGATGACTGAAACAGTTTTCTTCTCTGTCCCTCAGATGTTTTACTACAACGTCAACATGCTGCCCTCAGAACTGTTTGATGAGAACATTAGCCTCCGGGTGAGTTTTGAAAAAGAATAATTCTTATAAGATAGATCATTTTGAAAAATATTTATCTTATCTTCTTTCTCAGAATAAAATCAATTATGTTTTTTGTTTTTTTAATTTCTTTATTTTTATATTTCACAGGTTTATGACGCCTTTTCTCTCAGAGCTGACAGTCTAATTGGAGAGTTCAAGGTGTGCCACTCATACATTATTTGTACTGCTCTGTTAAGTGGAATTGTGGGCTTTGTTGTCTCTTTCTGTAACTTATTTAGCTTTTTTTCCTCTCATATTTAGCTGGATGTTGGCTACATATATGAAGAACCTGGTCAGTGTTTCTCTACAAAATGACATTTTTTTAAGAAATGCAAGTACTTTTAATCTAATTGCAGCGCGTGTGAAATATTAAAACATGTTCAGGCCATGCCATAATGAGGAAATGGCTCCTTTTGGGTGATACCGATGACTCCAACTTGGGGGCGAGAGGTTACTTGAAAGTCAGCATAATTGTTGTGGGAACTGGAGACGAGCCACTGGTATGAGCAATATTTACCTAAAAATCAAACCTGTCTGTCTTCAAGCTGCATTAAAACAAGTCTCTTCTCTCCTCCACTTATTGCAGACTGAAAAGAGAGACACGAGTGAGGAGCTGGATGACATCGAGAGCAATCTGTTAATGCCAGCTGGTGTGACGATGCGATCAGCCATCATAAACCTCAAAGTCTATCGTGCTGAGGATATGCCACAGAGTACGTGTGGTAAACGTCTATGAATTCCTGCCCAACCATTCAGATTAATCTCAAAGGCTTTTCTGATGAGACGGTGTTTTGTGCTGCAGTGGATGATGCTTTCGTTCAAGCTGTGAAACAAGTATTTGGTGGGGAAGGAGATAGAAAAAATCTGGTGGACCCATATTTGGAAGTCAGTTTTGCTGGGAAGAAGGTATTTCATGATAGATTATAAGAAAAACACGTTTGTTAAAGGTTCTTACATTTGAATTTAGTTACTTTACAGTGATGCTTACATTCTGTACACTTGGTGTTTTTAGCTGTGCACCAAAATCATTGAGAAAAACGCCAATCCAGAGTGGAATCAGGTCCTTCATCTCCAAGTTAAAGTAAGAAAATCAAATTTTCTGCAGCGTCTTATGAGCTTCATATGAATTTTAAACTTCTTTTAACTCCCACCACGTTGTTTCTTCAGTTCCCGTCCATGTGTGAACGCATCAAGTTGACTCTGTATGACTGGTAGGAAATTTCATTTATTCAGAGATGACCAGCTGAGGACATTAAAAGCAGCAATTAACGTGACAGTTTCCTCTTGATAGGGATCGGCTAACCAAGGATGATGCAATTGGAACAACATTTTTGAATCTGAGCCACATGTCTTCTTCTGGTGGAGAGATTGAAGGTATTCACGTAATTGATATTTTATTCACTCAGTCCTTTAATCCCGTCCTTGCTTACAAATAAAGTATGTTTCTTTTCTCTCATTTAAAACAGATGAGCGGGCTGAAAACAGCAATGTGGTCTCTGAAAGTATGTACAAAATAGTCATCTGAATTTTAACATTCAGTCTCTTAGCGCACTAGAATATAAAGTGTCTTTGATGTGTTTACATGTTACAGTGAGTGCTGCTGCATCTGAAGTTGGTTTTCTACCAGCGTTTGGGCCCTGCTATGTTAATCTGTATGGAAGCCCAAGAGAATACACCGGCTTGCCTGACCCATACGAGGACCTGAACTTTGGAAAAGTAGGACTCCGTATTCAGTAATCTAGTTTGAACAAAAGATATTTCACTTCCATGTGAATTTATGCTGTTTTTGGATTTTAATGTGTTCTAGGGGGAAGGGGTTGCATACCGGGGCAGAGTCCTTGTTGAACTGTCTACCCAGTTGGATGGAAAGGTTGAGAAGACTGTGGATGACATCTCCAACGATGACATCCTGGTGACCCAGGTACACACAACATACTCGCTAATAACGCCTGTAGGTTGTCATGTTTTCTGTGCAGCGTTTGTAAGATATACCTGTGTGTACATGTGGGGTTTCTGCAGGTTTGCTTCTCTCTCGGTCCAAAAACATACATTTGAGGTTAAATGGTGACTCTGAATTACGTTTCTGTGTGTCTGTCTGTGTTTTTGCCCTATAGTTATCTAGAATTCGCTCCAAAGACTGACGACCCTAACTTAAATAAAGTAACTAAGTAATTAAGAAACTACCTTCCTATCTTAATTCTAACATTACCCCATCCTGTTTAATTGGGTGCAGAAATACCAGCGGAGGAGGAAGTACTCTCTGTGCGCCGTTTTCCACAGTGCATGCATGCTCCAGGAGCCGGGAGAGCCAATTCAGTTTGAAGTCAGCATTGGTAATTACGGCAACAAGCTGGACTCCACCTGCAAGCCTCTGGCTTCCACTACACAGTACAGCTTTGCTGTGTTTGATGGTATGAAACTAACAAAGAAAATGTCTAAAATGTCTCTTTCATCCAATGTGAGAATCTATTTCTCTTTAAATTCCTGTCTCTGGAAAGTTATACAAAGTTTTGTTGATGTAGGTTTACCCTCCTTCATTGCTAATTTAAGTGGGTAAAATAGAATGCACCGAATAGTGAGTTTAAACACTTCATGATTAGGCTTTTGGATATTCACAAACACGTCATCCAAGGTGCTTGATCCCTTTGAGACTAATTTGGGGTTTATTGTCTCGCTCAACAGCACATTGACACATTGATAGTTGGAAATGGGCAGCAAACTGCCCATCATGGGACTGGAATTCTCTCTGCCACCTGAGTCACAACCACCCCAAAAATATATATGACAAATATTATACTGACAAAGATACTAGTCACGCATGTTGTTAACACTGTAACAGTTCTTTGTCTGGACTGTGAACATTGCTGCAAGCTTGTGTTATGAGTAATCAGGATAAAGTCTAGCAATTTTCACAACATGTGCTTGCTGTAATTGAAGATATTTATTGTCTATCCCACAGGTAATCACTACTATTACCTACCCTGGGCTAACACTAAGCCTGTAGTGATCCTCACGTCTTTTTGGGAAGACATCAGTCATCGCATCAACTCTGTCAACGTTCTCCACTTCATTGCTGAGAGACTGGTTAGAATCAGCGTTTTACAATGAACAGCTAAATATCTACATATGCCTACATGAGTTGTATTGATCATAAATAATCTAATTTAAAAAAATGTTTTTAATACATTTCAGGAGTCCCACCTGACTTCTTTGAAAACAGCCATTTTAGCCAAGGAGCCAGAGACGTGTCTGAAAGAGATTTGGCTCAAACTCATCAACCACATGATGGAGGACCTAAACAGGTAAACCATGAACCAGCGGATTGCATACTAGACCTGTGGATTGCATGTAATGATGGGGTCTTATCACTACGGTGGCACATTTGCACATTGATGTTTCTGTTGCCTCACTATTTTGGCAGTTTCAAGCTTCCTAATCTGGAGAGTCAGCCTAATGTCACAGCACTGGATCTCCAGATGAAAAACCTGCGTGATGCTGCTGTGGAAAGTGTCAAACAGATGGCAAGTCGCATGAAAGAAGAGCCCACAGATGTAAAAGCTACTGTTGGTGATATTGAAGACTGGTTGGACAGAATCAAGCAGCTGGCAGAGGAGGTGTGGAGAAAACATTGCTGGGTTTCCAATGAAAACATCTAGAAAACATTGACATGTAGCCTAAAAAGAGTCAATTGAAACTTTCTTTTGCAAGTAATATGTTTTGTGTCCTTCAGCCTCAGAGTAGCATGCCCGATGTGATCATCTGGATGCTGCGAGGGGAGAAGCGTGTGGCTTATGCCCGAGTTCCAGCCAACCAGATCCTGTACTCTAACTTCAGCGAGCAGGCCTGCGGCAAACACTGCGGAAAGACTCAGACCGTCGTGATGCAGGTAGATGTACAAGGGCACCCTCACTCTACTGAAACTGATACATCCTTTATAGCCATTTTAATATCGGATGCTTTTAACTCCTTCATGTTTGTTTTGTTAGTACCCAATGGACAAAAATAAAGGAGTGAAGATTCCCGTTCAGCTGCGAGTCAACATGTGGCTCGGTCTCTCTGTACACGAGAAGAAGTTCAACAGCTTCTCCGAGGGAAACTTCAGTGTATATGCAGAGATGGTACTGTGTCATCTACACAAACAATACATTTTTAAAGCGAACCAACAAAACAAATATTCTTACAAATATCATTTCCCTGAAACAAACTGTTGGCTGTTACTGCAGTATGAGAACCAGGCTCGGGTGTTTGGGAATTGGGGAACCACCGGTCTGGTCGGTCGCCACAAGTTCTCGGATGTGACTGGAAAGGTGAAACTCAAACAAGAGCGTTTTCTTCCACCGCGCAGTTGGGAATGGGATCGGGACTGGTTCATTGACCCTGAGAGATGGTAAGCTTAAGAAAGTCACCTCAACACACATGCCCACACTCCCTACGTGATTCATGTTTCAAGTGTAAATTCATCACTGCTGTCATCCCTCAGATAACCTGTCATAACAGGTTATCTGAGGGAAAAGAACCACCCATTGTAAATTGGATCTCATATTTCTGTTTCAAGTCTACATACACTTCCTGAATTATTTCTGCTGCAACTTTAAGACTTTATAGAACAAATTTCTTGAATTGTTCAGATGCACTTTACAAAAGAGGATGATGATGCTTTCAACATCATCATTCTTAGTGCAGATAACGTAACATAGGGCCATTTCTCACACATATATAGCCTCTCCCACTCCGGTCCTACTCCCTTCATTAAGTTGTAACGACTCATCATCCTAATGTTTGTCAATGTTTGTGTCTACTCCTCTCTACTTTGTCCAGAACTGTTCCTCAAAATTAGATATATAGTTCAGATAATGTCATCAGTCCTCCTGAAATATGTGTAACGTTATTGTGAAAACTAAGAAGCTATTTATCTCCTTTTTTTAATAAGTTATTAATTATGAATTAGGCGGAAAGACAACTGAAAATAGCAAAAAATAAAAGCCCTGTTACATTCCATATATTACGCTTGATTAAAATAAAGGTATTTCAAAAGCAGACATTTGGTTTGCATTCTTTGAGCCTCAAAATAGCATTTCAGACGTGGTCATATAGATTCTGTACGGGAAAAATCAGTGGTTATGGCCTAAGCAGGTCCTGCATGCCGTATACAACATATAAACATGTACAACTCATACTGTATATGTTTATAGCAAAATTCTCAGTCTTACTATAAAGAATACACAATTTGAATTGAAAACAAATGTTTATATGAAGCAGTAATTTTCTTTGTTGACAATGAACTTAATGGCCACAAAAGTATAAATGAAGTGGTTCTAGTATTAATTCAAATTGTGGCGTACTCATTCACGATTTTGAAAGTAGCAAAGTAGGTCACTTGGTGTTAATTGTGCTCAAGGACAAATAAAATGACAAAGTTGAAGAATATATACACACTAGTAAAATTACCCAACACTGCTTAATTGCAGTAATCAGGGGTACTTGTAATTTGTTACTTCCAGCCCTGCTTAATATCCCATATAAAAATCATTATTAACTGATGTCTGTCAGTGGTGTCAGTCCTAGCATGGAGTCATGTCATGAAAACAATCAAAGGAAGCAGGAATTTCAGTCTCAGCCAGTGTTTTGATTTAAGGAGCTCTCACTCCCCCCCTCTCTGCGTCCTGCTTCTAAAGTGCTTACATTGTTTTACTGAGGCTCATATAAATACATTTTCCATCTTCAGTCTGCCTGAGCTGGTCCAGTGTGGTTAACATGGT
The DNA here is from genome assembly GCF_963383615.2 of Lipophrys pholis. Classification (NCBI taxonomy): domain Eukaryota; kingdom Metazoa; phylum Chordata; class Actinopteri; order Blenniiformes; family Blenniidae; genus Lipophrys; species Lipophrys pholis. The sequence continues at coordinate 11,539,813 of NC_137642.1, read as the reverse complement.
CCTGCATAGATTCTGTCTGAGTCACAAAGTCCTTCATCCATTTCTGTGCTATGTTGGCATTTCCTGCAGCCTGTTGACAGAAGCAGATGCGGGCCACACGGAGTTCACGGATGAAGTTTTTCAGAATGAAACACGTTTTCCTGGCGGGGAGTGGAAGCCTGCTCCAGAGCCTTACACCGACGTGGTACGATAAAGTGGTCGCGCACAATGACACGCCTGTATAGGCTGCTTCATTTCTTTTTTGAGACACTGCTTCAAATATGTGGGCTAAGATAACATGAACTGTGTGTTCATGATAATGTTCAATATATCCATCACGATTTTCCAAGCAACCACATACTTGAGACAAGTGGGTTGCTTTGCAGTTGTATTCTTGTGAAAGAGCATATGGCCTTATAATCATGTGGCCAATGTGTGGGTTTCATTATGGCTGCTAATAATAGACTTATTGGTTACTCGGCCTGGACATTAGCCAGAAAATGTTTAACTTGCTGTCCACATTTGGTTTTTAATTAATAAGTATAATGAGTATAATGTTCAAATTTACCCTTCCCATGATATATTTAACACAATGCTCCAACATCTTATAGTATGGAGAGATTTCATGTTCTTCCCATTTGTGCAAGGGTTTTCTGGGAACGCTAGTCTCTTCCCACACTCCAAAACATGCAACGCTCTAAATTGCTCTGTGTTTGAGCTCTGATGCCCTGCTGACCCGTCCAGGGTGTATGGAAAGTAAATGAAATGTGTCATAAATGAAGTGTGTTGTTGCAGAATGGAGAAAAAGCTCAAAGCCCAGGGGAGTTTGAATGTCCCTCTGGATGGGCCTGGGAAGACGACTGGACCTTTGACAGCAACAGAGCTGTAGATGAGAAAGGTGACGTAAACATTTCACCTAGGATATTTAATCTAAACCTTCCCTTCATTACATTTTGTGTCTTAAATCCTATACATTGAGTCTTACTGTTCCTGTCTGTGGGCCTTTTCACATCAGGTTGGGAATATGGAGTTACTATTCCTCCAGATGATAAACCCAAATCTTGGGTTGCGGCGGAGAAGATGTACCACGTCCACCGCAGAAAGAGACTCATAAAACCAAGAAGGAAGATATCCGACAAAGTGGCTGTTGCTGAGGTAAGAAAGATGCTGATTTGAGAAAAAGTTTATTTTACTTGCACCATGAGTAGTTTCTTAGTCTTTTCTTGTCATTTTGTCCTCCACAGAGACGAGAACCAGGAGAAGGTTGGGAATACTCTTCCCTGATTGGCTGGAAGTTCCACAGAAAGGAGCGCTCCTCTGACACCTTCCGGCGTCGTCGCTGGAGGAGAAAGATGGTCCCATCAGACTGTATCGGGGCCTCCGCTATTTTCAAACTTGAAGGGGCATTAGTGAGTCTTGCTCAGTTTGTCTGAACACTATTGACAAATATCCACCTTAAATCTCCCAAATCAAAACAGTTGTCACAGCAACAGGCATTATAATATGGCATATGAGTCATATCCTCTCCTATCAGGAAGTTTTGTTTTAGTTCTGCATTTTCTCCCTCAGATTTTGCCCACATATTTTAAAAAGAGTACATTTAACCACTTTGTTCTGTTTTTTCTTAACAGGGGGTTGATGTTGATGAGAAAGCCAGCAAAAAGGATGCAGCCAAGCTATTTGGTGCCAACACGCCCACGGTTTCCTGCCATTTTGCCCGTAAGTCGCAGGGTCAGATAAAACTAATGACTGGTCACTGATGTTGATTTAAGGCTTAGTTTTCCTCGTGCATAACTTCCTGACTTCTCTCGATGCAAGATAACATTGATTTAAGTCTGCAAACAGTTGAATAAAATGTTTGCACAGCTTGTATAAAATGTTTTTTGTCATGAAGTTGTTTTGGTAATGATCCAGGGTGGTATTTTGATAAATGATTTCCCTTCAGGTTCTTACCTTTACCATCTGAGGGTGTACGTTTATCAGGCGAGGAATCTCTGTGCCATGGACAAAGACAGTTTCTCAGGTAAAAGGAAAGCCAAAGTCCTGGAGGAATATAAACTTTTAAAATTGAAATAAGACAATAATAATACTATGGCCCTCTCTAGATCCCTATGTCCATGTGTCATTTCTACACATGAGTAAGACCACAGAAGTCGTAAGGACCACACTGAACCCCACCTGGGATCAGACTCTCATCTTCGAGGACATTGAAATTTATGGAGACCCACGAACAATTGCCCACAATCCTCCAGATGTGGTGTTGGAGCTGTACGATAGTGATCAAGTGGTGAGTTTACTCTTCCATCAAAAAAGGTGAACATGCTCAGGCTTTATTGCATATGTTTTATTAATGTTTTGTCTGCTGCTTGTATTTTATCGACTAGGGTAAAGATGAGCCCATGGGTCGCTGCACATGCCCCCCTTTGGTTAAACTGAACCCTGGTGTCGACGTTACTCCTAAGCTGCTGTGGTTCCCAGTCACCAAAAAGGGTCGTAGTGCTGGAGAGGCCCTGCTCGCTGCTGAGCTCCTATTGAAGGACAAGGTACAAGAACACTCAAAGATCACAAATATACAGCATAAAAACCTCAGATTATTAACATCCTTCCATTATCAGTAGTTCACTCAATCAGAAAAGCTTGTGAACAAGAAAGCCAGTACAATTGCCCAAGTATGCATATGCACAGCAGTGAACCTCTGTACTGGCCACTGGTTATGACCACTGTTGACTGTATAAAGTAGTTAATTCTTTGTTTACTCTACAGTCTACAGATGGCGATCTGCCTCTGGTGCCACCCCGGCGCGGGGAGAAACTCTACATGGTTCCTCAGGGAATCAGGCCAGTGGTGCAGCTGACTGCGATTGAGGTATAATGTACAATTCTTCTTGGCTTTACCGGGTGCTCGAAACACCTTCCACACACATTGCATGATCGGACATGCCTATCCCAGCTGAAGACTTCTGGGCTGCTCAGTTTCTGTCAATCACAATCAACTTTCCTCCCTTTCCCTAATTTCCTACTCCTTATAATGTTTGTCCTCAAAATGCATATACGTGTTTGGTGATATTTTTGTCTTAACTCAGGTCTTGACTTGGGGCTTGAGGAACATGAAGAACTACCAGCTTGCCACGGTGTCCTCGCCCAGCTTGGTAGTGGAGTGTGGCGGTGAGGTTGTTCAAACTGCTGTAATCAAAAACTTCAAAAAGAACCCCAACTTCCCAGGATCTGTGCTGCTGCTCAAAGTGGTACTTACCCTCAGACTTTCTACCGATATTCAAACACTTGGAAATATATCATATCGTCTCTTGACTTTCTCGCTTGTTGCTCAACTAGCTTCTTCCTAAAGAGGAGGTGTACACTCCGCCCATCGTGCTGAAGGTGATTGACCACAGACCATTTGGTAGAAAACCTGTGGTGGGTCAGTGCACCATCGACTGTCTGGAGGAGTTCCGCTGTGACCCTTATCGTCTCAACAATGAAGTCTGCATGTCTGCTCGAGGTAGTCCCATGCATGTACTCTCCCTCATACAGTGTGTACATGCTATTTCACCCCCAAATCTTTCTCCATTAACTTTGCAGTGGCAATGATAACCGCTGCTCAAGGAGATGTTGTCATAGACATTGACGATAGACCCATCATGAAAACCGAGGTAAATAAAAACAGCGACATAATGGTTCAAAATTATTATTTTTAAACTTGTTTTCATATTAAGAAGAATTATTTGTTTGTTACTTTGCAGCTGCTGGAAGAAGTTGTGAGATATTTCCTTTTTTAATGCACATTCTGCTGCCATATTTGACCCCAGAAAAACAAGAAATTCATGATAATTTTGGATTGTGCAGGAGGAAGAGGCAGTAGACTGGTGGAGTAAGTTCTTTGCCTCTGTTGGAAATCAGGAAAAGTGTGGGCCTTACCTCCAGAAGGGATACGACACATTACAGGTGACAACATGTTTTACAAAATATGGACCGATTTAATCTGTGATTTAGTTTGTTTTGATCTTACAAGCCACATCTAGATAACTGTGATACAGGGGCATGAACTATAGTCCTTGTAAAAGTATTGTAGTTCAGCACAATATGGATTTTTCTATGAGTAATTAAACATCACTGAAAAGAACAGTTTCGAAAAGTTAACAACCTGGGGGAGTAAAACTTCAGTTTCACTGGTGGATTTTGTTGTCTCTGATCTTTAGGTATACGCCTCTGAACTCGAGGAGGTTCAGGAGTTTCATGGACTGACTGACTTCTGCAGCACCTTTAAACTTCAGCGAGGAAAGACTGACGATGAGGAGGACGATCCCTCTGTGGTGGGGGAGTTCAAGGTAAAGAAGTCTGACACTTAGTTGGACAGTACTGACTGTTTAGTAATTACTTCAACAGTAGAAGCAATGGATGCCTTTGTGGTTGCACAGCTACTTTCTGCCCTCTGGTGGATCTTTTGAGAATTTTAAATCAGCCAATTGGGTTATTGATTTTGGAATGAGACAAGTCCCAATATCTCTATGCCTATATATATGAATTTCTTGTCCAGACTAATTTTTTTAAATTTATTTATTTATTTATTTATTTATTTTTAATGTATTGTACTCCTTTTCTCTACTTGGTGTACAGGGCTCATTCAAGATTTACCCATTGCCCGATGATCCAGGGATACCAGTTCCACCTCGCCAGTTCAGAGAGCTTCCTGAGAGTGGACCACAGCAGTGCCTGATCAGAATATATGTGGTGCGCTGCATTGACCTGCAGCCCAAGGACACAAATGGCATGGTAAGTTTTATAAGCATTGTCAAGTTACCAACAACCCTGCTTTAAAAATACAAAATGAAAATCCAGTCTTTTTCGGTTTGATAAATCTACTTATGAAGAACTGAATACTGATGGTTCTGTGACTGTAATATTTTCAATTTGTTTCAGTGTGACCCCTACATTAAGATCACACTGGGGAGGAAAACACTTGATGACAGAGACCATTACAAACCCAACACCCTAAATCCAGAGTTTGGAAGGTCAGATTAATTGTTCATTTTATTACAACATTTAAAAACAATCAGCTGCAGAAGATTATTGACATCTCCTCCCATTTTATTGTTAAGGATGTTTGAAATGCCCTGCTTCCTGCCTCAAGACAAAGATCTGAAGATCTCTGTTTATGACTACGACTTGCTGAGCCGAGATGAAAAAGTGGGGGAGACAGTCATTGATTTGGAGAACAGACTCCTATCCCGGTTCAGGTCCTGCTGTGGCCTGCCACAAACATACTGCGTGTAAGTATATAGTTAACCTGGTATGTAAAGTGTGAACAGAGAAACAAATATTCAGCATAGTTAACACAGTAACATTGTCAAGACACGATGTTCATATTATGATCAAAAGAAATGAAGAGACATCAGTGGTTTGATGTTCTCACAGGTCGGGGATCAACCAGTGGAGAGATCAGCTGAAGCCTTCTCAGATTCTCCAGAATGTGGCCAAAGTGAGAGGTGTCCCTCCTCCACGCTTTGAGGCAGATGCCAGTTCGCTCAGTTTCTCAGGAAAACAATACAACCTGCAGGATTTTGGTACAGCTGTTGTTCTCAAATGACTCTCTATTTAAGTGTGTCTTGATTTAACGTTCACCCAGAATGTGTTTGTTTTGTTCTCTGGCTTAATATGCATCTGAAATGCCAATATCAATCTTCTACATGTGGCCATGGGATGTGCTTTACCATTTGCAGAGAAGAACACTGTGACCCACGCACATCTTGGCCCAGCCAGAGAGAGACTTGCCCTGCATGTCCTCAGAGATCAGGGGTTGGTACCAGAGCACGTGGAGACGAGAACCCTGTGCAGCTCCCACCAACCAAATCTGTCCCAGGTCATACAAACAGGAGTAGCACTTATGCTGTTTGAATGTAAAGTAATAGGAATTAGCATGTTGACTGTGTATACTGTCTGAAATCTCATTTCATAAATACAGGGACGAATTCAAATGTGGGTGGACATTTTCCCAAAGAGCCTTGGGCTGCCTGGTCCTCCATGTGACATCACGCCACGCAAAGCCAAGAAGTAAATAACTCTTTCAAAATTGACTACTTCACAACATGATGAAATAAAGCATATTCTTTGCTTAAAATGTTAATATATTTGGAAAAGGTATGTCTTGCGGGCCATAATTTGGAACACAACTGACGTCATTCTGGATGAGAGAAGCATCACTGGAGAAAACATGAGCGACATCTACGTTAAAGGGTGTGTTACGTCATGTTTGTACTCTCTGCTGAGATCAATTAACCTTACTATGGTTGTTCATACCCCTCTGTACCTAATATGAGTCAAACGTTGTAATATTTTAAGATGGATGCCTGGAATGGAGGACAACAAGCAGAAGACTGACGTCCACTACAGATCCCTGGATGGAGATGGAAACTTCAACTGGAGGTTCATCTTTGACTTTGACTATCTGCCTGCAGAGCAGCTGTGTGTCATGTCTCGGAAAGTGAGTAGGGTCATGCATTTTAATACTAACCTTTAAGTAAATGCTCTGTATATACTTAACAGCTTTGCTGTGGTTATATGATGGAAGGTAATTGTTCTAAATAAATTGTATTTCATACAGGAGCACTTTTGGAATCTGGACAAAACCGAGTTTAGGATCCCTCCGAAGTTGTTTATCCAAATATGGGACAATGACAAGTTCTCCCTGGATGACTACCTCGGTAAAACAATATTGCTATTTTCATAAGGTCAGACAAAGTAAAAGCTTTTAAAGGCCATGTGAAGCAATCACAGAGAAGTATTTTCATATTTCTATTTATCAATGGAGATGCTTCAAAAGATAGATTTGAGCCACAGATGCTACATATATGTATGTTCCACACCGCTCTGGGGTCTACTGTTGCTGCAGAATAAACACTGAAATAAGAGTTTTTTTGTTAAGTTTTTCACACAGATCAAGAGCCGGACAACAAACGTACAACACAAAATATAAATGTCCACTGTGTGTGCACAATTCTTATGAGCCAGAAAGAGAAACTTTAATTTTCTATCTTTATTTCCATAACAGGTTCAGTTGAGTTGGACCTACTGAATCTCATCCCTCCTGCTAAGACCCCAGAAAAGTGCAGCCTGAAGATGCTGCCTGGGATGCCTGGATCCTCCTCCTCCAAAAAACCGCAGCACAACTCACTTTTCTCCCAGAAGTCTGCGCGAGGCTGGTGGCCATGCGCAATAGAAAAAGATGGAAAACATGTCCTTGGTGTATGTTGGCAGCACAATATGTGTTTATTTTTTGATTAAATTTTCCGAGAAATTGCTCATGGCTTTGTGTTATACTTTCACAGGGGAAAGTAGAGATGACACTGGAAATAGTGGAGGAGAAAGAAGTGGAGGAAAGGCCTGCTGGAAAGGGCAGGGATGAGCCCAACATGAATCCCAAACTGGACTCGCCAAAGTAAAAACATAAGCACAATAAAACTATGATTTTCTTTTTCTTTTTTAATTTACATAATGTAACTATTCTTGTCTTTCTGTCTCAAACAGCCGCCCTGACACTTCATTCTTCTGGTTTACAAACCCTTGCAAGACCATGAAATTCATTGTGTGGCGCAGATTCAAGTGGATCGTCATATTGGGGATTATCTTTCTGCTGATTGCCCTCTTCCTTGGGATCCTGTTCTACTCCCTTCCAGTATGACTTTTTAATTGGCTGATCATTTGTATTTGAGTGTTTATGAAAACAAACACACACATGGAAATCCACCAAAACATGTATTTCATGTGCAGTTGTTTAATTTGTGATTGATTTGTTGGTATGGGTGTGGTTTTAATCAAGTGGTCTGATATTCTCTCCACAGAACTACATCTCGATGAAGATTGTGAAGCCATTCTCCTGAGAGGCATTGTGGAGAAGCTGCCCGATTTTCTGCAGTAGAAACTATGGCTCTGCTGTCTATCACTACCCTTCAAAACTGATCAATGCTTTTCTTTGATGCTGCCAGAGCAGACTTGTACTCAGAATTTTCTTGACACAATCCGAACTGTTTATCTTACATTTTGCACTTTCAGTATTGCTTGTATCTCTTGTATACCAAATGCAAGCAATCATTTTTATGTTTAGGTAAAATAAATAATGCGAACAAGCATATTTTAATAAATTTTGATACTTAGCATTTTTTTCATATTCTTCTTATTTCCATTGTATCGGTCAGCAATGCATACATAACAGAGAACATATTTTTGTTGTTATTTACATGTGGATGTGACATGCTACAAAAAAGTGTTTATCTTTACTCATAATATACATATACTATTTATCATTCACATCATTCACTTGATATAATTCTATGAAATTAAGACAATCTCACACAATTCACCTGCAGCCTATTCAGCATCACAAATGACTAAAGAAACATGTCTCTAGGAAGGTAACCAAACAGATAGCAGGTTCAAACAAGCAACCCTGTGATCACGAAACTACTGTACTTATTCTATGTGTTGCATCTGTTTAGCATCTATGCAGGTCCTTTTATTTTACTCAGCAGCTTAAGGCCTTTAGTGACATACATATGAATGGTGCCAAAACAGATTTGCTTTGCAAAAGAGTGGTCTGACATACTCTTTCTATTGTGAACTGGAATGGATTGGAAAGGATTTAGTGGAAGGAATAAGGCATGAGGTACACAGCAACAACATCAACAACAACATATGCATTCAAGCACATTTAGTAATCCTGTGTCAGATGAAAAAAGTCTGTGGATAGTGCAAAATAGTTAGTTGGTTGGTATCTTATTTCATTCATTAACAAAAGAAAAAAACAATGAAATACAATACAACAAAAGCTTTCAAACGTCTTTATGACAATTGGGGAGCACAAAGAAGAAAAACTCCACCTTTGTGAACAGTAGCAAAATTAGATTAAACTGCAAGATTAGTCTTTAATCAAGTGTGCATGTTGGGTTTAGTAGGGTCACTTTGCATCTTCACCCAGGCTTTGTGAGGTGTGTGTGTGTGTGTGTGTGTGTGTGTGTGTGTGTGTGTGTGTGTGTGTGCGTGTGTGTGTATATTTGTGCGTGTGCGTGTGCGTGTGTGTAGTCTGACTAGAGTTGTCTCTGCTAATCAGCGCGACAGTAAACTGCTTTTTGCCCCCGTTGCCAAGTTACCATCCCTAATGTCCCGCCCATTTCCGCCGGAACCAGCGCCCTGATTGGCTCAGGCTGTCCTGCCGTCAATTTGCAGGAACTGTCTATCGCCGCTCCGGGCAAATGGAAAATAAAACCAACAACAAGCGATCATTTCCGTAGTACTATTTTCTCTGAGAGAGGTGTTCCATGTATAAATCTGATAAGCATATTGTTTTAGGAAGTGTTAAAGAAAGACTGCGTACATGAAGAGCGACATGCCAGTAAGTTTGTATCTCTTCGCCTTCATGCAGATAGTCGCCGTTAGCTTGTTGTGGTTTAGGTTTGAGTTTCAGCCAGCAGAAGCTAAGTTAGCCCAACATGACTTGTGTTTTCCTTCTGTGAGGTTGGATCACGTCAAGTTAGGAGGTTAACCAAAATCCGAGTTTTTTTCGTGTCGCTATAATCCGACTCTTATCAGTGTTTGAAAAGACAAGCTGTTGTATAAAGTAATGCTTGGTTAAGGTTACTCGGCTAGCGTATTGTAGCTTTCTGAAAACTGCCTGCAGTCGCGTTTCATAGTTTGTAACTGGAACAGAATGAAATCTGTTGCCATATGATACATTCCCCAAGGTTTGCATTTGACAAACACAATGCGCAATGCGCCTTCTCCAGATGACCAGCAGTATATGCAGTTAACATGTTGCTGCTTTACTGCAGTTCTTCACAATTATTCTTTTCCCCCCTCGAACAGTTTTTGATTCGTCTTGTGTGAGCTGTCAGAGATGGACGAAGAGATGAATTCCCAAAAAAGGTAAATCAGCAGGCCTTCACATGGAAAACCCGGGGAGACAGACTGTCTCACAAACTCACATTCACACCTAAGGGCACTTTTTAGTCACCATGTCTCACATGCGTGTTTTTGGAGTGTGAGAGGAAACTTCAGTACCCACATTAACAGAGATGATTTGCAAAGTCCATACAGGAAGGCCCTCAAGATCAACAAGGTCTCAAATCGGGGAACTTCTTGCTATGAGGAGAGAGTGCTAAACACTACTGCACTGTGAGACTTCACTTTAAAAAATCTTAATCAGCATCTATGCATACAGGGAACGTTTTCGATAAACAAAATATGTCTTTAGTGAAAATACAGTTAAGTATACTTCATGCATTCAAGTCCAATTGCATTCGTCCCATATTTGTGTTTGATATTTTTATACAAATATACCTTAGAAAAAGTATAAGTAAATGTTCTCGCCATACACATGGTGAAATATGTACATGTTTTAGAAAACATTTGAAGTGATTACTGAACTTCAGACATACTCAGAAGTCTGATTCTGTAAACTAACTAAAAGGGACAAGTAACTATTTCTGATCACTATATCGGTCAGTATTGTTATAGTACCAAGTAAACTAATAGGCCAGTTTTGTACTGGTGTTCAGATTTGTTCACTTAAAATGTAAAGCATTCTTCAATTAATTAAAAAAATATAGCAATTTATTTATTTTTGGCATCAAAGTTAGAACTTAGCCTTACTTATTAATGTTGGTTTTATTACTACATTTATATGACAGTGCAGGCATCATCATAGCAGTAATTTTACTTGACTTAGCCACCTAAGAAGCCCATATCTCACTTTTTCTTTCTCTTTTGGGTTCTTCCACAGTGTGACTGCTGAAGTCAAGCCAGAAGAGGTGACACGTGATGCTACAACAACAAGCCAAACAGATGAAAAAGAATTATTGTTTGAATCGCAGATATCTGACACTACAAGAGAGAGTGCACCCACAGAGAGCACACTTGATGACGCAGCTTCCCAGACTTCAGTAGACTGTGGATCTGCAAGTGAATTGGATGACTCTGGCCTTGCATGCGTCAAGACCAAGCCAGCTCCAACACACTGTTCCAATGGGCAGAAATCTCAGAGGCCCAGCTCACCCAGCTCCCACCATGGTAAAACCACTTCTGTTGCTTCAACGCCTAAGCCCACTTTCTGTCTTAGTCCCAAGAAGGTGGCAAATACACCCAGTGACGTGGAGATGCTAAGCCCTGACAGTCCAGTTTGTAAAAGCATGATGATCAGTAACAGTGAGGACAAGGACTACGATGGCAGTAATCTGACAGATGACTCTGGCTTTGCCAAGGCTCAGGTAGAGGATTCCCAGCGAATATTGAAAGATTCTGATCCTGGAAGTTTGGCTGAAGACAAAGTCCCTCTGGATGCCATCGGAAGTAAGGACGCTGAGATAGCAGAGTGCAGTGGCTCATCTAATATGAGACAGGATTTATTGAAGAGCCAGTCAAGTGCTCTTCTGGAAAGGTACCTGTGTTCACTTTCAAACCTCTTTACCACTTTTTCTAATTCTTCAATCCGCGTCCCCTCAATGTCTTTGCTCTGACATGCTTTTGTTTTTGATCCCATACAGAGTTTCATCTGCATTGCTTAACATGGACAAAACATGGCTGGGAACACCAGTAGAGGATCTAAACAGAGTACCAATGTGTTCGCCTCATCTGCCTCACCTTAAAGTAGCACCTAATCACACTGTCACAGTCAGGGTGAGTTAAATCCCACTTGTGAAATTGCCCGTCTTTGTATGTGGTGAAAAATACTGCAGTCAGAATGGGAATGTGCATGTAAATCTAATCATTGCAACATGGAGCTCTTTTTTGATAAGCATAATGTCAGAAAGTCCTAGACAGACAGTGAAATAAATGCTTTTTGCAAAAAGACGGTATAGTTATGAACAGGGGAGATGATGGTGCCTGGTTGAGTGAAGTCATCCTTTGTGATCCTCTTTGGGCCTCTTGTCACAAAAGGTTCTATCAGACTCTCCACCGCTAGTCCCACAGGAATGCTTTGACTGCTGCTGAGTTTCAATGATGAATTTAGATTCATAATTACTGTGTGAATATAATGATATAACTTGACTATCAATGTTCAGTCAGCCAGCAAACTATGCATGGCATACAGACAAGTATTAAGCTTGTGCACTCTGTTGCTAAGCATTTCACCTTGACAGTTGAAACAATAAATTCACACACTGTTCATATCGTAAAATGTCTTAATCTGACAGTAATGATCAAACTTGCATGGGGATATTCCTGCCGACACATTTCTTTAGGGATAAAATAACATTTGTAATCAAGACTAATCAACTATTGTATAGAAAGGCTTAAGGCCCAATGGATTTGATTCACTTCCTCAAGACTTTACATACAAAGGTGTTAAGTGAAAATATGATATCCGAAATGCTTGAGTTGAAACTGCAGTCTATGTGCCTGATGTGATCTGCCTGATGTGAGACGGCCAAGAGCAAAACACAGATTGTTATAAATGGTTAAAATTTCCTTTTTGGCATCAAGCAAAAGGGGCGACATCGTTAGCTGACTGATCATGCACACCTCTTCCTTGTACTAATTTTTGAAGTTTTAAGTCTGTTGCAAGAGACGTTACTTTAAAACGCACATTTATATAAAAACAAAACATCCATCCATCCATCCATTTTCTCCCGCTTATCTGCTTCTGGTCACGGCGGTGGCAGTCTGAGCACTGTCACCCAGATCACATTGCACCGATTAAGAACCTTTCCTGTGGGTGGTGAGCCCACGGGAAACAAAGCATACACTCTTGTCAAAACAAATGTAACTTGTTTCTCCTTAACTTTGCTTTCTTGTTACAGACAAACCTCCTCAGGGAGGGAGAGCTGCCTTTCCCGTACCCCACCAAGTTCAGAGATGCCTGGGATGACGTGTCAGTGAAAATGCCCTGTTCTGAAAAGAATCTGTTTCCGATGGAGACTGAGGTATGTCAGTTGTGGTCCTATAACAATATTCGGTTTTTTATTCTTTTTCCAAACTAATGTAAGGTTGAAGGAAATAAAACAATCTCATTATGCCATGCAGGATGGAGGTGGTGTCCAGAGTCGGTGGGAGCTGATACAAACATCCTTGCAGGGAGGTTTCAAAAGTTCCCTGGACGTGAGGGTAAGACAGTTTCATGTTGTGGCTCTGAACTTTATGTAACCAATTAAACGACCACAAAGCTTATACGAAAACCTCTTGTAGCCTTACTGGTCCTCCTCCTTAATGTCAATGTTTTGTCATCGTAATTTGCCACAGTCACATTTAAAACAGAGTTTGAAAATGATACCTATAACGAGAGAATTACAGAACATAAAGTATACTTTTGTAATTCACTGCATTGATGCATGTGTATGGAAGCATTTGCAGAACAAAACTATAGTTTTAGACGCACAGGTGAACTTCCACAAACAACCACATGGTGGCAGAGTTCGCAACAGATACGTTTTACATTGTATGAAAACAGGACATTTGAGATCTTTTATGCTACTGAGCACTGTTGTTTGTTAATCTGCTACTACTTCAATAATTTAACAATTTCCCTATAAATAAATAACTTCTCTATCTGCTCATCAGGACGCTATATTGAGGTATAACACAGCCCATGCAAAGAAATGGGACTTTACTGCTCTGAATCTTCTTTGCACCGAGGTAAGTTGTTTGTACTATTCTATGAACTTGACTTGCCTAAAAAATAAGTAGGACAATATAATTGGACTCGGCAAAGACAAATTGAAATACTGTTTTGCCAAGCCACTAAGGAGAAGTTACCCAATAAATAACTAAGCATCTGTTAAAGGCCTAGGTTATAGAGCTAGCGGTTATGACTATTGTCTTATGTAAATTTGTTGATGCTGTTAGTGTTAGTTTGATTCGCCATGTTTTTATATATAGAAATATTTATAAATAAACTAAAGTTGATGGAAGGAAAGAGCTCTTTTTGTTGAGGGAATCTGCTTTTCTTTGTTTGGCTGCGAGTCCATCCATGTGAGAGGTCCCCTCTCGGTACCTGCGAGTCTCTCGGGAGCAGCGTACAATTAGGACAGATGAGCGCAGAGCATAGCAACAGCAGCTGTTGCAGGTGAACCAGGGGAATGTCCTTCTTTTTCAACACTTCTTATACTCAGGCTGTGAAGAATTGCAATTATATAGCCGTTGTTATGAAGACATTAGCTTATGCAGATGAATGTGGTCTTCAGTGACACAGCAGAGAACTTTTCAAAGCAGAGGGGTTTTATTTTAACAGGAATTCCTTCCTGCGTGGTTACACATAAAGTATTACTAGTTCTGCTTGACAACTGCCAGTCCTCCTTTTAAAAATGAGTCTGCATGTCGGCTATGACCTTTCAGACAACTCGTAGTAAAAAAGGGAGTCTTTTATCAGACAGTAAACCAGATATAGCGTCTAATTTGGTTTGTGGCAAATGGTCAAAAAAAACTCCTAATTAAACCCATTAAATGAAGTTAGGACTCTCACACTGAGGAGTTTTGGACCACCTGTTACAATCCGGTCAAACTGGCATCTGAACCCGATGTTTGTTCTTTCCTGTCACGGATTACTCAGCAAAATTCAGGCCCTTAAAAATGGGCTTCCCTCCCTCCTCTCAGAAATTTCTCAGAGTAAGGCAGAGCACTTGGCAGATCAATAGCCGCCTAAGCCTTTTTATAGCCTAAACCAATTTAATTAAAAGGACCCATTAAATTTGGAAGGATGCATCGCAAGGCCAGCGAGGAAGTTGCTCTTCCAGGAACCTTTTTACGTCAGCATTTTCAATCGTCTACTCACAACCCAGAGCGTGTCACTACTCCCCTTTTTATTTATATATCACTGCTGCTTCGGCATTCACAAAGGAGTGTGGTGCCCCTTAGAAGGATGAGTCAAGGTTTGAATATCATGCGTTGTTTTGTTTTTGTCTTTTTTCAACCCAGTTTATTGTTATGGGCAACAATTGAAACGGCAACAACTGAAATAGCTCAGCACAACTACTAGTGGTTTTCACCAAATTCAGCAGTCAACAACAGGGGGTGTCAAACTGATTTTAATTAACATCACAACCAGAGCAGTAAGATGATACGTTGAATATTCACATTTTTCTGAAAACCTAATCAACAGCATGAAAGCTGCTTAACTCTTGTTCATTCTTGTTAAGCACTTTTAACACTGTCAAATGTGTTGTATAAATAGATAAATACTGTTATTGAAAGTCTGTCAGAACCTAAGGTAGTTTTCACTGCTGCATCACCGAATGAAATTGTCTTGTTGGTAATATGTTATTTGAAGCCACTACCAACGCTCTCTGAATTACAGCATAACAGCATTTGTGTGCAAATCAGGAATGGTTTCAAGCTCACTTTACATCCTGAAAACAAAGGTTTCATGAGTTGCATTGTGTTTTAAATTGAACACAAACATTCCAAAAGGTTTAGTTAGGGGGTCACCATCTTGCACAAATTAGGAATGAGAACAAATACACTTTATGTACCTGGGGATACAGTTGGTGCAAGTGTAAGTGGATGTACCATGTAGATCATGTAGTCACAGAAAAAAGGAATCTCTCACCAAATATCTGAAGAAAAAACTCAATAAAGCCTCAATTAACTGAAAGGACTTGTGTTAAGATTATATGGCAGAAGGTACTGGGGCTTCAGTGTCTACAGTAAGTGCACATTAAATTGCGATGGACAGGTTATCGGCCTCATTAAAGGTAGAAAAAGTTGTGAAATTATTTATCTTCGTGTCATTTTTTTTACATCACAAAAAACCTGGTATTTGAACAGGGGTGTGTAGACTCTATCTATCTATCTATCTATCTATCTATCTATCTATCTATCTATCTATCTATCTATCTATCTATCTATCTATCTATCTATCTATCTATCTATCTATCTATCTATCTATCTATCTATCTATCTATCTATCTATCTATCTATCTGAAATATGTCTCGCTGTGCCTCGTGTTGACGGCTGGAAAGGTTGGAGAAAGTGGTGGAGAAACCACCACTAATGTGATTGCTGCTCAACTATTTAAATATTTCTTGTTTCAATTTTTGTGATCAGAAATGGATAAAAACTACATTTTCTCATGAGGGTTGAATAGTTTTGGGTGCAACTGTAAAATGTTTTAGTTGAGTGTAAACTGTAGATTTAAATATAGAAATGGTATGATGTTCAAACTATGTATTTGAAATGACACAATATCCCAAATTACTAAAACTAATTGTATTTAAAAAGGAGAAAATGCCAGAGAGTTTGTGATCAGTCATTTTTTCAAGCTGCAGTTTCTCTCATCTGGCTGTTGCTGGATGAATGAGGAATAATATCCCGATTACACTTTAGCAGAGATGATTAACAGCTGTTATTCCAGAGCAGACATGTGTCATTAGTAGTGATTTATTTATCATGCACAGTCTAATGTAGCAAAGAGTCATGCCTCGTACTTTTCCACTTTTATATCAGTGGGTATTCAAGCTGCTTAATAATGCATTGTGTACAATACATAAAAACAGTTGCACACCTTGTCCGAGACCACCTAATTAAATGTGGAGCAACATTTTTATCGCAGTTGGGCAATTGTGGAGAGGTACATTGCCCCCTGTCCATTGACTGACACGTCTCTCACCGTGTAATAGGCATGGGGGGGGTTGTCCAAATTAGGGCTTGTCTGTAAATTGTCTTAGTGTTTCCCCTCTGCCAAATGAAACTGTCACCGTGTCACTTTGTGATGAATGTCTGAGGGCTGGGCTGGAAAAACCATTCAGAAACAAGTGCAGCGGATGTTTCAGTAGTACCAAGGCAATCAGCAGCAACACAACAATGCCGTTCGTCTCATTATAAGACTCTTTGTCATCTGCTTGGTATTTATCTCTATCGTATAAGCATTTAAGATGTATTGAAATATCAACTGTTGACACTAAACTGTTCCAGGAAAACGTTCTTAAAACACCTCCGGCTGACATTGTGAAACGAAGACTTATGGAGGTTTAGTTGCTAGGGAATTAAAAATAACTCTTAATATGGGATGGATGGACGATCAATGTGCAGTCCATCATCAGCTGGAGGAGTATTAAATCTGAGCTGTGCCGATGGGAGTCTGTCATATTTAGTAAAGGTAAATCGATATATTTTGTGTGTGCAGCCTAACCTTGTGGCCAGCTGCTGTAACTGTGGGAAGGCTTGGGGATCATCTTTCTGCCCTCATCCTGCTGCATCACCAGCTACCATCTATTAGTCCCACAGGAGCGCTTTATGATGTCTGCCAGCTCATTACTTCTGACAGCATTTAGTCAGTCCTGCTCTGCAGCCATATAAATGCCCCGGGCCAAATCAGCCGCCAAAAGGCTTCCTCTTGGAAAATCAAGCCGCTTTGCCACTCTCTCCACAATTGGTCATTTGCATTTGCTCCATAAGATCCATTTAATCAGCACAAGCTCCCCTCTTGCTTACCTTGATAGCGTATGGCAAGTGATTGATGACGGTGACATTCGAAGCCAATACGCTCATAAATGATTGCGTTGTAAATCTGGGTGTATGATGGAATAACTGGGTGTTTATTTTAGAGGGAATTGCAGATGGATGCTGAGGTAAGCTACGGGCTGAAGTATGGATGCCTGGGCCACGGCGGGCTCGCTCTCAGATTGATGGCGGTTTCTTCAGAAACGGGTTCAGTGGAAGAGAGCAGCTCTGCAACATTTTTATTTTTTTCTTTCCACCCGTGAAGTGTTGGGATTATTAATATCTGAGGAGTGCGAATTCACCCAATAACGGCAATAAACCTCCATCGCTTTCCCTGAAACCTTCCCTGATATGAAAAAGTACTTATATATTGGGTAGTGTTTATGGTTATGATCTCAGGCTCACTCTCAAACTGTTAGTGGACAGTTTTCACTTGGTGTCTTTGTCTTGAAAAAAAAACAAAAACGAAACTAGTTAAATGGGAAACAGGATTCAATTTTACATGTCAAGAATTGAATGTGGGTAATGTTTTTGGAATTTTGACTTTGGGCATAGACAAGTTTTTTTTAGATAGATTATTTCATTTTAAATGGACAAAAAAAGCTAAATTGCACATTTTGTGATATTAAATTGTGTAACAAAACTATGAATAGATGTCATCATATTCATATTAATGTTTTTGATGCCAGATGAATATTTTTGTTTGGTTTGGCTTCTTTAGTACTTGGGTTGGCAAAACAAGAGGTGTTATACAATGTTGTGTTACAGATATAATCTCTCGTTCTGACTACTGGCAGTGACTAAATGCTGACATAAATATGCAGCCAGTCCCCAAAAACGTTTAATTGAGCACTAGTTAATCTCTCCTCTCCTCTGCACTCCGCAGTATCTTGAGCTTTGTGAGGCACAACACCTGTTTGAGGTCATACTACCTGCCATGGTTGACCTGGCACTCAGCGCCCCTCGCCTCTGCACAATGGTGAGTATGTACTGTTTAGAAATTGCACAATCTTATGTGCAGGGGTGCATGTGGTTTTTTTTGGGGACGGACAAAGGAAGGTTTGGTGTTTACTATTGTCAAATCTGAAAGGGCCTCTTATTCATTCACATTAAATGGAGCTCATCCATGTCAGTTTTTCTGAATGTCATCTCCATTTGTCTTTGTTTTCATCCCCAGTCATCAATTATTGTCTTTCAAGAATTACAAGATTGATATTTTCATAATCATGTTATCTATTTCAGTCCTCGGTTTAATTTGATAAAGTGGATTCAACTCCCACTCCGAGCAAGAGAGGAAAATCCCTCTTTTTGCTACATCAGACAGAAACGGGTGCTGAGCATCAATGATGCTGCAGTTTAAAGACGGGGAATTTCTTGTATAGATGTTACTTAAAAATAGCCTTTAGATAATGAATGTTTTGCAGTATTAAGCGTGAGGGCTCGTGTTTATGTGTATGTTATTAGAGCAGGTATTGATCTGCTAACTGGGCAGCCTTGGGAGGCTCTTTAGCCCTAATCAGTGAAGATAGATGGGCCCTGCATGTCTGACTGAGCGAACTTCGGGGGGAGCAAGAAAAACAGGACCTTAATTACTGCCACCCGTTTACCTAATGGAACGCTCTGTGTCTCCTCTGCTTGCTAAACTAATTATCTACCCTCATTAACCTCCAACGTACAGCACTGCACACACATAACGTTGTATGCCTTTTCAGTGTCATCTCGTATTTTACTAATCTTTGAACCCATGATGTTTGTCTTTGTCAATGTTTAGATTTTGATTAGTCTTTTTTTTGCCTCTTGTTTCTCTCCAGCCAATCCCTCTCTTGAAGTCAAGGATGAACCATTCCCTGACTCTGTCTCAGGAGCAAATTGCCTGTCTTCTGGCCAACGCCTTCTTCTGCACATTCCCCCGACGCAACTCCCGCAAGTCAGAGTACGGCAATTACCCCGAGATTAACTTCTACAGGTAAAGAGACACTTTGCCTGGTGTGAATTAGGAATTACGGTTAGAATTAGGAGTTGGAATTACAAGGCTAGGCTAAAACATCTGATTCTGTAAATATACTAATATTTTCGGATAACATATTTTTATTTTTTTTTATTTTTTTTACAATTTATAAGCTGAAATGTTGAAAAAAAAGGTTCGATATAAAGGTTTGAAATATATTGGTTTATTTGCTAATTAATCTAAAATATGTTAAAGTTGCTAAAAAAAAACAGTTGCAGTGTTTTGTAACAATAGGACTGATAATCACGTTTATTTATTCAGCATTCATCAAAACCAGTGATACAACGTACTGTCAGACAACATATAGAATAATAAAAACAATTTTTTTTAATTTGATAAATGAGTTTTAAAAAGTGAAATTACAAAAGAATTATTGATACAGCAAGTCAGAGCTCCTCTGGCAGACTGTTCCACAACTGTGGCGCTCTAACGGCAAAAGCTTGCTCTTTATTTGTTTTCAGTTGTGCAGATGGATCAGTCGGCAGGTTAATATTTGAGGATCTCCGGTTACACACAAGTCCATATGAGTGCAGCAGCGCCAATAAAGACTCAGCCATGCTAAGCTTTAAACCAAAAAGTAAAGTCTGAAAATCAATCCTTGAACGATTGGGGAGCCGGTGGAGGCGATCTCTAACTGGACTAATTTGTCTCGTGTCTTTGTCTTTGCTTGCAGTCGATTTAAAGAATTGTAGTGAACACGAGTTAAAGTATTGTAACAGTGATATAAATAGGATGAAATAATGTTGGGAATAAAAGCTGGAGACTGAAGAAGACTGTATTAAGAATTTTATCAGTCAGGTCTTCTTAAATTGTTTTTATATATATATTTTCCAGTTGTCATATGTCAGCAACACTACTTCTCTGAATAATTACCATTTTTTGATGAAATGAGTGACTCCACTGCTCCTGCAGAGTGAAGTAAACTAATTACCATCAGGGGGCACTACTGCCTTTAAAACTCTTAATGGATATTTTGCCAGTGTTTCTACAATTGCTCTCATATTTAAAATCGTCTGTCAGTTTGAGTTTGTGTTCAGATAATAAACTGCAGCCTGGACTAAATGGAATTGGGTGTTATAACATTTAGTGTTTATCTATTTTCATTAGAGTCTTGTGCCTCAGTGGCGTCCGAACAGTGAACTAAGTTGTGAATGGGTCTGTGGGCTGAGATTATTTTTCCATGTTTCTGTAATGTTCTTCACGTAGGAGGGAGATCCACAGTAGGAGTGTGGAATTGATGTCCTCTGTTTCGACCTACGCAGACCAGTGGTCTGTTGAGAAAGTTTGGGATGGCTAATTGAAACAAATTGGCTCTGTGACAGTGCACGCCCCTCTCTGTCGGTCTGTCTCCTCAATCTGGAGCTGTCGCTTTTATTTGGAAGAAAGGAAAACTTTACCAAAACTCAGGCGGATGGTCACTTGATCTGGATAACTTCAAGTGTGGTAACAGCTATATGTAGGGGAGGTGGCAAGAACTCTTGAATAGCCCAGTACAAAGTCTACCGTTCTGTATGAAGTATGCATGTTCTTACTGTGTATTAACTTTTTCTCAAGTTTACATTTTTTTAATTAATTGTGTTAAAAGAGCAAATGTCACACTCTGACAACACGTTATATCAGTTCAGTCTTTTCAAGAATGGATTTTTTTTTTCAGCCTTGTTTGAACAAGAGAATTCAATTGAGCAAGCCAAAAAGTAAAATTTCACAATAAGACTTTACAAATGGGCACTAACAATCTTGTGGTCGATCTAATGTGAGTTTTTGGTGATTTAAAAAAAAAAAAGAAGAAAAGTTGTGATGCTGAGTATGGAATAGGTGGGGTGGCAACAGCATATAGAATAGAATAGAATCCCTTTTATTGTCACTTGTACAGGTACAGTGAGATTAAAAACAACTCCAGTGATAGTGCAGCAGTTAAAAAGGGCAGAATATAGTGCAAGAAGGAGGGTGGAGGGTCTAGGGGGTAATATTGGCACAATATTGTGAGCAGTGTCTTAAGAAAGGAAGCTACTGGGATATTGACCAAATTTCACCTGGATGTAGTTTTTAACATCTTATTGAATCAGTTTCACCTTATTAGAAATATAAATCCGTCTGTTCAAAAGCCACACTTCCACGACAAACAAACCGTTGCTCCTTCAATCAATTTAAAGACTTTAATTTTTTTTATTCATCCATTATGCATGTTTTTCCATTGTGGTTGAAAACTAAAGTACCTGTAGAGAAACTACGTGCAAGGAGAGTGTGCCTTAAAATTGGTATTATCCTTGCTGTTTTCCAGACTAATTCCGGGTCTGTGTTCTCATAGGGCTGAGCAGTGTTGCCCATCAACTCCCTCCACTTTATCCAATTCCTGATCCACTTTTCAGTATCATCTATGTCGTTTGTAGAAGCAGCTTAATTACGTCAGCATCGATTTTGATGGAAAGTCGGCTGTGTAAAAGCCACACGGGCCTGCGTTCATCATCAGCATTTCTGCCGGCAGCTAAATACAGGAAGGTGCGGGAAGGGCGGGAAGGCTCAGTGTTCCTCGGGAGATGAGACGAGACAAGACAACCGCTGCAGTCTGAAATGGCCCCCGGATCGTTACCAGCCCTTCCCTTCTCTCTCTAATTGCAGGACTGTCCGTCACTTTGCTTATCGGCTACAGTAGCGCTCCATCTTGGACAAGCAGAGCAGCAAGCAATCTGCTGATTGCTGTTTTGGCAGAACTGTCAAGGTTTGTCTGCCATTAGGTAATGGATAGATTCAAGGGGCAGGACAGAAAGCAGGAGACGTGTCTCTTGAGCTTGTGTTTTCCTCTCTTTGAGCAGAAAATGACACAAGAAACTCCTTTAACAGTTTGGTCAACAATGAAAGCTCATTAGCGGGGAAGATACCCTCGTCTTTTTGGTTTGCGAGTCACAGTAAAATGGCCTCATTTCGGAGAGAATTGCTGAACAGGTGAAGAAGAAACCGACAGGAACACTGCCTCTATGCTCCCTTTAAAAACTAGACAAGGTCACGGTGGATAAGAGCCAATTAATTAATGTAAATAGCTTTCAGTGAAAATTGCTAGTCAATTTTGAAACAATATCCTGAAGGTTTAGATGCTATTTTCTTGTAAATTGTGAGTGCACTGAAAGTTTCACCCTGAGCACCAATTGTATTTTACTTGGGCTGTCTCACTGGCTTGACGTAATCGAGGGTGCATTTTGCCAAAATGACACTGACTGAGGGTGCGTGGGGTGGGGTTGGGAAGTTCACTCAGCAGTAAAGAGTAAAGCACCGAATAAGGAATTTGGATAATCAGAAAAAATAGACTTGTGCAAGAAATATATCAAGTAAATGATGTATTCTTCACTCGTTGAAAAGTTTTCATAATTTGCTGCTCCTTTTTTCATTTTTTCACTGGTTTAGCAGAAAGCAATGGGAGGGAAAGATGAACGCTGAACAGCGATTAGTCTGCAGCTTCAGGAAGTGGGCGCCTGTGTGGGGTCATTTAAACTGTCCATCCAGCGTGCTCTCTCCACATCCTACCACCCTCATTGCGACGCTGACTGAGGAAGTGAAACTGAGCCTCGGGCGGCACCACTGTCTGGGGGAATGTAGGTAGACGGGACAGACATCGTGCCACTCTGAAAGCTTGACCTCTCTCGTGTGACTGGCACGGTTGTTCAGTGAGCTGTTGCTAAATGACTGAAGCGTTTATGCCTTTCTTCTGCGATCATACGTCAGAGATGTGTCTGCTTTTATACACTGTTTCCATTGTCTTTTGTCAGAGTTTTAAAGATGACATATGCACTTTGTTAAACTCAAACTCAATTTTCTTTCCATTCCAGGTTGTTTGAAGGTTCCTCACTAAGAAAGATTGAAAAATTGAAAACTCTGCTGTGTTATTTCAGAAGAGTGACACTAAACCGTAAGCAATGCACATATCTAACTGGCTGTTAGTTTGTTTGTGCTCTTGTACATGTTGTTCACTCGGTTAACGCATTCTTGTAATGTTTCTCCAATGTCTTTCAAGGACCCATGGGTCTTGTTACGTTCACCAGACAAACGCTGAACAATCCTCCAAACTGGGAAAGGTAATGGCAACTGTGTTGCTACTAGATTTAATAATTCAATGACACAGTTTCTTAAAAAGAGCAGTTTTGTCAGAATCTAATAAATTTTTTTTACTTATATTCTTACTCCCATAGCATGTGCTCTGTTATGGGTTAGTAAATGTTTTTTTCCACTTCCAGTGACACTTAACCTCTGTCAAAATTCCATTAAATGTTCTTTTCACATGATGGGGAATAAACTCTGACGTGTTGTGTAACTGAGAAGAGCACAGACCACACATTAGGGCGTCAGAACAGTGAAAGGAGTCGTCAGAGCGTATCGTCATCAGGTTGTCACGTTTCCTGCAATGAGGGATAACGGAGGCACCGAATAAAGTCAGAATGCATGTTTATATTATATCAAGGCCCCAAGTACACTTCAGTCTTAAAGAGTCTAGAATCAGTTTGTAATTACTTTAAATGGTGTGACATTGGCAGTTGTTAAATATTAATGTGTTTTTGACAGTTCTGACAAGCTCACGTTACAAATCCATCACACACGGGTAAATGTGGTCTGTGATTGGACAGTCCTACTGAGGAAGTCCGAGCGGTCATTGTAATGACTTCTATATAAGGACAAAGCTTGATTTTTCTCAAAATTCTTTTGATTTACACCTGACAGACAATTATGTAGTTTAGCATTTCTAGTGTTTGGACGTCTAGAGAAGAGTACATATTTGCCTTGATACTCTGTAAATGCATAATTGTTTGAGTTTTAACTTTATAAATGCACCTTTCTTTAAATTTATTTATCAAGTTCTCAGACTCTGCTGACACGGCTGCATATCACTTGTGAAGGTAGAATTGAGGACAACGGATATGGGATGTTGCAGGTGAGATGTGTGTGCGTGTGTGTGTTACCAGCTCTCCCTGTCTCTATTGATTCACCCCAGCTACTAACCCCCTTTGTGTTTGTGGGGTGGCTGATGCATTTTCTTTCACCCTAGTTGACAGTTGATGTATACACATGAGTAGCTTGGAGTGGCAAGGGTGGAGGAGAGGACCCTGGGGTGGGAAGATGAGAGAGAGTGAGGGACATAAAGGGGTGGGGGGGGAGGGGTGTCATCTCACTGGGATGACCCAGTGGGCTGGGAGTCCTCCAGGCAGATTGATACCAACCTCAGTGGGTTGGACGCTGGCTGTGGATTTTCAGCAGGGCAAAGTGGGCTGTCATCCTGTCAGGAGGTGAGATTGAAGGGGTTTTTTTTTGGGGGGGGGGGGTCAGGGCTGAGCCTGTGAAGAAGGTGAGTTGAATGACTGTTTTGAAAACATACACACACATGAACTTACAAAACACATTCGCTGTCACACAGATTGACGTAGCCGTGGGCCACTGAGCAGAACCTTCACCCCTGACAGGCTGTTTAAATATCAGCTTTGCGACTGAATGAGCTGTTCTGTTATCCATGCCGCGAAAACAAGCAGTGGGCTTACACAGCATGAAGCTCCAGTATCTCATCACAACATCTCTCAGGAAACATGGGTCCCAGGAATAAGCAACAATAATTCCCTACTGCGTATGATTTCGTCTCGAGTGTTCATTTTAAGGAATACACTGAATAAACGGTGTCTTGAGCTCTCAGGATATGAGATCTTTGGTATGAAACGCTTTCTCACCTAAATCTCCTGCAGACTGATTTTAACAATCTTATAGGATTACTTATTGCTACACTGAATCACATGTTTTTTTTTAATAAACCTGGGTATAAAGTTTGAGTCCACTGTGTTGCCTCCACTGACTTAGTAGTGTTATAATAGCAAATAAATAAATATATAAATGATGCTACACATTCATACAGATTTCACATTGATGCTCTGCTGTGCATAATAATAAGTAGTATAAGTATATTTATATATAAAGATTTATTGTGACTTTGCTATTATTTCCATATTTGACTATTTCCAGGCAAGAAACGGTGGATCCTCTGACAGCGACAGAAAATGAGACACGAATTGAATCGTTTGTTCAAATAATGGGAGTGACGTTAACAAAAACCTAGTTTTTCTTACTTTCATGTGATAGTGAAGTCAAAGGGTCATAAAGTGGCAGCAGTGACTGAGTTTGTCCATTGTGCATATATTGTTGACTATACTGTTCTGCAGGTTGATTATTCCAAATGGGAAGGCAGAACATTGAAAGAATAATTCTAAGTGATGACGAAACGGTCAAATCAAGGATAGAGTTTCTGAGGGATTGGTCCAGTTTGATTCGCTCATTTCTTCCCTTTTATCTCCCTTCTCTATTAGGTGGACTTTGCAAACAGGATGGTTGGTGGTGGAGTCACGGGACATGGGCTGGTCCAGGAAGAAATCAGGTTCATCATCAACCCTGAACTCATCGTCTCTCGCCTCTTCACCGAAGCTCTCGAGTACAATGAATGCCTTATCATCACAGGTGATTACCTCATACACATGCAGTGGATCACAGATTGTAATTGTTAGCCTTACAAGGCCTTTTGAGGATCCATACATTCATTAAAAAACATTATTTTGGTTAACTCTAGCTTTCTCGCCTTTCCTCCCTCTGTTGTTCATCTGTTGATCATAAAAAGATATACAATTGAGACTAAACTCGCTGGATTCAGACTATTCATTTGCTGACCAAAAAGTCATAGATAATGGGACACGCTATCTATAAATAGCCGCCGAGTTAAAAATTTCTGTGACATGTTTTTGCTTATTTGCCCACAAGGTCCAGAGAAAAGTGTAATTTTAATGTAGCCAGCCAGTGGCCAGTTGTTGCGATCGTATTTATCTTTGCTGCATATATCCACCACTTAGTAGAACATTAAACACGGGAAGATATGGGCAAACACGCTTAATACTGTAATGTACATTTCTTCTAATCTAGGTTAGCGTCGCTATTTCTGCATTGAAAACCCAACATGTATCTGAAACACTTCTTCTAGTTTTACGCCTCACTGTGTCTGAACTGTTGTTTTCTCTGCTTTATTGAGCTCATTGTGTCGATTGAACTCTGTTCATTTTTTATCTTTGTTCTTCCTTGCAGTCCGAAGGTAAATCCATCGCATTGATCCCTTCGAGACTCTTTCATTTCAGCCAAGCAGAATTGCTCTATATTTCAATCTCCAGCTTCGTATTTTGGTCAGATGTTGTGCCCTCTCTCTTGCGCCCATTGTCTTCATTCAGCCGTTGGTTTTTTGCTTTTGCTTTTTTTTCTTCCTTCGCTCTTGCCTCATAAAGAAACGAACACTCATGAAACAACATCATTCTCACAATGTGAACTCGGTACACATAATTCCATTAACTAAATTCATCAGCGGGTATTTAAAGCCTCCTTTTATTTTGTTTAATTGAAAAATTATTTTCAAGTTTTCCCAAGGGCTTTTCATTGATTAATATACCAGTTGATTTATCCCGGCATTCATTTTATTTTAGTGACATTTCATTCCGTTTTAATGCAGTAGCAAATGATATACAAGCAAGTATTCTATTGTATTCATTAGCATAACGAGGGTCCATTATCCTTTTGAAGTCACGTCTGGATATACAAAAAGTTCCTTAGTTTCTTTTTGTTGCTCATCGGCTGAATGTGAACAGTTAGAACTGGGAGAACAAGGAACCACTAAGGTGTTGAGTTAACCCACCTACAGCAGCAGTGCTGCCAACTGATGCACTCGACATACAAATCAACTTCTGCCTGTGTGGCGCCACGGTGTCTTACTTGAATCTCCCATCTTTCTCAAGTGACCTTCAGTGGTTAGTCACCATCCTCCCTGCCTGCCATAATTCCCCCCCCGCTCCTCCTCTGCCTCCTCCTCCTTCTCCCGACCACTTAACTTTATTACATTTGGACAGAAAGGAATTTATTGCCCAACTGAGGTCATTGCTCCACTAATGGAATGGGCCAGTTGCGCCATAGATTCATTAAAACCTTCAGAATATTCTTTGCACATATTCAGGGCTGCCTCTTAAACGTCTCGTCTTGACTCTTTAGATCTCTCTCTCTCTCTCTCTCGCTCTCTCGCT
The DNA here is from genome assembly GCF_963383615.2 of Lipophrys pholis. Classification (NCBI taxonomy): domain Eukaryota; kingdom Metazoa; phylum Chordata; class Actinopteri; order Blenniiformes; family Blenniidae; genus Lipophrys; species Lipophrys pholis. Next base: position 11,512,333 of record NC_137642.1, on the reverse strand, counting down.
CTCTCTCTCTCTCTCTCTCTCTCTCTCATATCATATTTCTTCTGATTTAGAAGTGTTCCAAAATGAATCAAGTGCATTTCTAACTCAAATGCACCTTTTTTTTGATTTATTTATTTTATTCGTAAAACAAAGCCATGGGCGTTTCCCTATCGGAAGGTAGAGATTTGTGATGTAATCTCGTGATGGAGGTCTGAATGACGGGATGCTGTTATGGGCGGCTGCCAGACTAAATTGGCTCAAGGTGAAGGAGGAAGAGGACGGGCTCGGTTGATGGGCAAAATGATATGGGTGGTCTGCTTTCTGATGTTAGGTGTCGCTAGTGTTGTAGAAAGTACTTTACTCGAATGGGAATGGCGCAGAATGTTCCCGCGTCGCCAAACTCTACATAAAAAACATAGTTGTTGTTTTCGTTTGGTTTGTGTTTGAAGGAGAACGGTCTTGTTTCATTACTTATTTTAAAAAGATGCTATTAAAAGAAAAAGAATGGATTTTACTCGCGATATTCTTCCACTGCCGGTGCTTATTTAAAACCTTCAGACATCAGTGTTAATAACATGCTTAAGTCCTGCTCTTTGCTGAAGTGCTGCGTAAACAAATCATTCTGTATCTAATGCATAATTCAAGAAACCCCTAATAGACGTCATTTCCTGAATTGAGTGTTGCTGTATCTATAATGACCGCTAATGAAATCAAACATAATATAAACCTGGGAACATGCAAGAGGAAGATTTAAAAATAAATACATTTAATGGCAACCTGAGGTTTTTTTGCACATGTGATTAAGATTTGCTGTTTCTGTTTAGTTTCCCCTGTTGTGGCTGAAAGCTTTTAATTCCAAACCCCATTGCAGATTACTTATTAAATCACAGGGCTTTATTTATGACAATCCAATACAAGCTGACATTGTGTACTCACACAGGGAGAAGAGAAAGCACTAAATTTGATTTGAGTAAGTGAGGTGCTGAAACAGATTTAGGCCCGCTGTGTACTTTGACTACAAGAGCACTGAATAATAATGTGTTTTTCTTTGTCTTTTCTCATCCTACAGGGACTGAACAGTACAGTGACTATTCAGGCTATGCAGACTGTTTCAAATGGAGGTCCAGCGTCAACGATGAAATACCCAGGTCTTTGTTTAGTTCTTTTACATAGCAATTCATTTTTTTAAATTCTGCTTCGATAATTTAAAACAAGAAAATTACAATTCAGCTGGAAATAAATCCAATAAAAACTTTGAAATGTAACTCTCATTTCTTTTCTTTTTTTTTTTTTAATGGGATTGTCTTTCCTCACCAGGGATGACTGGCAGAGAAGATGTACTGAGATTGTGGCCATCGATGCCCTCAAATACCGGCATTTTCTCGAGCAATTTATCCCCGAGAATATGACCCGAGAACTTAACAAGGTGAGAGGAGATGTAGTTGTCTTACTGTAAGTAGAGCAATTCTGCAGTCAGGTGTATTTTAGTGAAGTGAGGCAAGAAGCCTCTTCCATCTTTCAGGAGGTGTCATTGTTGGTGGATAAAATAATGCTGGACATGAGAGGTGTCATTGTACCTTGACAAAAAAAAAAAATCTCACATTTGTTAAGTTAGAGCGGAGTAAGTAACACCCCCCCCCCCCCCCCATTTTAAAGGCACATATGATCAGTTTGGTCCAACTTGTGTGTTACAAATTACATTATTTTTGCATCGTTGTGCACTTATAAAACCTTTATGATATTTCTGTTCAGTGTTTCCCCCCCTGAATTTATCTTTAATATGTTCTCTAGAAAACTAATTGCTTCCCCCTCTTATTTACTGTCCATTTATCTCAGGGGTACTGCGGCTTCTATCGACACAACACCAACCCCAAGGAGCTCTCCGCGGTCGCCACAGGCAACTGGGGCTGTGGAGCTTTTGGTGGAGACACGAGGCTCAAAGGTATCGTCGTAATACTACATTAGAAGGATAGGAGAAGTTTGGATATGACCAGTGGAAAGAAGTTAAAGTTCAGAGTTTAAATGGTAAAAATGGGACTCGCACGCATTCCTCAAAAGCATGTTTCTTTATCTCGAGTTTGTATAAACCCAGATTTGAATGCACGGTGCAAAAGGAATAAAAACAGAACAGCCAAGTAGACACTGTTAGAATACAAAACAAAAGTAAATTTTCTCTGTACAACCTTCCATTTATTTTAGATATCTTGCACATAAAACATTTCAATGGTCATATTTGTTATAGGTTTCGCTTATATGTTATACAATTTTAATAAATGCCAAAAGTATTAAAAAAGATTTAGATTTAAAAAAATTCCTTGAAGTTATATCTTTCATAAACATAGAAATAACAAATAACTGTCCAATAGTATTCTATTTCTTAACTTTTGAAACATCAGTATCTCACAGAGAATCAGCTCTTTATAGGCCCTGCTGGCTGCAGCCCCAGAGACGCCTGCTGAAACACATCCCACAGGTTATGTTGTGTGTCCACAGTGTACATCACACTCACAGAGGCGGGATCCTCAAACCCCCTCGGGTCAATTAGCGGCTCACCCAGGGTGTCACTCTCCCGGTGCCGCCCTTCCTGCATTGATCAGCTGACACACATTAATGTTTCCCATTAAAAGGCCAATTGATTACTGAAAGGAGACGCCATCAATCCGAGCTGGTGCTGGTTTCTGTGGGCCGACACAACATCACTCGTCATAAGCAGGATGTGTCACACCGTCTCCTTTGTCGCGCCACATTACACAGTTTTACCCACGTGTTTGTGGTCGGCGTTTAACATGCAACTTCGACTAATTAAACAGTGTTGCTTCATTCTAAAAAACCTCAACACAGTTGTCCTCTATTTTTCATGCAAATGACTTTTCTGTGATTGTATAAACATGGCCATGTACGTGTTAACTTTCAAGTTGAAGCTGTTGATTTCCTCTGCTGTACACTATGAATAGACTCATAGTCTCAGAGGATGATATTAGCTTCTGGGGACACCGCCTCGTAGCGCAGGAATTAGAGTAGCTGGTATTTTTAGAAGGTAATAACAGTATATTATGTTAAAGACTTGAGCTGCAGTAAGATCATGTAGTTACATTGTTGTAAAGATTACAGGCCTTTTGAAAATGATGGTTTGTCTTGTGTGTTCATTAATCTGAAATCTATAACCATTCTGTTAAATAATTTAAAGTCTTAAAACCTCATTTGCAAGGGCTCAAAGATTGAGTGCTGTTAGTTAGGCTGTTCCACCAGCCGTGGATTACTTACTCTTCTGATTGAAATTGCTCCTGTCACTCCCGTTCTTTCCTGCCAGAAGCCAAAACTTATCCACCGTATTCGCCAATCCTTACTTTCTTATTCTGTTTATGTATCTATTCAATTGTGCCTTCAAGATTAGATTTTTAAACTGGTCGTGAATGTGATTTTGTTGCCTGAACTTCTCTGCAATATTCTCCTTTTTCAGCGCTGATTCAGTTCATGGCCGCGGCAGAGGCCGGCAGAGACGTGGCGTATTTCACATTCGGCGATGCTCAGCTCATGAGGGACGTTCACAAAATGCACGCCTTCCTCACGGAGAAAAAAGTCAGCGTCGGTAAGACTCGCGCACAGAATCCCATGTTTGCCACAGTCACCGTTAATTCATCAACTATCCCGTCAGTCGTGTGGGTGTTACAGTAGATTACATAATAACCACAAGCAGCGATGATATTGGCCACGGTTGAGACTGCGGGGCTCTCGAGGCTCGGTGGTTGTCCTTGTTGGCGTCGTTACTGGGACGCTGTGCATAAATAACACAACGCAGTCCATCTGTATGTTAAGTTATTCCACCTCGTGGGCCATCTCTTGTTCCTCAGCACATCCATCCAGCTCCAGCTGCAGAGTGGATTACTGCCCAAACTGACCCCAGCCTCTCCCCTCCCCCGCTCTTCATTTTTTTTCCCTCTGACATTTATTGAAGCCTTTCAGAGAAATTCCCCTCCAGCAATCCATTTCCTAAAGTGGAGCTGGAGGGAGAAAAAAAAAGCTCACGACGTGTATGTGCGCCTGATTTATAAATGAGCCCAAACATGCTGTAGTTTGAGCCTCTTTCTCCCTATCTTGTTCTTTCACGTTTAACCCTGTGATGCTTCTGGGGTTTACACCTTTCAAAACATGTATCCAGGTGCACTAATATGCGAGTCATTTTTTGTTCTTTGCCTGGGCAATAATGTAGTTTTTCCTTATTCTTTTATACCTCAGTTAATATCTATCTATATATATCTATCTATATATCTATATATATCTATCTATATAATATATACTTTTAGACAGGTGTCTCTCAAAAGTACTATGCATTTTTTGTTCCTTCTGAATAATTTGTCATTTTATTGTGACACATTTTTAATAAAAGATGAAGACTAATATTTCTGATTAACCTGTACTGGCTTGGATCTGTGAAAATAGCTATAAACATATTCTTTTCTTTTCTTTTCCTGCTGTTTCCCAGGGCAAATATACCGCCTTTTGAACCAGTACTTTGACGTGGTCTGCAAAAATTGCCGCACAACTCGACCCGACACCAGTCTCTACAGTTTCATCTACGAGAGAGTCCCTTCCCCTTCAACTGCGAGCGCTGACGCCCTGAACTCCACCAGGGACTCCGAGATGTCGTCCAGAAAGCCGGACTCTCATTAACAGGAAGAAAAGTGTAATTAACCCTTCGATTCCCTGCTTCTCTCTCTTCCTGCGAGGGAGAGTCCAGGTTCAGAAACTTCAGTGTGCGCTCAGTCTTGTGCTTACAATCTCTCTCACTCTCTGTCTCTGTCTCTGTCTCTCTCTCTCTCTCTCTCTCTCTCTCTCACTCTCACTCTCACTCTCACTCTCACTCTCACTCTCTCTCACTCTCTCTCACACACACACACACACACACACACTTCCCTTTAAGTTTGTGATCCCAGCACACAAACTACTGAAACACAGTTATGCCTTTATCGCTGGTGGTGTTATAGGAACCTCGTAGTGCGACACCGAATATGGTGAAACAATTCAGAGACTTATAGCAATAGTAAATCCTGGTTGCTGTTTTGCCTTTCTTTAGTCTCAATGTAACATTTTCTAACTTACTAATTACAAACATCGCCAAACACTCATTATATGCACGTAAACCATTCACACTATTGGTAATCCAGGAAACGATAATCCTGCCTGGTTATCTCGTCTTCTCTTGTTTTAACTACATTTTGAAAGAGTCTTTATGCGTCACTACACCCAGGCTGAGGCGAGGTCCCGACGTGCAGAGAGATGCTGAGATGCCATACTGTAGTCTATGCATGGGTAACATTTATTTATCAGATGCTGAAATATGTGCTGGTCTTTTATATCTTCTACAGTGTTGGAGCCCACCATGCATATTATCACTAAGGCTTATTTTATTAGAAGGAAAATGTAAAAAAAAATAAAATGAAAAATGTGAATAATCTAGGATGAAACAGAAACTCTAAGTTTTGGTTGTAGTATGAATAACATTTTCATTTACACATCGATTCAGTATTAAGCACAGTATTGATACTGTACTAACAAGTAACGGGGAGAGGATTAAAAAAAATTGCACGAAATGTATTTTTGTTAGTTTTTAATCAACATTTATTTTTGAGAATGTGTTTATGGCCTTTAATTTACAGGGTTTTGTTCTGATTGAGAATGTGGGTTCTATTTATTGATTGGTTCCTAATTAGATTAACAGTTGTAAATGTATTGCATAGTACTGTACTTTAGGTTTTGGGTTGTACTATTTGTATTATAATTTCTTAATTAAAGCATATATATATATATATATCCTGATAAAACTGTATTTTTCTTTGCAAGATGTCTGACTTAAAGCAAACAATCATTTGGGTACCTTTTATGTTGTAGCTGTTTTACCTTTTTTTTTTTTCTGTTCGGTCCTCGTCATTTAATTCTTCAAAGATCATTAAGGAAATGACAGACTTGACTGCAGGCTCTTGCTTTCATCAGAGAGAATAAGTTTCAGTTTAATTTGTGGGCCTGTAACTGCCTTGGCACCACAGATTTGTCACATAATTCCGTGATATCATTATTTAATCATTTGAAATGTGATTGATTTTTTTTTTTTTTTTTTTTTTTTTGCGGTGGTGTGTACCAAGGGCTCTCGGAAAAATTTAATTTGGCCTTCAAACATGCTTTATTAGATGAATTAGGTTTTCTGAATAACCCCATGACGTGGTCTTTCCATAAATGGTGTGTAGGCTTGGCCTGGCTAAGTGGATTATACATTATCTGCCTCTCCTGCTCTTTGTGCTGAGCCCTGCATCGACCAAATGAGCAGTAGACCCAAAGTCAATTTGGCTTCGCAGACCTAACCGTGGACGTCTGCCATGAGCCTGGGTTACCTGCTTCTCAATCTCATTGAGGCTACGGGGCAGGCCTGCTAGATTAAATCTTAAATTTATTTTGCACGGCGAACCAACATCGAGTGAATGTGTCATGCAAATCCCACAAATAAATAACGACAGTTAACCGGGAATGATGTTTGGACTGTTTCTGGCTTTTTGTGTTGATTCATAGCAATCTATATGTCACCAGAAATAGCATATTAGAAATCCTCACTTCTTCAATAACCCGCTACACAAGTAAATACCAAACAGCTGGTCTAGATTTGTCCTGTGTAGTGATGCAATTATTATAAACAGCATGTTATTTAACTTCAAGCCTGTAATGTTACCCAGCGGCACAAGGTCTTTTCATTGATGAACATTATTAATAAAATGCCAGAAAGCGGCTGGTCTTTACTCCATCTCTGTCAGACGGCAAAGTCACTACAACAAAATGGCATTTCAGTTCATAATTGCCTGACCCTGCATTCTCCAGGTCAGCTGGGGAGCAGGAGTGAATGCAAATACAAGGTGGAGGAAACGCTGCACTTTAATGGAGACTGGAGTAGAGTGAAGCTTCATGGTTATATAAAGTCTGAAACACTGAAATAAGTTAATATGTCAACATTAACAGAAGATAAAATCCTCATTGATTATTTATGTTGATATTCAGACTGATTGTGCTCTTTCTGGTAGGTCCTCCTGCGATGTGTGCCCTCTGCCTTTTCCCTTCTTTCAGTGTTGTTTGCTGTGATTTATAATCCTGTTTCATCTGTTCCCGCAAGTATGAATGATGGGAATCTAGATGAGGAGATGAGGTTGGAGAGGGGGAAGGAAGAGGCTGGAGGGAGGGCCAATTATCTTATTGTTTAACCCACTCAAGGTAGAAGCCCATCAATCTGCACTGCTTGTTTAAATGACTCATGTTCAGCCTTCATAAAAGTTTAATTGGCTTGTATAATTAACACTGAAGGCAAAGACATGTGTGATGTAGCTTTAAAAAATGACCTGTCTGCTATGTGTGCCCAGGCCTGTTGATTTAAAAATCAGAAGTGGAAGGAGTACGAAAAATTAATAAAGTACAACTAATTTTACATTGCTAAAAGTGTACAAGTACTCCTGTTCTCCTCTTGACCACGACTTAATTAAATTGCATTGCCAGTAGCAGGCATACTGTTCAATTTTGCAGTAGAAAATAACCCATCTACTCTCATGGCATTTTTGCTTGTAAATTTTAGGTAAACTTGCATCCTTTCCCTCGTTTTCTACACAGCTTCATCCAATAAATGGTAAATGGACTTTATACGCTTTACACGTCGTTGATCACGTTCACTCATCCACACACACATTCACACACCAAAGGAGGCTGCAGCCATCTTTATGGAAAGACGGGTTCTCAAAGTGTGGGCGGGTGAACTTCAACAATAACATATTAAAAAGCAATAGTTTTACCTGCCACCTGTTTTCATCTTCATTTCCAAGAAGAAATCACGATGAAAGCAAAGTGTGGGGCTTGTAACCATTTAATGAAGTCAATTTAACCAGAAGAAGAAGAAAAGAACATTTACTACAAGTCAAGTTAATTTAAATACTAACCAAAGCAAAGTACACCAAAGATAGAATTACATGCATTTGATTCCCCTCTGAATGACAACATAAAACATTCTCTTTATAAATCGGTGACACCACAAAGAGCTGTCAGTGAATATTTACTTCTTTTTTTTTTTTTTTTTTAATTGGGCGATAGAATTATAGATGAGTATAAGTGACTCCTGTGTTTTTGGATTGTTACCTGTCCTGCTCGTGCGTCCCGGCCACGCGGCGGACGCGCCACCTGACGCGGCGAGGAGGCGGGTCAAAGCCGCGGCTGCGCTCGGATCCGTGTCACCTTCACCTGCCTGCCCTACCTGCATCCCACTGCGATGACAATAAAGCCAGACAGCGCTGTAGACTGAGGTAAATGTGGTTCACTGAAACAAAAGCTCGGGTAACAATTCAAACTCCCGCTATTTGTGCGTGGACATCGCTCTGCTGCAATGTCAAGAGACGAGGGCAGATTATGAGGATTTATGTTGACGTTGGGGGGGATTAGAGATCCCCGGAAGAAGGAGCCGATGTAGAGTAAAATAAGCTGTGTTGCTGGCTGCATTGATATCGACGCCGTATCTCTTATAAAAGGAGCGAATAACCCGCGTCCTGCTGGAGAAGGTGAGAAAGTTGTGTCAGCGGTCAGACGCTGCGCCACCAGCGGACTCTCTGTTTACGCGCTGCGGGCAGCTGCGGAGATATATTTCATAAAACCAACCGTGGCCGCATGAACAATCGCAGATTGTTGCCAGTAAATCGGTGTCCCTCTTTCCTCTGGTCATTGCAGCTATGTATCAGTTCCGGGCTCTAGCGGGTGTTCTGCAGGGCGGGTGTGTTGGGGGCAGCCGGCTGCTTGCAGGGCGCAGAGCGGGTCAGGCCCGGCGCTGCTGGGCTGAGCCCCGGAGAGGCTGCTCCTCCAGGACCGACACCCTCCTCCCAACAGTCACTGGCTCCAGCTATGTGGAGGAGATGTACCTTGCCTGGCTGGAGGACCATAAAAACGTCCACGAGGTAACATCAGGATGCCTAAATGAATCCCCACAGTGATGATGATGATGATGATGATGCTGATGATGATGAGTTTTAGTGTTATTTGGATCCACAGAATTGATGAATTTGAAGGGGCATCCTATGGTGATCAAATTAAGCTGCCAGCAATATACAGTCAACAAAGAAATGTTTCGTATTTGTTCTTTATTTATGTCTAACCTTTTCTGCCTTCATTACTTCTTTCTCCCTTCCTGTAAAACTGTAGCACATGCATTTCTTAGACGTTCACCTTTGACACCAGTATTTGGTCTGACAAGTCAAAACAGGTACATTGTTTTATCACGTAGCATTTATTCCAGTTTGTAACAGTGGAAAATATCTTTAATGTAAAAAACAAATATGTTCAGTCGTAAACTTACTCTCAGGTTTAACTTTTATTTGCTTTTAAGGTGGAAACTTTCCACAATAATGGGAATCAATTACAACCAATGGCAGCCGGAGGACTGAGATGGTCAGAATCTGATAAGAAGTGAAATTAAAATGAGCTATTTCCAGTGTTGATGTTACTTCTTCAGAACAGAGGGAGCCTAATGAATTATAAACTGCTTTTTAAATTGTCTTATTAATAGAATATTTGCCCGGAGCATTTATAAATATGTTGTAGCTGCAATGTCTTGTACTTTCATCCAGTTGTCCCCCCCGTCCCAGCAATACATAAGCAGCAGATTCATGTTTGTGAGAGACCTGTTTGCTCCATTTGTCTCTCTCTGTGTTGCAGTCCTGGGACAGGTTCTTTCGTAACATGCAGGGCTCCAGTCCATCTGGTGAGGTGGGAGAGAGACGGCCCTCCGCTCTGCTCCAGGGCCGAGTCCCGTCCTACTCACAAGACATGGCTCAGAAAGTGGTGGAAGACCACCTGGCTGTGCACACACTCATCAGAGCATACCAGGTATGCCAGACTCACTCAACGCAGCTGTCAGAAACACACACACACAGGTTTCTGTAATTTGGATGTTTCTCAATTAAAACAGATTTTTACAAAAAAAATAAAAAAATCTGACTTCCATTCATTCAAATCCTAGAAGTGTCTCTGCACAGATGTCATCTTCCTCGAGGAACAGCTATTTGTATCTGCGACGTGTGCGTGAAAAATGCATCAAACAACATCCTCTTGGACTCACCAGAACAGCTGCAACTGGCAGAGAACCATGTTTACACTGTGTGTCCGTGTATTAAAAGGAATATACGATTTGTTTGTCGCCGCACCATGTTATGCAAATCGCAAGATTGACTCTAACCTACTTATCCCGGCTGCTTTTTGAAAATACAAAAATCAAAGAGACTACTTAAACAAAACAGGTGGTAACATTTTCCTTTTGCCCTCGAATTAATATGATGAACTATCCAAGGGATTTATTAAATTCTGTCTTTTGGCAAAGGCGTCACTTTTATTCCCAGCTTTTTAAAGCCCAGGTGTGTGTGTGTGTGTGTGTGTGTGTGTGTGTGTGTGTGTGTGTGTGTGTGTGTGTGTGTGTGTGTGTGTGTGTGTGTGTGTGTGTCTACATGGACATAAACAGCTTTCCCCGGGGCCTCCTTTGTTTGAAAGGTTGACCTATAACTGAGTCTTGCTTTATTCTCCAGCTGTTCGTCGTCAGCATCATGAATGCCACTTAACCACTCCATAATCCTTTCTGCATGTCAACCTCTGTATTTATATTAGCACCCAACTCTTTATTCTTTTTTTTTAACCCCCCCCCTCCTACTGTTCTTTTCACCATTTCTCTCTCACATCAGATTCGTGGTCACCATGTGGCCCAGTTAGACCCTTTGGGAATCCTGGATGCTGATCTGGACTCCTTTGTGCCCTCTGATCTGATCACCACCATTGATAAACTAGGTGAGACTATTTGTTTTAGACACTTCATACTTTGCAATCAGTGAGTAAAAATGTTAACTGCTCTGTTGCTTTCATGATTTGAGGAAGGTTCAAAACTCGCCGTAATACTGAAAATTATTATTTTCCATGCATGCCTGCAGGTACACTATCACCTGACTTCATACAAAAGAGGTGTTGAACTTCTTTTTGAAATCAGTAGTGTATGGAGTGAGCCTACAGGCAGTATATATGCTGATGTGGGTCCTACTATAGAAAGCCTTCCTTCTAATTAACACTAATGATACATTTCTTAGTTTGGGAACACAGTCTCACTGGCATTCTCACTTCAAAAGCTCGTTCTGTCTTATAATCTAATTTTTATTTTCCTTGCATGTCCAATAACAATTTTTTTTTGCCTTGTGGGTTTTTATTTTTTCCTTTTTTTTTTTTTTTTTTTTTTACAGTAGATACTTGTGCTGCTATGCACGCATTGAAGACACATCTCCAATACAAGGTTGCATAACTCATCAGACTAGAGTGGAAGTGGTTTTTCAGTATGAACTGCCCCATCACACTCTCCACCGAGTGTGTACATGGGTTGGTCAGCCTAATGCTGTCATTAATCTCAGGCCTCGCTCTTGTCATTCTCCATTTCATTTAGAGACCTGAGCGGTGGAGGATGCGGGATGGCCACAGAAAGCGATCGAAGTATACGGCAATAGCTAGTAAAGAGGATAGAGAGAACGAGAGAGAGAGAGAGAGAGAGAGAGAGAGAGAGAGAGAGAGAGAGAGAGAGAGAGAGAGAGAGAGAGACGATGTTATCAGTGATCAGTGTGTCAGGACATAGCTTCGCATTATGTATCAGCACAAGGGCCACAGCTCCCTAATGAAAGCTAATGAGAGCCTCCGTTGCCCCTTATTTGGTCAGCTTATAGTGCACAAGTCTATTCTTGGCTCCCTTTGTCTTTGCAGTGCTGGTAATATGATTTGCACCTGTCTCCTCCGATGTTGCCTGTAATCTTGAGCTTGACCAGCTTTCAGGTGGGCTTTGTCACCGCAGAAACCACCTGATGCCGTGTTTACAGACGTCTCACTAAAATACATTCTCCCAATTTGGATTAAAATTTTATTTTCCCTGAATTTCACAATTTTTTTTTTTTTACAAAGTTCTAGCTCCAACTAATAAACTTAGCTAATGATTGTTTTCAGTCTCGATTAATCTGATGGTTATAATCTTTTATTTGATGAGTTAATTATTCTGTCTACAGATAAACAAAAAGATCACCCTATACACCCCAGAGGGAGACTTATTAGTTTGATTCTTGACTTAAACGACAGGCCAACACCTCAGATATATTTGAAAATGACATGAGATAAATCAGTCCCTTCTTTTAGGAAGGTTTCATTATATTTGTTATTTATGCTAAATACAGTCAGATACAGTTGATGATAGATTTTTATTTTGTTTACATCCTGTGATCCAACAATGACTAAACCCATCAAGAGCTATACAGTGAATTCTTACTCCTGTTCACACTCAAAGTTTCCTGTGTTTTTATAAATTCTAAAGGCATAGAAGAAAAAAAAAACCCAACTATGTATACAATATATGCAGATCTCAACATGGATGTGAGCAGATATTTGTGCTCAATTGAAAAAAAAAAATAAGCTTGCTCTCTGGTTTTAGTTTTCAGTGATTTTCTTAAGCCTTGTTGCTTTGGTTTCTATATTCCTCTTATTTGCAGAGATGTGCAATTCAGATAGAGATTAATGTGAACAAATCAAAAAACAACGTCAGTTTGTTTTCACGAGAAATGTTGCTGTCCAGACATGGACTATATCTTACATGCATCACACGGTTGTTTGTCTTGAGAGTAAAACGTTTGTGTCTCTTGGTTATTTCATAGGCTTTTATGGTCTTAATGAGTCAGACTTGGACCGAAGCTTTCAGCTGCCTGCGACAACCTTCATTGGTGGAGGAGACACGACTCTGCCTCTTCGAGAAATCATAGGCAGATTGGAGGTATTTTCTTTGTTTGTGTTCATATATTATAATAACTGTAATAATGTGGAAAAGCCTTTACACATGAGCTTTTTTCCCCCCTCCCCTCTCAGACGTCCTACTGCGGTCACATAGGTGTTGAATTCATGTTCATTAACAACGTGAACCAGTGTCAGTGGATCCGTCAGAAATTTGAGACTCCGGGCATCCTGCAGTTCACTAATGCTGAGAAGAGAACTCTGCTCGCCCGCCTCATCAGATCCACACGGTCAGCAGTGAATTAGCACTTGAGGAATTACACTTTGGTGACAACGCAGTACATCAGCGTAGGCAATTGCTCATGTCAATGAACTCTCATACCCATATATTAAAATATATAGCCCCTGTTCTTAATATGGGTTCATTTGCATCTGAGGAATGATTTCAGAGTTTTCTCAAGGTTGGACTGTTTATGTTGGAGTATCTATCTATCCTAATATGTTCTTTTCTGCTGTTGTGTGTGTATTTCCTATTAAAGCACACATGGTAATGAAATGGCTTTGATGACATGTTGTTTCCTGTAGTTTACCATTTGTTATTGTCATGAGTTTATAGACGTGTTCTCTACTATCAGATGATTAAAACTACCCGTCACTGTATTTAGGTTTGAGGACTTTCTGGCCAGAAAGTGGTCATCAGAGAAGCGTTTTGGTCTGGAGGGCTGTGAAGTCCTCATCCCAGCTCTTAAAACCATTATTGACAAGTCGAGTGCTGCCGGCATCGACAGTGTGATCATGGGGATGCCTCATCGGTAAAGCTCCTCACTGTTCTCAGCTCTCTATGTTCTCTCTTCCTACAACCGAGTCCTTTCCTTCTCAATCTGTAAACTTTCTTTTTTTTTTTTTTCAGGGGTCGTCTTAATGTTTTGGCCAATGTGATCCGGAAGGAACTCGATCAGATCTTCTGTCAGTTTGACCCCAAACTTGAAGCCACTGACGAGGTGAAAGGAAATGCTGACGAGTCACCAGACGCAGAATTCTCTGACAAATACATCCTGGAGATGCAGTCGATTCTTTTAATGCTAATTTAGGTTTTTAACTCACGCAGGGTTCGGGCGATGTCAAATACCACCTTGGGATGTATCATGAGAGGATTAATCGCTGGACGGATAAGAACATCACATTGTCGCTCATGGCAAACCCCTCCCACCTGGAGGCAGTCGATCCAGTGGTTCAGGGAAAGACTAAAGCTGAGCAGTTTTACAGAGGAGACATTCAAGGGAAGGAGGTAAAAAAATAAATAAAAAAAAATGTTGTGTCAGCTGCCTGTTTTAAAACACAACAACTTCATTCTGATGAGTTTGTATTGGGATTTTCAAGGTGATGTCCATCTTGATGCATGGTGACGCCGCTTTTGCTGGACAAGGAGTTGTGTATGAGACCTTTCACCTGAGTGAGCTGCCCTCCTACACAACACATGGTACAATCCATGTTGTGGTCAACAACCAGGTATCAGAAAGTTCTGTGCCCCTTATGAATGACCACTGGCACAGGATTTGCATAATGCTTGTATTGTGTCATAAGAAATACTGTGGAAGAATGTTATCAACGACAAAAAAATGTGCTTGGTTCCAGAGTTACTCTGCTCCAGAGTAAAATAATCCCAATCATTTAGCCAGTGACACGAATGGTTTCATCTCAGGGATGAATTAGGATTCCTGGAATTAATATTACAAAGCCACATTTTTCAATACATGAAGAGACAGAAGAATTTGAGATGCCCACATCACATTTTGTGACTTCTGCCTGAAAGCTTTGCACAGACATGTACATATGATCTTATAATGCTTGCTTTTATTCTGAACAATTATGTTGTTAAATTCTTTATTCCAAGAAATGTGTAAAGAAAACAAAAAGTAAAAACCTATTTTCTGACGTTGTTCATAAGAGTGGAGCAATTATTTCAGTTTTTCCGTTTGTTAGTTTTTTAAGCACGTTTAATAATTGTTGAGTGTTGCCTCTCAGATCGGCTTCACCACAGATCCTCGCATGGCCCGCTCCTCCCCTTACCCCACCGACGTGGCTCGGGTAGTCAATGCGCCCATCTTTCACGTGAACGCCGACGATCCCGAGGCGGTGATGTATGTGTGCCAGGTGGCTGCAGAGTGGAGGACCACCTTCAACAAGGACGTCGTCATTGACCTGGTCCGTAATCCCCAGGCCCTGACTGTTGAGCAGCAACACACCTTAAATGTTCCATCTTCTCTTTTTCAAGTTGTATGTTTCTACAGGTTTGTTACAGACGCTTTGGCCACAATGAAATGGATGAGCCCAAGTTCACTCAGCCGCTGATGTATAAACAGATCAGTCGGCAGGAGCATGTGCTGAAAAAGTACTCCCACAAGCTCATTGCAGAGGGAGTGGTGACACTGCAGGAATTTCAGGTTTGTGATGTTAAACCGTTTTCTCTAGTTGAATATGGTGTATATTGCGCGCCACTTCTGTATGCGGTTTTATTTGCTATATCACCATCTGCTGAACCATGTGCATTAAATCACACTTGGATATTACCCCAGCCCTGGAGTAAATATGTTGTGCCAGCACTGCTGCTTTTGAGCTTCAATTTACTGCCTCACTTCAATCACGAGCTCCACAATCCCTCACAAATAGTATATATTGCTCAATGAAGTTGAAGTATGCCTCAGATTCTAGTGTCATTCAGTAGAATTGCCGAGTTTCTCCATCCAAAACAGAAACTTTGACCGTAACATCCATTCTGAATGTTTGTTTTTTTTTCATCCAGAAAGCAAGTGAAATAGTGCAGCTCCTCTCTGGTGTGGTGTTTCCTGCTTTTGATGGACATTGTTTTCTGTTTTGTGGCCAGCTGTTTGGGCTCTTGAAAAAGTCCCATTTGTAATACAGCAAAGGCATCACTGCTCTCTGAGCCTTTTTTCCTCCTCCAGTATGGCTCACCCTGCCTGTAATTCTCAGTGTATTTCTCTACTGCTCAGCTACTCAAACATGTCAAAAAATGGAGCCTGCAGAACAAAACAGCCCATCAGAGAAAAAAATGTCATTTTATTGAACTTGAGATGCAGAATTGGCTGCTTCAGAGGGCTCACAGGTTAACTTCCGTATATCTCTGTCTGAAAGGCTATTTAATGTCTGATGTTGATGTTTGGTAATACCTGGCTAAAAGGAAGTTTGCAAGTGGCCAT
Source organism: Lipophrys pholis (assembly GCF_963383615.2). Taxonomy (NCBI): domain Eukaryota; kingdom Metazoa; phylum Chordata; class Actinopteri; order Blenniiformes; family Blenniidae; genus Lipophrys; species Lipophrys pholis. The sequence goes on along the minus strand of NC_137642.1, from coordinate 11,496,335 downwards.
ACATTAAAGATTTTCACAGTGGCAGTGAAAAACTTTGCACATACTTAAAAAATGAAGGTAGAAAATTGCGGTTCGGTTATTTTCGGGCTGCATCTAGTCCCTGATGATGAAGTCGACAGTTCTGGGTTAGTAGGTTGCAGTCCCATAATAAAAAAAAAAAAAATAAATCTAAACGTGCACTTGTTAGAACTGTACCATTTTCTTTATGTGTTTGCAGGAAGAAGTGGCCAAATATGACAAGATATGTGAGGAGGCATACACAAGCTCTAAAGATGAGAAGCTCTTACAAATTCGACACTGGCTGGACTCACCTTGGCCAGGTAAAATAAAATGAAATACAATTTCAAATGAACACGGTAACATACTTTTGTTTCCCGTGTGTGATTCGTATTCATACTGTCTCCCTTTGCAGATTTCTTCACAGCAGAAGGCGAGCCCAGGAGCATGAGCTGTCTCCCCACAGGACTGGACGAGGACGTTCTGCAACACATCGGTCAGACCGCCAGCTCAGTGCCAATAGAAGACTTTAAGATCCACCCTGGTGAGTCTAATTGTCCACATCATTTTCTTTCAAGAGATTAAGTCATGCTGTACAAATGAGGACCAGAGCCTGGTTTTTGAAACGCAATTCCCAAGGAATCAATCAAGGGTAAAAGTTTAGTTCTTTTTGCTTCTGCTGCCTGTGTGTTTGTCCAGGTTTGTCCCGTATCCTGCGCAGTCGAGCCGACCTGGTGAAGAATCGGCAGATGGACTGGGCTCTGGGAGAGTACATGGCATTTGGCTCACTTCTCAAAGACGGCACACATGTGCGACTCAGTGGGCAAGATGTTGAGCGGGGAACCTTCAGGTGAGTTTCTGAGATTATGCCTGTTTATTTAAGCAGGGGCATCTCAGCTGCTACAGGGTTCACACATGCTGCTACTGATGGGATGGAGTGGTTTAACTTGCGTATGGCTCGAACTGAAGCTGAGCAGTTTTTCTCAGGAGAACTTATCTTACAAAGACGTACGCAACATTTATGGCAGTCAAATGTACAATTTTGAAATGGAACAAGTGATTATTTCACTGACAGTTTCTGTGACCAGAGGTGAAGAGTGAATGACTCGCTCTTAAAGACAGTATATTGAGTAAGTGCCTGTGAGGGGAGAGTGGCGTGGAGAGTCTGACAGACAGAAGACGTCAGCCTCCTGAGTCTCCTGGGAACCGAGGCCCACATGGTGTTGTCATGGTATGGAGGGAACGAGTGACACATGAACGAAACCAGCCCTCTTTTTGCAGTGCCTGTCTTATCTGTCCCCTATCATTTCTCCGCCAGCCCATCCTCAATGACAACCCCCCCCCCCCCCCCCCCCCTCCCCTCCCCACACACACACCACCCCCCCACCTGTCCAGCTCACGCAGACATACATCACGATAACTAACCAGAGGCTGTGGGGCTTTTTCTTTTGCCTCACATTTACCAGTGACATTTCCTTCCCCCCTTCTGCTGTCCTCTTCAGCAGGAGAAAAACTGACAGGAGCCAAACACCACACCCACTCTTCATCTCTTTCTTTCACCTGTTGTTCACATGAATTCCTCTCTGGTCTCAATTTAAGTCCACATTTTATTGTTTTAAATTGTTCCCTTTTTTGTGTGTGTTTTTTACCTCTACTTCACCTCCACTACCGCCTGATTCTGCCTTTTCCTCTCTTCCACCCACACGTTTTGAAACCCCCCCACCTCTGTGCTTCTCTTTATAGTGCTTAGGAGCCGAGCATATTGGTATGTTACAGTTGAGTGGGCCTGTTTGCATTTCTGTGATGTACGTAGCGGTGTGGAGTAATGGATTCAGTCGTCGTGTTTGGATGCCTTGCATGTGCTACGCCGTGCACCCCTTTCCCTGACTAATGGGGCCCCTAGGCAGAATGCATGTGTGTGTGTGTGTGTGTGTGTGTGTGTGTGTGTGTGTGTGTGTGTGTGTGTGTGTGTGTGTGTGTGTGTGTGTGTGTGTGTGTGTGTTAGATAAAGAAAATAAAGAATAAAAAGGTGGTCATGGAGTTTCCTGAGGCAATCTGAGAGAACAACCTCAGTTCATTACAAGGTTGTTTTTTTTTAAGTCCACTTTGGATTACATGCAAGTGAACTACGGAAATAAAGCAAAATGCTCGATGTTCTCAACTATTATTTATTTCTTTGAAAAAAGATTCTTTTGAGAAAATATGTATCCTGTAAATAAACATCAAGAACCGAGCAAAACAATTATACTGTCAGTGTGAGTAGATTTAATATGAATGGATAATCGTCAAATGAGACATATCGCAATGATCTACTCTAATGGATAATGATTTCAAGTATTTCCTGCAATTCCTCTCCCTGACCGTTACATAACCTCCAGCACTGTGTGTGTGTGTGTGTGTTTGAATAGTTGCATGTGTGTCTGGGTCATTAAAGTGACGCTAAAGGGTCTTAGTGAGTGTCTGATGGTGCAGTTTCTGAAGGCTGAGTCTTTCTTCGGAGCGAGCCGGCGAGCGCTCTGGCAGAGCTTGTTAACACTTGGCTCTTTGCTCCCATCTACTCTCGTTGAGCATCACACTGACTGACGATCATGAGAGAGCAGAGTCCTCGAGGAGAGTTTTTCTGAGTCTCTGCTGCAATGTGTGTTGATGTTGCATCTATCGGTTGAGACCCTTTAAAAATAAAACAGTTATTGTTTTTCAAATCATGTTTTTTATTCTATCTGGAGACCAGGTTAGCTTTTTGTGGCACAACACTGACACAATTTTTTTATTTTTACCCATAAACGTCTTAGTTTTTAAACCCTGATTATTTTTGATTAGTTATTTTTATTTGAAAAGCAAGACATCACATCTTTCACTGATTCTATTTTCTTACAACAAAAATACTATATGTATAAAATCAAAGCAGTTGTGTTGTCCAATCCTTTTCTCTCTTGCTTTTCGGGTATTTTACCATAAGTCACTCATTTATAAACAACACACAAGAACTTGATTAGTTCTTAAAGCAAAACATTTAGCATTAAATATGTGAAGTGTTTCATATTTATTGTGTATTTTTCTCTTATCTTATTTTTGTATTTTAAAGACAGCAACTTTCAGCCTTTTAAAGCAGTCTGTGGGGTTGTTTCCTTTGTTTCCTCCCTAATGCCTCAGCTAAATGTGTGTAACAAATGCTGTTATTTAAAACTTTAAGCTCCACAATATTTTTGAGAACTAAAAAGTTAATGTGATGGTGATGTTAAGGTGATGTTTGCATGCAAAAGCATATAATTTGACAAAGGGTGTAAATGTTCCAGCTAAAACAGCCTCTTCGACATCTCAACTGACAGATTGTCAGTTGTGTCTGAGAACTGGCTGTACGGCTCTTTCTGTCCTTGATATGTCTGCATCTCTCGTCATTCACAGTCACCGTCATCATGTGCTGCACGACCAAGAAGTGGACAAACGTACCTGCGTCCCCATGAACCACCTGTGGCCAAATCAGGCTCCTTACACCGTTTGCAACAGTTCCCTCTCGGAGTATGGCGTTCTAGGTAAGACTCTAATGTCTCTGTCTCTGCTGTGGGATATTTTAAGTCATTTTCTAGCTGTATGAATGTGTATGTGTGTGATTGTGACTGCAGGTTTTGAGCTCGGGTTTGCCATGGCCAGTCCAAATGCCCTGATCCTCTGGGAAGCTCAGTTTGGAGATTTTTACAACACAGCACAGTGCATCATTGATCAGTTCATAAGCTCTGGTCAGGCAAAGTGGGTCCGCAACAATGGCATTGTCCTGCTGCTGCCACACGGCATGGAGGGGATGGTGAGAATTGAAGTTAGACGATGAGAGAATACATCTTCAAAACCAAGTTGGAGTGTGTAGCAATTGCACACACAATTTTTTTCGTGAATCTTTTATTTTGTCATCACGTGTCTTGTTTTGCCGTCAGGGCCCGGAACATTCATCAGCTCGACCGGAGCGCTTCCTGCAAATGAGCAAAGACGATCCAGATCACATCCCCGTACGTCCACATGTACACGTTACATTAGGGCTTGAATGGCTTTCAATCATTTGATGTGAAGATTCATTTCCAAGAAAATTACAGTGTGTAGTACAAAGTGCTGCACTTAACATCCAGTGGTTTCAATTTCATGACCACTTGAGTGAAAGTTATAGGTTAAATGATTATTGCTTATTACTGAAGAGCTAAAAAGTCTCTTCATTATGGCCCCAAAGTGTTCAGCAGTGACTTATGTCCTCAAGGGTCCGCTGGTGTGAGGAAACATTTAAGGAGGTCGCCGCAGCGGGCTGCATCAGCAGAAGCTTACCAGATTCATCTTCAAATGGGATATTGATCAAACTATTAGGAGGAGCCCACTAAGAGATTACCATCATCTGTCCTGTGTGTGCACGAGTGAGATACAGTAAACTGATGCATTCGTTTGCGCCAGCTTCTGCACAGTGATAAGAAACACCGTTCCTCCAGCTCACATTGAGTATGTCCCACTTTTGCTTTTGTAGTCCTCAATGTTTAAATGTTATAACCTTTGCATTGGTCATTCAGGAGATGACTGGAGATTTTGAAGTTCAGCAGATGTATGATTGTAACTTGATCGTGGTCAACTGCTCGACGCCTGCCAACTACTGCCACGTGCTCAGGCGACAGATTCTGCTGCCATTCAGGAAACCGGTAAAGAGAAAAACTTAATCGTGATTCTTAATGTCTTGTTTGTTTTTTATTACGTGTAGGGCTGCACAATAGTTTAGTATTTAGCACACGCCTCATAGTGAGATTGTCATGTCTGCATGGGACTTTTTACAAAATCCTGCCTTTTTTCGGCTCACTGCTGAAGTGCCTGCTCGATGTGAACATGTGTGTGTGAGACTATTTGTCTCTCTGAGTTTGATCTGTGATCGACTGGTGACCCGTCCAGGGTGTAATATCTTCACTTACAGTCAGCTGGGATCAGCTCCAGTACACCACAACCTTTAGTTTGATAGAATATGTATAGACGGATGAATTGAAATCATAATATAATTAATGAATCAGTGTTTTTCTCCTCGATATATACTCTACAGATTGTATATAGTTTGAATACATTTCCGGAGTCTTTTGTTGTCTTTTTTATTTATATTTCTTATTTGATTAAATTCAAATCTCAAATGTGGAAACATGAAATAAGATAAGAAAACCTTTTTTCTTAGCTGCTTCCATGTTCTATGTCCTGTTCCTTTATTGGTTCATTTTACCATGTACTGCCATAATTATGAAGTTTCGAGCTGTATCACGACCATGTTTTCTAATTGCAAATATATATATATATGTGACATGTGATTGTCGAAGTGCACTCTGTATACTTTTGAGCTTGAACTCTTGAAGTAAATAGAATACAAAGTTTTGTGGCGTAAACCATCTAATGATGTCTTTTTTTTTTTTTTTTTTTTTAAACGGGCACACTCTTTTTCAGTCTCTCACAGCTCTCCGCCACAGCGGATGTCTAAACTGATCCCCAGTTGCACATAAATGCAATGCTTTGTGAAGCATGAGAAAATTAGTTCCTAAGTAAATTAGCGAGCGGGCCAAGAGGGGATAATATTGTTTTGTTTTTTTAAGAAAAACTCTTGAAATTGTGGACGTGGTCGAATAAGCACAAAGGCTTTTATTTATTTGATTGTTAAAGGAATGTTTTGTTTTCCCAACGCTGATGTTGCGTGCTATAGGTTGGCAACAAATTAGCGTGAAAAGAGACTTTAAAAAAAACAAAAAACTTTTATCTCTGGAGTTTTTTCAAGGCGCACGATGCAGATACGGATGACAGGATCAATCTGTTGTTTGTCACTGAATGAAACTTTTCTCTTTTTTTCCCCTCAATTAGCTGATCGTCTTCACTCCAAAATCTCTGCTCAGGCTCCCGGATGCGCGGTCAAGTTTTGATGAACTGGCAAAAGGTGGCGTTTAACTGTAACATCAGTGAAACGTGACCGCATGTATTGTGACGCATATAGATAATAGCTGTTTGTAACTTCTCAATGTTTACAGGCACTAAATTTAAGAGAGTCATTTCTGATGAGGGTCCTGGAAGCCAAAGCCCAAGCCAGGTGAAGCGGGTTATTTTCTGCACTGGTAAAGTTTACTACGAACTGGTCAAAGAGAGGAAACAGCAAAAGATGGAGGGAGATGTTGCCATCATCAGGCTTGAGCAGGTTTTTATTTTTAGCATACCACGCACTGAGGATTGTGAAATGGAAGCGATGCAAGGTTTGTTATTTGTCACTTTGTTCGGTGGCTTCCTCACCAGATCGCGCCGTTCCCGTTCGACCTGATCCAAGAGGAGACCGAGAGATACGCCAGCGCTGAGCTGATCTGGTGTCAGGAGGAGCACAAGAACATGGGCTACTACGATTATGTGCGCCCACGCTTCCAGACAGTGGTCAAGAACAAGAAACCCATTTGGTAATGATGTCATGTGTGACATTATTTTTTGTTTAAATGTCTCATCTGCTTAGTCTGAAGCATCTAAATGTAAGTGTGTGTGGGTATACACATTAGGAATAGTTTGTGTTGCTCGTATAAGATCTAAACAACTAGAAACTTTTGTTTTCTAATATAACCCTGGGGAGCTTATTGAAGACTGGGCTCAGGTGGCTTGACGCCTCATTTAATTTATTAGATATGGAAAATTCTAGCTGTTTTTTTTTTTTGGGCATCTGGAAGGGAAGCATTCAAAGCCCTTTCACTGACTGACTACCATGTATTAACATTAAGTTAGGGAAAGCTATGCAGTATGGAGGAGCAGCGGGGTGCACACCGGTGGATTAAAGGGTTCGAGGCGCTCTTTCTCCTGATTACAAAACTTCCATGTTTGTTTTCAGGTATGTGGGACGGGACCCTGCAGCTGCACCAGCGACCGGAAACAAATCCACCCACCTCAATGAGCTGAGGAGGTTCATGGACGCTGCTTTCAACCTGAGCATCTTCAACAAGAGGGACATGTAAAAAAAAAAATCATGAACTAGTCTGTTGGTGTCCGTTTTGTCACAATCCCTGTGACACACATGTGGCACATGCACTCTGTCTTTTGGATTATTTTTTTTTTTTTAAGTAAACATGATTTTAACCTACAATTACCTTAAGTGTAAGGTTGCATCATCCTGTAGATTGTATGCCTTGAATGGGTTTTACACTTGTACCACATTCATTAATATTTAATGTTTTTCCTAAAATGCAATCATCAAATATCACTGAACCACTAATTGTCAGTAACACGCACACACTTGATCAGACTTGAGACAATCATTGTTTTTGGAATTGTTTTAATAGTGTCCACTCCTCCGGTGCTGTTCAGCAGACTACTGCTAATATTTGTATTATTGTCTAGGTTTTATTGACGAATAGTGAATCAACACAAAACTTCACAGCTGTGTACTCAAACGATGAACGTGAGTCACCTACCACAGGTATGAAAACTGCAGAAATTTAACACCTCAGTAGGCTTTACTGTGTGCATTTGGTTTGACTAGCTGAGCTTCTGGTGAAGGGGTTTGTATTTATTGTCACACCTCACTTCATCAGGAGACATGAGCCAGCTGGCACAGAGACTTCAAGCCATGTTTTCTACTTAGGACATAAGGCTCGGCTTCCTCTCGGATGCTGAGGGACGCACACACGTAAACACAACGCGGCTTTGAGAGCAACATTGATGCTTGGTTGTCACAATAAGATCCCAAGGCAATGATAAGAATTGGTATTGGTAAACACTTTGAAACACTAAATAATGCTTAACTTATTTCTTCCTAATGCATCTGGGATACGTACCATAAGATCACAAGTGTAATTTTAATATATATATATATTAGCAATAAACTGTAAGGGTATTGAAATGTATAGACAATTTGAGAGAATTTTATGTACAAATGAACTATGCTTAATGTACGCGGAATATCCAGTGCACAATAAAGAGGGATGTTTAGCTGTTGACAATGTTTATCAATTTGATCCACATACATCATGTTTAGCAGAGATGTTACACTCATAGATGTTTGTTTATGTTTGTTTATCTTGGTTCACCCACTGCATCTCTTACGGCTTACTGCTTCTTCCTAGTTTTCTCAAAGTGACTGATGTCACTCACTGGAAAACACATAAACTACTGAACTGGCAGTCCACAAGTCTCATGCAACCCGGTCTACCTTCTCCCTGTAGCATGTTGACTGTAGCATCCTGCAACCCTGAACTGGATAATGCGGTATAGGATGGATGGATGAATAACGGATCCAATTCTCATTAATTGTTAAATATAAAATAGACACCTATTACACAACGAACAGTTTGTTTTGAGTAGGCAGATGATGTAACACGAGATTCGTCTGTTTTTCACTTTAATTCATGAGTGTATTGTGATCCTCAGTAGGCATTTTCCACAGCAGTGACAGCTTCTTTGCAGACAGGATCCAATTTTCCATCTCCACCTTAAAACAAAAGGTAGAGCTTGACAGGATGGCATCACAGTGATGTAACATGTAGAGTTTAACCTTCATCAAGGTTAAAATAAATGAATGAAACTCACCAAATTGGAGCTCCTGGATTGTGCAGTTGTAAACGACCTCCCCGCTGACCACCAGCTCTACCATGTTCCAGTGGTTCGTCTCCTGCAGGTTGCAGCTGTGACTACGAGCGTTCAGGGCGGCTGTGGACATGATGGAGAGACCATGTTTGATCTCACTTCAAACACAAAGAAAGGCGGACAGAGCCACTGAGTGTGGAGGACACAATACATACCCTGGAGCCCCTCCAGGCGGGAGGTCCTGTGTTTAACCACTCCACAGGATTCATAAGGTCCATAACAAATAGTCACGCGTGCGTTCCCAGGCATTGTTTGTTGTTGTCTCCAAGGTGACCAACACACAGGTTTGTTGGCATTAAGTTTCAGACCAGCTATTCACTCATGCGTCCACATGAGAACAATTACAGTCCAATCAAAGGGTTTATTAAGAACCTTAACTACAAAATTCCAAAGGATTTTATGTGCCTTTATGTTCGTCTCCTTTGATCTCCTTTGATAACCTCCATGAGGTACCTCCCCAATCCACTTTGTAAGGGAAATTTGATTTCTCACATTCTTTTGCCATTTATTCGGAAACGGCTTGCCGAATAGTCAAAAAAAGTCATAGCAACATATTCCCAAACTTGCCGCGTGTTTTGATGTTCTTTTTGTGTCCGTGCTTTGAACAGGCAAAACATATATGAACGTCAAAAGTTAATATGCTATCTAAATCCCGTTTCCTGTTGGTGAGGGAATAACTTCCGGTTGTCAAGCCAGAGTCTCAGATGCGTCAATATCGTCAGTATCAGTATTGTATTGGTATTGATGACACCAGCTACACAGAATGGAGTTCCGAACTAATCACTAATGTTTATGAGAGCATTAGTAAAGAGTGAAAGAGAAGCCAACTCAAAATCTGTACTCAAGTTAAACCCTTACAATGCTTGAATAATACCTAATTGAATTATTTGATCCACTTTGAATATCATATACTTGCTAATAGCATCAACCAATGGCAGGCAGTCAATTCAGCTTAACTTTACTAAACATCTAGATTTAAACAGATTTCTCAAGCAAAGTTTGTAAGAGCTGCAATAAGATATAGATGTAGATATATATCAATTTATGTGTTTTCCTTGTTAAAAGAGTAAACCTATTGGCTGCAAGAAAACAGATCAAAATGTTTGAATATTAATATACATTTTGGGAGGTATTCATGACACTTTGTGGTTTTCAAAGTAGTGAAGTGAAACAAGATAGACTTGACTGTACTTAAGTTTGAGTAAAAGTACTCCCTCCCTTAATTCAAATACAAAATAATATTCCTGAAAACAAAGAATAAAGATGACGTTGATTGAGCAGAAGAAATGTTTACTTTGCAGCTGATTTACTGAAACATTTTCACAGTGATGAACTTTAACAGCACAAATACAATGTAAACATCCACTTTGCAAACAATAGAACTCACTTAATGTTTATCTTTTTAATCATCAATAAAGTCACATAATTACAACACTTTGACAGTCATGAACACAGTGATCACCTCTGGTTGGTAAGTTTATTATACTTACTTTACATACTTACAATTGAACTCTATAACATTAGATTTATTGCATACAAAAATAAATAACTCAATATATTATGGCCATGAATTTACATTTACACACTATATTCAATGTAACATTCATCAACTAAAAATATTTTTTTAAACATCAGTTACCATATATATATATATTAAATTATTTACAAAAGCAGTGTGTCCCAATACAGGACAATATGAATAGACTGTTTTATATTCTTAAATAATGGTGATTTTTAGGCAGATTTCTTTTTTTTTTTACATGTTTATGAAGACAACACAAATAAAATTGCACTGAAGTTTCACAAATCTCAGGAAACCATTTTATAGCAGCATGCGATTTACTCGTCAACATAGAGGATCAGCTATTTGTCATAAATTCAGCTCTGTCAGAATGAGTGACGGCGAGATTGAAAAAGATAATGCAGACATGAATCTTGAGCATCCCTTTTTTTTCCCTCCTCCTCCATTTATAGCTTTACCACCAACCTTAAATCCGAGGCTGTTTATCCAGCGGGAAATGTACTGCTTCGCATAATTGAGTCACATTAGATTTTCTGCAAAAACAACAACGAGGAACATAAATCTGGCTCTTATTCTTTTAGGTTTTCTGTGGCCATTTCGACAGGCGTCTAACTACCTGCTGGATGTGGGACCGTTTTGGAATGCTGTCCAAATAATATATATTTTTAAAAAAACAACAATATTCCTCAAGAATCAGTTGAGTAGATTATCAGCACTTCGTATGCCTCACGGTGAACAACAACATGTAACACAGAGAAACACAGTATAGCAGCACAAATGTAAAACCTCTACTATTTTCACTGGTGCTGTGATTTGCTCCTGTAGTTCAGGTCCTGGGCTTCTGCCTGGGGTGCAGTCTGGGTTTGGACGTCCACGTTAGTCTGCTCCGGTGTCTTCACCAGGACCTGCGGGAGCGTCTGCCGACTCTTGTCGGAGTCGGGTTGTGTGTGCGGGGTCTTGTTCTGCCAGTTTGTTTCAGTTTGTGTGTGTGTCTCTAGTGTCTGACCCTTTCTGTGTCCGCCGGCATCTGAGCATTTATTGCACAGATCCCTCATGTCCAGGAGCCCCTGCGTCAAGCACTTTACGAACTCTGCTGAACACGTCTGCGAGCTCTCCCGGAAACTGGACACACAGAAGATGATGTGATCTGACTGAGGGTTGTAACACGCGCCATAACCGTTTGGCACCACAGGTCCATAGCAGCAGAACATCTCGACAGTAGTCGGGACCTGAGAAAAGAGTAAATACGTCGGTACTGATGTGATTAATGGGGTGTGTGTGACTACTGAGACAAGTCAGGTTCTAAAGAAAAGAAAGAGACCAGTTGGAATTATGAAACGCCATATAGCATAAGATAATAATAATTTATGGCAGTTGCAGGCTTTATGTAAGGACTTGCAATGTTTGTTAACTTAAACCCCAAACAGAAAACCTTTGTCTTCTGTTCAGATTCCTACAGATACATAAAAAGTTGTGTGAAATGTTTGGGAGTCAATATCAAATCTTCTCACAGTTTAAAATTCCTTAATTCCTAACATTTGAGCTCATGAATAGTTACACTACCTGACTTGTAGAGAGAACAAACTGATTACTGATCAGATAAGCTTCGTCTTTGAAAATTTCTGGCTTCTCCATCTTCAGCTCATGTGCAATTTCCCGCAGTCCAAGTAGGTGATTGTCTATTCCCATCCCTGTAATAGCCTGTAAAGCAAAGTTTGCATTAATATTTTGATTTTATTGTGGGAACCAATTAGCCTGGAAATGATGGAGAATAGTTACCAGAATGGTGTACTTTGTCTGCGCAGTTATGGCACCTTGTAACATCTCCATCTTTTCCGCATCCTGCTGGAGTAAATGAGATATATAGTTATTAACTCAAGTGGCTTACAGTCAGTCAATCTTCATAAACCATTGACAAAACAGGGCAACATTTTGAAACAAGCACTGCTGCACACACATATAAAAAAACAAAAAACAAATGCAAAAATCCAGAGTCATAAAATCAATCAACACATGCCTGAAATAGCTCAATAAAACAAGCCAATAAGAAGTGTTAAAATGCTATACAGGAAAACAAATTAATACTACAAATAAAGAGCACACAGCATTTATTTTGTAACTGCAGAGATGTCCATTGAATTATCTCACGCTTGCGTTGGCTTTTCCATCCGTCATGGCTTTGACAAACGCCAGCGCCTCAGGTGTGGCTGAGCGGATGTTGTCCACTCTACCTTCCTGGAATCGGCGAATAGACGCGCTCTCATAGGTTGACGCTGCTCTGCCATGACACCTGCACATAACACAGACACCTCTATTACAGCTGCTTCAAGTTACTTAGAAATTAGTCGTGTGTTTGTCATCATTTTCTTACCGATAGAAAGCTAACTGAATTGCCACTTGGATGTAGGCGTCTGGGCTCATTTTTTGTTTCTTGATAAACTCTTTGCCATAGTTGTGGAACTTGTCGACGTTCATGTCCAGATTCCTCACCAGCCTAATTGAAAGCAAGCAAATGTCATTCGGAGCTGAAACTGTTTTTCTTTGATTCTGGATGCAAGTAGACCAAAACCTCTGGAGTTTGTCCGCGGATGCAGAGAGAAGCTTGTGGATCTCTGGACTGCATTTCCACCGGAGTCTTCGTGGCGCGGGCAGCTCACTCACACTGGCAGCTCTCACCAGCTTTGATGGGCTGCCAACCCTGAAACCACACACCAAAATAAGACCATTTAGAGCATCCATAGGATATTTTATTTACATCCGTTATGGAATGTAAATCCACAAGTATGACACACATGCAGTTTTATTTCTCACATATATTTGAGGAGATACTCTGTACACTGCACGAGCACAATTCCTTCAAACGGCGAATGTTCACACACGACTCCACAGCAGCCGTCAGCTCCTACGACAAACTGACACAGAGATATTTGCTCCTTTGCAGCGTTTGATGAGTTACGATTCAATTATTCGCAACTGGCAGAGTCAACTTCATTCTTGTGGCGTCTTTTATTTACTGCAACTGCGTGATCTGTCATGTTTACTCTTTATTTTTCAAACCATTACATTGCACTGAGGAAATTATTTAGAGAAGCTTTCTGGTCTCTCTGTAATAAACATGAATCAGTTTGATCAAATAATCTGAATTCTTCATAAAAGAAAATCCTTATCAAAGTACATGCTACATTGCACAAGGCCTGGAGCCCAATGGGGACGTCCGTGCCCTGTTTGATTATCTGTAAATGTAAATTCTTAACTTGGCATGGAATTAACTAATTACCCACCAGCGCTGTCAGAGATGAATTTGTTCTGTTATGTCAATCCTTAATGAAGGAGGTAAATTGATCTTGTAAATCATCCACCACTAATTTGCATTGCTTTCATCCTCGTTCAGATCTTTTTGCTTTTTCCATAGTGAGCAATGCCAAACAGAATTTAGGGCTCCGGGCAAGCACATCGTATGGAAAAAAGTTGAGAAGTAACCGAAATTGCCAAAGCCCCTATCTCACAGGGCTGGAGTCGTCCCAATTGTGTTATTTGAATTATAAACATTATCATAACACGAGGAGTATTTTTTTCATGAAATAGTCTCAGAGTCATTGTAGATGACTGTACCTCTATGATGAGGTCCATTTTCCTTAATGGTTAAAGACTAAATAAAGGCTGTACTCTGGACAGACCTCGTCTTTATCTGATCAAGAATTCTCGGTTGTCTTGCAGAACTGTAACTTGATATTTGAGCATTTGTTGCATGTATTTTGTGAGCAAATGAAAAAGTTGATGATCAGCATTTTGTTTTTCTTGCATGTTCACTAACCTGCATGGGTTTGTCATACCAGCGGTTGCCTCCGTTCTTGGCCACTCCTCCTCCGTGCAGCATCAGCATGGCGCGTGTGGTGTCATTGATCTCAGCGCCAGTGCCGTCGTCCAAACAGACCAGACACAAACAACGCTCAATCATGTCCAAGGAGTCTCTGTTGGTGGACTCTGCAGGAAATAAAAGTTCTGTTTGGTGGACCGACACACAGTTTTGGTGGCTTTTAAAGATGCTTGATTCAGAATGTACCTCTCATTAGCACACTACGAGACTCTGCCCACTGTGTCCGTCCGTCGGAAGTGAGAAGGCCGATAGGTGGGAGCCGTTCCTCTTCGCTGTCGGCCATCTTGCCGATCTTCTCCAGCTGAGTCAGCAGGTCTCTTTCATTCAGTCGCCGGAAGTTGATCACCACATCCAGCACAAAGAACTGATTTGTAGTGGACACAAACAGTTTTCAGGGCACATTTTCTGAGAGGCGTCACTTTCACCTTCAGCAAGACAGGCTCCATAAATCCCCATCACAATGTATGTGGAAAGATAACAAGTGAAGCTTTCGTGAAATTAACAAAACACATCTAAATGCAGATGTTATCTCAAGTTGAGTCACTACTTCAGTGATGGTACTTGTGTTCATCAGAAAACTGAATTCACAAGGAATCATTCCAAACTTTGATTTCATACTCCAGATTCGACAATCGGGATTCAGGAATAGGTATATTTTGAATTAAGCTGTAAAAAATTATGATTACATTTTGATGCTATGGGATAAACAAGTTTGGTTTTTGCTTTTTGATTGTTTAATGAATCAGAATTCTTGTTTTTCTTTGATCATTTCTTTAAAATTAAATCACTGACTGTATTGACCCATTCTTTTAAAAAATACATTGTGATTGAACATAGTTCCTCGTGTATTTGAACATTTTAGATTTTTCGGATGGATTATGAGCCTATGATATCATAGAAGGTGAACGAAGGGGTTTAGTTTTGAAATGTGTATCCCTTATTTTTTAATCCAATCCAAAACTACATTTTCATTTTGTTTATGTGAATGATGACCTTCTCATAAAATAAATGATTGGAAATCTGTAGAAAATCATCAAGCACTGCAGTGCGATGGGTTTCTTTTTCTCAAACCTTTGATAACCAACTCAAGAGACTTTCATGTTTTAGTCTGTCATTGTGGGAGCTCATTTCCCACAATCAAGTAAAATGCGGTCTAGATCTGAATATGATGAGTTAAGTACTGTTGTTCTTTCAAGCCTAACCTGGTTTTTACAAGCCACAATGATGTGTTCAGGCTCTGGCATCACGCTGCTCTCCTGGGCCACGAGTGTGTCCCTCTCAGGCCCTGGCAGGCGGTAGGATGTGAAGAGCCGATAGTACTGCTCCATGCACAGAGGAGTTCCAGCCAGCTGGCCCCGGGCGAAGTCCACAGGCAGGGCACGACTACACAGAAACACACACAACTTGGTCTGGTCTTCAGTTTGAGCATGAACCTGTTGTGACAGGCTTTGCTTGTGTTGTGTGTTAACTTACGCATCAAGAAGACTCTTGTACTCCAAAACCCCTGAAATTAAGTGAGCAGCAAACCTTGAAAAGAAAACCTTACACGGTTAAATACTTGACAAAGCACGCAGCACCTTAGTTCATTGAGTATCACAATTACCAACATAAGGGTACTATGTAATATGTCGGATACCAAGTCGGTCCAGAATCAATTCTACGTTAACCAAACTATAGATTTCCTTCTCTGCTAACCTTTCCACAGTAACCTTGCCCGGCCTCTCGGACCTGAAGGTGCTCTGAGTAATGACCCCATCTGTCATTGTGCCGCAAGGAACTTCTCAACGCCATACAATCAATAAAAGCTTCTCTACAATTAATTCATATACTTCACCATTGTTTCATGAACTGTTTTTTCTGCAAACTTCAAACATTTCCCAAAAGATGGGAACTTTTGGATTTCCACGAATCATGGATTAAAGCCCCTTCCAAAACTGTGCATTACAAGATATTCACTTACATCACAGTGTGACAGTATATATGTGTGCTTTCTGTGAGGTTTTATCGGGGAGTCACTTCACTCTGTTGTGCAGAGCCTCATACCTTAGAGAGTCTATGGGAGCTCTGAAGTTCTGCTGAGGAAAAACCATCACTGGACTGGAATTTACAGGCAGAGCCAGTCTGTTGTTCAGGTACATGTCATTCAGCCAATAGTCGTACACCTAAAGACAAACGCAAAGGAGTGTTCTTATCGAACAAAATCTGATCATACAGTGAATAAATGAAACAAGGAGAAACAAGGATGGGTGTAACTCATAGGTATTTTCCAGTGTCGACTTTCTTTGCATGAGTTGCGTTAAGGAAGGATCTTTTAAATTCATAATCCAACCAATACATTTACACAGATGTTCATGCATCCATGCAGTTTATTTAGAAGTTTAAATCTTGTTTGAAATATGCACAGTTTCTTTTTGTTTACCCAATTTGCCTTGTTCTCTCTTCTCTCCTTAAGTTTCCCCTGTAGTCGCTCCCCCACTCCTCCAGGGGCTCCAAACTGCCTCGCTACGTTTTGGGTCCTGTTGAATTGTTCCTCGGTGAGCAGGTGTTTCATGCACCTCAGGTACGTGTCCAGTGTGTCTTTGAGAGGTGGTAGAGGCAGCTTTGGCAGACCCTGAACAGTGTTAAGTGAGAATTAAAAAAACATATATATAAAAAAAAGAATATATATATATATTTACACACGTAAAACTTCTTATTTATTTTAGCAGTTTAATTTAAATAGTTTCTGGTCAGAACAGGTTGTGTGTCACATTTTGACAACATCATTCAATACTTTAGTCAAGTCTTTTTTCTTTTAAACTTTGATTATTATCCCATGTACTTAATTTCCAAACGTGCAACTTTTCTTTTTTTTTATTAAATGACTAACACAATTTGTATAACACCTAATTTAATCCAATAAATATGTTTACATCTCCATCCCCTGAATCTTTGGAGCTCTCTCGGTCCAGAACAGGCATGTTGGCAGCCGCTCAGTCCCGGAGTGTCATGCAACGGACTCTGTTCACAAAGAAAACGGGACAGTATCCGTATAATCAATGCAATACTTGAACGCATCTTAAAATAAACCTGAAGCACATACATTGTTTTAATATGCTATTTAAATTTTTTTTTATATATATATGTATATATAGTTAGTAGAATAATTCATTTCCAGTAAAGTTTTCACTGTTAAGTGAATAATATACACCTCGTAGAATTTTCACATGCACCACAAATCATTGCAGTCATATTTGATCCTGATCATGTCAAACTGAAAAGAAAATAATAGAGAATCATTATATTATTAAGAACATAAACTGAAACTCACCAGCCTATAAGAATTAAAGCGACTCCTCTCGTCCTGGCGCTCAGCCAAAAACTTTCGTTTGTTGCATCTTCACTTGCTTCATTTTCTTGTAGGTTTTCTTCCAAATTTCACTTTAAGATGTCGCTCATTTTACGTATCGTTTAATCTCCTACATGGCATGAATGAACACAGGCTCAAGAGAGATGCTGAGAGTGTACCTCAGCCTCCTGGCTGCCAGGCTCCTCCCAGAAGTCCTGCTATTCGCCGAGAAGTTTATTTGGCACTTCACATCTTCACCCCACCTTATTTAGACGGCGACCAGGCGCGTTCTGACGCGCAACACACTCTGCAGGAGACCAATTAGGAGACATTTTACGCAGATTTCACCTATCTTCTTTCTAAATTCGCAACAGTTTGTCTTGATTTTATAGTACGTTTATGATAGCATAAAATAAGATTTTGTGGAGTTGGAAAGAAGCATTGATAAATCATATTTTCAGTAGAACAATTATCTCAATGGCAAATACATATTTGAGGTTCTTTAGAAAATACTATTCCTTATTTTGTTTTACAATTAATGATATTTTACACATAGGACATGTCGGATACCATGCTTAAAACTTGGTTTTTCATTAATTAACTTGTTACCAGTAGAAATATTTCCACAGTATATATGCTGGAATTTGATATTTGAATTATTATCTGTTGCCTCATTGACAACGCTCTGGTTTTACCGTAGAGAACAGTAATGTTCTTCGAATAGATTTTAGAGAAAATACAATCTCCATAGCCACAATAATCTATTTATTACGTAAATAAATAATTTCGTTAAACAGTGCCATTCACATATTATTGATTTAATTATGTACACAAATGTACATGTATATACAGTTGCAGTTGATACATTGAGGCTATGCATTCCATAAGTACATCATCCAAACATAAACGAACAACAAGACGCAGATTTCAGATAGTTTCCACCTTTCCAAAACTCTTGTACCATACAATTTGCATATTGAGTTTAGCAGCAAAAAGAATAGGCTACAGATTACATTGAAAGACGCATACATTTGTTCTTTTCTTTTCACACATTTACACACAATCCCTGAATACAATAAGATTTTGATACTTTCAAAAATATTGTTAACGAAGAGACATTTATGTCAGCATATCTTTCACAAAACTAACGTGATAAAAATTACAGCGCTGGTCTACACTGCAAAAAGCTTGAAGCTACTTGACTCGAAAAAACCAGAAGCAGTGAATAATTGTGACACAATCTTAAACGTGTTATGCAGTTGATTGAATTTGACTGAGTACGCACGACTCTTCATGGGCACTTGGATAGTTTGACACTCGATTTTAAAGTCTTTCACGCATACTCTCCTCCGGAGGATTCCTCCTCTGAAAACGATCGCTGCGCAAAGGTCTCAATGCCATTCTCGTCGATCGTCGTACATAAGCCCTTCCTCTTCTTCTCCCGTTGCTCCATCTTAATCGTATCATACAGTCCCGTCGGACCGTCTTCCAGAAGCATGTTTCGCTCAGAGAAAGAGGGTCTCATTTGCGACACGTTTCTCAGCAGGAGGAGCGCGGGTGCGTAAAGTACATTAGCCAGGCCCATGCCCAAGTTGAGCTGCACGAAGCCGAGGTCATGCACGATTTTACCTGCCGCCACCGGCCCCAGGGCATAGGCCACACAATAAGATATGTCTGCTATGGCGTACACGCTGCCGTACACTGACACGTGTCGCACATCCACCAGGAAGCCGAGTGTTGGCAGGAGCGCCGTGTCCACTAAGGCGATGCCAAAGCAGATGCCGCACAGCGGCATCATGAGCTGTCCAAAGTTTTTACAGGCTGGCACGGTGCAGGAGCTCGCCCCTATAAACACCATACCTATAGCACCATAAAACCACTGGAGGTGCGGGTACTTGGCTGCTAATTTGACAGTGAGATAAACACCTAGAACATGAGGGAAAAACGCGGGGAACCATGTCATGCCGATCTCCCACTGGGTGGAGTGCATGGTTTCCTCCATCCAGTTGGCAATGGTGGGCTCGAGGAAGGCAAGCGGGATGTTACATATGGTCAGAGCGCCAGCCACTACGGCTATGTAAGGATCAATCATAAGTTTGAATATTGAGGTGCCCACTGGCATGTTCTCTCTCTCCTTGTTGGAGAAGGGCTTCAGCACAGTCAGACAGAGCACACCGTCAGCGAGACAAATGCAGGCCAATATCAGGAAAGGCACACGTTTCCCCGCGAATTCGTAAAGGACCCCCCCAAACGGGGGCGCCACCAGACTTCCAAAAGAGATGAAAGCCAAGGCGATACCCAGCGCTTTGCTTCTCTCCGTCTCCTCCGTGTACCTGTCCGCGATGAGGGCGATCCCCGAAGTGTCCGCGAAAGCAGAGCCCAGGCCCTGCATGCTGCGCGCCAGGAACAGGGTAGCGTAGTTTTCAGCAAAGGCAAATATGAGAGTGGAGAGAAACATCACATTCAGTCCAATGAAGAGTGGGATGTCGTACCCAACTCTGTCTATAAACGTTCCACTTATCGGGTTCACCAAAAGTTGCAGGATGGCCTTGGAGGCAAAAAGCACGCCTATCTGGACGTCGAAGTTCCCTTTGTCGGTTTTATGCATCGTGCTGTTGGTGGAGTTGATGTGCGGTAAAGCAGCTTGGGCTTGATCCGCTGCTTTCTGTAGCCCTTCAAGGTAGTCGGGTATAATTGGTACAATTACCATATAAAGCATGTTGTCTAACAATAGTGCTGTGCAAACTATCACTAGAATAACTCGTTTCTGTCTCTCTGGGTCTTTGATTATGCCCAGCTGTTTAGTTCTTTCACCCATCTGGGACAATTTTGAGGCGGCAGATTGTACCATACTAGAGGCTTGTCCCTCTGTGCTCCCCTCCGGCTCCATGATCTCTTCTCTTTCTGGCTCAGGTCTTGTCTTTTGAAAAAGAAAATCACTTTCCACAGCTTGTTTAAAGATATGAGCGCGCTTGGTTCATCTGCTCTCTGTATAATTTTTTTTCCTTCAGTATTCAGACAACTTTCTTCTGCTTTACCTCAACTCAGTTCCTCGCGCTGTCCGTCATGCCACGCGCGTTTCCATCCTCGTGACTTTGACGCGTTTTATTATCCCTGTCGTCCCTCGCCGCTTCATCGTCTCTTATCCCGTCATGCAGGTGACGCGCTGGCCCCGGGCAGCACTCACAAGTTGGGGATTCACCTTCAGCTTACAGAGCCGACTCCATCAGCGCACACGCCCCCGCTCTAGGTCCGTCTGCTGCGCCCCTCCGGCTCCCAAACTCACCCAGCTGTCTCCAGTCACCTGTAACGCTGCGCGCTAAGTCATCATTTCACATCAATAGGACTGCTTTTTGTCGGCCGTGGTAGGATACACACCGCAGTTTGTGGACTCCCATAGGTGTCCCCCCCCTTCCCCCCTCCCATCATCACCGGCGGCTGTGACGCACGGTCCGGCAGATCTTTTATGCTAATTAAACACAGAATCTTGAGTGTTGTCGAAGCAGTTGCTTCAAAGCACAGTCTAAAATGCTTGGTTGACTGTATATACATTTATTTAACCCTCTGATGACCCTGTTACTTTTAGTTTAATTAATCAAGATCTGGAAATAAAAAGGTTGTTGGAAATTGGTATAATTCAATGTACACTTGAGGAAAAGAGAAACTGATATATCTGAGATCACCAACAACGTCCCCATGAAGAATAGACTTGGTTCTGGTGTTTTTATCGCGACGTTTGATTTCAGCACCACATTTTAGAGGACAGCTCCGCGGGAGAAAAATGATAGAAGGATTTCCGCTCTTCTGTTTTCCTCTCATCATTTTCTCAAAGAAATGCACCCGTTCTTTGGACGGAGGGAGTTGTGTAGTATAAAGCAGCAAAGGTCCAACCAGTTTGGTCTGTAGTCTTTTCTATCGTTTGAGGGATAAAATAATTCCCGCTTTGTTCGGTGATCAGAAAAAGATTAACAAGACTGGATTCCTCCTATCAGCATCATCTTTTACTACAGTTAATATACTTTTCTACAAATGTAGATCTGATTAACATTTTCACATATTAAATGTAATCGAACGGAAAAAATGAACTATTTCCATTCACAAGTACACATCGTTTCACAATCAAATCATAAGTAGCGTTTCAGAAATGGTCCGGAAACTGCTGAACTCCAACAACATGAAACGAATAGGAATATTTCAATATAGCTAGAGACTGCCATCTGTTGGTGCAGACCATGACCACACACACACACACACACACACACACACACACACACACACACACACACACACACACACACACACACACACACACACACACACACACACACACACACACACACACACACACACACACACACACACACACACACACACACACACACACACGCTCGCGCGCGCGCGCGACTATAGGAATGCACAGGCTTCATGGAGAAGTACTACTTACACACAGTGGGAACTACTAAATGCTTGGCCCCCATGGAGAGAAGTAGCCTAAATAATTCGATTTTAGCTGATTTTTTTTTTTTTTATTGAAGAAATGCTTTAATGAGCTGTGATAATGCGTAAAGATAAATCGACCTTAATGATATTTTAAGATGCTGACGTCTGACATTCTTATTTCAGTTCTAAATAGTTGTTGGATTGACGTCTTGTGAAGGAGGCTTAATCCCAGACTTTACACAGCACCGCATTGACATCTAGTGGAGGAAGAAGGAAATTACAATGGCGTCAACGAACCTTAAAATGCAAATTGTAGTCCATCCTCCATCCATCCATCCATCCATCCATCAATCCATCCATACCGCTTTATCCAACTAAGGGAAGAGTGCTGCAGCCAATCCCATTGGATTACAGGGGCAGCATAATACACCCTCTTTTTTCCATTCACATACAATCACATTCACACCTACTGTAATTTACAGAGTCATTAATCCACCCCAAATACATGTATTTAGACAATTGGAGAACATGTCAGCTCTACTGAAAGAGGCAAGAATATGGCTGGGGTCTTATTCTCACTAAAATATAACTTGGTTTCTTTTAATTATATATCTGTATGCATATTTGCTATAATTCTGCAGGTTTGTCAAACAACCACTGAGTGTTACAGTGGTCCATTGCAGTCAGGAAAGGATTGAGATTCATCCCATTTGTCAAGATAATTGCGTCTTTTAAAAATCATCTCGTAGAACAAAATCTATGCATTCAATCTCAGTTTGCGGAACAAGCCCTCTGTGTGCCACGTGTTTGCCAGTAGATGTCCTCATATCCCTTTAGATTTTCAACAAATAACCACCAACGGCCCACAGGTATTAAAAGAATCTGTCCTGCTATTTATGCTTGTCACAATACAGCACCTCCAAAACTTCAATGTCAGTACCTTGAGATTCTGCCCCCAGGCTGAGTGGAACTCAAACATGACCCATCTTTAATACAAATTTAATACAAGACATTTTTTCTTACTAGATTTGGAAAAACCATGAAGTTGTGAAGCGTAATATTTTTGCTTTCATGCTTTACTTGTATTTATAGGTGTTCCCTGGAGCAATTTTTCACCAAATCATGGCTGATTAGTAAACGAGTATTGGAGTGTTTCAAGCGTTCCACCAGCTTTGAATCATATCCTTCACTAAATCTGCTCTCTGATCGTATTACCAATATGATGGACGACACTGTGGTGTAGTGATTAGTACTCTTTTCCCACAACAATAATGTTCCCTGTACAAGTCTCAGCTTGAGGGCCTTTCTGCCTGGAGTTTGTATGTTCCTCCTATGCATGGGTAGGTTTTCTATAAGTTCTCTGTACACCTGAGTGTGAACGTGGGTGGTTGTCTTTTTCTTTTCTGTTTGTGTCTGTGATCCTGAGGTGGACCGAGAAGATGACTTGTAGAAAGGCTATACTGTACAGCTTCCATACTTTTTATTTAGCATAAAGAAGGTATACTTCGCTCACCTCCAGGCCACCACTCCTACCATTCCCCCAAAACCAATGGAAGTAGTTGCCATGCAAGTCACTCTATCCATCCAATCCAAACTCATGCGGTGACTCTAAACTGCTGGTACGTGTGAATGCGAGTGTGCGTGGCTGTCTGTATCTCTGTGTTTGCTCTGTGATGGACTGATGGCCTGTTCATGTTGTACTCTGCCTTCACTCATATAGTCAGCTGGCTTCAGCACCCCATAGTTATCCACTGCTGCACAGGAGATAGATACATGGAATGTAACCTGTACATGATTGTGTACATAGCATTGTAAATGTTTCCTTCTTGTTAGCAACTGTATGGCTGGGTCGCCATTCTATTCTATTCTATTCTATTCTATTCTATTCTATTCTATTCAGTAATGCTGTTCTTGTATGAAATTTTGCACAATATTTGTATTAAATTTCGTGATAGCACTGTGCATTACAATGACCTGCAATGTTGTAACTTATTGATGAGTACATCCTGTTATTTATTCATTTTATTATTTTGGGAATTAACAGTATTAACCCAGCAATCTAATAATCTAGCTTAGCAAATGTCACTTTTGGTTGTGTTGTTTTATTTGACTTTTTCTGGTTTCTCTTGGTCAAATCTAAAGTTTAAACAGTATCTTTTATGATGTTTGTTGTGTGGACCCAGTCTGAAACCTTGACGCTTTTTGATTGTGTTTTTTTAAGTAAACTTTTGTCTGTTGGCAATGAACTGCTGTTTGTTATTAGCATTCAAAATGTCTTCTTGGCCTTCTTCTCTGTGCTTTTTGCCATTTTTTCCTATATCAGGGGCATAACACATGAGAAATGCAAATCATTTTTATTCTATTTCAATCACGTTTTACACTTCATGTTGAGCCGATCCATAATGTGTTATTCAGATTTTATTTTCACTTATTAGACAAATGAGAAATGGACATGGGCCAGTGGTCCTGCTTCAAACTACAAAAAAGGGAGTAGCCATTTCCAGTGCAAATCAGAGAAACGCAGACTGTTGTTTCCCTCTGGTGCTTTATTTGACGTCGATGGGTTATATCCGGCCAATAAATGTTAGGAATCTAACCCAAAAGGGACTCAGAATTTTTATCTTTTATTTTTAGAACACACGTTACGTCACAATATTGAGAGAACAGCTTTGATAATCACATTTATTTCCCTCGGTGAACATACTGTAGCTGGAAGCTTAAGCAGAGTCATGAAGGCCGGAACCAAACCTTGGCCTCTGGTTTACTCAGGAGACTGCTGCACTTGATCTCTTTTTGCAATCTCACGCGTCCTGTGCATGCACATAAACATGTACTTGCACACATACATAAATATGTACACAAGAATGTGCACAGCAGGGTGGAAATGAAACACGAGCATACATTGTCAGTGTAAACTAATTTCAGGCTGTTTAGTTTCACTGTTTCTCTCGGCATCTGTTTTTGTCGGGGAGAATTATCTGTTTTTACTTCAGTGTCCTCTCAGCCTGCACTGGCCTCATAACTGGATTGGCTGTGTTAGGGGATCAACATTTTTTTTGTCGTATTCCCAGTGATTCTGCTTTGATCTGATTTGAAACTCGCTCAGGAGATTCAAGATCGCCATGTAATCTTGAGCAGTTGCCAAAGTATTAAAATCTCACAGCCAAACAAAATCCTGTTCACTGCAGCCTCGTGCACACAGCACAAGCTTCAGAAACGATCCTGGCGAACTGGAATAATCCAGATATTCATTTTTGAATAGCAAGAGATACTAGAGTGAACTCTACAGACGCATGATGCAGAAAACTTCATACAAGCGAAACATTTTGCATGGTACTTTGAGCAGACTGACATGATCAGTCTCAGTTTACATGGTTTGAATTCCAGCTGTTGCTTCCAATTGTGGGAAGCAGGCTGAAGTCCTTGAATAAGAATTATAATTATATCATTTTTATAGCACATTTTCACTACTTCAGACGTTTTAAAGAGCTTTACACTGTTAGTAATTTGCATGCAAACACCACTTGAGAGCAATTTGAGGTTAAATGTCTTCCTCAGGGACACGTCAACACATAGAGAGCATCAGATGTGGAAGAGGATCTTCTTTATCAGTGGAGCCTACTGGACTACAGATGTGATGCATGCTTGGAAATTACAGTAGAAAACATCATGGAGGTTAAAGCTTTTGAATTTATATATCGACTGCTCATCTTTGCCTCTCACATAGTTTTGGTTTTAGTGTTACAGTTTTTCAGCGGTGCACTGCTTAAAAGTTCTGCGTCAAACTATAATAGTCTGCATGGTTTTCATTCCAGCTGTGGTCTGCAGAGGTGAGAGGAATGCAGCCCGGTGTGTGATCCGGCTGCGTTGCTGAAGCAGCACGTGCACAAGACGACAACATGCGACAGCTGCAGAAGATGCACCAATCAAGAGTGAGGCAATCAACAGTGACAGTAGACATGTTTACATAAGTGTGCTGGAAAGCAATCACAAATTAAATGTGTGGCTTTTGGTTGGCGTTGAATGTATGCAGCATTCAGAAAATAAGAAATAGTTGATTGATAGCATAATCCATGTAGCTGGGTGGATTAAACGTCGCATCATCCTCATGTGTGAAATCCAGTCATTTAATCGAGGAAATCTGCTGCTCAAACCAACCATTGAGTTTCATCAGTGATAAAAGATGAGAACTGCAAGTGCTCATGCCATCCCTGCATGAACTTATTTATGAAACCTGTAGTTTCAGCAACATTCTACTGAAACATAAAAAAAAGGTCTAGTTATATTTTAGATAGTAGTTCCACTGACAAATATTGCGTGTGTTAGGCTTTTCTAGTTTGTATTAATTTCTCAGATCCCTTTTTGAAAAAGAAATCTCAATTTAAATTGGATGTAATATTCAAATGAAACGTTTATGCCCTGATTGTACCAATATAAAGCCTGCACACTGCTTGTGTACAAACCTTCAGCTTTGTAAGTGTGTGTGTTAGTCATAAGGGGAGTTTGTGTGGCGTGGTTACAGTACTGTTCAGTGGTCAAAGTGTGTAGTTTAATGATTTAAAAACAGTGTTTTCTAAAGAGCAGTGACGCACAACGCTGCTGTAATCCAGATTATGCAGAGACAGTAATCCTGTAAAAATACTCTTTCTTCAAAACAAATATGCCCCCCCCCCCAAATATGTAATGTGTTAGGTGTGCACTGTCGGTGACTTGAAGTTGAATGCAACGGACTCTGTGTATCCCTTATTAAATCACACTGAGCAAAAATAGTGTAATTTCTGAAAGTCAATGAAGTGATTAGAGGAGCAGCTGCACTCAGCTTTACCATTGATTGTTCTGTGGATTCTCTGCCAGACTGCATGTGCCGCTCTATATGTGTGTATGCATGTGCATGTGTGTGCGGTCTTATGGGTTTTGGGGTTATGTAACCGGCTTTACATCTGACAGTCAAGATCATTTAAGGAGAGTGTGGTTGACCTGAGGCACTGATATTTCACACTGTATTTTATTATTATTATTTTTTTAAATCCCTTTTCTGGCCTCAGCTCGCTAGTGTCAGAATAGCTGTCGATGATTTTTAACCAAAGAGGGTCGCACACAGGAACAGAACTCAATCTGAAAATATCATCAAGTACAGCTTGATCATCTGTGTTTCTTTCCCCTTCGCTGAGAGTCAAACAGACTGTCTATGCAACAAAGATTTCAAATGAGACAAGTTGTGCAAACTTGGATACTGATGCATGTTTTCTTATTTGAGTTGGAGGAGGGTAAGCTTCTACTTCACACAACTGGAATCACATTGTGCTCCACTAGGCTCAAACAACTCCCACATTGGATGAGGTTTGTCTCACACAAGTCATTTTGGGTTGAATGACAGATTTACTAATCTCTTCTACATCATACGATATCATTGTTTTTGCCTATTGGGCCCCATTGGCAAAACAACAAGCAAAACAGACAGAAGCTTTCACTTTGACTATTTGGTTGGTATTTATATGTAGAGAATGATTTACTGAAGAGTTGCGTAAAGTGAGGACAAAATATGCAGGGTGAACGGAAAGCAAATACACATGGAAATAATAGCTTCCAGCAGATCCTCCAGGATGAGTTTTGCTCTGCCAAGGTCAAGATCCATGGTGTTGAAGAAAGGGAGGGTGACTGACAGGTACTGTTTCTGAACCCCTGGAATTGTTACTTCTTCCATCATAACCAGTCAAGAAGTTGGGGAAACTGTGTGACGCAAGCCTGAGAGACTCTGCAATGACCCGGGAGAATGACTCATCAAGTTAGACAAGCCTGGCCTGCCTGATAGAAGCCTGGATCTACTAGCACTCGCCCCTGGTCTGAGTCCTGTGGCCTCTGCTGGTCTGTAAAGCTACACTAGAAGATCAGTGGCTTCCTTGTAACAGGCTGAGCCTTCCACCCTTCTGTAGCCTCACTGAAGAATTTAAATTAGCACATGCAAGAGAAGCCTGACAATAAAGTCCCTCCAGGGGCTGTAAGGCGTCATCTGCTCTGTCAAGTTGAGGACAGGAAGGAAGTGAAGGATTGGAAAAGGCGATGGAGGGGGTGAATTCACACCTGAGACTAAAGGCGTTGGTTGACAGTATAATAACCGGCAGAGTGGATATGTTTTGAGTTACTACCCAAAAACTCAGGCATGCAAAGCCCGGGGCAAGAAGAGATGCCATCTACTCCAGGAAAAGGTTTGTTGCAGTTTCGAGAGAAGGAGGAGGAGCAAGTTGGCAGGGCGGTTGTTACCTCAGAAGCAAGGGTGGAAGAGGACAGCGCAGTGTCGGATCAACTGGTTGAATATCATGCAAACAGCCTTCCACTGTGTTCTTGTCCTCAAGCAAGCATTCTACGACATCCTCCAAGTTAATCTGCACATCTGGGAAAATAATGAGACACCTTCCTTGGTCCTTTGCTCTGGAGAAATCCCTCGAAACCTTCTCCTCGGTAGCTTTCCAAAGACACTTGGAGATGTTCTCTGTCACTGGTGCCATCACCAGGTGAGAGCAACATGTCAGCCATCAACACCAACAAACATCACCATGTCTTGAAAAGGCAGATTTCTTCATCAGAGCTGGAGAAAACAACTCATGCACAGCCATGGCCACGCACTGCAATAAAATCAAATTGTATTATATTAGATTATATTGAATAAAATCAGGTCTTCAGTTATAAATAGAATCCTAGATTATCAAAGGCATTTGTTCCCATTTAGCACGTAAGTTGTTTTGCTGCATCACATAAGGACCAACCTTTCTTGGCTTAAAAATCAAACAATCTTTTCTGGATGGACACATGGCTCTCTTTTATGACTTTGTGTAATAAACGTATGTGTGGAGGCTCAGTTCCAATAGATTTAGTCACATCTGGTCCTGCCTGCACCTCTGGTTCTTATAATTATCCCAACCTTGATTCATGAAGTCAATCATGCATCCAGTTACTCATCTGTGGGTGTACCGTGGCCTCCACATGAGTGTTAGGGTGTTCTTCCTCTTCATTGCTCAGGGAAATGCTGATTCGTATAACTTCTCCAACAGTCCTTATCATTTTTTTTTATCTTCCTTTCTCCAGCACATGTGCTCATATTGCTGTGTAATCCTCTCAAAAAGCCCATATGAAAACTTCATTGGTTGACCAGACATAATCCTCAGTGAACTCTAAGTACCTGAATATGTTTGATTGTAAGAGACGGAGGGAAAGCCAGTGGGGGGGCAGGGGGGAGTGGAGGGGCAGCTAACAGTGCTCTCTTGCCAGACATTTGGATTCAAAGTATAACATAATCCAGATGTAAATCTCCAGCCAGCGTGGTTCAAATAATTAATCTGTAATCATCATCTATGATGACACATTAGCCACTAATAAACCTTTGAACTTCTCCTGCTGTTGAATAACATTTAATCTTTTTTTTTATGTTTGGATGTTATAAATCGATAGGTTACTGAATCAGCTGATTTTAAACTCACAACAGTTGTTTTTCTGTCAGCGAGAAGCTTTGTTATTATGAAACCCAGAAAATCTGTAGTGACATCAGTCAGGTTGAGTTTATTTGTTTAATTATGTCTTTAATAATTTAGTTTAAAATGTTGAAAGGTCTGTGTTAACAGTAGAAGTCTGCACCTGTTTAGGAAGTGCAGTCAGAATAACTCTTGTGAAATAATCTTGTCAGGACTCTTATACATTTCACAGATCATTACTTTTTCCTCCTTTTCCTTTTTTTTCTTCTTTTTCTTCTGCACATGATTGAATAAGCTTGAAAAAGCTGCAGACGAGACGGGGGTTTGCGTCTGCCCACTGCACATTTGCCATTCGTACGATAATTATGCAACAACCCACAGAACTGACATGCTGCCATCCATTAATCTGCTTAGAAACACCAACTGGGATCTTCTACTGTGTGTTAAAACCTCGGGGTATTATCTGCATCGTGACGGTGATTGAATTCTTTACTGTAATTATACTGACACCCTCCGACAGAGTAGTAACAGAAGGAAAAACCAAAATCTTAAGTTATAATATCCAAATGCCGGATGCCATAAAACAGAGCGTCAAAGGCATGGACTTTGAATTATTGAGATTTTATTGTTTTTATGAACGAGGCATTAGTAAAAAAGTAAGTCTATTTTTAAACTACATGCTATTAATACATTTAAAAAGCTATTTTACTTTGTAAATTACTTTTTTAGTATAAGTTATATGACAGTAATGATTTGAATCTTCAACTCTCTAAAACTGACAAACAATCAGAATTACTTTGAGAATAAACACTGTTCTGAAACTGTCATAATTTCTCCTCAAAGATTAAAGAATAAAATCATGCGAAGGGAATATTTCTCTCTTACCCTCATTGTTGTGCCTGCGCCACACTTTAATAACTACTCCTTAAGCACTATTTGATTATTAATTTATCATTCAAATCTCACCCTCAAAAGTCAGCCTAGGTAAGGTGTGTTCGATGAAAAATCCTGTACCTTTAAAAAAACACATTTGAAATAAAAAAGACAAAGTTCAAACATATACTATTCTTTTATTGATCATACAGTAAATTGTTTTTCTTTGTGACCTTGCAGATTATGAACATCAATCAACACAAGACCCACTTCCTAAAAGAGAGGAATTGATGATACAATACTCTTTCTTATTACATTTGACATGATAAATAAAACAACTCAAGCTGCTAACATCAGAAATCAACCTCTTTAAAGGATGGTGAGGTCTGAATCGAAAACTATTTAGCCATGGAAAGGGGAGGATGTGGGTGGACTTGTTTGTGCTGTTCGGGATTTAAATTAGATTGTGAATCACATGTATACAGTGTAAAACAAGAATAAAACATCCTGCATGATTTAAAAGTGCGGCCCTTCCCAAAGTCAGCATCAACTCTATCAGCGATGTCATTAACCCAGAAACACACTCCACTCTTACTTGATGTCTGATGTCTGCCGTGTGGTCATAACGTTCCTGAATATAAATTATATGTCATGTTAAAAGAGTATAATACAAAGAGCGGACTACTTGGTTTTTGAAACCTACTGAATGATTAGTGATTATATAATAACCAGCATGTTGTGTATTGTTTGAGTAGTTGGTCAGACAATACATTTTAAAGTAATGTTAAATTAATCCTGTTTCAAAGGTAAAGTTTATGAGGAATCTATCAACAAGCATATTTGTGCTATAATGTGGCATGCAAGTATGAATCAAATGATGTGTCAGTTAAAAATAAATTTCTAAAGCGCTGCGGCCTGAGGTAAATACATTCTAGAGTCTACCCTTAACTAGAAAACATTCATCTCAAGGTCATAATTACTATGTAAATATGTTATCTGGATGATGTGTTGCAGTCACACAGTGAGCTTTTTAAAAAAAAATAAAAAAAATTCACGCTGATCTGTAGACGAGAGGCATGTTCTGTTAATCTAATCTGCAGCTCCAGACTAATCTCTAACTTGACGTGGGGGCTGTGTATCGATGAATGGTCCTCTTGTTTAGAGGATTAATGCAGTTCGACCCTGGATGCAGAGGATCACCAACAACCTTTCTTGGTGTGATGTCACCAGCTTGCATGCACTTTCACAATTCAATCACAGGAGCAATAATCAATAAGGAACGCTTTCTTGACTGCCCCTCTGGTCCTACAGCTTAATCAATATATACCAGAGCCTGACTTCTTTAACTAGAAGACAAAGACAGGGACATTTTGAGGGGAAAATGCTAAAGAAATTGATGTTTGCAGAGTACATCTGTCACAAAAGTTGATTATATGACCACTTGTTTGTATTGTGCTTCTTCTTGATTGAAAGATCTTGCTATAAGGATGTTTGAAGCAATTAGCTACAGTCTACGCAATTTGGTTTCCAGCTCTGTACATTATTTGCTGTATTGTTGTAAAACATGAAACTAACAGATAATCTTCGTGTGTGTTTGCTACAAGCGATTCACATGGATCCAAAATAAAATCAATAATTTACTAGACAATTGACAAAATGAAAGTCCAAACTGTTCCTGTGTTTACTTCCTGGCACGGTGGACGAGACTACCAGGCTGCTCTCACTTTGTTTGGAATAATTAAATCATGTTCACGTTTTGGCAGCAGACCTGTTACCGCTTCTTCTTTTGAAGTACAGTTTCAGAATGTATTCAGGTATAGCAATCCATGACAGATGTATGCACAGGGCAATGGTTACGACTGCTCAACACACAGGACATGCACATACACTGAAAAAAACAGAAACATCAAGGATACCTGTGAGAAAACACCAGGACAGTACGTGTGGGTGATTATTTCATGCTCAGTTTATTTGGACTTGTTCTCAATTTGAGGCACATCAATCTTTTCTCCGGTGAGGAACTGCCAGATGCCTCCCCTGTAGTTCTCATTTCCCAAAGCGTACAGGAAGGCATTGAATGTAGGTGAAGTCTTGGCCAGGATAGGAGCCATCTGTAGAGAAAGGCCCCACAAGGATATCAGCACTTGAAATACTGTTTATAGACATTCACAAAGAAATTCCGCTGGCTTAAGTCTTTAGAAAGAAAGTAAACAGGGAAGAAAATTGGCCTTATGTTTGGTTATACACTAAAGACACATTGCACCAGAGTTTCAATGTAAGCAATTTATTATTTAAAGGAATGTTGGTCTACACTATAAAAGCCTATATACATTGTGGAATTTGCCTTTAGCAACTTTCACTCATCTTTGTAATTTGGTGCAACTCAAAAGCTTGTAAGATGGGCTATTGCTAAAAATGTAAACTAGTTGAAATAGAAATGCTTTAAGAAGTTTTATAGGAATTTCATGCTTGCATATCCCAAAGTTGGCTTTTCTCAACACCTTTATGTTTTCACAGCTCTGAAACAAAGTCGAATTTTAGTTTCCTTGTTAGTGTCACAAAACCATAATGTTTGAATGACTCAACTAAAAATCACATCATTTAGCTTTGTAGCATTTCACAGCAGCCATTCACAAATTATTCCATGCCAAGTATGTTTGTTCACTTGATCATGTTTGTGACTCCATAATATCTAACTTGCATTTAAATAGGAGTATATCTCTGATGGCAGATTGTACTGCTTGTACTTACCATCCTGAGCTTAGGTGAGACCAGGTTGGCATTCTCCACAGCAGCATAGAAAGCCAGGATGCCATAGGGTCCCCAGCAGAACAGCATGGTCTTAAGAGGAGTGTTGGCATTGAACTGAAGAGGGCAAAATATTGGCAAAAGTGAGGGGAAAAAGTGAAAAATTGAGGGAAAATAAAAAACAATGAAAGCAATTTATTAATTCCCTGAATAGTGAAGGCAAGAAAAATGTTGCGTTGTCATGGGGTTTTTTACTCGGAGGGAAGTCACATGCCTGGAATAACGCCTGGGACTAAAAGAATATCTGTGTTAAGGCTTCTAATGCGAAACCAGAAAACAGAAAAAAGGAGTCAAGGGGCAGATTGTTGTAATCCAAAAGGTCAAAGGTCACATCATATTGCATTCCCAGATAAAGTATAAACACTGAAGATCATCAACAACAGACTCTTAGAATAAAAAGTATATTGTTAATAAAGTTAATTTGGCTGCATGGCTAAACTAATAAGAGTTAAATGTGATTAAAGAAACATCAGCTGAAGCATTCCACTACTTGTTTTTGAATTTATTTTTGTTTTGCACCAGAATGAGACTGTGTGCCCACTATTATATAATTTTATTGTTGTGGAGGAGCGCTTGGTGTCTCTCCTCTGCATACTTTGTAATGAAAGTGTCTCCAGCCAGCTCAGATGACTGTAAATAATAGGCTTACGCAACATAAAGCGGGGCCACCTGATTCAGCCCGCGCACAACTCTACTGCTGAACTTCACAGACACTCTGCTCTTTCCACTGCACACCAGAAACTGACCACAACTAAAGCGCCCAGTCTTCCCCCCGTGGCAATGACCTACATATGTCAAAGCGTGCGTGCTCTTCATTCATAGTCGTCATTGTGTCTGTGAATGTGGGCCATGTGAGGCAGTGGTGCTTACGCTACGATCAGGAGAATCCTTTTGATACTTTTCAGTGGGCCACTTCAAAGCACAAACAGCCTTCACTGCCCTTTTCCGCACATTTACCAGGATTCATGTTTAGGTGTAACGGCTCTGTTACTCGTGAATAGCAGTTTTATGGATTCAACGTTATGTCTGAAATCATGTACATTATGATCAAATCTGGGCTTGGATGACTGGAAGCAAAACTTAACCAAATGTCCATGTGCACGTTGAATCTGGAGACCATGTGTATGTCGTTTCATTTGCAGAATATATGGGTTTCCTCCTGAAGGAAATCACAAGTAATCCTGTGTTGCTGAAGATAGGGAAGAGTACATATTCACAGTACTTACCCTGGGGTTTCCAGTCTTTTTGAACTTCTGCGCAATGGACTGGTAAGAAGACATGACAACAAACACCTGGATGCCCATGTTGAATACGGACATTGGGATCAGGTAGGACACGTAGTTTCTGTGGAGAAGAATCAACACAAGGGTTTAAAACAACTACAAAGTCAGTAATGAGGACAAGAGAACAGAAAGTAATTTCAGGAGGTAATTTCATGTGGTAGGACAGAGAAGATGTGCACATACCTGTCACCCTTGCTGTAGTCCAGAGTGCAACAGGTCCTGAGGGGCTCGTAATCATACTCCCCCCAGCCGATGAGCGGCATGGCGGACCAGAAGGCGGTGAAGAGCCAGACAAATATGGCCAGGGTGATGGCGCTGCTCCATTGCAGTTTTGTCCCTGGTTAGAGAAAGAGTCATTATGACTTTTAAAAACTCTCCAAGAGCTTGAGTTTTTGTTGTGGTACATGTTTTTCTTATAGCTAGAACAAACTCGTGCTGAAGCCTGCTGTTAAAGGCCCTTTTAGGTGTTTATATCCTGCTGTCTAATAACGGCTACAAATGATGGATGGCGCGCAGGTCATTTCCTCCTCCCATTGTATCCTCCTCATGGGGAGGACTAAAAATAGCAGTGGGTCTTATTTTACCTCACAGTGTAACAAAAAAGAAAGGAGGGTTTTATGAACACCCAAAGCTTCCTAGGTGGTAGTTTCAACTCTGTTGGCATTGTCAAGTCAAACTGTCATAGTTTTGTCAACATGATCAGAACAGTCTCTGACAGGTATAAACCAACTTGCTGACCTACTCAGGACTGGAACTGAAAAAGTGTCATCTTACTGGTGCAGTACTGGTGATATCTGTCCCAGGCGATGGCAGCTATAAAGTGGATGCTGGCAAGAGCTGTCATGAATCCCTGGAAACCATGAGTCTGGCATCCATCAGAACCATAGGGCCAGTACCTGCAAACAGAGAGCGTTTGCAATGTTTGCAAGTATTTTGTAAGTATTTGGATGTAAACAGACCTTTATGTACATATTATAGCCTTGATCCAACATAATAAAACTCATTTTTGAAGGTGTACCATAGTAAGTAATTGTTTACATTGGAGTATATTTAAAACAACCTTATTTAAAAAGAAAAAAAGAGTAGGTTCTTTTTTTTTTTAATAGATGGACAGAAAACCACTGACAGTAGCTTCTCCCATCTCATGAATACCTTTAAAAACCCGCTGCTTCTGCATTTGTGCTCATTAGCTGTGCATTGACTATCACCCCTCCACTGAACAGCAGTAACGGAATCGATTATGCATCTCGGTATAGGTTATTCACCTTTCGGACAGGTGGTCCAATGCCATCAGAGGCATTATTCTGTCATTACATTTGACTTGGCCACGTGCTGTCAGACCTCGGTGCGCGTTATGAAAGGTTGCTGGTTACATCACTCACCTCAGGAAGCTGGAGAAAGCGGCGACCGTGGCGTTCATGGAGATGCCAATATCAGCCATGGCTAAACTGAACACTAGGAAATTGCTGGGAGTCCTCAGCTCTCGCACTTTGAGGAAAGCAACGATTGTCACCGCGTTTAGAAAGAAGCCCAGCATACCTTTTGGCGGAACAGAAACAAAACAGAGCAATTAAAGCCTATACGGCAGATGAGTGCGCGAATCGGTGCGCACGGCACTGCTGGTTGCGGTGCATGTTATTGACATCACAACATAATGTAAATATATATAGCGCATCGCTTTATCTAACTGTTGGTTTCACTTGAATGCTAAAGCGAAAATGAGAGATAATTTCCTCCCAGATGAGCTATCAGAGACCGGGTTGCGACAGGTCCTGTCATAGGTTAATACTATACGTAGCAGGCGCAGCCCTAGTAGTATTTGGCTCAAATCCAGGAGAAAAAGGAAAACACTCACCCTCCACCAGCAGGCAAGATCCCAGGGAAAACACATCAAACTCGGAGAAGCCCTCCGGTAAAGGGTACGACGACACCATCCTGAAGCCTATTTGACACAACCAAAGTGCAGCTGTCAGAGACTTTTCACTCCTCCGAGTCCGCTCGTTTACGATGTGCCTCAATATGACTGGAGAGAGCCCGCTTTTAAAGGGGCATTTCATGTGAAAAGCATGCAGTTTATTATGTAAAGCCCCTCTCACTCTGTTGCCCCAATCCGCACAGGAATGTCTTAATGAACATAACCGCACAAACCGTAACCCTTAATGCGCATTTGCCCACCGCAACAATAGAGTCCCTCAGTTAGTTACACAAGAAAGCCTTTGTGTTTTGGTGTCCCGGTGAGGATGCAGCCGCAGATGATCTTAAAGGACGAGACGACACGTCTGATGCAGCCCCGCGCACCGTGTCGCTTTAAGGAGACACAACAGGTGTCAACCAGGCTGCAGCCTCCTGCCAATCAAACACACTCATTTGATAAACCCTCCAACCAGATGATTTCCCTCCACCAACGGTGATGATGATCACAGTTTAATTTTCATGCTTTTTATAGCTGCTGTTACAGCCTCACACCCAGAGGCTTCAGTGATAAAAAAATACAGCAGACACGTGATGGGTGTAGGACTTTTAGTCCATGTTTACATCTTTAGCCAGAGACCACACAGTGTTTACTACATCCGTCAATACTGCTCCTCCTTCGCACAGTTCATTGGAAATATATGGTGTATTTTATGCCAGTTTCATTTTATTGCACTACTCCTGATTAATGACGCAAAAAGATTACTGTGAATACATCACACAGGATCCATGTTAGTATTGTTGTTTTGTATCTTTATTAATCCTTTGTCCCATATGGCAGTACTCTGTGGCGCTGGGCATGGTTGGTGGACATTTTATTTGTTTTGTGCTGAGAATCAAAGTTTTGGCAGACACACTGACCCGAAAGAGATTAAAACCAAACTCTGCATCTGTCTGAAATGATCAAGGAAAAGAAAAGAAAAAAACAAACGGACGAAATTACACTTTTGGAAACTGCAGACACAACATGTGTCAGCAGAGTCTGGATTCAGTCTGCATGTGTGTGACGAGGACCAGGAGCCGGTGAACAATAAATGTCTGTGTTCAACCCCTGCTTAGTTTAACTTGATCTACCAGTGTGTTAATTACATGAAATCCTGCCATCATCCTCATCCTTTTAATGCAAACGTCATGTTTCAGCTGCAGCAGCATTTGCAGCTTTTCATGCCACAGGACTGCAGGAGAAACAAGCTGAACATTGTACAGCCAGGGTCTTTGGATTATAAGATCAGGAATATTGTGAAACATAGGTGAAATGTGTTAATCATATGGAAATGAAAACGATCGTGATGGGATGTTTTTGGAAACTTCAACACCATTTTCACTTTTAAATCATTATATTAATTTTGGCGCTTGTATGTCACATTATTAATTGGGTCAAAACAAGTACAAATATCACAAATAATGCTTTTTTCCGTGGATGTTTTGTAGTGTCTACAATATTGATCATATTTTGTGTATATAAGCCATATCCTTCATTTGTGTTGTTGCACTAATCCAAACTGCAGATACTTTTGAAACGTCCTGCTTTATCTGAGCCAAGTGTAGTTGCATGACACAACATACATTTTCATCATTATGAGACTTTTGCACACTAAGAATGACAATGCATCTCCCAGAAAGTTCAATCATCTGGTTCGTGCAACATAAAAGGCTTTACTGGCTTCAGCAAATGAGATTAACTGCTTGCCTTGTGGTATGGCATGTTTACATTTTTTTAACATGGTTGCTCAACATGTTTTGATCCGCAGTGGAGGCCAGCACGATTTTTAAAACAATATACACTGTAAGACCTGTGAGCGAAGGGGATTTTATTTCAAAAAGATTAAGAGTAATACAATAACTTGGTTTGAAATATGTGGTAAAATTGTAAACATGATGAGATTCAACAAAATAATGATCAATATAGCATGTAGGCTATACTCTATTTGTTATCATTCAATTACATTTTTTTTAGTGTTTGTTTGCGGTGTACTCCAACCCCTGACCTTCCTCTGTGTTTAAATGAAGGTCAGATATAAAGCTGGTCCATGGTGCATTTCTTCATGTCATCAGTCGCACAAGCACTATTGCCAACTTTCAGGGTGATGGAATGCAAGAGGGAAACCCAAGGGATGGTTGCCAACTTGTACACTGAGTATTTACCTAGTTTAGGAAACAAACACTTTTACAAATTAAGTTATTTCTCTAGTGTAGTACAGGATCACATGCAAATGTTGTTACTGATGTGATCTACAGAGGGTGTAGCTTTCAATTATACTGATTTAACATGATTGACTTTTATTTAAATTCAATTCAATTCAATTCAAGTTTGTTTATATACCACCAAAAATAGTAATCTCAAGGCACTTTCAGAGAGAAGAACTCAACTATTCTACATGAGCAAGCTGCAGTGTTGGTGAAAAGGTAAAAACTATCTTTTAACAGGAAGAAACCTGCAGAACCAGATTCAGGTGGAGATTTTCTGATGTTCCAGTTGGGATTTGGGGCTAGAAAGAGAGATATTTCAACATTCAATGTATTCAGACAAACTATGTTTGTAGTTCTGGGCTCAGATCTGATGGCTTTAAATACTGAAGAAGAGCAAGAACTTATATTTTCCGTGTTCAGAAATATAGCGATTCAATTGACTTCTGCTGAAACATCACTTATAAGCATCCCAACTTATCACTACCCTGCCTTGTCTATAAATTCAATACACATAATCCCTCTGTTCTTTTGGGTTTGCACTGTATGTACATTGTCTTGTGTTGCTTAATTCTCATATATACTGAACTTTATGCTATTTGTATTTTGCACAGACAATGAGTATCTATTTGTAAACATATTTTTCTCTTACTGCCTCATTTTTCTTTGTCTCATGTCACCAGAACGTACACAACAACTTATGCTGATACTTCTTATTTGTGTGTAACATGTAAAATAAATAAATGGCAGAATAATAAAGATGGTACTGGCTTGCAGAGGCCCCCAGGTGAGAGCCACAGACTGTGATATAGGGGCCACCTTGTGGTAAAACATAGTGCTGTCCACTTGCAGATTAACAGTCACGGCAGGGCTCAAATGAACATATTTGAGGGAAAGAAAAAAAAAAACACAGAGACATCACAGTGGATTATGACCATTTCGGAAGTGTTTTTCTGTGATAATAAATAGGGACGTCTCTGCGCAGCCTATCGGATTCCGGGATGCAATACGCATCCAAATGAAACGAACGCCAGTCCTTTCGCTAATCCTTGTCTATCCTTTTTATCTCGGGACTCATAGCAGTCTGATCACTATGGGACAGCGAAGCGGGGGGACAAAGCCATGCGGATGATATTTCTGTAAATGACAGAAAAAGGCAAGTCTGTTTGACTTTAGTGGGCGCGAACTGGGCGCATGTAGGCAGGCTGCGTATGCGTAAAAGTGGGCCAACATGTTCCTCGTCCTGGTCCTGGGGCTCTACGTGGCCACAGGTGAACTCGTCTCCCCAGTGAGCTCCTGTCCTTCGCAATGCAGCTGCTTCTACCACAACCTGAGTGATGGATCAAAGGCCAGGTAAGAAGACAGTCCCAAATTATTTTGCATGCATAAAAAACACAATGGAAAATGTTTGAATGTGTGCGCACAGCATCGCTTTAGACCGGCAATTTCTGCCTGCAGAGGGGACAGATGTTTGCACAGAGGTGAACACGTGTACAAAAGATAATTCACGGAGTGCATGTCGGTCCAATTTTATTTAATGCAGGATTATCTCTCAAAGGCACTTTCAGCATTCCCATCTCTGCGTTTTATGTGTTTTGATGAGTTGGGGAATAAGTCTTTCTCTCGGAATTATTATCAAGAGGATTTTTTTTTCTTCTGCCAGTCAATTTACCACATATTTACTGCTCATTAATTCCAAAGACCCTGTGGCAAATAAGGGGCGAATTCTAAAAATGTACATCATTATACAAACTGTATTAAAACTTAATGACTGAAGAGGATATGGTGGAACGTTGTTTTGCATGTGTCCATTTTTAGGAGTGTGATTTGCAATGATCCCGGGATATCTCTCGTGCCTGTCGGGTTCCCTGTTGACACCTCCAAGCTGCGGATTGAGAAGACGTCCATCCAGGGGATACCAAGCGAAGCCTTCAACTACCTCTCCAGTCTTGAATTCCTGTGGATGTCTTTTAACACGCTGTCCGCCTTGAGCCCGGACAGTTTCCGGGGACTGTTCAACCTGGAAGAGCTTCGCCTGGACGGGAACGCCCTCACCGCCTTTCCCTGGGAATCACTCTTGGATATGCCCAGTCTCAGACTTCTCGATTTGCACAACAACCAACTCACCGCGCTGCCAGCGGAGGCAACCACCTACATCAGAAACCTCACCTACCTGGATCTGTCCAGCAACAGCCTGCTGACCCTGCCTGCGGAGGTGCTGTCTACATGGCTGGCTGCAAAACCCACACAAGGGCCCGAGAGCTCCAAGATGATACTTGGTAAGTTACTTTGTAACCCCCGCAACAAGCTTCCATCAAATAAGAAAAAAGATTACCTTTTTCTAAATATACCTAAGAAGAAATTTGTAGATTTGTTAAAAACAACAAACAAACAAACAACAAACAACCAACAAACGAACAAACAAACAAACAAACAAGTCCAGCACAAAACAGACAAACAGGTATAATAATAATAATAATAATAATAATAATAATAATAATAATAATAATAATAATAATAATAATAATAGTAATAATAATAATACTAATACTACTAATAATAATAATAATAATAATAATAATAATTCTTGTAATAAAATGTGTTAGATATTTTTTACAAAAACATTTAAACTCTGAATAAAAATTTAATTCAATGGAGCTGACATTATCGACTCAAATTGCAGTGAAAAATGTATGATTGAATTTATTTTTTAAAGTATTGACATTTATGAAATAATTGTATACTTGTAAACAAAATAATTAAATGTTTGAAATTCGATTTTGCCATTGGCTGACAATCAATTTTATAGTGGAACAAAAACCTAACTTCTGGAGATACAAATCTGTCTTGTCTTTCTAAACTCAAGTAATAATTTTCAAACAAATCCTTACATGTTAATATAAAAAACAAATAGAACTCAGCTGCTCATTTACAGTGCGGGTGCCTTTGTTATGTACAGGAGACTGAGATGACAGCAAAGTCTGACCTTGATCACTAGACCACTTCCACCACCATGACCATGACCATCATCATCACCATCATTGCCATAGTCATGGCCATGATGTAGTTTATGAATTAAATGTTAATCCTCTTACAGGATTAACATCCTAACATCCACACCAGCCATCTGCAGTCAGATCTTTTACTCTGCACACAGCTGGATGCTGGTCTTCCTCCTGTGGTCTCACTTTTGCCCTTGCCCTCAGGTCTCCATGACAACCCCTGGGTGTGTGACTGTCGGCTCTACGACCTGGTACAGTTCCAAAAGTCTCCCACTCTTTCAGTGGCATTCATTGACACGAGACTTCGATGTTCCGCTCCAGAGAGTGTGTCAGGGGTCTTGTTCAGTGATGCAGAGTTGCGACGCTGTCAGCTCCCGCGGATCCATACAGCCGTGGCACGAGTCCGCAGTGCTGTTGGAAACAATGTGCTGCTTCGCTGTGGGACCATCGGAGTTCCTATTCCAGACCTGACATGGCGCAGGGCAGATGGACGAACCCTCAATGGGACAGGTGAGTCAGCACCTCTTGTGTCAGGACCTATCACTGTGTTGTGCCTGAAATAAGATGATTGTGTCTGCACTGTAGTGCTGCTGTTAATTAAACAGAGAGCTATCAGTTGGGATCGTAAGACTGTAAGTCTGACTGACAGCTGTGGCTGGCCCAGTCAGTTATGCAACACTCATGAGGATGATCAATGCAACATTGTATTCTGTCCTGTTTGGGGTTTTGGACTTTTTCATTTTTTTTCCCCAAAAAGAGCATTTTATAAAGTATGTCATGTTTTCATGTTGGAGTTTTCTTATGTTTCTCTCATCTCCGCCACCACAGTTCAGCAAGAAACATCAAAGGAGGGAATCACCTGGTCAATCCTCAGCGTTCCAGCTGTGTCTTATAAAGATTCAGGGAAATTCATCTGTAAAGCTTCTAACTATGCAGGGAATGCTGAAGCTGTCATTTCCCTAGTTGTATCCAACTCACCAAAACCAGACGGGAACCAAACAAACATCGACAAGAAGGCCAAAGTGAAGAAACCAAACCAAATGGGGAAAGCGGCCTATCAGGAGAAGCTGGTTGCCAGATATGTGGCTCCAACCTACAGCCCCACATCCTTGCCTGCCCTGGACCCCGGTCTTCTACCTGGTGTTGGTTCTGATCCTGAACTAGGCAGCTACAGCCTGGCTGACAGAGCCACTCCGGGGCCTGCCACATCCTCCAACCCAGATGCGTTGCTGGATCTCGAGAAGACAAATCTAAGCAACCTGGCTGCCAACACATCATCATTGCAGCAGGACCCTGACAGAGTGGTTCGCTCAGTGAAGGTGGTGGGTGACACAGACAATACAATTTCTCTAAACTGGAGGGCACCTAAAGCCAAGAACACAACCGCATTCAGTGTGCTGTATGCAGTGTTTGGGGAGAGGGACATGAGAAAGATCAATGTTGGTGCAGGGCAGAACCGTGTGACCATCGATGGGTTGGTGCCCAGGACCAAGTACATTGCCTGTGTGTGCGTGAGGGGCCTGATCCCCAAGAAGGAGCAGTGTGTCATATTTTCCACTGATGAAGCAGCTAGTGCAACTGGCACCCAGAAGCTCATAAATGTGATTGTGATCACAGTGGCCTGTATCATTGCAGTCCCGCTCACTGTCATTGTGTGCTGCGGGGCTCTGAAGAGACGCATTCAGAAGTACT
This sequence comes from Lipophrys pholis, assembly GCF_963383615.2. Classification (NCBI taxonomy): domain Eukaryota; kingdom Metazoa; phylum Chordata; class Actinopteri; order Blenniiformes; family Blenniidae; genus Lipophrys; species Lipophrys pholis. Next base: position 11,453,285 of record NC_137642.1, on the reverse strand, counting down.
GTGGAAAGAAATCAAAGGACATCCAAGATTCGTATGTGACCTTTGAAACACTGTCGCCCGCCACGAAGGCCAAAGGCCTTGAGGGCGAATATTTAAACAGACTGAACCCAGAGGAGTCCAACAGGCTGCTGTCGGCCCGCTCCAGCCTGGACTCTGAGGCCACTGCCAAGATAGAGGGACAGCCTAATGAGTACTTCTGCTGACGTCATGCTCCAGCTCCGGCTCCTGCTCCACGACATCTTCCTCGAGCTCACCCACATCCGCATCCACGTCACAGTCCAAACCCCAACACCCATTTGCATGCCCATCACCACCCTCATGCTTATTCCCACCCACATGTCCACCCACACTCACACCCACAATCACACCCACACCCATATCCCCATCACTATCAATACTCTCATGCTCAGCAGCATCCTGACGTCAGTCCCCCTCCCACTCGCTCCCATACGCCCACACCATGGGATTCCCCTCCACCTGTTCCTCCTCGCTGGATAATGCCATCGACTCCACCGCCACAGAGAGCCAACTTTTATCAAAGGACTTTTGCAAGGTGCACTATAATGGAAATATCAGTTTAAAAAAATGGGTTAATATTGTAGTTTTAGGCTCTTTTTTTAGCTTCTTGGAAATAGATATAAAGATAGGGTTCTTTTTTTTTTTTTAAATCACAAGGCTGGTATAGGGGCAAAAAAGCTAATCTAAAACTTGAAAAGCACAAGGAAAGTTGTAAATCTTATTTAATCACATTTGTATGGCCCAGCGAAGAAACCTTTTTTTGACCCGAGCTAATTGAAAGGGAACACAGTACTAGAAAATCCATTGTTTAAGTCATATGTGTATGTGTATGATTTGTAAATACTCCACTGGATGATGTACACTTACATATACAGATAATTCTGTGCCTCTGTATATATCTGTCATACGTTCTCTGAGAAGATATACACATAGGCATGGTACAACACTCTGGTGAATGGAGAAAGGCTGGAGCTGGAGAGAAGTACGGAAAGGACAGAACTATGACACAATGTAAATAAGTTGAAAATGATGCAAAATTAAATGTTGTTGATTTATATTCCCAACAATGAGACACACACTGAAATATCTCTATGTACCTATTTTGTGCCACCTAGAGGCATCATTACCCCATTAAATGTAGATCTATTCACTCCAATGAAACTATGTATTTGAAAATAGTTGAATAAACTTTTATATCTTTAATTTATCTAGTGACTGATACTTTGGGTCCATTAATAATTCTTCTTCACATCACCAGTTTTATCTTCTTCTTTTTTTTAAGCTGTGTTTATATATTTATTCTACTTGTTTAAGGAGTTTGTTTGTTTCACTGGGATAATTTTCAGGAAATTAGTTAAGTGTGTTTAAATGTAGTTCTAGTTATTGTAAATACTTCTCCAGGTAGAGTAACAGCCATTTTTGAGTTTGTTTGGTTGTTTTTTTTAAATGTAATTTGCCTATGAAAACATCTCCTTTTAGAAATTTTAGAAGTTGAGTGAAAATATTTTTTATAAATAGTTAAACAGTTGTATGACTTGTGAAGTGAAAATGTTAAGTGTAAATGTTTTCTCACAGTGTTTATCAGAGAGATTCCTTACTATTTGGCAATTCCAAACTTTAGTCTATAAAGACACAGTTAATCATTAGTTGCATTCTCATTGGCTTTAGTTATTAGAAACTGCCACAGGCTGGGAAGTAGTAGGTCAAATGTAAAGACACCGTCAAGTGTTAATCTTGAGTCTTTCCTCAGATGCCACTTGCTCCCACACTGTACGTCAGGGATTAGGCTTAATGAGCTTCTCCAGTCTGCCACACTCGACATGTCGTGAGCACGAATGCAGATCTCACATATAGGGAACTTTTGCGGACTATGGACATAATTTGTTACCTGTTGGTTATAGTTTTGTTGAATATTCAAGCGATTGAAGTTTCTTCGAACTGTTTGGTCGGATGCAGCTGTGTAGAAGACCGACATGGAAGGTAAGACGCAGTTCAGTCTCCAGGGCACTTCGGGGTATTTTTAACCTGTTTATCTGGGTCGGTGGGTGACGGTAAGTTTGAATCTAAGAAAAGCCTTTTATTCAGCCAGTTCCAATAAAACTAAGATATGAACTCTGCCCTTTTATCGTAGGTCACTTATTTGTATGGAGGAGAGCGTGTTTGGTTCCATACCAGAGAACCTGCCACATGATATGACCAAAATACGCATAGAAAAATCTCACTTCACTGAAATACCCAGAGGGGCTTTTTCCCAAACTCCTGCTTTGGAGAACCTGTGGCTAAACTTCAATGACATCACAGTGATAAACTCAAAGGGCCTGGAGGGTTTGGGGAACTTGACCGAGCTCCGTTTGCAAGGGAACAAGCTTCGCTCAGTACCATGGACAGCGTTCGAGGACGCGCCGGCCCTCAAGATCCTGGACCTGAAGCACAACCAGCTGGACGTCCTGCCGGAGCATGCGTTAAAATTTTTGCCAGGTCTGACTTACTTAGACTTATCCTTCAATCGGCTTACGGTGATATCGAAGGAGGTCTTCCAAAACTGGCCTCTCTACCAAAAACTGCAGAGCCCGGAGGAGCGGGAGCCGAGCGCATTTGGGTCCAACGTCGTCCTGGCGCTTCACGACAACGCGTGGCTCTGCGACTGCCGCCTGAAGGGATTCGTGGAGTTTACCAGGTCCCTCAGCCCCCCAATTATTCTGATGAACTCCTACTTGACCTGCTCAGGGCCGGACTCTAGAGCGGGCAAGTTCTTCCATGAGGTCGAGCTGCAGGCGTGCATGAAGCCCGCGGTCAGCACGCCGTCCACAAACATCAGCCTGGCGCAGGGCGCAAACCTCACCCTGCTCTGCTTCGCCAAGGCCAGGCCAGACCCTGCAGTGTGGTGGACATATGGTCTGAAGATAATCAGAGGATTTCAGGGTAAGAGTACGATGTCCACAGTGATTCATCCACACACCAGCTCAAAGCGATAAATTAGATACTTAAACACACATTTTAATCGCACAGCCGGTAACCCTTCCATAAGACGACGAAGGATAAATGTGGATATTGGCCCACCAGCGATATAATCACCATCAAACACCATCAGCGTTGATTAAGAGTGTTGGAGATTATAGTGGACTGCTGTCTGCCTAATGTTGGGCCACTGTGTAATTAGGTAAACCTCTGCGTCATTAAGTTAACCTTCAGGAGGGAGTGCGCGCTTCAGGTCACGACTCCTGACACTAACAAACCAGACTGATGACACATCCAAACAATACAATATCTACAATGTTACCTACAATCACCTTAAAAAAAGAAACTGGAGGTAGAGCAGCTCTGATTACACCTGACTCCTTTTACAAGATTTAATAAATAAACAAGAGCAAAGTGCTATGAAAGTATGTTCAGCAGACACACTGCAGGTTCTAGTGAAATATATTTGTTTTATATATCAGTTCTTGTAATATCATGAGCCAAAAAAGTTTTTACAATGTAAGATACTACATGTACAAGGATAACGGTTTTGAGAATTTAGTGCACACACTATATATAATTTCTGATTAAAACTTCTCAGATTTGAGAATTTTATTGCAGTACATTTAATCTTTTAGCATGTGGAATTTATCTCATGCAACAAATACATATAATATGCAATGGATCCCAAAGAACTTGAAAGCAAAATCCCACACAAAAATTGAGACACAGATGCCCCCAACCATCCCTCAAGTCACACATGCTCTGTCACACAAGTCAAAGCTTCTACATGTTTTTCACATATAAAATCTTATTGTTAACGCTCCTGGGATCCATGTGCATTAAAAACACATTTCTTCAAAGTTGCACTTATTTGAAATACCTGGTAAGTCTTTTTTCCAATCTGAAACTGTCATAACTTTTAGTTCATCTCCTTTACACACATTAAATTCAAGCCTGAATTTGTCTGTTTTATTAAAATGATGAATCATATACTCCACTTATTTCTTTTTATCTCGTCTTTTCAATGTAAATAGTTAAAATTAAAAGAAAAAAAATCCTAACCAAATCTGCTCCCTCTGCACTACCTCCACCAAGTACTTATACACTTAAATATTTCTATAACAAAAATAGTAGTATCTCACATTTTTCCAGGCTCTTACTCTACAGAGAAACTACAGAGCTTTGTCACTGTGTAAAACGCTACTGGGACATAATGACTTATACAAAACTTTGTATGACAGGAAAATTTTCTTTTTTTGTCAGAAATGTTTCATCATGGTTTGTAAAAATTCATGGTATTTCATTACTTTCCTCTCAGAATACACAGAGAGAGTGGATGAAGATACTCTCAGAGCTCTACTGGTGATCCCCTCCCTCCACGCTGCAGACCGTGGAGTCTACACCTGCACCGCGGTCAACTTCATTGGAAACTCTTCCATCAACGTCCTTATCGAAGTTCGCTCTGCAGACAGCTCCCAGTCACCTCTCCTCCCTGCGGTTCCAGGTGCCGGCGACGAAAATGTCTACATTGACATCCGTATTGTCAAACAGACAGTACGGGGAATCTCTATCGAATGGTTTGCAGCCCTGGAGCGTCCCTCTGAAACCTGGTTCACAATCCACTTTGGCCGTGCAGATGCCAATAAAAAAGAGACAATCTACATAGGCCCAGGGATTCACACCTACTCCATTTCTGATCTGATGCCTGCAACCAAATATGAGATCTGTGTAACCCTGAAGAACCAGGCACCTCATCCAGGCCAGTGCATTGTGTTTGTGACAGGCAGTGACATTACAGAGATGGAGCAGAGGGAGAAGCTCATTCATATCGTGGTGATAGTATTAGCCATGGTGCTGGCAGTGCCTATAGGCATGTATGCCTGCACCACTGACACTAAGTTTGCCTGCCTGGAGGGCATCCTTCAGTCCTGGAAGAACCGGCGGAGAGAAAACAGCTCACCAATGATTGAGCGGGAGAGGCAGGGCACCTTTGACAGCCTGCAGGCCGCCAGCGACGAGGGCCTGGTTAATAAAGACTCCAGTGAGGAGAGGAAGGTGAGGAGGAGGTCAGATGACAGACTGTATAAGTTTAAAGCCGACCACAGTAGACTCACAGCTGAACTATATTAAATTACTCTTTGTGAACTCTGAAAGAGAAAACAAGACAGTATTCTTGTTATAGAGTAACATCTCACTGTATCAAGTACATTTGACAAATAGAAAAATAGGCCTCTTTTTTGACTTTTACATACATATACAAAATATTCAGAGGAATTATATTATCTGCCTTGCATTTTAATCCTATCTCTTCCTCTGTTCTAGGCCGGGGAGGTTGTTGCAAAGATGTGAATGATGACCATATTGTCCAGGATGTAATACAAGGATTTGCACCAGTGTAGATAGATCTGTGGGCTGAAGTTTGTGTCTGTCGGTTGTGTGACATTTCTCCTAACAATGAAATGTATAAATGTCTCTTATTATTCATTTGCTGCTCTGAATGAAGCCTTTGTCACTGATTTCAATGGAAGAAAACTGAAATGACCTTCTGATCAGGATTTATTTGTATTTATTCAAATAGTATTCAAAATGTTGCAGTAGTAAATTTATATTTCTTTATATACAGTGAGTAGTACTCATAAAATGTGTGTATTTATAAATTCACAATTTTTTCACTTTTGCTCATCACTTTAACCTTATCAGGTAGGCTGACACGTTTTTACACCAGATGCTGTTTTGGAGCAAGAAAATCCTTCCCCATGTGAGAATATTCACCTCTTACCTCATCTCACATTATCTTAAGATTCCTAAAGCATTGTTATGCACGAGACAATACAAAATAAGTGGCAAAACCTTAATTCTGTTTCTCTTTTGTGTAGTTTGTTTAAAAAGTAACATGCTTAAATGTTTGAATAAAAGAGATTTATTGATTAAATGGTGTGATTTTTGAGTGTATTTATTTATTTATTTTAAATATTGATTTGTACATTTCTGACAGTCGAATAAAGAAAGAGTTTGGGATCATATTCTTACAGGTACTTATGAAAAGTGGAATAGGTTTTGTTTGTTATACTCAAATTCCTTTCTACCACAGCATGATAGGAGACAAAACAGTTTTTGAGAGGAATGTACACCAAGGTTTATCTGAAGCTTTTCAGTCTGATCTGAAGGAATTTTGTATTTGTACTGGAGACTGTATATATTGATTCATCCGTCCTCCTGTATTCAACTTTGGGGTCCGAGGGGCTGGAGCTGAGTCCACATGTATGCATTCATATTTCTGGACTGTGGGAGGAATCTGGAGTAAAACATGCAAACTCTATTCAGGCCAAGCCCAGAATTAAACCAGGGACATTCTTGCTGTGAGGTAAGAGGGTCAACCACTACACCATTGCGCAGAATGGAGACGGTATCATCAAGGTTAATACAAACTGTAGTATGCAGTTGCATATAAAAGATGGGTTTTTTTTTCTACACAGAATAAAGTATTTGGACCAAAGTGCAGATTCAAACTGATTAAAAAAATAAAAAAGGTTCATGAAAATGTCCCTGTGTCTGTCTGATTGTCCCAAGATTGAACTGCACAGCTCAGACAGAATCTCAATGGGACTGAGGATTATAAATATTTGGTTTCCCCTAGAATGGTAAAGGACTGAATTCCTATTATCAACACTTTGCACCACCGACGTGATTGTAGAAAGTTCTATAAATTGTACATGTTTGTTGATGAATATCTAATCCTCAGTGTATCATTGTACGTCCACGTCACAGTTCTCCACCACTTCTGCGAATCCGACAGACAGCACGCGTCACACATGATCTGCACCGGCCATCCCACACAGATGGCACATCGGATATGCCTCGGCCAATGGCATTGTTCACTTGACATAATACCCAAACACTGGCATCCTCTGAAATATCCCCTCCTGCCGTCACTTCATGATCAGATCACAACCCCCACCCCCCCACCCCCACCTTCATCTCCATGTGCTGTCTCCTGGGACGCAGAGAGATCTGTCCATCTCTGCTGGGGCCTGCTTGCATTCACTGGAGATGAGGGTTTTAAACGGCTGGCTGAGATTGGCAGCCCTCTTTTTGTTTTTTCTGGAGCACAGATACATCTGTTTCTTGCTTGTTCAGATGTGTTTATATGATTTGCAGAAGAGGGGGATTGATGTCGCCTTTTGTTGTAATCCTTATCCACTGTATGCCACAAGACAATGTGAGCTCTTTAAACACATTCAGCTGCTGCAGCACAGAGCACATTGTATTTTTGTCAGAGATGCTGCTGCACCGTGAGTTGCAGCTATAGTGAGCGCCGATGTTTGAAGAGAAGCAGGCTTAACTTAAAGCTCTCACATGTTAGTTTGTAATGTCGATGTTGATACAGATGAACGCGTTAATTACCTTTTATTGATTTGAACATCTACTGTGATTCTACAACCTTGCATGCTTTCTTTCATCCCAAAGCAGCTCTGCTCTTTGCAACTTTAAACTCTGTAATCCTCTATCAAACAGCTCAGTAATCCCGGCTGCCTGTACATGTCATAATGCATGATCATTTGGGCTCCTCCTCATATTCCCTCATTTCACTTCAAAGCAGTAAAAGCCAATGTTGGAAATAAAAGAAATTTCTTCCACCAAGAACCTTTGAGTATGTATGTAAATGATGAACAAATCAGACGCGTTTGCAGACGTGTACGTGATGTTGTTGTTTTTTATCTGATGTGCGTCATCACACCCATGTGAAATGTGCCAGATGAGGCTGCAGAAAGTCACACACATCTTGTCAGTCCAAACTAAATCAGGGCAGATGGACTTTTGGTTTTCAGCCAACGATGCAATATTGTGCAAAGATGAACAAGTTGGTCTTTGGATTACAGATGATAATCTGCAAATTTCGTGTTTTATGTAACTTTGAAATAGTGTGCATGTTTGGCTCAGGTCTCCACAAATACCCAGTGGGTGATTTAGTGTAACTTAATAATTAGTGGTGCTGACGTTGACATTAGAGTCGAGGAGAGTAAAGGCGCTTCTGTCAGGATAATATCTAATATTGTTGCTCAGCATCTGGTTTTACCAAAAACAACATATGCAACATTGTTGAGTAAGGCCTGCCACATCGTTTAACCCTAAGATTAAGCTCTACATCGCTATTACCAACAACCACCTGCAAACCACCTGGACGTTGTTGTTGAATTTCACCTGAACCTCTGGTCCAAGCAGCTTCTTGTCTGTCTCCAGGAAGGGGCAGTCGAGTGTATTTGCAGGCCCGTTAAGAAGGATTTAAAGGGACAACAGATGGAAGCAACAGCATACGTGACATTACTCCACCTGCAGCCTGAAGAAAAATCCTTTGAATGTCGTAAAAGCGGTGTAATCAACCCAGAAGCTCAAATTATCATAATATATTATAATACTTTATCCACTTTAAGTAGTTGCAAGAGTTGTGGGAATAATTTACTTTGAAGCACTTCAGTAGGGTTGTAGCAGCGGGGGGGGGGGGGGGGGGGTGCAAAACCACAAGTCCCACTAAATGGCTAAATGTTACCAGATATTTAAATTTATTCTACCAGAAAATATAAATCCTTGTAAAACTTAATGTAGAATATGGTATTTGTTTTGTTTTGTTTTTCATGTTTACTTGCATAAAACCAATGCTTAAAGTACAAATGTCAAGCTTTTATTTGTAGCAAAACGACAGTTCTGACAGCATCGGGTTTGTGACAAAAAAACCCACAACAACACTTTTGTTGAAATAGATGTGCTTTTAACTGTGTGACTGCTGCAACACAGGATTCCAGACAGTGCTTTACACCTGCCCAGTAGGATTAAAGGTCCATGATCACTTCGGTTTGTTTCTCTCGGGCTGATCTCTTTAGCCAGTTCAAGTGTCATGAAATCTCTTGTAAGGAGCTTGGTGGAATCCCAAATAAACAATCCTGAGATCAGAGTTTAAGTGTGTCAACATATCATGCAAAGAGTGGAATTTGCTTACAAAATGACACTGAAGGCTGAACATAAAACAGATACTTCGGTTGTGAACTGAAATCCTGAGGAAGGATATGTGTACACGTACAGAAAATATCGAGTCATTATTAGCTGGTGTTTCAGTTTGCACAAGCACAAGCACACACATAAACACAAAATGCGACTGTGTTTATTTTTGACCTGGGAAACATTTGTAAACGCCACAGTCCCGTCTCAAGGTCCATTCATCGCTGCTCTGGAGCTTTTATCACCTCACAGGATCAAATAAATCCTATTTCTCAATGCCTCACTTTTCTAAGTGCATGAGAAGATGAGTTTTGTGAGAAAATCGATAAAAGAAGAAAAGAAAATGATGAAAAAAGCCACCAAAGGGAGTTTGTGTGGAGATTTTTCTCTCGCCAGTCATAAAGCAACATCAGTTGTTCTCCATCCTCTTCCGCTCTAGTCTCAACTTGAGCTCTGACACCAGAGCTTTATTCACTGTGTCCTGTCTTGTTACCACAGGCTTCTTCTTAGGTTTGGGTCCCACTGTTGCGGAGACTGTAGGTACGGCCCACTGCCGCTCCGCTGGGGCGCACAGAGGTGGTGGAGGCGGCGGCAGAGAAGGTGCACACGGTGGCGGAGGCGGGGGCCAGTGTCTCCTAATGTTACCGACGTTGTTGTTATAGTTGACGTTCTCCACAACTACCTCTGGCTCCTGCTCCTCTTCTTCCTCTATTCTGAATTTCTCTCCAGAAGGTTCTGGCTTCTTGAAGGGATTCTTAAGAGTCCAGATGTTCTGCCTCCGCGGCCTCCTCCGGACACGGCGGTTCGGCAGGATCCGATTGGACTTTTTGTTGCGCAAGAAAGTCGCGGTGGAGATGACGACTGTGACTATGACCATGAGAACAATGATACCACCAAGCATGCCTAGGATTTGCAAAGGCTTGTTTCTACCCTGCAGTAAAAATGATCCCAAAGGCCCCCCTTTGAGTTGGGTCTGTAAAAGAGCACAAGAAGAATTCACATCCAACTAAAATCACACTCTGTCACACAAAAATTAGCGGTCCCGTCTATATTCTGTCGTGCATGTTGCAAATATAATGTGAAATGCATTTTAGACTAAACTCTGCTGTATATAATCATTAAATATTCATTAACAAAACTTGCAATATTCTTCTTTTATTGAGTGATTCTTTTTAGATTGTGTCAAGACAAGATCAGAGAGGTTGACTGGGAAACCCGCAGCTGAGACCATGCAGCATATGAGAGAGAAATATTAGTTTTCATCCAAATGAATCCAGATAAAATCTCAATAAATGTATGGTTACAATGTGATCAGAATGTGGACTCAAAGCATGAGAAAGGTTTTTTTTTTCTCTTTTTGCGATATTGTGCTCCGTACTCTTTTACAGACACAGTTCAGTGCTACAAAGTCCTTTGAAAATGAATAGCTTCAAATTCGCAGAATGAAAACAAGTGTACTGCTGTGCTGATGATCTCAAGGCAAGCTTTGTTTATGGCACAGGCCTCCTTACAATCTTTCTGATCTTGCCCTGAGGTTGCACACGGGTTTTTTTCACAGAGCTCCAGTAAATAAGAGTTGAAATGAAGATAGTCAGTGAAATGGCGAAGGTGACAACGGTCAAACAAATCCCAAACACGGCCCCCGGACGCTTCCTTAGGCCCATGAAGTATGAGAAAAATCTGGATTTGATCTGAAAACATGACAATTGCATCTGTGTGAGATTCAGATTCTTGCACACATCATCACATTCAATTAGTCCGTGTTATTTATCAGTGCGGCGAAAACATGCTTGTCTCCCGAGTTTGTTCAATTATTCCCCAATCTATTTCCTTTTCTTTTTTTGGACAAAAGCAACAAGACATATGCAAATTACTGAATATGACTACATGAAAACAATGTGCAAACCATCTGCAAGAATAAAACATGTTTGTTTAGATATTAAGGCAACTTTCTCATTTGTAGAAGCTGTACAGAAGACAAAGCCAGGACAGAATAGAGTAAAATCTATAACGTCGCCTTACTGAGCGTGATCAACATGACATGAATCACTATCCCCAACACTCAACTGCCGCTACTCATCTAAGGTGTTTGCAACTTACAGCTTCAGTGATGTCGATCTTGATGACTGCAGTGGTGCTGAAAGACGGCTGGCCTCGGTCCCGGGCCTGGACCACCAAGGACCAGGTGCAGTCTCTGTGCTTGGTGATGTTCTGAATAATGGCCATGGACTTGATGTAGGACTTGAGCACAATTTCCCCGGTGTCGACGTCGATGTCAAATATGTTGTTGTCGGGCTCAGCTTTCATGATGGCATACTGGATGACGTTGTTGGGTACTTCGGCATCATCGTCTACAGCCTGCGGGGAGGCGTTTGGGTGAAAAGATTACACGGTTCACAATATCCGGTAACATTTGATCTGTAGGTCAATCACAAGAGAATGAATACCTCTATTTTCACTGGCGCACCGATCACCATGGTGGTCTCAAGGAAGTTATCGTTGAAGGAAGGTGAATGATCGTTCAGGTCCAACACAGTCACAAAGACCTCGGCAAGGCTGTACTTGCCCTCTGCGTCCTCCGCCTTGACGTAGAAGTTATACTTGGATCGCACCTCTGCATCCAGGCTTGCCCACGGCTGAGTGTAGATGATCCCTGATTCAGGCTGGATCAGAAACCTGCAAACCAAGAGGTTGTGACTTGAAACTGACTTGTGAAATTGCTACTCTGTACATTTGAAAGCTAAAAGACTCAGGACATTTCGGTTGTGTGAACTGAGGGTTGTGTCTGGGACAAAGACTTGTTGCAAATCTAAAGTGCACTGATCACGATCCGCTACGGCAACTCAGGAAGTTGGTAGTTGAAAGTTCATAATCACAGATGATCCGAAATGAACATTTTGCTTGATCGTGTGATGGATCGTGTGTTTTTTTGTTTTTTTTTCCACTCACTGTTGAGATTTGTTATAAAAAAAGTAGTAGTAGTATCAGTAGTGGTAGTGGTAGTAGTAGTAGCAAACCTATAGAGAGAGGAGTACTTTGGATATACAAAGGAAGCTTTAGTGTGCTGAAACGACAATCCTTGCTTGTGGCTCATTATTTTGTTATTCCTCAAATTCCTGACTGAGTCCTAGTTGTATGAAATAGTTTATTTTTTGTGCATGCTCAAAGAAGCATGAAGCCAAAACCAGAAGCCAGAGAGCTCAGTGCAGCATAAAGGCGAGAATAAACAAAAATGGCATTTTTTAAAGTTCAAAATTCAATCAGCCATGAGTCCTGAAATTTGCAGGCTTGCTGGTTTGTATAACCTGCACAGAAACACAAATGTAAACAGGAAAGTGCTTTTGCAAGAGAAGTTAGGATCTCACAAACAGCAGGTATCACAGTGACTTGACAGGGTTTTGTCTGCACAAGTACAAATAAGCACCAAAAGGCCTATTTCTCTAAAAACAAACAAACAAACAAACAAAAAAAAAACACTTGGTACGTGATAATGTGTAAAACTGCCAGTATTAACAACTTTGAATCATTTTATGGTTTCTGCATTTCAGGGTTTGTGTATGTGTTGTATACTTATTTTCGCAAATACCAGTTTCTTACAAGATGCATATCTTGTAAGAAATCAAGCAGCAAATTAAGTCCAGTGGTTTTGAAATCTCCACAAGGGTTCAATTCCCTTCTCCTCATCAAGTAGTCATATTTGCTGAAGCATGTTTATGCATTGGTCATGTGTGCTGATGTACGTTTAACATCAACCCTGAACTTTGCAGGGGGAATGTAGTTTTAACTGGTTCTTCCAGCTACAATGTAATTGTAACTTAGGTTTCTTTCCTAAAAAGAAATTAGCAAGCATAGCGAGCCACCGTGAACAATGATTGTCTTACTCGGTGACTTGTCCGGTTTTCTTACAGTGACTTTGTTTCGGTGTAAGTAGTCTATTTTCTCCACCAATCCTATTAGAGGCTTAAAACTGACTGAGGACGAGCAGGCAGGGATCACGACTTTGTGGTCCTGTGTACGCTGCCTTCAAGTTTTCAACAACACCTTGTGAAATAGTCTGAACTAGAAAATGTAGACATGAAGATATCAGACCAGCTTCACGCTGGCATGCAAATTTTGGGGGGAAATAATCTGAGGTGACACAGTTTCAAAATGGTTTCAAATAGAAAACATGCACTAAGCTAAAACGCTCTAAATCTCTCCCCTCTGCTTATTTTGGAAATCCTTCTCCTCGATGCCATGTGACGTCCCATATATCCTCTAATTCATTGCTACAGAACATAAAATCTGTACCGAGAGAGCCAAAAATACTTTCCACCCACATTTGATCAAACGAAGCAAAGGGTTACTGGAAGTCCTGAGAGATTAAACACATCCCTACTGACATACACCTGCGCTTCTTACCGTAGGCGCGACACAACAAGTCTTTAAAAAAAGCATGCTTCCAGAGAGAGGAACATTCTCCAGTCAGTACTGCAGCGTCAGGATGGGATTTTCAGTGCTGAGTGTGGTGGTGGTGCGCTGTGGACTCAGTGTGCACACTCATTAAGTGAGAACAGTGGCCCCTGAGCTTGGATTTCTAGAAGGAAAACTAATAAAAATTGAGTTGTAGAAAAAACAACTGCAAATCCTCTGGATTGTGGTATTTGCTTGGAAGCAATAAAGGGGTGAAAGCTTCAGCATGAAACACGTGTATATATATATATATTTTGGGGCTTTTTTTCCCCCATATACAGTATATCTCATGAAGGGTGTGGCTTGTTTCTTTCTGCTGTTAAATCTAATCCAGCTATGGCCTGTTGATTTAACTTACTTAGTTAATAATTTAAACTGTCTTAATATTTGAGTTTTGGATGCACCTTCACACGAGTGCTCCGGGCTGTTTTTCTTCATAAAAAGAGAATTTTACTCAAATATTGAATACACACAGTTCAGGTCATACAGAAGCCATGCAAGTATTTTTTGGTCTGATGGAATATCCAACAATGTAAATAAATCATTACAAGAATCTAATTTGATGTGCAAAGTAAAGACGTTATCATATTTCGATAATATTTTGAAGGCACAGTGACATTGTTTGAGCAGGCATTTGTTGATCTCAGTGTGTATGAAGGTCTTTGGTGTTTGGGTGTTGATAAAACCATTATCATTGTTGTATCCATAATTTGTATAAGTTAACAGCATTACAAAGAAAGGTTTCTTAGAGCTGCTCTTGCAATTCTTAGTTACTGTCTTATACTCACAGGTCAGCCCCTGATCCATAGATAGAGTATTTGACTTCACCCCAGGGTCCCGAGTCGGGGTCAGTTGCCTGCAGACACACCGAAACAGCAGATTAGAGAGAAAATAAAATGTTGTGTTTGGTTTGTGGCTCTTGTATAAGACAGATAAACTCAACACAATTTCCCCCAGATTATCATGCAAGTTACTACTTTGAAATGTTGTACAAGTCCAGCAATGTAGTGCCATTACTTTGGGTTCAGGTCAGGCAAGCTGCCAGTTTTCTGTTATTTTGTTTTGTTTCCTGTCCAAACCACAACATATTGACTGAATTTGCCTGTATCCTTGTCCAAAATGAAAGGGCACAGACATGGATGGTCTGCCAGTGGGTTCAGTAAACTGAATGAATCCACGCTGGATGGGAACAGGATGTTACAGGGGTCAGCTATAAAAAGACAGATTTTTGATGTCATCATGGACATCAGCTAATCTTTCTGTCTGGTGCTGCTGGGATGCCTGTTCACTGTCTCCGTGTGTCCAAGGTCACTTGTTGACTTTTTTTTTTTTTTTTTTTTGATCTGATTGAAATTGCCTGGGATCAAAGCAACAAGCCTGTGTGGTGTTCACGCAAGGGCGGGATTTATTAGTGAGGCTCCCTGTTGCTTTGAGCCTCTGCAGGGCTGATACGAGCTGACAAGGGCAAAAGATGACAGAGTCTGAAAATCAATCATTTTTTTCATGCCTTTCAAAGCATTCATTTTACTTCACCGCATATTTTTGTGCTACAGCTGCATGTGTTACTGACCATTGGTGGAGCTTGGGGGGGTGGGGGGTGGGGGGGTCTGTAAATTTGCTGTTACACAACAAAATGAAAGTGATAGCCATCTGGCAGCTTACCTCTCCTAGCTTTTATCTACATGTTCTCACATATTATCCCAACCCCCACTGTCCAAAAAGTCCACATTTAGGGAATTAATGGCCCTCCCAGAGCATTTTGTCAAGATCAGCATTCCTCTTTAGTCCAGGGTGACGTACGTTAGAGATGGCATCTATTTTTAGACAGGATGAAAGCACGCTCACCGTGACTGACACTACGTTGGAGCCACCGGGGGAGTTTTCTGGAATTCTGGCGATGTAGTAGTCGGAGGAGAACTTGGGAGCGTTGTCATTAGTGTCCAAGAGATGAATTACAATGTCTGCAGTGGCGCTGAATCTTTCTGGAGTATCAATTTCGACCGCAAGCAGCTGCAGGGCAGAGAAAACATTAAAACACAATGGTCAAAAAATGTTGCTACTGTTTAAAAAGTACACAGATTGGAGTTTTCACCTTATCTGAAAATGCAAAGGTAGAAAATCTGCGTGAACATCGACAGGAGAACAGTAAACAGAACAACGAAGAGCAATAATTGTCTTTGTGTCCAGACCCCCCACACCCCCCACGCTCTGTCCATCACTGGGCTTTCAGTGTTTATATGTATGTGGTACCTTGTATGTCAGAAAGTGATGTTTCTCATAGTCCATGGAAGCAGAGTCCTCAACCAAGATTGTGACTTGGGCCTCATTGAGAACAGTCTGGGGGACGACCCGCAGCATTCGTCCTGGCCCAATCAATCTCAGGTTAAACTTGGCATTCGCACCCTGAAAATGTACACATACACATTAATAAACATTTGAAAGAGTTTTGCTTTATTTTCTCAAACCCACTTGCAGTAATCTGATACTAAGCTGCCTTTAAAATACATCCTATAATCTATGTTATATGTAGTCTGTTCAATCAACATAAAAGCTTTGTGTCCTTTTATAGTAAGCTAAGGAGGAAATCAATGGGACATATCAGTAGCTGGAATAATATTCTCCCTGAAACATAATATGAATGGACAGAAATAGTCTGCCTGATATTGTAACAGTATTATCAGAGAATACATTTGGTGGAAATCAGCCATTTGGAAGTGATTCACATAGCCCAAGAAGGTAGAAACGCAAAGACACTTGCATAATCTGACAAATGGCATAGTTAGGGAGTGCCATTTAATTTGTGCTGGCTTACTTTCAAATTCATGCAATTTTAAAGGGATTAGTTGTGATAATGAAAAGCTTCCAGTCAATTCATAGACGGAGAAGCTGATTCCATCTCGAAAACAATGCCATGGCACAATGAAGTCAGTTATTAAATAACAATGTAATTCAGAAAATTAGTCCTATTACATAATAACGTTCATTGTTGCTGTCCAGACGAGGAGGAGCGCCTGGGGACTGGGTAAGTCCACATGTCCCGGTGAGGCACAGCCCGAACAAGGGGTTGTGGTCCCCATTTTCAAAAAAAAAGGGGACCGGAGAGTGTATGCCAGTTATTGGGATTTCACACTTCTCAACCTCCCTGGGAAAGTCATGGCCCATTCTTCACCCCCTCATAGATTATGGAGGGGGCATGGGAGTTAGTCAGTCCAGTCTACGTAGGTCTGGACAGGGCCTACGACCAAGTCCCCTGAGATGTCTGTGGGAAGTCCAGATGAAGATGCCCTCCTGAGACGTCATTTAATTATTTAATAGATAATTTAAAAGACAGCCATACTTTAGAGATAAGCACTACAAATAGTCATTTTTATTTCCTAAAATCGATTGAAGTCAGTTTCAAGCAAATCGCAGCCCCTGTACAGTAAATGTCAAAACATTGTTGGTGCTCACTTGATCAGAGTCATTGACTGTAATTTGCAGACCCCGCAGTATTTCTCCCTCCGGCGGATGCTCGTACATGGTCAGCTCAAACATATTTTGAGGGCCATTCACTCCATAGAAAGTTGGTGGATTATTATTCAGATCGACCACACGAATCACCACCGTGGTCACTCCGTAGTCCAGGAGGCGGCCTGTAGGACTGACTTCTGAGGCCTGCAAACGTTACAACATTCTCAGCATCACGAATATGGTCACTATGACTGTCCTTAATGTCCTATTGGACAGAATGAATAAAGGAATGAATGAACATAAACTTACCTTGACTTTAATGTTGAATACTTCTCTCTTCAGATAAATTGGTTGAGTCAGCAGAGAGATGCAACCACTGGTTTTATTAATGCCAAACACACCATCATCACCTGGGGAAACAAATAACGGGGACACAAACAAGAACATTATTACATTATTAAACAAAATCTACAGATTTTCCTTTCTTTAAAATCAAAATGACTAAACTGTCAATGAACGGCTCACCATCATCAAATGAGTATCGGATTGGATTGGGGTTCCCCACGTCACCGTCTTTTGCAAAGACGGTGATTATTTCAGATCCCTAAAGTGAAGGAATGAAAAACAATTGGTATTTTTGAAACAAAAGAGTGAAACCACATGAGATATCCTCTAAATCGCACTTTAAATTGATGATGTGTTGGATAACACACATTGTTTTTATGTGTATTCAAATCAAAAACCTTCATTTCAGTCACTCAGTCATTATTTCATTTAGGTTTTCAATATTCAGCTGAACAGAATTACATTCGAGTGGTTCAACAATTCTAAAACACCTTGAACAGAAAGTAGCGACTGACGACAATTGATGAGACCTATTGGTGTACAGGTATTCACAGCAAACCACCGGAGTCTATCCTGCACCACGTCTTCAAAGCTACATCAAAATGTCATGTTTTTAATTAATCCCATTTAGATGAAAGTCAGGGTGTGTAATCTCCCTGTGATGAGCTGCTGTGGTGACATTTGGTGATAATGATAAAGCTGAAGCAGACACGCTGGGCCTGACTGTGAAATGTCAGCAATTAAAGCTTTGTGGTGTGAAATAACTGTTTATTGGGTTCTGAGGTCTTTTCTTGATCGTTACCAGTGCAGATATATAGTTTTCTAATGAGGCAGAGCTCCTTAAGAATAACAATTTGGACACATTTTAATCTAAGAATACCTGGAGCACAATAGACAGGAGCAATATGTTTGATTGACTCGGTGTTTTCTTACTTACTGGAACAGATATTTCATAAACGTAACCAAAGTAGGGCATCCCGATGAAAGATGGCGGGGTGTCTTGTGCGTCGATCACATTGACAGTCAGAGTAGCTGAGGAGGACAGAAACTGCTCCTTTCCATTGAAGTTACCGCCACCATCCTGAAACACAAACAAGTTGACTTTAAAAGACTGACTCCTGCATTGCATTATTGCATTGCAAATGTGTTAGGTTTTTCAAAAACCTTAACCAAATGTGAAATATTTGATCATTTAAAATAAAACTGTCTTTATATTTAGGCGATATAAAGTCACACCACATTAAGTCTCACTCTTGACAAAAGCTGTCATAGATATTTCACCAACAGTGGACAGTATCATCATGGTAAATGCATGTATGAGGACACAAAACAACATATTACTTTGCGACAGGGCTCTCTTAGCTGTGAAAATCTTTACAAAAATGGCCATACTCAAATATTATTGATAATTAATACACACCTCGGCATAAAATAAATAATTCACGAGTTTAAATACCTTTGCAATGACAGTGACAAAGTGTGTCTTTGTTTTTTCATAATCCAGCATCCCTCCTGATTTGATACGTACGACACCGCTATGCCTGTCAACCGTGAACAAACTAAACTGTGGATTCTGCAACAGAGGAACAAAATCATGATTTTATATGAGACACACAGAGACAAATACAAGATTACCCAAGTAAAAGCTTGTTGCTGAAACCCATACACCCCTGCTTAAGCATTTGCATGTGATTTCATGAAAGGTGCTTAAATGGTTGCATATAAACACTCAGTAGGCACATGAACTAGGACACATTATGTATATAGCCCATCTATTTGCCCATCTGGAATAACAGAACCCATATGCAGACAGGCAGAGCGGGCAGGTGGAAGCTGCTGTGTCCAGATGTGAGCTGCCTCGCTCATCACTGTCACTTGCAGGCCAGCTGTTCTTTGGTCCTAATAGCCCAAAGTGCAAACCAATGTTCCCAGCCACTCTCTGCCAAAGCAGCCCTCAAAGCCACCAATACCTGACATAAATGTAATTGTGATTTAATCCCTCATCTTTGTAACTACACCAGCATATTCAGGCACCTGCACATAGACACACTACAGAATCAAAACAATGTGAATGATAACGGCATTGCGTCTGAATATTTCATAATATTTCTGTCACATGAAAATGTGACGTTTTTCTGACAGCTGAGCAGTACCTGGAGGTAATAAGTGACTGAGCCACCCGAGCCTGTATCTTTGTCCACGGCCTCCACTTTGTAAATGCTGCTTCCAGAGTCGGTTGTCTGAAATATGCAGCACAAACAAGGTCAGTCAGGTGGGACTCAACAGAAAACTTACATGTATAAACATTCACTATCACAGTACGGTACCATTTTAAAAACTAATATGACTACTCTGATATCAAAGTGGTGAGCGAATCAAAACAGGACCTGATGTTTTGTGGATCTCATACAACCACATTATACATTAATGTGTCAGATGTTGAGATTATGATCTCTTTGTATCGTCTCACGATATAATCTGCTCATTTCTGAATTGTCAGCTGAAAAGAATCTTGGAAAAAAAAGATTTCAGGAACAAGAAGAAAAGTAAGGAAAAGTATTTTGTACTAATGAAAATAACTTGAGCCAGGAAAAAATATTAATAAAGTATTTAGAATTTGATCCTTAATGTAAGAATTTTGAAAGAATTTTAATAAATCATAACAAATGTGATGAAGTCGGCATTTCAGCAGGAATATATGGTACCATCAGACAATTCAGAGAATCTGGAGAAATCTTTCTAAACAATGAACAACTTATGTATAGAAAATATAGCTTATGTAAAGCTCACTCATGCAAACATGAAGCACAATTCAAAAAGAGCACGTCGTCTCTGGGCTAAACTGAGGTCAATTGGCAAACTGTTCAGTAATCTGATATATGATAATATTTTTATTTGATTTTAAATAACCAGAGATGTTGTGTCCCACCAAGTACTGTGGAGAAGCTTGTGCTAAGCCTACAGATCATTCTATTAATCTATTAATGTTCACACTGATCGTCCTGCATCCATTACATCATGGTGGTGCTGTACGGATGCTTCACCAATAAATTCAAGTCACACTCAGTCAAAGAAGGATTTTTGAAGAGCTTGAGTCTACATTGGTAGTTTAATGCAGTTACAGAAGCGCTGTCACAAGAAGAGCGGATGCTAAACACAATTATGTCCCAACAAATTTGAGATGTTTATCTGGCATCAAATTCAAAATGAGCTTGTATTCTTAAATAAATAAAGAAGTTTATCCTACGTTGACCACTTAATCTTTTGTCTGTGCTCTATTAGTGATAAAACATGTGATTCTAACAATCGGAAATGATCATATCTTGTTTTCATTGACATTTTACACATTCTGCCAAGGACTTTTGATAGCGGGGTAGTAAGAGTTTCTTGTATTTTGTCTCAACTTACTTCAACTACATCAATGAATGCAGGCAAGTTTCTGAATTCAGGCTTTTCATCATTTGCATCCATTACAAATATGGTGACTCTTTCGACAACCTGAAAAAAGAAGAGTGCAGGATACATCAACCAAAAACCATGTCAAAGATTAGCTTTAATAGGGTACAAATGAATCACTGAATAATAAGCAGTGACCTTGCTTTGACCATCTGTGATGCTGACTAGAACGTCGATAGAATCTTGTTTCTGAAGAAAAATGAAAAATAAGTTACTATGATGACATTTACATTTGTCATGACATTGCAGTTTTGAACTGATTTACTTTGTAATAAACAGGTGAAGTAACAAAGTAATGTGTACTTTACCTCTCTGTCCAGCTTTTCTACTAATGTGATGTTTCCAGATTTGGGGTCAACCCTGAAGTACTCTCTGGACCCTGGATCGAAGGAAAGGCCGTACCTCACCTCCTGACCTTCAGGGTCTGTGCCATTGAGGCAATAGATCTGAGTACCTGGAGAAAAACAGAAATACATCAGGAATTCACTCCGTACACAACCTTTCAACAACAACAGAAATATGAATCTGGGCTCTACATGCTGCAGCCGACAGATGTGACGACCTGATATGATGAGTTGTAAATTTGATGTTCTGTAACATTTAGTTGTAATTATTTCTTTATTGCATGTTTTCATAAGGAGAACGCAAAATGCCACATTGTTGATTGAGAACATTTTTATAAAAAATGAAAAACTGTATACATTTACTCATAACCATCCAGCACAAAGCCACCTGTGGTAATGGGTGCTGTGGAAGAGGCCCAGACACAATGAGTTTAATGAACCTCCAGGCTGATGCAAGGTGTGGTGGGACAGCTGCAGCGCGTTCGCAGCCAGCAAATTGTTCCTCGCTTCAACAGGTGGCAGCAGCAGATGAGCATGTCGGTGTGAGTGTGTACAACATCTGTTCATCAATCCAAGACTATTTACTGTCCTGGGACTCTCCGAAAACTGGGGCTCCATGCACACACCCGCTCTGTTCTCCGTCACCCTGTTGGATGTTTATAATACCGAACTTAAATGTTAGAAGTCAAACTCACCGACTGCTGTGTCCTCCGACAGGCTGAAGAGCGCCATGTTCCCATTGTGGCTGTATGGTCCATTGTCATAGAAAAAAGGGGCAAAGTCTGCTTGTGCTGAGGGGAGAGACATAAATCGATCAGGAAGTGTTTAATATTTCCAAAAAGCGTGACATTGCGACTGTCTCACAAAATAAGTGGTTGAGTCTTGAAGCATACATTTCAATAGTCACATTAAAATTTTAAGTCTAGTTTTATTTGCTTTGTACCTGTATCAGTGTTTTATTGCTCATTATGAATATTTTGTCTTTTTCATCAGTGGTTATCGAGGTTGCCCGTCAGCAAAGTTGTATACACCCAAACATAGCAGAAAAATTAAGAAAGTGTTTAATACATACATTATTTTGGGAACAATATCTCTTTGTGAAAAAGAAATCCTATTCAACTTGAAAGCGTGCTGGTTTTTCTTTGAATGGTTTTCCAATAATACAGGGAGAGGAACAACTTTCTTTCACACTAATTAAAGAAAGAAAAGTAAAGCCAAACATTCTCCACCAAGGCCAAGCAGATTACGCTGCTCATGCAGTCGACTCCTGGTTGAGCTTCTGGTGCCTGTGACCTTAACGCCACTGAGCAGTTGTGGGATCAGTTTGGGTGTGCGGTCGCTGCCAGGGTAGCCCACACAAACCTGTTAGCTCACCTAAGAGAATCAGTAGTTGCTGGGTAGCAGGACGTACCGGGCTCTTGTGCTACTGAGGCTAATGTTTGTTAATTTGATTTGTTGGTAAATGACCTATATGTTCTTTTCTTTTCAATCATCAATCCTTCAATACACTAAACAAGAGCCAATAGCCAGTTTAGAATAGGCAGAGAAGTTGGTAGTTTTTTTTAAATATGCATGCTAAATACCTAGCACTGCTGCTCATCCCACAGATGCATGTCCATGATGAAACTGACACCATTTAAAAGGGAAATAAGCTTCAAACTTGATTTAGAAGAATTGTTGCAGCTAACAAATTATCTAGTCAACAAAAATGTCATTTTTTGTTCGGCTGCGTTAGGCTGTGTAAACTGTGCTTATTCCTCCCCCTCTTCCTCTTCCTCCTCCTCCTCCTCCTCCTTTCTCTAATAGTTTGACTGGGATTAGAAAAAGTTACATCAGCCTTCCATGAAACCTTTTCCATACATAGATCATAGATCTTTGTTGATTGGTTTGTACTGCCACATCATTTAAATACAGTGTGGGTGATCCTCGGAATTACATGAAGTTTAATATAAAATATATGTACCAAACAAATCATATCAGTGCAAGTAGAAGAGCACAAACAATAAACCTATTTATAAGCAGGTAAAGCACAATGTGAACCAACTGAAAAGACAAATAAAAGATAAAACAAAAAACTATCAAGCCAAGAGAATCCTAAATGGGGCTTCACAGTACTCTCAATCCGTTCACAGCAACACAACTCAACTGCAGACAAATAAGTGATGAGGGGCACTTACCAAAGGAGGCACGCACAAACAGAAAAAGCAGAGGCAAGTATAATATCTTTACGTTCTTCATCCTAAAGAATGAAGTCATGGAAGCGCACCATGAAGACGGCTCCGGTGACAGTCCCGTACATGAGGTGCAGCTCTTAAGGTGTGTGAGTGACTGGAAAAGGCTAAAGGCAGACGCTCACATGCTAATCCAATGAATCTTAAGGGTTACTGCGAGGCCCCTGCACACCAACAACCTCCAATCATCAGGACAAGCACAGGCAGCCAACTGTGCAGATGAACAGGCAAACTAGGTTTCTTCTTGAATATGTGGTAATATTTATTTATTTTTATCAGTTGAACTATTTCATTTTATATATATATTAAAGCCTTTATGAGACAAAATAGTGACATTTGTTTGTTTTGTGAACATGGCAGATACCAAAATGTATACCATAATGCTGGTCAGTAGTTCAGCCATATTTTATACAATACCATCTGCTAATCTCAGACCATCTGTTGCATTGTAAAAAAAAAAAGAAAAAAAAAGGGGGTAGGATAAAGACAAAACACTCAATTAGTCAAATGATCACTAAATATAGAAGCTTCAGACAGAGTAGACAGTGATATGATGGCTGAAATTAATTTGACAAATGACATAAATGGATATAATTTATCCAGATTTACTGATAATTAAAAAAAAAAAAAAAAAAAAAAAAAAAAAAGCTTTAAAATTGTTTTGATTCACATATAAGTATAATTTTCATTGGGTTGTTCATTTGTCCATGTGTGGATGTGTTGAGTATCTTTAAATAAAAACTCCACTGATTACAAGCTTAATGTCTTTCTGAGACTTTTTGAATTGTATTTTTGGCACTGAAGCTTTCTAATCTTCTTGTTCAATAATCTGATTTGCCACCAAAAGGTAACCGCTTGTAAACAAATGTTATATATTGCTGACCATTGGACAAACACAGTATACTAGAGACTGATGTCTTCAAATCGACTTGTTAGTTTTTAATCATATTATCAATCAAAATGTCATTCATGACATTAAACAACAAAAGGCCTGAAATTACACTATAAAATGCTTTTTGTCACATATAAAAATGTGGCTATTACTGCATTTTAGATTGTTATATATGGTTTTCAAGTATTCATTAATATAATCATTTAAAATAAACTTGTAGGATTGACAGAAAAAATCTAAAACAATATTTATTACTGTATTATACTATAACTTTGCATTTCCATGAAACACTACATAGCAGATGATGTGATTGTATAGTTCCTGTGCACCATTTAAATGCTTTGCATGTAAGAGGGCTTACCAACATGAATAAACCTTTTCAACATCCATTCTCATGCTTATGTTAAATCTTTCCCATAATCTGAGCTGAATGTACAGTAGATAGCATGCTCTCAAAGTCTGCTTGAACCAAAGTTTTAACTCAGAAAAAGAGCCGCACGGCTCTGCTGAATGAAATACCAGACAATTAATCAGCGCGCGATCAAAGATCAGTGACCTCGAACTGCTGTCAGATTTATTGGATGCACGGAGAAACCTTTGAGTATGTGTAACCAGTATGAAGCACTAAATCAATTTGGGGGCCTAATGGAGTGAAATATGCACGTCTTTTACACAGTGACCCTTTCCAATATAATGACTGGAAAAGATCACCTGTCAGGTTACGTCTGTATGTTGGTAGTTAAGGCTGTGCCTTCAGGTTTAATTCTCGTGGTGCTGGCAGATGGCAGGCCTGAAGATTAACCCACTGTGCTTTAATCTACCCTCATCTTGTAATGCACAGAGCTTGCCTGTTGTGACACAGACTCCATCAGACATAAATGTAAAGCAAAATTAGCGCACACAAAGTTGCTCCTGACATATAGATGCAGATGGGCAGCATTGAGCTATTAAGTAGGTTCATGTAGATCTTTTTCATATTTTTCTATCCTCTGTGTTGGTGAACGTGACCTTTGTTAAGAATAAAATCTCAACTGAACCATCTGATGTGTGCCAGTGCACGTATTCTTCAATAAAAACCTGCCACTGGAGCAAGTATGTGTCTTTCTAATGATCGCTGTGGAAAATCATAGGGATAAAAGCTCACTGCTCATCTGTAGTCATCGTCTTAGTTTCTAATCCTGTGCCTTCAATTGCAGCTGCACATGGTGACCTCTTTGTTTCTGTAGAGGGCAGAGACATTAGGTTGCCCACAGGGAAATTTTAGGCTGCATGTGCATCACTTGATTTGGATTACTGTCATTGATAGACACAGCTCAGCGTGTGTTTGTACCAGGCCTTCAACAGAAGAGCCATCTGGGTCATGAACCTTCTGTGAAAGCTGCGTACTGATCTTGAAGGGGGCATCACCAGCATGAGAAGAGTAGAAGATAGAAAGGATTGGACGACAATGAGTCTCATTTGACCGTCAAACACATCGGAAAAGTTCTACTACAATATCAGACCGTCGCTGTTTCCTCTTCAAATATGGTTCAAACAGTGTCTGAACTGTATGCAGCTGCTGTACTGCACATGAGGATGAGGCTTTTAGTGTTTTCAAACATTGTTCCTTTTTACGTGTAATGACGATATGAGAAAATGTTTTCTGCAGCAAGATGTGGGTTTGCAGTGTTATGATTACTTGATGTGACTGATGTTAATAGCACGTTTTTGGCCTTTAATCAGAAAGCGATGTTGACAGAGGGAATTAGTTTGGCTCCGGTCCTTTACATGACTGAAACGTGAGGGCCCATGAAAAAAATTCACAGGAACATGCAGGCTATCAAATGTTTGCCACTAAGACGTGAAGAACATTTTGGATTAGAACAGAAAGTATACCAAAGGAGTCCTACACATGCAGTCGTATATATCATGTCCATCTCGTGATAATATAGATTGAACCTATGTTGTTTTTCCAGTAGTTTGCAGAGTGTGCTGGTGACGCTGTCAATAGTCTTTCTGGAAAGAGAAAGACAAATGTCACAAAAATTACACTGAAACCAAAACAAATCCAGTCAGCACTAGAATACGGGATTGGCCTGAAATAGAAAGGAAACGATATTTGAAGAGTACTGTTGTCACTACAAGATCATTCATCCTGTTGGAGCACCTGTTGTCAAGATACCCAATTCAGCATTGCCATTCTGGATTATTATTGATAATCTCTAGTGTAGTTTGCCAAGGGTAGAGGTTCGCCTTTTAGTCCTGGTCCATTTTCAAACTAGGTCACGCCTTTAATCTCTTCATGCGGAGTATGCGGTAGGTTAACAGCCTTTTATTTTTATAAACCTCACAAAGTGCTCATGGAGTGACAACACAGACTAATGAATCGTGAAAAATGCTCAGAGAGATGACACATTGCTTCTACAAGAGTCCTGGTGGACTGAGAAGACTGTAACCAGCTTTATAACGAGGAGCTAAGAAAGATGGGGCCCTAATACAATTTCAGACAAAACCTTCTTAAAGCCTCAGACACTGAGATAAAAAACCATCAAGATTTACCAAGATAAGTTGACATCTACAATAGCATATTCTCCTTATGTAGCAATCAGTAAATTCAATATACATTAAAATAATGTTTTAATGTGGTAATGAAATGTGGCATCTGGATTTCAATTTCATTTGATTTTAGTAAAACTATTTTTGGATTATCATTATTATGGACACACTGACCGATCCCATACAGTTTGAAAAAAATAAAAATAAAAAACTGAACTGAGCTAAATTAACATCGAGAACGTTATAGAAGTGAGCTTCAAAAGTTCAATTGCCACTGCTGACTGGTCACCACTGTGTCTGTGAGCCCTTGACCCCCAGCAGGTCCCCATAATACTGATACTGTTTCAGTTTCCAGTCCCCTCTGCATTCTTTTACACTGCTGCCCCCAAGTGGTACGAAGCTGGTAGTGACCAAGGTGTCGAAATAAAATCCCTCTTGTTAGTATTTCCATTGAGAATCCATTTGCTGTATGAGTATTGAAAATGCACAAAGTTCTTTCTCAAAATGATATTCAACAATACCTAACCAAACCCATCTGACGACGCACATTAATAGGGCCAGCACGAACACATAAGTGTGAGAAGGCCTCTCACTGTGAAGTTTGCATTTTATTTCAGTGCCTATGTAAGTTATCAAGGTATTCTGGCAGATGGATTCTCTGGATATTCCCATTTCTACCCACAGTCTAAGAAAATGCATTTGAGGCTGATCGCTGCCTATAAAACGGACTTCTCTCTTCATACTGTATCTATAGTCAGTCTGGATGAGCTCCACATACAGATGCAGAGTATACCAGCTCTGTCCTGTCCCCAAAAAGCTGCCGCTGTTGATACTGTGAGGTGTCAAAATAACTCTGGATGTATTGAGAAACAATGTTCACAGTACATGACGAAGGCACTGGACCATGTCTGTGAAATTCATCCATCTAGTCATCCAGCAATAAATTAGCATGACATTGATTTTTGCAAATGTAATGCTGTCGGAATAAACTCATAAAGTAACAAGCCAGTTGCATTACTCGTATTAGTTTTATGTTAGCTTACCTCCACAGTGCTAAAATTGTATTCTAAGGTCCCAAACAAATGTCTGCTGATGTCTACATGTTTGTACTTTATCTGCTGTTGTGTTGCTTCGTCTTGCTGCATGTGTTCTGATTCTTTTTGAAAATCTGCATGACTGCTGAAAATTAGCAAAAGACCTTAAATGGATTAGGTAAGTCAAACAGGGCAAAATAACATTTGTTTACAACAATTTGACAACCAACTCAGCAATTCAACTTCATCTGAACTTAACGATATGAGAGTACATTGGTACATTGCCAGTACTACGGTCCACAATACGCCGGGCCATCTAGTGTGTAAACATTAAGACTAACTGCACTTAAGTGACCATCAAAACCCATTGCAGTCTGAAGTAGAAACGTAAGACAAAGGCAGACAGGCAATGTAAGTTCATTTCAGATATTCAAGGGTTTCAATTGAATCGCTGTGTATAATAACAGCTACGACCGAAATCTAAATTAAATTTTCTATTTTTTATTTACATCCGTCTGTTTTTGTTTTTATGTGGCCTTGTGTTGCAGGCTAGTTGGTTTTGACCAATATTAACAGTGTCACTGGAAAATAAATGACTGTATGAATAAATAATTCAAACGGCAAGCATTAATGAGGTGCACCTTTTAAACTGAAGCTTTTCTCTTGTCAGCGTTAATTTTGCATACCCCCTTACATGTTGGAGGGTATCGTAAGTAATGTTCTGCTTAAATAACTAATGGTGCATCTACTCTGTACTCCTCGCCGTTGTTACACCTGCAAGGACAAATGCTACTTCTTTCCTCAAGTGACCATGTTACTGAGAGTTCATCAGACGGTAGAGAAGACACAGAAAGAAAGTATGGGTCTGGGTTTTAAAGGATGTTGCTTCACGTGCATTGCTCTTTTTCTTTTTCAAAGCATTATTTTGTCTGTCATTGTTTCATCCTGGATTGATTTAATTGTGTTGCTTTTCACATTAAATAAAAGCATAATTTATGTGCGATGTAACAAAAGCTCTCCTGACAGCAACCTGCTAAAATACTTTTAAACACACAGCTCTGATTTGTGTTCAAACATGATGTCAATTACACTGAAGGGATGAAGTGACGATTCATAAAATATGTTCGTGTGATAAAATAAGATTTTGGGTACTGAGACTTCCATCGATATTTCTGTCAAGTATGGAATGCCACTGATTTTCGTCCATTCATGTCTTTTCTTGCATATTCTACACATGGCCGCAGTGGCAATATGGAGAGCAAAGAAGCGCACACATCCCTATGCCAGCCAAGCAAAGGAAGAACCCCGATCTGCCCCCAGAAAGATAATCTCTTCACCGGGTCCTGAGATCTGGTAAAGAGTGTTCAAGGCTCCCAGATGAAAATACCTTGTCGACTTCTGACGGTAGGAAACTAAAGGGCCTCCTAATCAGTAGAATGAAACATCCTAAGTGGTTCTTCTCAACGTAGAGGAGTAGCAACTTGATCATGAATCTAATCTAACCCCATCCGATAGAGTGAATTGATTTCAGTCGCTTATAACTGCGATCTCATTCTTTTGGTCAGAGTTTATAACATTATGTGAGCGTGGGGTTGTAGACAGAAAATGTTGCTCAGCTGCCCAGTACAAGAAACGCATTAGTGCTGCACATGTCCAAATTTGTATCCCAATCTTATGATTCCCCACCAATTAAGAAAAGGACCCTGATAAGTTTGAAAAGTTTTCTCTCCTACCTGGAGAGAATCGAGTACTCAGACTTGGAGTTACTGCTTCACACGCAGCAACAAACCGTTCCAGTGCACTCTGAAGACTCTCATGTTACGATGCCAAAAGAACAGCATCATCTGCAGAATGCTGAGACATCTTTTGGTCTCCCCCACAATGCCGCCCTGACCGGACCATGATTAAAGAGAGAAGACAAAACAACACCTTGTTAAAAATGCAACACCGACCTTGAAGTAGTCAAACTTCAGGCTGAATACATGGACACAGTTTTCACATTGGCCGGGAGAACAACACTATGGGAAGGGGTTTTAGATTGCTTTTTTTTTTCTTAAGAAAAATGGGTTGTTTTTTGCAATAAAGAATTACTCAAATGTAAACTTTTATTTTTTTTTTAGGATTTAGACTTGTATTTCTGTGTGTTAAAGTGATGTGGATAAATGCCAGCAGTCAATATTTACAGGTTTTTTATGTTATCTGTTTTCCTGGTTTGATCCAAGTTAGTTCAAACTTGTATGTGGCCCCTGAAGTAAAATGAGTAGGGCAGCTCTAAATCCCACACATCCATCAATATACACCATTGATAGCGCAGTAGTCCACAGATAGACAACCACACACTCAAATTCACCCATCTAAAGCCACCAGTTAACCTCGCGTGCATGTTATTGGACAGTTGAACGAAGCCTGAGTAGAGAAAACCTACGCACACACAAGATAATTAATTTTGCTCTTTGTGAAGACTAAATACTATGTGCATTTACTTGAGCAGGATTTCAACTGCTTTAATTTTTAACAGCACCACTTAAAAATGTCTGTACTTGGGCAAAGCTTTTCAGTGCTCCTTTTCCTCTGTGTGTCGTGCTGCAGTGCATCCGAAATGTGCAGGATGTCTGAAACACGCTGTGGCAAGTAATTTGGCTTTGGAAAAGACATGGAGGGGGGTGTTTCCCCGAACAGGGTAGTTCTTTAAACGAGACTAGTGTTTGGGATCACGTGACCTCACCCACACAGGATGTCCCATAGAAGGAAGAGAGAGAGAGCGAGAGAGAGAGAGAGAGAGAGAGAGAGAGAGAGAGAGAGAGAGAGAGAGAGAGAGAGAGAGAGAGACGCTTTCAACCCGCGCGCCCCTGCAGTGCGATTACGCGCATGAGAAAAGTTAGAGAGGTTTAAGAAGTAGTAGTTACAACTGAAGAGAGAGAGAGAGAGAGAGAGAGAGAGAGAGAGAGAGAGAGAGAGAGAGAGAGAGAGAGAGAGAGAGAGAGAGAGAGAGAGAGAGAGATAGAGAGAGAGAACTTTTATTTCATCCAATGTAGTTGAAATGAAATATTCCGTTGGATTATATTGAGGAAAGATCTCAATAATCGTCCGCCTCTCATCCATGCACATGATCGGTGCCTCCGCGCTGCATCTGGCCGAGGAGAGGAGGAAGAGGAGGGAGAGGAGGGAGAGGAGGGAGAGGAGCCCGCTTCCGAGGACACAATGAGGCAGTGTGTCCATGTCCGGAGACAATGCCGCAAGATGCTGCGGAGAGACGCGTTTCCCACCGGATCAGAGACGATCCGCTCGTCTGCACAGTGAGACCAACTAAGAAGGTTTGTATCATCTGCTCCCTGAACATCTCCGCGTCCTTGTTCCCCACCCTTTGACAGGAAATGAGGAAAATATACGCGAGGCACCGCTGCACGTTTATCATCTTGTAAACATGCCGGCCGGCCGTGCGCATAGAAACGCAGCAAATGTTGGATGCAGGCGGTGAACATTAAACTGCTCGTGTCTGTCACACGGTGTTGTTCCCGGTTTTTTGTTGCCCGGTGATGGAGGTGGAAATCATCCGGCAAATATGGAGGTGGTGGAAGCCGTATAAAATCAACATACCTCTTTATTACAAATGTGAGTTTGTGACAGGATATTTTTTTAAACAAAGATTTGCGCACCACAAGATTAACACCATGAGGAAATATTCATTAGTCTCTATTCTGCTTCAGTGGATGGTGGAAATGATACTTGAATGCCCCCTCCCCCCCCCAAATCGCCTGCTAGAGTATTTAAGGGAAAATGATTGTTATGGTTTTTTGTTGTTGTTGTTGGATTTTATGGTAATGGGGGCTTAGAGGCCAGAAACGTGAACTTGGGTCTGAATCCCAACTGACAGGTCACCACTGTGACTCCAGTCCTTTGACTTGGCTGCTCCCCAGGTCACACCATGGAAAGTAGCCACTGTAGCCAAGTTACTTTATAGTTTGGCATGAAGGCAATGCATTGATTGATTGAGGCCCTTTCCTGGGTGACACACTAAGGTGTATAAAAGAAATCTATCCAAATTAGTCCTATATAGTACAAGTATGACATAACTGACAAGCGACATCGGTGTGGCGAACTGACAACTAAGACAAATCCAGTTGACTCGGTTCATGTGATTCAACTACTTAGATATTTCCTATACCCGATATCTCCTAGAACATTCATATCCATTTTCCGCAGTCTAACTCTGTATTCACCTGCAACTATTTTTAACGTGACTTTAACCTATCCATGACCCTGAAACATGCCTTCGGATAAGGAAATATAGAGTTCTTAAATGTTGCCACTACAGTGACTCTAGTGCTTATGGGTTCTCATGTTTAGGTCCCCACTAGTACCCCGACACACTCACTTAATGATTTACCATTCAAACTCTAATAGCACCCATACAGGTTTTAATGGTTGTCCATATTTATCTTTAACGGAAAACTGTTTTCACTAAATTTTCCCTGAACACTTTAGCAAAGCTTTCAGGGAGAATTTACCTTTCAACATCTCCATGAGACACTGCTTGAAGGCAGCCATTAATGTAATTTGTAGGGAGATGATAAACAGAGTGATGTGCGTTTCTGCCTGAGCAGATAGTCAGATTTGCCAAACGCTCTAGTGAGTCTTGAATATGTAAAAATGCTCAGCTCAAGTGCTTCAGCCTGACAGTTTGACAGCTGTGGCGTATTAAGCTCAGATAATTGGGTGATATTTACTTCCAGAACACACAATAACTCTGCAATTCCTTGAAATCTGTGTTTTGGGGTTGTTGTTTTTTTACTAAGTGATATATTTCTTCAAAAAGGCTTCACTTTCTAGACATGAACAAGTTGCACTTGTGTATTTAAATAAAATGTTTAGCCACATAAAAACGGACTACACACGCAATGCATACACAGTGAAGGAATTTTCCATACCGAATGATTAGAAATGAGATTTTCTTTCAAAACATTTTAATTGCCATGATTATGTTTACAAATAATTATAGAAAATGTAATTTCATACTATCAGGCTCAGACTTGTTTGTTTTGTTTGGACTCATAAATCAAGTGGTTTTTTTTTTCTTCTCTAAATGAAAATACAACACAGCCAACTTTATCCTTGTTTAGACTTGTGCTTTTAGCGTGACTTGACAGTGTGAAACAACCTTAGCTCTTAATATTACCTCTTGACAGGATGATGACATGGTGACTCAGAGCAGAAACAGTAATAGTTTCACACGAAGCTGTCAGTTTTGAGCTGAGCATCATGCTAAAAGAGGAACAAAGTCTTAAAACCACCAAGCTCTGAATCAAAATGCACGTTGTCCGCAGACTCAAGGTTTAGGCAGGGCGAGAAACCACTATCGTTTACCGCGCCCTGCCTCGCATAGCTGAGTCCTCGTGTTACGCCACAGCCGTAGTAAAAACAACGTTGTCTTTTTCACTGGTTCTACGAAATGACACAAACAAATTGATAAAAGCTGTTACCGTTGTACATATTGCAGAAAATTCCTGAGGTTTCTTATCAGCATCGCTGAATCCACATGTTCTTCTAAACCTAAATAAAGAGATGGGCTGAATTTAGGATTTTTTGTTTAGAGTGAGAACAAAGAACTACATTTCTTCATATGTCTACCCTGCCATGATTTGTGTGTACGATTGTGACATAACGTGAAGAAGATCGTGCGTAGCAAAATGAATGCTTCACCATAAACCAAGAATAGCACCAAAATTTGCACCCTTTTCTGACGTACTGTCTGTACTAATTAAGCTCTTTTCTCATTGCAGAATGAAACCTTAACCAGCGCATGAAAGGCAATGACAAGACTTCTGGACGTCCAATTACAAAGACATTACTTAAGAATGAAGACCAGGTATGCCATCGTCTTCATCACTGTTGTGGCCTTGGTCATCATTGGATCGGAAATCAAAATATTGTCAAGGTAAGCAAACGAAAAACAGTCTGTAAACCACACTGATACCCCTTTTCCACCAAGCTGGAGCCAGAGCTAGTTCGGAGCCAGAGCCAGAAGTAGCACCAGTTCCTTGTGTTTCCACCACATAGGCTCTCAAAACCGCGGCTTAGTGATCACCAAAACTTTGCTGAGCACTGATAGACTGCAGAGCTGCCATCGTTCCAACAGCCGAGCATATTTATTAATTTTTTTTAAATTCGCAGTGGACGCAAAATCAAAACAGCAGTGGACTGAGTCTGAGACCCAGTGCTTCCTGGCACTGTGGTCTGTGATCGAGGTGAAAAATAAGTTGGAGGGAGCCTCTAGGACCGAGCATGTGTTCCGAGGAAATACAGCAGGATACCAGCAGAGCTTCCACTTGCTCTTTAATAAGATCTAGAAGTTAGAAAAAGACTTATGGAGCATTTTTAGGTTAACAGCTTTGTGTATAGGTGGAAAAAACAATAAACAAAACTGTCTTTAAAATGAAGTAAACTTATTTTTTAATATTTGTTGACACGCCTGTATTACAAACCCAGAATTCTATCAGTGAGCCACAACATCTTCATACATGATTTTGATTTTTTTAGGGTTATTTATAATGGATGCAGAGATGTTTTATGTTGAGGAAACACAAGCTCTGCATACCAGTACACTTGCATAATGACTTACCAGCAAGATGACACACTTATAATAGCTGCAGCAACATCAAATATGAAAGCCAAGATATCATGTCTCGTCTGCTGTGGTTGGTTCGAGAGTGCTGAAACCCTGAATTGAAAAAAGTGCTTTTGAAGATGGACAGATGAAAACAAAAAAATTAACAATCAAAAAAGAGGTGATTTGTGTGCAGTATAGGTGCTGTTGAAACAAAGTGCTCATAAAAAAGACTCAATAAAAAAAGAAAGACGGAATATCCTTTAGCCAAAACCTGTGAAGTTCTAATTTTAACAGAAATGATCAAGATGACAATACATTTGGGCTCGAACAAAATTTTGGGTTTAAAATATCATACCTGTTGTAGGTGTTTGTGCTGTTGTCATCTGTTTGCAATTGTTTGAAATCACCTTTCTTTCTTTCATCAGGGTCTCTGATGAGTTCACCCAGAAACAGCCAACGAACACCTCCCAGGACTACAGCACCATATCACAAATGATGGGTCTAAAAAAGCTGCTTTCTAAATTGGGTATAAATGGGAATAACTTTTATTCCTCTCATGAGCAAGAGGAGGAAGAGCAAGAAGATTTCGCTCTGAACGGCAGCAGCAGTGGCCATAAACACATATTGCTCATGGCCACCACACGCACCGGCTCGTCGTTCGTGGGAGAATTTTTCAACCAGCACGGGGAGAACATGTTCTATCTGTTCGAGCCTTTGTGGCACGTCGAGCGATTTGTTTTATCCCCTGCAGAGGCACGCAACACGTCAGTATCGTCTGTCTATCGGGACGTACTCCAGAGACTCTTCCTGTGTGACTTCTCAGGCCTTGAGAAGTTCATCACTCCCCCACCTCAGGACCACGTCACCACAGCCCTGTTTCGCAGAGAATCCAGCATATCTCTGTGTGAAGATCCTGTCTGCACTCCTGTAATCAAACATGTTTTTGAGCGGTAGTGTATATCTTCTTGATGTTTGATGCAAGTTGTTGTGTCTCTGATTCAGAGGGGGGGTTAAAAAAAAACATCTCAGTTTTCACCTACATGTTTACAAAGAGAGATGAGCTGCTTTTACTAACTTGTTGGGTTGTTTTGACGGTGTCCTCACGCAGCATTGAAATGGAGATGGTCAATGTTCAGACACTTAAACACCACAGAATATTCGAAAAAACAGGAGCGGTGGGCCGTTTCCCAGGTGTCCTCTTAACTCTAGAAAGTGTCATACTTATATTTAGTTTACAAATACATATACAAATCTAAATCTTCAGTCCCCTTCCTATGAAGTCCTCAGGTTGGGAACACAGTCATTGAAGCATTGCACATGCTGTCTATTCAGAATATATACAAAGTAATAATTATGTAACCCGCCAAACTCTATTTGATCAGAATCATTGGGACTCCTGCACCTTACATATACAGGAGCTAATAGGAGTTCCCATTTTAAATTCACTGCTATTATTGTGGTGTTTTTCCTCGCTTTGCTTCTGTAAACACTTACATTCTTTCACAAAGAGAGAGTAAGGGAGACCTATTGAGTCTTCAACCAGAAAAAAATAAATAAAGTGATGTCATAGTCAGATGTTTTATGAGTCAGCTCGTCTTGCAGCTCTCCTTCAAGGAAATCCCAACGGTGTTGAATGGAATAAATTACCAAATTTCCTTCTGAAAAAAAAGAATGCTTGGATATCTTGGGAAACTCAAGTGCACGATTCACATTTTGACCAATCTTAAAAAAAGATTGCCATACTCCTATTCGATCTTCATCAAACTTTACGGATGGACAAATCTGTCAACCTGGTAACACATACTGTAGTAATGTAAAGTCAGATAAATGACTGATTCAATGAAACTGAATTAAATGATTAGGATGTATGACCCATACAGTCTTATCAGAAACAGTATATACCACTTTAAACTTGTGAAATACTGTATATTGATCATGACATTCTTTTTTTTGTTGTTGTTGCAGGTATCACTGTAAGAATCGTCAATGTGGGCCTCTGAACTTTACTCTTGCGTCTGAATCCTGTCTTTCCAAACAACACCATGCCATTAAAAGTGTCAGGGTGGTTCACCTGGACACACTGCAGCCTTTAATGGAGGACCCGAGGATGGATGTCAGAATTATCCAGCTAATTCGAGATCCACGGGCTGTTCTCGCGTCACGCATGGTGGCTTTCTCCTCACAATATCAGACATGGAAGGCCTGGGCGCAGGACGGCCAGGTGCCTGAAGATGACGAGGAGATGAAGAGGCTCAAGGGAAACTGTGACCACCTCAGGGTGTCTGCAGAGCTGGGGCTCAGCCAACCGCCCTGGCTAAAGCATCGCTACATGTTGGTGCGTTATGAAGATATCGCCCGTTATCCTATGCAGAAGGCAGAGGAGATGTACAAATTCACAGGGATCCCGTTTAGTCCCCAAGCAAGGGAATGGATTCTGAAGAACACCTACACTACTCAGGAAGCCAGTGGGGTTTACTCCACCCAGAAGAACTCATCGGAGCAGTCGGAGAAATGGAGATTCAGCATTCCTTTCACACTTGCTCAAGTCGTGCAGCAACTGTGTGGACCCACCATGAAGTTGTTTGGGTACAAATTTGTGGAGGACGAAAACACATTGACCAATAACTCTATCAGCCTGCTTGAGGATAGAGTGTTTAATTGATCAAGAGACCAAAGTGTGGCTGTGAATCTGCAAAACACTGCGGGCAACAGGTCCGAACCAGGAGAAGCCATGATTGCACAGACCAAAACTGATAAGCATCAATATCATGAGGACACAAACTGTATTTTTGACAGGAGCATTGAGGACATGCATTTATATCCAGACATACCATTGATTTGCCTCATTATAAAAATGAAGAGCCATTTGATAGATTTACTGTGCAGAGTATATTTATACCTGGTACTTAGCTTTATGCCATTCTCTGTATTTTATTCATAAAGGAAAAGATATAGATCTTAATCTTGGATGTATAGGAATATTAGGTAAGATGTTATTGGTAGGTTGGAATTTCAGGGATAAACTAGAGTCAAAGTGTCGGTTGTGCTTTTGATGGACATAAAGGAAAGGCTTTTTTCCCCCCCTGTTTATTGGGTTTCAGACACTGGTATAACGCTGGACTTAGGCAAGGCAACGGCGAGAATGACTGTAGAGTAGATCAGCGTGGGTGAATTTACTGGTGTGACTCAGGTATAGTGTGGAATAGCATTTTCAGGAGTTTTTAATAAGCAGCCTCTAGACCGTCTCAGCACTGTGTAACAATATAGTTTCTATTTAATCGTACTGGACATATACATTTTTGAGCACTTTTCTTTTAACGAAATTTATTTGGCACAAAGATGTAAAAAGTTCAGTCAAAATAGATCAAAAATACATATTTTGAGAACTTAAGAATTTATAGAAAAGCAAGTAAATCTATTGAAGAAATATACATTACCGCTGCTGTGTCAGCAGTCAGCCCCCCCCCCCCCCCCCCCCGCCCCGCACCCCCCAACAGCTTACCAGCAGTCGCAGTTTTTAGTTTTTTACCCAAGCTCTACGTTATCATAAAGTTTTAAAATTAGAATTTCCCGAAGCTGTTTGTTTTGGTGACACCTCATATACAAACGTATACGGATCGTGACTTTAGGAGAGACCCAGATGGTGTTGCGTTCGCTGTCACTCCTCATGGTATATAAAGGTAACCACTGTGGCTCCAACTCAATGGCACCATTGTGTTCAGCTTGGCTGCGGCTTTCCTGAAACGGCGGCGCTGCTCTTGGAAAGGGATATGCATTAGAGACTACTCTTATAGTAGTGCGCTTATACCACCTTCTCTTGGGCAACATTAATATGAAGGCCTATATACGGCACTGAATAGTCCAGCCTCAATTCTGAACTATTTAAGTCAAAAGGAAGACTGTGACATGCCGGCCTTGAAACTTAAACTGTGGGGCAATCTCGGTGTGCCTTCAGCCGTGTTAGATATTCAGAAACATTTTGGAGTGTAACAGGCTTGGTTAATTGGCAGGTTTTGAGGGTATGAAAAAAAGAAGAAGCATGAAAACATGTTCTAAGCTGTTAGAACAAACTACATATTATACCAAAGAGAGTCTCACTTGAAATTCCTTCTCTCAGTTTTTCATCAAAAGAACAAGTTAGGTTATTAAAAATGCATACATTTTTAATACAAAAACCTAACTGGCTATTCACAGTGACTTTCTATGGCCAAGTTGACATCATTACTTAAAAAACAAATATGCGCGCACAAGCACGCACACACAAACTTAAACTGAACGTTAATTAGAAATATGCAGCATCAATGTAATTTGTCAGAAACTATATGATTATTTGTGATAATGTTAGTCACATTGATAAACAGTTGATATAATG
This sequence comes from Lipophrys pholis, assembly GCF_963383615.2. Lineage (NCBI taxonomy): Eukaryota > Metazoa > Chordata > Actinopteri > Blenniiformes > Blenniidae > Lipophrys > Lipophrys pholis. Next base: position 11,414,594 of record NC_137642.1, on the reverse strand, counting down.
CCTTTATTGAGTCATCTGACGAATGCCAATCAGATTATAGTCTAATTTTATTGCATAGTTGAGCAAACATTAACAAATTTATTCACAGTAAATGACTTAATAAGAATAAAACAAGTATTTTTCATGCGTTTCAAAAGTCTTTGCCTTTATTTAATGCCGAGAGTTCCTAATGTGTGTATTACGAAAGCCTCCCGTCAAGCTGCTATCCAAAGGACACTGCTTTACAGGAAAAGTAAAAAAAGGTGGTCTTTGAGACTTTGATACACAAAGTGTTAAAATAATATTTCTTGCCTGCCTTTGGCAAAGATCAAGACACAAACTACAAACAAAGATTTCTAGGAATTGTGTTTGTGCCAATGCAGCTGCTGACAACTCTTAGAAACAAAATACCCAAACTGCAGAATTTTGTATTTTATTTTATGGGTATGGCTATATTTTATTATCTGGAGTTTGGAAATGTAAAAAACACTTTGACTCAGGATCATTGTGAATTTATTTTATGTTCAGTTTTTGTCACTTGGTCTGTTAGGCTGTCATCTGGGAAGAACATGTTTGAAAGATGTGAACTTGTTTCATTGCTTTTCTCTTAATAAAGATAAAATCTGGACGTTTCTCAAAAAAGAAAAATCTGAGTATATATAATTTAATGCAGGTACATATTCAATAGATATATGCAAACTACATTTCCTGTAAATGGAATTATGTCGAAATAAGTCAAAATAAAATGCTTACTTGTTGTATTCTCCATCTGTTAATTTATTGCCTTCTCGGCAGAAAGCCGGAGGCACAGATCAGTAAGACAGGGGAAGAGTTACTGTTTCTTTTCTCCTCCTGATCTGCATTTCTTTTCAGGACAACAGACTACAGGAAAGCGAAAGCAGCACCAAATAAACTATCAAATACAATCATGTATTAGATTTTTGTTTCAACAAATATCCAGGGTTTTTTTAACTGCAAGCTTGAAAAAAATGGAGTCTGGGAAGAGCATCGATAAAATGAGGATTAAAGTGGTGTCATTTACTCAGTCGCATTCTCCCAGTTGAACCACGCATCCAAATGCATGCGGTTGCCAAGGATCCCTTAAAAGGCTGAGTGTGAATAACTGGAGGAGGGGGAAAAAAAAGGGGAGAAACAGGGACCCCATTCATTCTACATTCTTTCACATCCCAGCTGAAAGAAAGCACTTTCCAGTCCACAGCTGTTCGACAAGCAGGTTTTCTCCCTCATCGTTTCCCTGTTTTCTCCAAAGCAGCACAGCAGATGTTTTCACCCAGCAAATGAGAAAAGCCCTGATAAGCCATTCAAGAGCCAAGCCTGGCTCTGTGGGAAGTTTCCTCAGGCTCTCCTGTCGTGCTTCAGACCAGTAGTGGTGCTGTAGAGTAACAAGGCTGATCGACGGATCTACCACAAGCAGTAAATACCACAGCTTGATGGAGTCCGACTTGGATAAAGTATGAGGCAAAGATAATGGGGTATTAAATATAATAAACTGGGTTGTCATCCTGACACAAAGCTTTAAATGTTTACTTTGTGGAGTTAACTAAAAAACAATCCCCTTATCAGTTTGTGTTATTTTGACGTACACGTTATTAGAATCAATGTAATTGTAATTATAGTTTATCAAAAGGTAGCGTGGAAGTAAGAAGCATCTTGACACTTGTTAAACGTTTCACTTTTAAATGTTTCTTTTTATTTAGTCAGCACTTAATGGAACAGATGAATTAACGACAGCAGGTAAGCAGCCCCCTCCTCCTGTAAAGGAAAGCTGATGTTTATGTGATGCTGCTGATACATCACAGTTACAGTAGTTACATGCTGATGTTGACGTTAGTTACAGTTGGAAGGTCTTTCAACTCCTTTTCTTGTAACAAGTTACTCCTAACATTGTAAACAACAACATTATCAATGTTCAATGAATGAGACATGAACGCTTCACTTATTAAAGAAAGTGTCAGTTTGTAATCAGAAGTGAAACTAGAAGGATTTAAAGACGTCTTGGGATCAATCTAGGGTGCCTGTTACGGCTTCAAGGCAGAAAACAAACACAGCCTTGCGTTATATAAACCTCAAATTTTTAACAAGAATTGTGAGATATTTGTCAGTCTTGGAGAGTGACCACAACCCAACAACTTTGTTGTAATGCAACGTTTTCCTTCTGTCCGTTACTCGTGTTGGGACTGAACTGGGAAAGTGAGCTTTTAGTGTCTCTGCCCCCTCTACTTGGAACACCCTCCACATAGAAACCACAATGTTCAAACTGATTTCTTTAAATCACCTCTGTTCTTTATTACACATCAAAGAGTGAAGTTTGATTAATCAGTGTTCTTGCTTTTAAAGTTTTTACAATGAACTAATGCACTTTAATATTTATTGTTAGCTATTACACTTTAGTCCAATCTATTTTGCAAAATCTGCATTTTATCTTTTTAATTATTGCATAGTGTTAAATGTGTTAAATCCATTTAAATGTTTTTACTCTGAGGTAGTGACGTGTGCTGCGGACCCCTTGGGCAGGTCACCCTTGGTTTTAATGAATTGTTTTCCTGGTTAAATAAATGATAACTGAAAAAACTTAGTTTGAGATATTTCAGTTTACCAGTATGTTTATTTTTATTTTTAAATTTTTTTTAGGCTGTAGTTTGAAGTGGTATTTGCAATATTTTGAGACGTATTTCCAATATTTTGGGCACTCTGTAAACAAACATAAGAGGTCCTGAAGAGCAGTACAGTGAATCATCCATCCATCTAGTGTACAGCACAGCAAACTACTACTTCAGAGAGCATAAAGTATCTCAATGATTTAATTCTTGTTAGCAACTCGCAGCAATGATAAGGTCTAACAAATCAGATACTTTTATCTTTTGGGTAAAATAAAATTTCCTGTGTTGTCTGGAATTCCACTCCTAGTCGCACGACCAACACGAGGTAACTTTATGTGCAGTCCATCACAGGGAAAACACAGAGAGACAGACAACCAGGTGCACTCATATTCACACCCACAGGCAGGTTAGATTCACCAATGAGTCCATACACACCCAGGGAGCACATGCAAACTGCACACACCTACACAATCTGCATGGCATTTGGAAAAGCACAGCATATATGAAACCATATTGAAATGCATTGGAAAAGACGGCTTTTCATTTGTAACCCCTGCACACGGTTGTGGAATAGCTAAAGTGGATGTAGAGTGTAATGAGTGTTGGTTAGGTAAAATCCAATATTTACTGTTTCCTATGAGAAAGCACTGGAGCTTTTGCTTCATGGCTTCTGTCTTTTGAAGTAATCTTCAGCTAATTTGTGGATTGTGATCGTGGTGGTCAGCGTTTTGAAAGTTGTGCTCACACCTTGATATAGTGGTAGAATTATTATATGGTTAGTGAGCTGTGGCTTTTTAATTCATTTGAACATGAATAGTCCATGTGGACTGCCTAAAGCTGGCTATATTTTGTTTTTAATACCACTGAAATATCTCTCATAAGTTTGATTTGTGTTCTTAAACGTGTCAGCTGGGATCTACACATGAATTCTTGTCTAGTTAATAACAAATTATTGGCGACAAGCATATGAGATAATAGAGGAC